>NW_025765170.1:275000-1475000 GCF_003918875.1 Haliotis rubra | reverse complement strand
GATTTGTATGTATTATATTAATCATTATTTACTTATCATTGAATTATTATGTAACTTTTTACACATTTATTACACTTGGTTTATTTTATGAAACCTGAAAATTCAACGTAGATAAAATTATCATCTTGATGTTATTTTTATTAACACACTTCCCCCTAAAATGTCTTTGTACAACTTGAATGCATGGAAAGATTACAAGTATTGACAGAAGTAATCACAAAGTTATCAAAATGTTTTACCCATCTCCTTTGGTCACCAAAACTATTTTTTGCCAGGTTCCAAAGTACTTTGATTAGCTATATACTGAAAAAGGCTTGAAATAATGAGTGAGTGAGTGAGTTTAGTTTTACGCCGCACTCAGCAATATTCCAGCTATATGGCGGTGATCTGTAAATAATCGAGTCTGGACAATGTTGATCAATGTCAACGTTTGGAAGCTAGAAACTTAAATAAGCTTCCTTGGGTCACGATGGCTCTCTCCCATTACCGCTTTCACCAAATAGAAATTCAGAAGTTTCACAATATAATCACTGCAGTCAGGTAAAGGTTTCAGCTGGCTTTATGTGATGGTAGAAATAGATCCTTCCTCCTGGAATCCCTGGCGTGTGGGACTGTGGTGTGACAGTCTCAGGTGAAGGTTTATTCACGGTTAGAACACAACCCCAGTAGTCCAGTACTTGTGGTAATAACTAGTGTTGGGAATTGGTTGAAATCTCACAATTGATGATTGGTTCAATACCAACGACCAATCATCGAAAAAAATTGGTTCGCGTCATTTTTTAGATTTTCCTTTTCAGGTTGGAGTTGCATTTGGTTCTCAGTTGTTTTTTGAAACTCACAAATTACATTTGCAAATTTCACATCCAGTGTAAAATGATTCAGTTCCAGTGTAACATAAACTTCCCAGATTCTTCAAGAAATATTCAGTCATGACTTTTCAGAAAGTGAAGTGAATTTTCTTAGAAATAAACACGTTTTCAGGCCCTGACAACGTCCTAAATATGTTCTCTCATCAAGTATTTCAAACTCTATTACAGCGGTTCCAAAATCTTTTGTGTTCGATTATGAGAAAATGTGATCGATTGCTTGGTCGTTTGGCCACTGCGACCAATCTTCGATTATTTCAATTAATCGGAACACCACTAGTAATAACAGATAAAATTCGATCAGATGGCCAGATGACAACGTTAGCCGATGTTTAACATGTTAATCACTGGTGTGGATGGATGGTCAGCACTCCGATATTCACTTTCCACCGTTGCAATGGCTGCTCCATTACACCACAGACGTATATATGATGAAGCACGTCCACGTTTGGAAGTTAGAAACTTAAGTAAGCTTCCCTAGGTCACGATGGCTCTCTTCCGTCAGCACTTTCACCAAACGTAAATGCGGAAGTTACGCAATATAATCACTGCAGCCAGGAAGTTTTAACGAGCTTTTTATGAGGGTAGAAATTGAGCCTTCCTGCTGGAATCGACGTACCGTTTCTGGAACCTGTAATTGTGTCGCACGTTTACCATATTCGGTGTTTTCAATAAGAAACAATTAAGCTAGCTACATTTGTTAATATAGGAAGATTTTATATTCCGAAACACGACCAACACAGGACTCATCTGAAATCAGCATCACGCCATTTGAGTCTGTATTGACTCTGCTTTTATCGGATGTAATTCTAAGCGGAAATATCAACTTATCAGCTGCAATCGAGAGACTGATGTTTGGACTTGTGGTGAAGATCTTAAAGGGCATTGGCATGTAACAGCTTTCCCACTTACATCTTGCAGTTTTGTTGTTTCTTGATCAAAGTCAAATGTTAGCCTTTATGGCTGTCATTGGCTATTTCAGACTTGAATCTGAGCGAAATGTCTTCATACATTACTTCACTTTAAACAAGTTGTTTCTCTTTCAACAAACTCCATTTCTCGCAACAGTGGCTTCCCAGCACCAGTTCTTTCGGAAGATTATTTTTATGTTGGTCGGCACGATAATGTTTTTGAAGATTTGCCACCCCCATGCCTGTGCCGTGGGTTTCAATAAATGAAGGTCTGAGATTTGCATCAGTTCGGGCTTCCCCCCGACATTTTATCTGGGGTACTGTTTAAAGTGGCGCTAAACCCATCTCACTCATTTACTACTTTCTGCATACAGAGGTACCGGTCGTTGGCTTGTCAGAAATAAACCTACTGTTTCCCAATACAGCCATAACACACCCTATCCATTACGTCCAAATATAGCTGCAAAACAGAACAGCTTCATCTTTCAAAACACCAAATCAAAACCAACAATCCTAATCTTGGTTCTCCCGAAGCGTGACATTACAGTTTATGTTTTCGAGGAATGTCGTCCCATATGACAATAATGTTTCACGGAAAACCCGATTTCTCTTGTGTGCGCTGGAAGTTGAAATGGA
This sequence comes from Haliotis rubra, assembly GCF_003918875.1. NCBI lineage: Eukaryota > Metazoa > Mollusca > Gastropoda > Lepetellida > Haliotidae > Haliotis > Haliotis rubra. The sequence goes on along the minus strand of NW_025765170.1, from coordinate 1,472,587 downwards.
ACGCTGGTCATTCTTTACGGCGTCTTGCACTCTCCAGAGAATATTCTGATGGTGGTTAAGCCAAGTGGGTATTGTTGGCTAAACGTTAGTCTAAAAGTTTAATCAGTCACTTCCTACGTACGGTTACTGGACCCAATAGTTCCCTGTGTGTATTGTAAAGTAGAGTCAGCCTGTGGAATGTTTTGGGCAATGAATTTTGGAATCGGTGTAAAACCAGGCAGACCATTTTTTTAAATAGCACAGCGGAATTACCTATTATGCCATGATCCCGAGTATTTGTGGGTGCTCGAACACGGAATGACCCTTGAATTCAAACTACTGGCCAGAATGCTTAATTTGCCTACCTTTAAAGGTTTCTGTTTTGTAGAAAGTTTCTGTTCGTTTGTTTGTGTTTTGTTTAACAGGCAGTTTGTAAATATTCAAATCTTTCCCAGACCGTATAGTTAATGACATCATTTAGTTTAAAGTGTAATTTTTACATCCTTAACATATATTCATGATAACTGCACGTTGACTTTTGTCAAATCCACATTCAGAAACTGGCCACAGTGCCAAAATTGTTTCAAATTTTACCGATCGGTGGAATGCGATGAATTTTAAGACGTTTTTAATTCGAGTCGCTTGGTAGCGTCAGTTCTCTCTCCCTCTCCCCTCTTTTATAGTTGATATGATAATCACTTCCCGTCATCCACCACTTTGGTGTACGCAGTTCCAGAAGTTGATTTGTCGTCTGCTTGGCTGTGTGACATAAACAATAACAACCATGTCACAAAACAGGTCACTATCAATATGATAAATGATGGATATAGATCAGCCGATGGTTGAAGAGATATCGAGAATGGGTAAGTATCGAAAACAGACGTCATTCTGGTAAGACCTGCAAAAATCACAGCATGGGGCAGTAACGAACTTTCGAGGATCGTTAAAATATATCGCCGGAAATCTTTCCAGAAGAACTGTTCAAAGAAATTTACATTCACTGGGATGTGTTCGACGGACCATTTGCAAAAAAGCTCGGAATACCTGAAGTCAACAGGAAAAAACATGTGGCATGGTGAAGAGGAAAACATCGTTGGACTGTTGATAGGGACAGGAAAAAGGTCATCTTTACCGATGAAATGACTATTGTTAAACCTGGTGGAAGAGTTAAAGTGTGGCAAAAGCGATCAGAAAGATCGGGGGTGGAGGAGGAATGTCTCGGGTATTTCACTCAGGGAATAGGGCGGTCTATGAAGTTGATGATGTGGGGGTGCATTACGTATTACGGTGTTTGGTATTCTTCGATGGAAATATGAACAGTGCCAAGAGTATTGATACACTTGACAACCTTTTGAGGCCTGTTGTTGTAAAGCATTTCCTAGGCTAACCATGGCTGTTTCAAGATGAGGGACTTGAGCCTCAAGTACTGAGGGGGGTGTATCCAGTCCGCTTGGGATGATCTGCCTCTTTTATACATTCAGAGACTGCATGGGTCGCTACCTAAACGTTTACGACAAGTACTAATCTCAAAGGGACACATAACAAAATATTAAAGCATCACGACATCGATAAGGTAAGCAACAAGTTCTTTATTATCCATAACCAGATGCGAGCGAAATGTCTGCCATCTTGAACACTGTCTACGTCTTCTCTGCATTTTCCACTTCATCTTCCTTGACGTCAGCGCGCGGTGACAAAACATACCGACAATATGTTTGCTTGGCAGGATCATCAATGAGAGTACTATTTGTTTTCGAAAGATTTTCATTTTAATTTCGTATTTTTTTCGCATCAAATAGAATTTCCTGGTACGCAGGAAACTCTTTCAAACTGAAAACGGTAACTCGTCAGTAAAACATAAATTTAAAAAAAAAGGGTCAACGAATTTGTAAATTGTCTCTGTTAACGTCGCTCTAGAAATGATGATGATGATGTGATGATGATGATGATGATTTTGAATGGTATTTCGAAGTGATACACATAAGGCAGAGAGTTTTATGAATGTCAGTTTCTTTATTACAACGTTTCGGAGTATACACTTACTCCTACATCACCTGAGTAAGAGGACCGCCTCCGTGGTGTAGTGGTTAGAGCGTCCGCCCGGAGAGCGGAAGGTCGTGGGTTCGATCCCGACCGCGTCATACCAAAAGACGTTAAAATATGGTACTTGTTGGTCCCTGCCTGGCGCTCGGCATTAATGGGTACAAGAAGGACTGGTCGGCTCGGAGTCATGTGTCTGAGTGGGGTATTCATGCTTCAGTTCGGCATGGTATCTCAGTGGGTTAGCACTATAAAACCAGCTTCAGTCTGGGCTAGTACAAGCAGCCGCACATACACATACACACGCATGCACGTCGTCATATGAGCGAAATATTCTCAAGCACGACGTTAAACCCAATTTCACCTCACCTCACCTCACCTGAGTAAGGAGTAAGCACATACTCCGGAACGTTATGTTTCTCACAATAAAGAAGTTGACATTCACAAACCAACCTTTTCTGGTGATGATGATTATGATTTGGAGATTTTACGTGCGCTTTCCGACATACTGCGTATTTCGCACTCGGGCCCGCCAGACAGAAAGACGTACATGGCAGCCTAAACGGAGTTTTAGGGATGCATTATTACAGCTTGTTCAGCTTGACCTGATCAAGTGAATACTAATGCATTGTGTGACCGTGTCACAACTGGTTGGGTCTATTATTGTGAAGGAGTGCACCTTTGTCAGTCGATTGTCAACATGTCCGCACAGCCGAGACAAGGTCGCCGTTTGACATTTCAGTGTCGAGAAATCAGCAATGTCCTAACTTTCTTTGAAACTTAAAAAAGAAGCTACATGTGGTTTAATGTTTCCGATTCGGGCTTAACATTAATAACATTCTCTGCTCCCCTATTTAAAAAAGTTAACTCGACCTGCCGTTTGCGTCATTTGACCTCCCGGGTCATGCATATGTCGAGTAGCTCAGGTCAAGCTAAACAAGCTGTAAGTGTTGTATGGATTCTGAATTTGTAAATTTGCCAGAAGTGGTAAAGGGAGCTGAACTACTGTGTGGTTTGGTTGGTATGTGTCTTTTTTGTGTGAGTTTTTTTCACAGTAGAGTGTTTCATGTTTTTTATATTGGTACTAATTGGTTATGTGGGATTATATGCGACCTAGGTGATTAGTTTTGAATAGATATATACCTAAAGCTTTGGAAGTTTGGGTCGTTTTATTGGGCTCAGGAGTGATTTAAACATATTTTATTCACAAATGTGAAGGTATTGGGGATAAGTTATCCAACTTAAAATACCCGCTCCCTAATATTTTCATACATACAATTTCAATTATGTACATCTTAGGAAAGAATACAGAGAAGAGATAGGAAGGTAGAAGAGAGGAAGGGACACGACTTATGTGATCACTCAAAACGTTTTGATTGATGAATAAAAGTTTGTACACATTTGAAAATGCATTCATTCTGTTGAATAGTCAGGTCAGGACTTCCAAGTAACATCAGCGACAATGTGATTGGAGAATCACGTTTTACAATATTTTTAATATTTAACATTAATATCTCTCTTTGAATGCTGTACAGTCTACATTCTAATAGGAAGTGATGTACATTTTCACAAGCATTGTGAGTCAGGAGTCTTTGTTGTGTTAGGTGTGTTTGGTGTCCAGAGAGCTCTGGAGCACCATTCAGTGTTGTTGGTAGTGTTTGCAGAGAAGGACGTGATCGGGCGTCTCTGTTTTGCTGCAGTGGGTGCACTTGTCTGCTTGGTGTGTTTTATGTAGATTAGAATTTAATTTTCTATGGCCTGTTTGTAATTTGGTTATCACCCTGTCAGTGTTTTCAGATTAATGGTAGATTTTATACGGTGGTTTTAGTTGTTTTTTTAGTTCATGTTTTAGTTTAGAATTTGAAATTTGCGCTTTGCAACTTTTGGAAGAATTTTAGTCTTGATAGGCTGTAAGAGCCGCTTTGGCTGCTTGGTCGGCATGTGTGTTGCCAAACACACCAGCATGGGCTTGGATCCATATGAACTCTAGGGGCGGTGGGGTAGCCTAGTAGTTAAAGCGTTGACTCGTCACGCCGAAGGCCCGGGTTCGATTCCCCACATGGGTACAGTGTGTGAAGCCCATTTCTGGTGTCCCCCCGCCGTGATATTGCTGGAATATTGCTAAAAGCGGCGTTAAACCATACTCACTCACTCACTCACTCATATGAACTCTACCTTTTTGCTGAAGGCGTTTAGATCCTGAGTGCTTTTTAGTATTTCGTTTATTCGTTTAGGATGTTTTTTGGTGTGTTTGTTTGTTAATGCTTGGAACCCGCTGAGTGAGCTCTAAAAATGTTCACAAGCCCGTTCTCAATGACCTGCACGATGATGAGAATATCCGTGGCTCACACGTCTCAAGCCAAACAAGTCATATCCTGTGTTTTGGCAGAAAAGAGACCGGTCCCAAACCAACACTCTGTCAGCTGTCATAAATGAGTGTAGATTTCGTCTCCAAGCTGGTGTTAGATATCACTACCCCAGGACTCCCTGTATTTAAGATACCCTTGAAGATCCGGGTTGGAATTTGTCTTCAGCAACCCATGCTTGTCGTAACAGGCGACTAACGGGATCGGGTGGTCAGGTTCACTGACTTAGTTGACAATATATCATCGTATCCCATTTGTGTAGATCAATGCTAATGCTGTTGATCACTGGATTGTCTGGTACAGACTCGATTTTTTACAGACCACCGCCATATAGCAAGAGTGCGGCGTAAAACAACAAACCAAACCAAAACCAGTATAAGAGGGGATGTGATTTTATACCCACCTGGGCCCAAAAAGGAAATGCTTGTTTTCGGAAGGCCGTGTGGGTGTCAAGAGGGCAGTTCGCTGAGAAGGTTACGGTCAAGAGTATTGTATTATTTCTGTTTTTCATGTATTATGGCAATATTCCTAATAAACAAATCTCAGCGTGGGTAAGAATATGACTGAGAGGTTCAGTTGGAAAGAGAATATTTTTGCTTGATAAATTAATAAAGTTATGCATGATTGGCTACGGCAGTTTCGTCTTTCAGAACTATCCATAACTACGCTTTGGCGTATAAAGCACTGTCAATCGATTGGTTCCGCTACTTTGGAATATTGGAATTTCGATTTAGGACCGTAATAAAGGGTATTATCATTTTCTTTAAGTCCGATAGGAAATAGTTCTGTCAGCTTTTCGATGGGGATTAATAGACACATTTTTATTGAGTGAATTATATCCCCATAAATCTCGAAGTTTAACATGAGGAGAAATGTGTCGTGTTTGAATTATCAAATTTTGAAAGGAAAGGAAATAATATTGACAGTTATAGATCCTAACAGCTTTTGCCAACGATGTATTTCTAATGGAAATGGTGCTGAAATTTACGACAAACTAAGTACTGTGTTTTGACTGACATAACATTAATCCTATGCATGGTTCCACAAGGAAGTTACGCTGTTCTCGTATATTGCGCTCATTGACTTCCTTGCATGGCATTTCTGGCATGGCATAAATTTCCATAGTTTGTGTGTGGAGGTGCCGAGGGGATGTGGCGATGGTGTGATCGTTGATTGATGTGGTGACGTGGTTATACGGAATGGTGACGTCAGTGATCAGATGATGTGACGGATGACACAAGTGACGTGAAGTTGATGCTGCATTCTGTCTCAATGCTGTATTGGGTAGATTATTCGAGGAGCATGCATTCTAGATAATTCTAACGGAATTGTATTGATATATAACCAGTAACTGAATGTTGTTTTACACCGCAGTCTGTGGCCATGTCGGGAGGGTGGTAGTGTGGCCTAGTTGGTAAAGCGTTCGCTCTGGCAGGATCCCGTAGTTCCACTCCATTCACTATGTTAGACTTTTGATCAGGTTGGTTGGTTAGCCGCCCTCAGCAATATTCCAGCTATATGGTGGCAGTCTGTGAATAATCGAGTCTGCTGTAAGATTTCCTTGAATCACCACTAGCTCTGATCTACCCGTGTAGGACATGGCTCCCCACGCCACGACGCTTTCGCCACCAAATCTGTCCACCTGTCGAACGCAGTTCGGCGCAAAGCTCAGCTCAGGTCGTTTGTTTTCCCTCCACTGGATGTCGACGTCGATAGACACGTTGTCTTCCATCCCGTCGTTGCAGAAGGAAAGGCGATCGAGTCATGGCATGAAATATACAAACTCGTCGCCAGTTCCCCAGGTTCCATACCGGTACCCTGTTGCACCACTGGATACGCCGTGTCAGGACAGGTTCAACTTTTGGTCGATATGTTCGAATTCCCACTTCTCTCAGACGATTTCTGATGGTTTGATTGGAAATTCTTCGAAGACCAGGCACCTGTCCTGCAGTACTCGTTGCTGTAGCAAATCGGTGACGTTGGTGAAACACCCGGATGAGTCGGTTCTCAGCAGGAGTGGTTCCTCTTTGTCTCCCACTTCTGGGATGATCTTGGTTCGAATTGAAGCGAGTATATTGATATCATAATCGAGATTTGGTGCTGTGGTGGACACTGATGTGTCGACAATGACAGACTGGGACTCCCCTGCTTCCACACGTCCAATGGCAATATTTCGGTCAGTTGCATTTAATTTTGGCATTTTTTATCTTCGTTTACGTCATAAATTTCGTAATGAAATGATGCATTAGGTTTGGCCTTTTACAGACGATGTCTCAACTCATGTTTCCAACACATTGTACATGCATTACGTGGAAAAGATTTTCTGCATACACTTTTCATGTATCGTTCTCATTTTTTATGACAAACTTTTACAAACACATTTTGGGATGCGCCCATGCAGGAAGCAAATGTACTGTTAGTCCCCATGGTCCCTAGTATGGTGATCTACCTTCAGTTGTTGGCAATCTATAGCCTGTTTTATATTGTATTGTCCAAATAGTGCTATTACTTTTAACTTTCCACACTTTGTAATTGTGATATGCTAGTTGTTTTACTGTCCTTTGACGACAGGTTTTTATAATATACACATATTCCATTTCAATGACAAACATGATCTCGTCACGATATGGCTGAAATATTGCCGATGTGACGTTAAATATTAACTCACTCACTCATTTTGGGATGCGTTTGCACGCAATACACAACAAACACGACATGATTAATGGGAGTCAAACATAGAAATGGGTTTAATGACGATTGCTGTCAAAATATATCGAAATGAACTACTGTGCGTTTCTTTTTTCTTTTGAAGATTGTAGTTCAAAGCAGCTTTGAACTAAACTGATCCATTTTGGGTGCAACTTTCATATCAAAGATGCGACTGCGAAAACGGCGATAAAAAGTGTCAACCCTTAGGTTCATGAATCACCAGCATGGCCAAGTGGTGAAAGCGTTTGCTCGTTGCTTTGCGATGGGGTAGCATAGTTGTTACAGTGTTCGCCTATCACGCCGAAGTCCCAGGTTCGATTCCCCTTTCCTGGTACTGTGCAATGTGTGACGTCAACATCTCCAGTCCTGGGCCTAGATTTTCGAAGCTCTCTTAGCGTAAGTTAATGTTAATGAATAGCACTTACGATCATCTTAACTCTGAGAGAGCTTCGAAAATCTAGGCCCTGGGCCCCGTTCCTCAAAAGATCGTAGCGCTAAGATGATCGTAACTCCAATATTTTAACATAGACGTACGACTGTCGTAGCGCTACGATCGCTTTGAGGAACGGGGCCCTGGTATTGCTGGAACGTTTCTAAAGACGCTCACTTTTGTTCAATAATAACAAAACTGAAACTCTGAAAAACAAAATCCTTTATTTGAGAATGCGTCTTTATATACAGTGGTGAGAATTGCATACAATGATGTGTCAACATGATGATGAGTATAGTACATTGGGAGGATGAAGGCAAACAACACTGGCAACAAACAATGGATACTTTCATATGACAAAACGTAAATAAATTCTTCTCAACCAACAATGTTATTTAATAACAGATAATAACGGCGAACCATCGTTAGTTCACGGATACTTTCATCGCGGCTTCTTGTCGTGCCTCGCAGATCGTTACATGTTTAATCCAGACATGGATAGACGGCGGATAGACTACCATTTGGCTGTGGCACTAACGTGCTGTACGATTTCAGAATTGAAGCATAAAGCTTGCAGGGCTTTCGTGAGTTCCATCAAAATAGCACCTTTTTTGACAGTTATTGTGTAACAGTTAAAGCATATATTAAGGCTTCAGCTGTTAAAGTGTTTTGATTTTGTCACCAGGGTGTAGTTTCCTCGTCTTTCATTAAGGATACGTCAATTAATAATGAAGTCCGCATAACGTTAACCGACGTGGTAGATGACCTTCGCCTTCACACACTGAGGAATGAGGATTAATGACAGGTGTTATCGTTTTGGAAAGGGGTCGTTGGGGAAGACGGAACCCAGTGTTAGCGTATCACACACGTGGTGTCATCTCGAGTTATCGGATGAGCCCATGGTGTGAAGGTCATTCACGACGTCACTCAGGACACTGCACCATCGCTGTCTTAACGTTGCACGTGGAGCTTCTTTGTATCCCTAACCAAATACGAGTAGTGTAGTTCACAAAAGTAACACTGCCATTCGGAAGAGCGGACTACTTGAGGCTAATATACCAACTTTTATTATTTGAAGTCTTACTCGTTGGTGTTTCTTAACAGACGTTTGTATAACAAAGCAAAACAGTATAATACACACGGTGGGACATGGTTAAATCAATACTGGACTAGCGGTGCTCAATTGACATGGGTATCAAAATTAATGCATTAATGCATATTTAAGTGCATTTATTGACTAAAAACAAGATTACACACTTGTACTGTCATTGCTAAGGTCAAGGCTATATTTACACATGCAGCTCCTTAATAATACATAGTATTAACAGAAATGGTATTGTCTCTCGTTCATTCGTAACACACACGAATCTACTGACGCATATTCAGGGTTGAGTATTTGCTGTGAAGGAGCATGCCAACACAAACTTCCTGAAAAATCAGTAGGTTATACATATGACTTGAAAGTGATAGATATATTCAGCACCAGTTCAACAACTGACGTAAAGGACACAGATGAGATTTCGTTAGAGTTACGTCATCAATAACCCCCAAACATGTTCATACACCACGTTCCTCAATCACCCGTGAATTCAAACAGCCTCTATGGTGTCATGTGACGATTGAACCGCAGGGCCTAGATTTCGAAGCTCTGTTAGAGCTAAGATAGTCGTAAGTTAATGTTAATGTATGGCACTTACGGCCATCTTAACACTAGGAGAGCTTCGAAAATCTGGGTCCAGGTCTCTTTCAGAAATATTTAGACCAATGAGTGCTCAAATTACATCGGCCTTGTGATCATCTCTACACAATGCTTCAATGTCAGGACTCCATTAATTGGTTGACTAGAATAGAAACGTGACAAATCGACTGTGTGTTTGCAGAACGTGATTGAAGAACGTGGTATACATACATACCTTCGAGAAGTATTGATGACGTTAGAGTTCATGCAATGAAACTATGATAGGAACACAACAATGACCTCAGCCCAGACCTTGGATCATTTTCCATTACACGACTGTTAACTTGATGAGGGCGAATCAAATGCCCTTCTTTTCAATATCAAATAGAGGCAGGTCCTGAATAGCTGAACGTTACATAGAATTGAGATCAGTGTCTTGAATCATGAGGTTCGGTTACTTAGGTCTAGTTGCATTTTACATGTTTTGAGAAGGTCAAGGTTGAGATTGTATCTGGAAAAGGCGAACTACTATTCTCAAGGTCATTCACAAAGAATCCGGACTTCGTTGGCTGTATGGCCACTGTGGATAATTCAAGCAGTGTATCTGCCTGAGAAGGTATAAATTGTGCTTTAATTGTCACACCCCTAACGACACAGGTGTAATCTTGGAGCAGTGTCTTCAGTCCAATACGTTGTTATATATCGCAGGTAACAGAACAAACCAACCATCTACCTGTACGGTGCTAATACACTCGGATGTATCGTGCTCAAGCTAGATTTCCACGCATTCAGCTGAGGGGTCGGAGCTGGAGGTGCGTGAAGTTGGTATCTTCATGTCTACATCATGTTGAGCAATAGGTGGCACTGGCTGGTACCCATCAGTACCGTGGAAGCAAAGATGCAGAGAACTCGTAAATATGTGACAACCCACGGGCGTCAATCGTTGGTATGACGCGTTTCGTGGGAGGTCACACCCATCCACACTGGCGTTTTCGTTGGGACGACGCACTTAGTGGGAGATCGCAAGCAGTCACACACGCGTTGTTTTCGCTGGGGCAACGCGTTTAATGTGACATCGCAAGCAACCACTCACTGGCGTTTTTCGTTGGGACAACGCATTTCGTGTTCGGTACCAAGCATTCACACACAAAAGAAAACCGTGGCAAAATGACAAGGTAATAATTCCTCGAAATTGAACAATACTGGAGTCGCCTGTACGTCGTGGCGAAGGTCACGGCAAACGTCATTCACTCATCCATTCATACTGAATGAAGCGTTTCAACGTGTGCACAAAACGCTTCGGTCTTCATAATTCTAAATAAAAACACTTCCGCTTCTCCTGGCATACTCGAAGACATTGCAGATATTGTCTGTACATACACAAACACTATTGCATCGAATACATGAGATACACAACTTTCGCTATACGTTGGTAGATTCATGGTAGTCGTCCAGATTGATTATAATCCTCTTGCCGTTAAGATTGGGCGTAGAGGGTGTGGAGTCTGGGAGGTCATCCTTCTGAGCGGCCTCTGTCATGGCGGACAGCTTGTATTGGAGGTGGCGGTTGCCTATCTTCATGTTTCGCTGTTTCAGGGTCTCCAGCTGCATGTACAGCCTTTTGAACTCCTCCTGAAACAGGACACATCAACAGTGTACGTACCTACTGAGAGCTGGCAGGGTTACATGTAGACAGGGTTAATACCTACTGAGAGCTGGCAGGGTTACATGTAATCAGTGTTAATACCTACTGAGAGGTGGTAGTTACATATAGTCAGTGTTAATACATACTGAGATCTCAAAGGGTTACATATAGGCAGAGTTAATACCTACTGCGAGCTGGCAGGGTCACATGTAATCTGTGTCAACACCTACTGACACCTGGCAGGGTCACATGTAATCAGTGTTAATACCTACTGAGAGCTGGCTGTGTTAATACCTACCTGGCAGGGTTACATGAGAGCTGGCAGGGTTACATGTAATCAGTGTTAACACCTACTGAGAGCTGGCAGGGTTACATGTAATCAGTGTTAATACCTACTGAGAGCTGGCAGGGTTACATGTAGGCAGTGTTAATTCCTACTGAGAGCTGGCAGGGTTACTGGTCAGTGTTAACACCAACTGAGATCTGGCAGGGTTACATGTAGGTAGTGTCAATACCTACTGACAGCTGGCAGGGTTACATGTAATCTGTGTTAATACCTACTGAGAGCTGGCAGGGTTACATGTAATCTGTGTTAATACCTACTGACAGTGGTTACATGTAGTCAGTGTAAATACCTACTGAGAGCTGAATCAGTGTTAACACCTACTGAGCTGATAGTGGTTACATGCAATCTGTGTTAACACCTACTGAGAGCTGGCAGGGTTACATGTAATCAGTGTTAATACCTACTGACAGCTGGCAGTGTTACATGTAATCAGTGTTAATACCTACTGACAGCTGGCAGGGTTACATGTAGTCAGTGCCAATACCTACTGAGAGCTGACAGTGTTAATACCTACAGGGAGCTAACAAGTTACATATAATCAGTGTTAATACCTACTGAGAGCCGGCAGTGTTACATGTTATCAGTGTTAATACCTACTAACAGCTGGCAGGGTTACATGTAGTCAGTGCCAATACCTACTGAGAGCTGACAGTGTTAATACCTACAGGGAGCTAACAAGTTACATGTAATCTGTGTTAATACCTACTGACAGTGGTTACATGTAGTCAGTGTCAATACCTACTGAGAGCTGGCAGGGCTACATGTAATCAGTGTTAACACCTACAGCGAGCTAACAGGTTACATGTAGTCAATGTTAATACCTACTGAGAGCTGCGAATTATAGAGCGAGTTAGTGTTAATATGCACAGAGACCATGTACAAGGAGCGTTACATGAGCTAGAGAGTAGGTATTACTTTACGCCTTTTTCAGTAATACCAGAGGAATATCATGGTGAAGTGTGTGAAGTGGGAAGGCTACTGAACAACCCATATGCATACCTACAGGAACTTGAAAGTGACATTGAGTGGGTGTTGGTAGTACTTAGAAGGACCTTTCAGGGTAAGTTCTATTTCCTACACGTGACGTCGCGGGCATGTGCTAGCAATAGCTTATAATAGCCATGGGTCATTTCAGAGGCATATTTTTTTAGCAGAAATGACCTATCGTCTCTGTTGTGTTGACGTCAATGAGTTTCAATAAGCCAACCTTTAAGGGGTAAAGTATTACAGGAACATAAATAAACTTCCCATATATACGAGAACAACAAACATGTCATCTTGAACAGCGAAAATCCTTCACTGACAACTGTTTGTATTCTGTAAATCTTTGCAAGATCAGTGTTTGTTGGTTGGTTGGTTTGCTGTTTAACGCCGCACTCAGCAATATTCCAGCTATATGGCGGCGGTCTGTAAATACTCGAGGCTGGACCAAACAATCCAGTGATCAATAGCATGAGCATCAAACTACGCAATTAGGATACGATGACATGTGTCAACCAAGTCAGTGAGCCTGACCACGCGATCCCGTTGGTCGCCTCTTACGACAAGCATGGGTTGCTGAAGAACAATTCTAACCCGGATCTTCACGGGAACACGATCGGTGAATGGCTCGGCGAAGCGGAAATGTTTTCCGCGGAGCAGGGCGCGTTCTTACGAAGTGTTCATGTACCATGAACCTATTTCAATAGTCATATCCCTCCACATAAAAAAATTACGTCAACGGTTTCTTGTCTCAATGTAGGTAGTATATTACACGAGCTCTCATTCTTACAGCACAACACAAATTTGTAATGTACGTGCTTGAATATGCAAATGTACTGCACGTGATCACATGACGATGTTCATTCGACAAGAGCCTTTAGCTGTGCTTCAAGCAGTGAGTGAGTGAGTTTAGTTTTACGCCGCAATATGCCAGCTATATGGCGGCGGTCTGTAAATAATCGAGTCTGGACCCGACAATCCAGTGATCAACAGCATGAGCATCGATGTGCGCACTTGGGAACCGATGACATGTGTCAACCAAGTCAGCGAGCCTGACCACCCGATCCCGTTAGTCGCCTCTTACGACAAGCATGGGTTGCTGAAGATCAATATTCTAACCCGGATCTTCACGGGTATTCAAGCAGTGAGATATAAGTGTTTATCGCAATCACATTACGCAAGCAGATGCATTAACGATGCGGACATTATGAAGGTGTACCCTGAGATCCAATCTAAGTACCTTTAAGTCCTTATCCAAGACAACTACCTGTATATCCTTCTCAAGAAAACTCTCGCACTCTGCCTCGTCAACACGGTCTCCATATCCGTTTGAAGAAGCTGTGTTTGTCATAGCAGTTGCTGGCTTGGTCCCGAGGGTGTATTTGGAGCCCCTACTCAGCATTGTTGATTGTTGTTGGTTTTGCTGTTCTTTTGCGCCAGAACTGGACTTAAGCACAAGGTAGCACTGTGGAAAAAACCCCATAAAATGTAAATGTTGTAAAATGAAATCGATAATTGAAACTTTGAGGCGAACAGCTTCCAAACAGGGAACACTTGCTTTATTTGGACATTCGTAACTACTCGTGTCATTCCGGCAAGCCGAATGGCGTTTCGTACCCCTATCGTGGTCATGTTTACGACTAGGCCCTGTCTAAGCGCAAACGGGCACGGAGATGAAAATAGTCTAGTACTTGTACCAAGGAAAGATAACTATGAATTTCCAAACATGGCTACTCCAAGAATACCCTATAGCTATATCCCGTGGACAAAACAAATATACAGTCATTCAAGCATGTTTCTGTGTTGAGAGTTGCTGATCCTCTAGCTCAAAGTTTATGTATAAAATTGTGCTTTGCATAGCTAGCGAAGTTTCAAAGTTCAACGGTGCTGCCATTTAAATGCTTCGAAATGCGGTTTACTATGCGCGATTTGATTGGTTTGCCACGATTCTTGACAATAATGGCGTACGATAGAAGTACGAGTCTTCTTGTAGGTCACGGAAAGAGGCGAGTAGTTACGAATGATATTTGGAACGTAAACAATTGCTCCGTACATCGAAAACTGTCGCACGCGGTGTTTCAATCACAATTTGCGCGTATTTTTTGTGTATCTAGAACTGAGTTCTGACTCCAAAGGCGTTATAGAATATTCGTAGATAGGGCTAAAAGGGACATAACTCTATGGGGTTCGCTTGAAATAATGTTCAGCCGGTAGAGGGCGCGAAAGTCGATTTAAAGCAATGTTGCATTAATTCATTCCCACTTTTTAATTTAATATCGTAATCTGAATACGTAAATGTTTTCGGGAATAAATTATATGGTAGCTTCCCTGAGGGCTGATAATTGGTATTATTGAGAGAAATGCATGATTTTTTTTTAAGGGAAGTGTGGTTTAAAATAGTGCCTTAAAGTTTATTTTTCAAACCATTTTCATTGTAATAACCGAGTTTATCTGAGAGTGTGTGAGTTAGTTTGCTGTAACTTTGATTAAAGTACTGGCGATGCTGGATTTAAAGACTTTGGTAAAACCAACGGGCACACGTGGTGCTGACAGACCGTTCAGAGTTGCGAACCCTTTTAAGCTGTAAATAGAAAAATTGCTTTGAAAAAACACTATTTTCACAACATTCACACACATAACGGTCAATATGAATTCCAACAGTAATAGCATGTCTGTTATGTTATAGAAGGGTATATTACAAACTTTAGTAGTAACTTGATTGATCAAATTTGCAATTGCACCAGAAGCATTCGTTTTTCTAATTGGGTGTATTCTTGGGGATTCCTGCCTATCAGTTCTTGTGTGCTATTTACCCTTCACTGCTTATGCAGCTTTACATATTAAACTGAGAATCGGACATCGTGAGTATGTTCAACACGGAAGTGTTATTAATGACGTTTACGCAATTGAATCTCCAACATTGTACTCATGATATTACAAAAATTCACATGTACCAAATATAAGAAATTCCTACTTTGGATGATCGCACTGTCGTATTTTTTAGTATAAAACCGTAACAACAACGAAACAACCGAACGGGTTGGCTCCTCTGCAAAGCAGGAACCATAATGAAGGCGAACTGGGACTTGAACTCACTATGATAGGATTTTGGCGTGTCCAAGGGAGGCAACTCTGCACAGGAAATTGCAGCGCTTTAAAGGACTGGTCCGTAAGGGTTGGTGCTAACAAACTAGGAAGCCAAATAATAGCAAATAGGGTCAGGTACTCCTCGAGTATGTCGTTCCTGGTAGACCAAATGACGTTGATCACTTACCTTGCTACCAAAGAGGAATGCCAAGGTGACCGTGGTCGTCAGCTGGGTATGAATAAACACCACTAAATACAACAGGTCAGGGTTGGTTGGGAAGGGATCTTTCAAAAATATCCTGAAATAAAAAAAACACGTATTAGTTATCATATTAATAATTACTAAATAACGAAGAATAAGAGAGTGGATGACGCAAGTTTCGTCAATATTCGTCAATAATCAGGTGATTGACAGCACGAGCATTGATACGATGATATGTGTCAACCAAGACAGCGAGCCTGACCACCCGATCCCGTTAGTCGCCTCTTACGACAAGCATGGGTTAGTGAAGACTAATAGTACTTGACTTGAAAAGATATGATGCGACGTAAAGACTGAAAAATATGCTGACGAATGCTCGGCTATGATGGGGTCAACGTCGTGGTGAAGACGACGTTTCACATCTGTATACCCACCATCCCAAGGTCCTCACAATTATGACGGTAAAGCAATGGTCAGTTTAAATTTGTGATGGCTGTTAGTTAGAACATAGTGATATGTGCATTAACTTTCAAACCTCAAGGCCCTTCTAACAAGACGGGCATAGCGCTCGTCTCTCGAATTCCCATAGAGTTAACATAGAGTTAAAATCATCGTAATACAATCGTTTTGTTTGTTTCTTATTTAACACCGCTTCAACATTAAGGCTATATTACTGAGGTTTGAAAATCATCAAGTCTGAACCAGTCTGAACCAGGTTAGCATCGACCTTAGCCTTGCTCCAAGGCTGTACTGAATGCTAAGCCCATGGATGTATAGTACAGTACTTCTATCATTTAAAGAGGCAAGTCTCGGTAAGCGGACAGTAGAAGGACCTCAGTCTGTTATTTATTATTTTTTAGAAACTATCATTTAAACTATTAATTTTTACCTATCATTTAAACTATTGATTTTTGCCTATCATTTAAACTATTATTTTTTACCTATCATTTAAACTATTAATTTTTATGCAAGGCTACATCGACGATGGCACTCATCAACCTGGTCAGCGAGCCTGACCACCCAATCCCGTTAGTCGACCTTTACAAGCATGGGCTGCTGAAAACAATTCTAACCCGCATCTTCACGGATCCATCTTTGGAAAACGGATCTAGCTCAGTGGACTATTGTCAGCTGGTCCCAAAGGCCCACAGAAGTTCGCTGAAATCCCAAGGGACCTGCAAATGTTCAGTGATTTGCAATGGGCTGCAGGTGACAGAGGAAGGCCCTAACGAGGGCGCACTTGGTTTAAGAGCTTTGGTGACCTTGAGGGTGACATCTTACGCACATGGGCTCATAAAGCACACCCATCTTCTGCCCGGTTGCAGATGATAATGATATGTTTAAGTAACTCGATACAAAAGAGCATTAGGATTTGAAAATTGATACTGCAAAAAGAGACACTCATGTATGGAGTAATCGATTGGCTTGCCATATTAGAGGTATTATTTTTGCTCTAATTTGGTGAAAAACTGACACTAGATTATGTTTAAATTATCTCAGATTTAGGTTTTATTTTCAAATTTCCGTCACATTTCCTGACACCAAAGTACATCACGCCACAAGGAGAACCATATGCAATAAAGTTTTGCATCTCATCTTGAGCTTGGTGTTTACCTTTTAGGAGAAAACTCACTCACTGGATTGTTCCACTTCCTTTTTAGCAGAAATATGGCAAGTGAGTGTTTAATATACTGAAATACCATACTTTACATTCGTCTATGAATCTATGTGAACTTGTCACTTAAACGCATATGGAACATATTAAACTCCGAACAATTTCTGAAGTAAAAATATTTAATACGTTTAAGAAAAATGCCACCGCAAATTTGGAAAACGTTCCTGCAGTCATTTCAGTTAACAATAGTTATTTGGTAGCCTCATTTATTTTATTTTTCTGAAATAGATCGATTATTACCTTTTCTATGAAGTAAAAGTAGTTTTTTACCACTATTTCATGACAACATATCATGAGTCCCATTAAAGCGAGAGGAGTGTCGAATGTGCACAGATCGCCAACTATACAGATTTGAGATTCAATCTCACAGTCAAGTGTTCCTTCACAGCAAAGGGACACAACTGCGGCGCCTCAAAACAATGACTATGTCAGAGATTAACTGAGAACGTGGGTGAGTTTAGTTTTACGCCGCTTATGGCAACATCCCCGCAATATCACGGCTGGGTACACCAGAAATGGGCTTCACAAATTGTACCCACGTGGGGAATCGAACCCTGGTCTTCGGCGTGACAAGCGAACGATTTAACCACTAGGCTACCCCAACGTCCCTAACTGAGATCGGCACTCTATCGACTTCTGCGGCTATTGCGTCAGAAATTCAATAAATATTTCATCAGAATGTTATATATGTATTAAACTTTGAACTTACATTGACACATTGAGAAATAAAGAAAGTAGAAATTCGTTGTATATTGCCCAGCTTATAAAACGACTCTCGTTGAACTCTGACGGTGCTTTCCGTACGACTATACACAGCCTCACGCCCCACAGTAAAAACAACAGCTCCGCTGAAACCAAAAAGACATAAATATAGACATATTTGAAGTGAGTGAGTGAGTTTAATTTGGTTTTACGCCGCTTTTAGCAATATTCCAGCAATATTATGGCGGGGGACACCAGAAATGGGCTTCACACATGGTACCCATGTAGGGAATCGAACCCAGATCTTGGGCGTGACGAGCGAACGCTTTAACCTTGAGGCTACCCCCATCGAACCTTAGACATATTTTAAACAATCTGGGTATCATTGTAGGAAAATAACGGATCTGACAAAATAGAAAGAGTGAGTGACTGAGTTTTACGCAGCTTTTTGCAATATCTCAGCAATATCACGGCGGGGGACACCAGAAATGGGCTTCACACATTGTACCCATGTTGGTAATCGAACCCAGGTCTTCGGCGTGACGAGCGAACGATTTGACCACTAGGCTACCCCACCGCCCCCAAAAGAGAAAAAAAGTCATTATCCATCGGACAGATGTTAAATCGTTACCTGCCTTCCCCGACACCATGCAATCGATGTCCTAACCTCCGAGGAATTTACTAATCACATGTTTTTCAGATGTGACATTTACGTGTTTATAATCACGTTATTAGTAAACAGATTCTTAATGATCCATATACTAGATCTTCCAAGGATCTCATTTTCGTGTCGGATTTAATTGCGCGGGACGTACAAGCAAAGCGGCCTGTTGACACTCACCAATTACAGCGGAGTGATCCCACCAGTCGGAAGAACACTGGTACGCCTTGAGGCCGCTTACATCTTTACCTAAAACATAAAAAGCGAATCGAGAATTAAATTATTATCAAATAACGTGTTCATATGGGACTTACTCCTAATTCCACTAATGACAGCTGTGGTGGCCTGGCTCTACAGCAGAACAAAGACGATTGAAGCCGTGAGTACTTCATTCTCCTGGTTCGAGATCAAAGACGGAAGTGACGTCATGGCACAAACTACTGACCTGCAGATGTCAAATCTCCGCTTAGAGAATACTTGTCCAATTACGTGATGTCGAACATAAAGATAGGATTTTATAGCAATCAGAGACAAAGTGGTGTTCTTTAAGAAACGAAGAAGAGTGACGCTTATAACCAGATTGGGACTTAACCTGCAACGGAAATTATGCGAGAACAGAAAACCACACCGACCGCTGCGTGAGTGGGTGACTGAGCGAGTATGGTTTTACGCCGTTTTTAAGAAATATTCCAGCAATATTACCAGAAATCAACTTCACACATTGTACTATTGTGGGGAATCGAACCGTGGCCTTCGGCGTGACGAGCGAACGCTTTGACCACAAGGCTACCCCACCGTCCCCGTACCATTTAGAAAACATGCCTGTGCATTTGATTTATCGTTCTAGTGAGAATTTGTTTTGACTTTCAACAATCATTCGTTGATACGCAGCTAAAATAAAGGTTATGCCCTTTGAGATATTTGTAAAACTGGTTTCCTGATAAAATGAGCTAAGCATTCCTATCCGCACCAATCAACTAATCCAGTCAGCTGAGCATTCTTGCATTTTCTGTCAATTTTCGACTAAATATTGTGTCACAGGTTATGCAGGACGAAAACCATATCTTTTCTTCTTTTGATTATTGATAGATGTTACAAGATTGAACTTCATCGCTTTCCGGGAAAGACTGTATTATTCCTATACTGGGTTCAAGTTGATTTGTTTGTTGTTTAGCACCGAGTACCCGATCCCGTTAGTCGCCTCATGTGACAAGCCTGGGTTGTTGAAGACCAGTTCTAACCTGTCTGGATCCTTCTGGATCCGCCTATGTTACCTAGAAAAGATGCTTCAGGATGTTCAGGCAATACTTTTGGCATGTTGTGTCTACATACGATATACTATGCGAAGCGGTAGTAAAATGTCTTCTCTCGAGGTCACGGTCAACGCTAAACGTTCTTGCTGCCGTCTTTGCAATTTATATAAAATACTAGTACAACATCTTGACATGCATGATTCATGATCAAACTCCATCACACTGTGCCGAAATGGTTAAAGTTTGGGTGAAAGGACGTATACTCTTGAGAAATGGATTTGGCATCGTTAATAATTAAGTAGTTTTAAAATAGTCGCGGAATCACTACAAACCAATACAAACCCTGTTCCCCCCCATCCGTATACGAACACCACCTTCCCCAAAACAAACAAAGAAACAAACAACCCTTCCCAATAACAAAACATCAAACAAAACAACAAAATAACAGAAACAAAAGAAACCAAGATAGAAACAAACACAATACACTATTTTCTGTTTGCCCATAAGCTTAGAGCTATCCGAACTAGAAATCAAGTTTTATCATGAGCTACTCGGTTTTTACAATAATAACTAACAAGGTTTTACGTTGCAGGGCTGCTTCCGCGAAGCCTGCGAGAAAACCTATGATCACGTGTTCGAATCTCAGTTCAGCCGAAATAAGTTTCTAGTATTTTTTTCACCACCATGTCGTCACTTAGGTCTGTCCTTCCACATGCAACCATGTAACAATAATATGGTTCAAAAGAGGCCAAAAGAGGAACTAATTCAACACCACTTTCATTAACGTGTCATCTTCCAGGTACGTCAAAATTGTATTATAGCAAATCAACAATAGATGAAGACAAAAAACGTAGTTGGTAGACATATAAAACAATGAGGAAACCAATGAGTATCGGATTGAACTGAGGGTAATGATTTGTGAGTATTCGGATCCTGGCGCGGCAAAGGGGACATAACCCTGCGACTCCTTTCACCACGAGGCCATCGAGACCAAAGTTACAGATACAGATCACGACGAGACATTGCAGGCTACTTTGAAATGAGTGAGTGACCGGGTTTAAGATCGCTTTGAACATCTTCAATATGTGCTGAAGTATTTTATATATCTTTTATATATTTCAGCTCAATACCCATCCCAAATAAGTGACCGGTCCCTAATTATTTTCAAAGTAACTCCCTCTGAGTGCCAAACACTTCTGCCAACAATGCTGAGTATCTTGATCTCACTCTCGTATCCTCCAGGTGGTGTACAAAGTCTCCATTGGAGACACAACGTCATCGCATGCTTGAAATTCCTTTGAACCCTGCGTGTCGAAACCTTCGTAATTCTCAGTTCATTCATTAGAATGCTCTCAACTTTCTCATGAGAAGTGCCTTGATTTCATCAGTGGTGACATTTGGCAGTCTCCGGTATCTTGGATCATCTTCTTGATCTCAATCTCAAACTGCACGCCCACCTTCTACCAGCTTCAAAGGAAAAACTTCATCCAGTAACGATGACACCGTGTCATCAAGGATGGCGTTTGTCCAATTAGTTGGATATACAGTACAACCAGAAATTATTGAAAATTTAAGATTGTAATTTTTTTTTTATTCACTCATTACTCACGTATTAAATGTGAATATTAGCAGAACTAACTCCAGATTCAAAGACAGGTGAACAGTTAGTATTTTGTCAAGTCACCATGGGCAGCAATGCAGGCTTCAATGCGGCGGGGCATACTACTGATCAAAGAAGTTAGAAAGTCGTGGTCCATGCTGTCCCAATATCGGACCACCTCTTCTTTCATTTCAGCAATATTTGTCAGATTTTTCTTATTGACACTTTCCCCAAACATTTTCTATTGGATTTAGGTCAGGGCTATAGCTTGGCCAATCTAATAATGTCATATTTTGGGTCCGAAAACAGGCCTGTGAATGCTTTGAACGATGTTTTGGGTCGTTGTCCTGCTGGAAAATAAAAAAATATCCATAGAACACGTGAGCAGATGGAAGTAAATGTCCCTCACTGCTCACTCCTACTGCTCACTGTTCATATTCCCTTCAAATACACAGAGGGGCGCTGCCCCTAACACAGATATGCCACCCCACACGTTACATTTCGGACTGTGCATTGGGGGCTGATTCAAAGGTTTTTCAGTTTGTTTGGTCCAGAATTTCAGTGTATTAGGAAACAGCCACACAGAACTTTCATCTGAGAAAATCACATTGTCCCAGTTAAAATTTCTATGCTGTAAGCACCAGTTCAACCTTCGCTCCTTTTGTTCAGGTTTCATGATCGGTGATGGAATTCCTCGACTTTTCTGCCAACCCATTGCATGCAGCTCAGTTCTAATTGTCTCCTTACAGACAGCCACAGTTCCTCTATCAATCATATCCAGCCTTAAGTTTTCTAAACTCCTTCGTTTGTTTTTAGAAACAAGAATACCAAGCCGCCTCCTGTCACCGACAGTCAATTTTCTGGGCCTACCTGCGCCTCCCTGGTGCTCAGTGCCATATCCAGTTGCAATATTTTTCAAAACACGATAAACAGTGGACAAAGGGATGCCTGTTCTACTTGAAATCACTTTAGCTGATCTGATGTCCTTGTTATAATACTCTAAATTCAACTTCCTCTTCTCTAAATCATCCATACTGAGTATCACTGAAAATGTCGTCTGCTAGCAAGTAAACAAAGGGGGATAACTCTTCACAAACTAATGAAAAAGGATTAACGGAGTTGTCTCTCTTGAATGAAACCAAGCACTTGATAGCTGGTCAAGGTTGTTTATACCAGAGATCCAATTAAACATATTCCTAAAATTCTCAATAATTTCTGGTCATACTATACTTAATGACAATGGGGTAGAAATATTTTTCCATTTTAAACAACAGAACACCAAGCGATGTCTGCAAACATATTCTGCCTTGTTCTGTATTGGTATGGAGGATTGGTTGGTTGATTTGTTGTTTAACGCTGCACTCAGCAATATTCCAGCTATGTGGCAGCGGTCTGTAAATAATCGAGTTTTGACCTGACAATCCAGTGATCAACATAATGAGCATCGATCTACGTAATTGGGATACATGTGTCAAACATGTCAGCGAACCTGACCACGTTAGTCGCCTCTTATGGCAAGCTTGGGTTGCTGAAGATCAATTCTACCCGGGATCTTCAGGGGTTGTAAGTATGGAGGGCGTTTACTTAAATGCAATCTGTTATGGAAGTACTATAAATCGTACAGACTAAGAACGTGCCAACCACCTCTCGCTCATATCTTTATGAAGGGGCGGTGGGGTAGCCTAATGGTTAAAGCGTTGGCTCGTCACGCCGAAGACCCGGGTTCGAATCCCCACATGGGCACAATGTGTGAAGCCCATTTCTGGTGTCCCCCGCCGTGATGTTGCTGGAATATTGCTAAAAGCGGCGTAAAACTCAGTCAGTCAGTCAGTCTTTATGAGCCTGACCCCCAATCCCGATAGTTTTACGATAAGCATGGGTTGCCTGAGACCAATTCAAGACCCTCATCACGGGTCTGGCTCGTGGAAACGGAAAAAATATACAATACTGCGAAATGAAAGCAAGAAAACCTGAGCTTTACTCGAAGGAAAACGTCAAATCACGATTCCTGGCAGAAAAAAGAGCAATAGAAGTGTTTTCCTTCTCCAAATTCCTGTGACACGCAGTTCTTGGGTCAAATCGCTAATGGAATCAGGCCGTGTTTCTGTCTGCGCAGTCATCTGTTAGAACCTGCACGTACACATCTACATCTCCATGAGTGTTGGGACTTGTTTTGATCACGGATACCTGCCGACTCTGCATATGTCCCAACTCAGACGGCGTCTGTGCTTTGATTGGACAATTTCCTCATGAGGAAATTAAGAATGCCCACGAAACTGACTTCTTCCCTTTCAGGATTCCCATGCGAGTTGTGAATTATTACCAAGTGCTTACACATATGGACGTGCTGCAGACCATAATCATAGTTTTGAGACGAAGCAGAGTTTTAGAACTTAGTGAATGTTCACTTGTCACTTAAGATCGGGGACGATTTATAGCAAGTTGGTCTCACAACATTGTAGGAAACATTACAGTAGCAACAACAATAATAAATCTAATGCTGCTGCTGCTGATGATGACGACGTTGCTGATGACGGTGATGGTGACGAATATTACGACGTTGATGATGATGATCAGGAGGAGGAGGAGGAGAATAAAGAAAATAATAACGCTCCATTCCGTGAGTGAGTTTAGTTTTACGCCGCTTTAAACAATATTCCAGCAATATTACAGACACCAGTAATGGGCTTCATACATTGTACCCATGTGGGGAATTGAAAACGGGTCTTCGGCGTGACGAGCGAACGCTTTAATCACTAGGCTACCCCATCGCCCCGAATTATCATGAAGCTGAATCAGGCAATGGTTTCGTGTGCTCTCGAATTTTATTCTCAGTAATATTAAATATCTCCTGTTCGGCAATACACTTAAATGTTCAAGTTTCTCGATCAAAGATGATGTATATATATAACAGAATCTGATGAGGTCTGGATCATTAAGAGTCAACAAAGACCACAATCAGCTCCACACACGTGGGCTGGCACATCTCGGGTACCGACACTGGACACCTCACTATTAACAACGACTGATGAAACTAGATGCCGAACAATCTCATCCTGCACCTTCTACCCTGGGGAAATCAGGGGAACCTGCATCCGTTTATCCTCGGCAACAACCCCACGTTTGAAAGTTGATATGGAATTGTTAAATGTGCAATTTTATTCCTGCCAAGCCGAAAGGCAATGCATTATATTTGATGAAAAGTACACGTTATTGCAAGGGCTTGGAACGAGAAAATTTCGCGCCTGGAGACATCTCAATGTTTGTGTCGATGAACGTTGGCTCACATTGTGGAGAGAATGAGGGATGCATTAACGAGACTTGGGGGGGGGGTGGGTGGGTGTCAGTCAGTGGAGCTGTGCAGCACTGCTAAACAGTGAACAACAGAACAGGGGCACGGGTGGACAATGTCTCAAGTTCCGTAACAGAGTTGCATCCCTCAGTGCCGGGAACCTATGACCTGTGTCCGTGGTTTCGCCATGTTAGTTCGAGCTTTAACCATTTCAAGATGGCATACACTAAAACAAAAAATCATTAAACATAAAATCGTCAAGCGGCTTCAAGCACATAACCGTTTACTTCGGGCAGAGTGAGTGAGTGAGTGCAGCTTGACACGGAAGAGATCACGGAGACGTCCAATGTGGATCAGGCAAAGATTGTTGGATAGCCAAAGATAAGTTCTGTCAATGTGAGATTCGAACCACGGTCGAACCACGACCCTGTTATCCGTCGAACTACGGCGATTCGACGTCAATCACCAGAACAGCGATTGCCGAAACAATTTCGGAACTGAAAACCCACTATTTCTTTGAAATAACTACACGATCATTGATTTGGAAACGCCATTTGTTAATAACTTTGAACAACTAACTACCAGCCAAATCCAAAATGAACGTCTTCATCATGAGCTCCATCAATTACCCGTACTTACCACGCAGCCATCAACAGAGACGACGAACGACGTAATTGAATAATTAGGTTTGTTGACAAGCGCTTACGTCTTGTGACACCCATGACCATTAACAAAGCGACATTCCTTCCGCTTAACTGAAATCGCTGGATAATTTACGAAATGCGAGACAGGGCAAATTGGGTTGATCCTCGCGATCACTGTCTAGACCTTGGAATAGAACGCGTTCCTCGTTTGGTCTACGTGTACGTTTAAAGATATCAAAAGTGATGGGCGAATTAAAAGTTTTCAGGAATAAGTTCATGAAGGTTCTACAATTGACATCTTCTCTGGGCAAGGGAGTTTACCGTCTGTGAAACTCCGATGCCCACAGCTAGGCTGGATGGCGACGTTATATTTTGCCTGGACTAACGAGCCTAAGTATAGTCCAATCAAACCGAGAAACAAAATCGACACCAAAATGGCGACTGCCGCAGATTTCGGTCGATTGAAAGATTTACATTGCATGTGTACCGTCAACTCGACGTCGAGAGATATTTTCCAAATCTTTTCATGTTTTCAATGAAAGTGCTCAAGTGATTGGAAGCAGTTTGTGAGGTAAGGCTGTTTTATTACAATATAGATCTTGATTATCAATCGGATCGCCTTGACTGGGCGCCGTGAGTTAATTTAAAGCATCTGCTGGTGATATGAGGTGGAATCTGATTGGTGAATAAGAGGGACGTCAAAGGGACATAACTCATGTTATTCACACGTGGCGCTACCATCGATCCAGACTTGTTTGGTAAGGGTGCAAACCGGACTTCTGAAGTCTGTTGACACCCTTTTCACGGCAAGATGAACTGAAATCACTTGATAATTTACGAAAGACAGGATAAATGAGGTTGATTATCATAATGACAGTCTAGACAGTGAAACAGAGCGCGTTCGTCGCACAGTGCCATTTAGAAAGTGGTCAAGTGTAATATATGTTATATTTGGGATAACATTTCTCAGTAAATTACAGATTCTAGAACCTTTTCAGCTGAGTCCCATCCGGGATTCGAACCCCCACTCTCAGAGTTATGCACCTAATCGCCAGCACGCAAAGTCAGCCGTCTAGCCCACTCAGCCATCGCAGCTTCCACAAAAAGAGAAGGTCGGACAACTTGGAGTCTATATCACGTACAAATGCATGTATTTTGTGTAACACTCTGACAAGTGTAAATTGGCACGGCTCCCACGGCCGGAAGCTAGGAGTACACAATGCCACTTAGAAAGTGGTCAAAGGTAACATGGGGCCTTATTTGGGACTCCACTTTCTCGGTAAAGTACAAATTCTAGAACTTTTGTTGGGTTGAGACCCATCCATCGATCACTCCCAGAGTCAGATTCTTAATGGTCAGCAGAAATGTGGACAGTGAATTTTTTAGGAATAACACGAGGGCTGTATGAGTGAGTGACTTTGATTTAAACCCGCTTTCAGTGGTACTCCAGTGATTTCACGACGGATGTTGGACTAGTGTAGGAACAAGAACCCAGGATAGACGACCACTTTATCCCCTGGGCCACGTATCACCCTCATCTGAACTGGACTTAAGAGGTAGCCGAAATCAACGTGGATAAATATTCAGCAATATAACAACCGTGCAACTAATATCGACTCTTCACAAAACAAACGAATGGTCGATAGCATGAACAGCGATCTATTCTTTCGCTTCATAATGACTCACCAATATATACGTCACATCTGTTAGCAATGACACTGGTTATGATCAAGAAGGAAAACTCCAATACAACTGAAGTATTTTCAAAGAATCTAAATATATTCAGACATTAAAGGGTGGTTGATAGCCCTGTGGTAAAAGCGTTGGCCGTAAATGGCCTGGGTTCGAGTTCTAATATGGACACCGTGTGTGGAGATCATTTCTGGTATCTCTGTAATATTGCTACAACCGGCGGAAAAACAGCACTCACTTAAGGCTTATCACGGTCATGGCTACTTAGGAAAGATGCCAAATTGGTTCCGACTCCAACCCGGTATTTTTGCGAATCAAAGTGACCATCGGCTGACCCGCCGCCCGAGATGAAGCCCCAGAGGATGAACCACCTTCAGCAACATGTCACATGACCCTCTTCTGAGATCGACGTTACATCGTCCGACATTACCTCTAAGTGAAATTGTCCGGCCAGGCCAAGTCCGGTCTAGCCAAGTCCGGCGAAAGACTCCGGCCAGGCTGCATTGTCAATACCACGTGGAATTACCTAAAGTAAAGGTCACTTTGTCCCACATTGATAGAATATCTTGGAGGATTAAGTAAAGAATCTTAAAGCTTTATGCATTGATTATAGGCAATCAATAAGCGTCTAAGACCCTTGCTGCTATTTCGGTAAGTCATCTTTGGCTGATGTCTGGAATTTGTTTATTTTTGTAGTGGGAGGTGAAAGAAACAGCTAATGACAAAGTCATGTGTGGGCAACGAGGAAGGTCATTGTTGGGGAGGAACTGTAAAGCCGGGAAGAGCCAACAAGCGACGCGGCTATTGCTCTAATGTAGGGGCAATGGTCAGTGTTGACCAAACAAACTTTGATAGCCTGCTTCGGCCGCTGAGTGATTTCGAATCATTACTTATGGGTGAGGACCATGTCCGCGAGCTTGTAATTCCGAGTGTTTGGGGTCAGACAGATGGATCTTGAAGAGAAGGAATGGTAAATTAATAGTTTCTGTTAGTCTTGTTGTTCAATCACTGAGTGAGTGAGTGAGTGGGTGGGTGGGTAGGTGGGCCTGTAGGTGCGTGCGTGAGTGAGTGAGTTTATGTTTTTCACCACAGCCACCAATAATCAAACTAAAACATTTCGAATATCTGGACAAAGAAAACGAGTGATTAATAGCTATCCTCCCGAGAAAGGGGAGATAACTGACATTAAATGTCCAGTTTCTACCCTAATCGAACAAAACAGGTATTCCTGAGTGACATGTATTGCCTGGACTGACTAGTACACGATCTCAGTCTCGTAATGAAATTGACATCAACATGGTGAATGCGAATTCAGTGTTTTCATCCCAGTAACGTTTAATAACGTATTTCATTTTTGGCTAAATGTTTCGACAATTCTTGTTCGTTAGCGTAGTAACGATGTGTGTGTGTAATTTTGACTTCACGTATCTTTCCCCAATTATAAAAAGGATATGGAAATAAATTTGAAATGGGAAAACACGTTTTGGCCTCCCCCGGATTGGAAATATACATCTTTCCCAACATTATTGAAAAAATACCTGCATTTCTTATCAATCTAATTTCAATTTACACATCAAAGTGACCTTAGAATCTAAAACATTCCAAACAATATTAGTTACATAATATTGCGTCCCTGTTCCGACAAAGGCCATATTGACATGGACAAGTGACAAGCCCCAGATTAAATACCCCTCCAATTTGACAGTTGAGCGTGCTGAATCTATCATTATGCCGTGTCGATCTCTCCAGGGAGACGGCTGATGATGAGGGGGGCGAGATGGTGAGATATTTTCTGTGACAGCATTAATATCTGTGAAAAACGAAACCTCGTTACTCCGGGAACACCATGGTCGGAATGCTTACTGCTAGATTGTCTGCGAATGATTTTGTTTTTTTTATTGCTGAACGCCGCGCTAAAATATTCCAGCAGCCTGGAACAATCGAGTTTCGACCAGACAATCCAGTGAGTGACATCACAAGCATCGATCTACGTAACTGAGACACGATGACATGTGTCAATCAAGTCAGCGAGCCTGACCACCCGATCCCGTTAGTCGCCTCTTACTACAACTGACTGACTGACTGAGTTTGGTTTTACGCCGCTTTTAGCAATATTCCAGCAACATCACGGCGGGGGACACCAGAAATGGGCTTCACACATTGTACCCATGTGGGGATTCGAACCCGGGTCTTCGGCGTGACGAGCCAACGCTTTAACCACTAGGCTACCCCACCGCCCCCTCTTACTACAAGCATTGGTGATGTTTACTTATTTAAGTCCGGATCTTCACAGGGTGTCTACGAATGGAAAAACGACCGATAATTCGGTGTACTATAACACAATAAACTTCCCCTTTTACAGCGGTAACCAAATCATCCTGTCTAAAATACAAACCCAGTAAATTAAATTTAAAAAACACCCCAAACTCATTTCGTCTGAAAATTTGTGAAAAATATATTCTTCCCGAGATCAATGTCCTATCCACTGTTAGAACTTCCAAACCCCTGTGCAACCATACAGTCTGGTCGCTGGTCGGAGTTCCACTACCTCTTCAAATGCCAAGCCTTTTACCATTATAGATCGTCATACACCAGACATCCCAATAAGCTGAATGTTTGCGTCAAATACGCAGCAGAAATGACCATTCCCCAGTTGCAAACACGCGTGAGGAATTTCAATAAACAAGATGGTATATGAACAGCTTGCGAACTTGCATTTGTAAACATATCTTTAAATAAACGAATGCAGACACAGCCAATTGTTGTAAATAATGCATAATGAATGAATGAACATTGCTTTATGCCTCATCAGCAATTTCCCAGCTATTCGAGGCGAGAGTAATGTATTCACGTGACGCTAAATCTCGCCTACTGTTAATTAGGTCACGTGACACACCTGGGACATCATACGACTAAATATAAATTACAAGTCACTTGAAACTATATTTTAGCAAAATTATAAAACACCCGTCAAGTCAGATGTATTAAAATAACCAGGGAATGATTGATTTGTTTCTTCGTTGTTTGCTGCACGCAGCAATTTTCCAGCTATATGGCGGTGGTCTGTAAGTAATCGAGTCTGGACCAGACAATCCAGTGATTCGCATCATGAGAACAAAACCAGGGAATGGATCTAAAGGAGCAACAATAAACTGAATTCACAAAAACATCAATAACAAGTGTCAATGATAACATCGTATTCAATGACTGAAATACATATCTCAATCTGTCAATCATTTCTTCGATTTTGTGTTTGCGAGCAATCGCTCATAACGGTAAACGACAACTGTCCAAATGCATTGCAATTGTACATCGCATATTAATAATATACTATCAATCATAGCGGTCAGTGATACCAGTCGTCATTTCTCTTAAGGTGGTTCCAATACAATGAGTGATCATGAGTGAGTGAGTGAGTGAGAGAATGGGTGAATGTGTTGGTTGAATGAGGTGAACGGGTGGTGTTTGAGGAAGCGAGTGGTGTAGTGGGTGGGGTGGGAGAGGGATTGAGATGAGAGAGTGCGTGAGTGAGTGAGTGAGTGAGTGTAGGTTTCCTAAATGCGAGTCCTGAAGATATAGATGATAGACGACTAGGACATTCGCTCCTTTAAGTCAGATAACTCATAGTTAAACAGTGGTTCGCACTGTTTCAAGAATTGTGAAAAGTCTACAGACGTTTTCCATCTACATATATACTAATGCCAATAATGGTTGTCACCCCCCCCCCCAACCCCACACCCCTCTCCAATAAAAAATTGAAGGGGGTGACAACCATTATTGGCATGAGTATATATGAAAAGTTCAATTTTTCTTCACGTCTCTCATATGCAAAGGTCATTTTATAGCAAAGCTAAGTAACAACCCTATCAAGCCAAAGCTGTATCTGATACAGACGTGTAAGTACCGTGTGGTCGACAACTAATTACAGACAAAAATCGACATAAGAAACCCTAAAATGTTGGCCAACATATTGGCGCGAAAAAACCCCGATTCTCTTCCTTGCCAGAGGTTTGTCAGACTGTACAAACCAGTTTGCCAAATTGTCCACGAACAGGAACATTTGGAAACGTTACTCGCAAACTAGTATGTCGCGTGAAGCCATGTTTCCTGTCTGTGGTCGGGAATTGTCCAGTCTTGTAAAGTCTAGTATCCCTCGCCTCGACAGCATATTGTCTGTAGTCAAGGTTCCAGCTGTTGAAGTGTTTCCATGATGCTCGAGGGATTGGACGGTCAAACGGAGTGATACAAACGACATATCTGTTTGTACTGAGTTGAACTAGACATTGTCGACCAACATCTGTATGAGAGTATGGAGGGGAGAGGAGGAGGGTGTGTGTATGTGTAGTGGTGATGGGGGGTTGTGTTTGGGGATGGGGTGGTGGTAGGGCGTTGGGGGGTGGGTGTGTGGGTGTTTTATGGACTTCATCCTGCGTTCAGTTCATGCAGGTTAACCATTTCTTTCATATAATATATTATACTATAAGCACCAAATCCATTTTCGTGAGTTTCACCAGTATGGGTCTTAGACTTGCATTACTCCAGGCTTCAGTCCCTCATTAAGCAGACACACAGGGATAACACTACTAGACTGTCCTTAAATCCAACTCACTCAATCACATGCATGTAGGTGGCGCAGTCGTTCAAGGTACTGCAGTTCGCCTCCCTGGGATACGATTCCGGGTTCGAAGCCCAATTCCTCCATTACGTATGTAGGTTTGTCTGCACCATATCTGTGCCTAAAGGTTTTACCAAGGTAGAAAACGTCCAACCCATTTAAGGGCTACTACATGGATCATTACAGGCTTATGTCAGATTCAGTTCACGAAGTATCTCCGCTTTGAAGTTTCAGATATTCCAAAAGCTCTGAACACAACACCCCCACCCCCACCCCCTCGTTTCCAAACCAGTTCGGCCGGTGTGGTACGTTCGCTCGTCACGTCTAAGACCTGGGTTCGATTCCCCACATGGTTCCAGTGTGTGAAGCCCATTTCTAGTGTGCCCCGCCGTGATATTGCTGGAATATTGCTAAAAGCGACGTAAAACCATATTCACTCACTCACTCACTTCAAACCAGTCTACCATCTATAGTCTCCGACGCATCTCACGGAAACTGCCGAAGACCGCTGACTACCTATCTCCGCCTTCGTACACACATAAATCCCCCGACTGCGCTGTAACGCTACTCGTCCAGTATATCACGAGTAGGTATTACACTGTCTCACACTCCCATACCATCTCCAACGACCTAACCAAATTTCCTTTCGTAATTGTGTAAACTGCTATTATCTCTGGTTTCTTTGACATAACACGCCGAGCTGCGGTCTAAATACCTATTCATCCTCTGCATCCAGAAGCTTGTTGCGACAGATAAGCTAAGATTCTCAGCGGAGTCATTGCGATAATGTTAAAAGCTTTGTGAAGTATGTGTTTTACATGGTAATAATAGGAAAATGGGAATCACGCGAGGAAGTGGGTAAGTCTAGTCGTCCAAATGACTTGTATTGGTGAGCCTCCTTTCCGTCAGGAATCTGATGATGCTTCGTCTTAGAAATGTAGTCTTGTGTTTTCCTAACCCGGTGTAGAAAGGACCTCATCAGCGTCCTGCCGTTCATATCCGACTCATCAGACACATTTGTCCTTGCCGAACCTCGCTAATACGATGATGAAGGCTTTACTTAGTTAGCTTTTAGCTGAGGTAAGTTTGTTTGGCGCTGAATCGAAGGCTGATTTGTGACAAGTTAATGAGCGTGTGTTTTGATGTTTCAGGAAGAAGTTCAAAAGTTCGTCCGAAACTTGTGCCTATTGTCGATTTTAGCAATTCCAACACAGCTTGGTACACCAGGAACAGGACGAATACAATGAAACCATGTGAGGAATCGAACTCTTTGGTATGACTATAACCGGTGGAACAACATTCAGAAGTCTGTCAATAATTGAGCCAATTTAAAAGGCCACTGCCTCAGCGTTTGTTAGTCAAAGCTTGGGTACATTGAGTGAGTGAGTATGATTTTACGCCGCTTTAAGCAATATTCCAGCAATACCAAGGCACGGGACACCAGAAATGGGCTTCACACATTGTGCCCATGTAGGGAATCGAACCCGGGTCTTCAGCGTGACGAGCGGATGCTTTAACCATCAGACTACCCCACCGCCCCCTTGGGTATATTGTGTAGTATTTGTCATATTGTGATACTGCTTAAAAATTGCGTCCTCTCATTGACAGCAGTAGGTATTCAAACCGAGCAGTCAAAACACACCTCGCATACAAAAAAGACAACTTTCTGTAATGGACTGATGATCCGCACACACAATCCTCCCAAAATGAGAGGACGTAAAACTGTGATCACTCAAAACTTCAAAGTAATTCCACTTTAAGACGCAAATCCCCCAAATGCTACATATTGGCGTCAACTTGATTGCTTAGTGGGCTTCAATGATTGCTCTACGAAAACATATGACTTGATGTCATCCACGTCACAGGATCAAAGAAGATGGAGCGCGTTATGAATTGGTTTCATCAGCAGTGGCTATGTCACTGAGAAAAAAGATCGACAGCCAACCGTCCCGAAATAATCACCGCCAATAAAGGTATGCGTTATTCATACACAGTATTACTAAAACCAGGCCACTCAACTCACCAGCTGAGCAACCATAATCGAACAAATCCAGTAATGTTAGTTCCACTGACATAACGTCAGACCATTATCTCTTGGTAATTGAGATTCCAGTGCCGATGAGTATTAACGTTCTGTGACAAATGAATACCCGATGTCGGTAGTTGACCTTGAACTGTGGCGTTATTTCGATAACGTAAAATTGACGTCGTGAACTGAGTATTCTCTGATCCACACTCGGTGACACGAGAATAACAAATGAATAGCCGATGCTGATAGTTGACCTTGAACTCTGGCGTTATTTCGATAACGTAAAATTGACGTCGGGAACTGAGTATTCACACTCGGTGACACGAGAGAAACGCATTTACATCTAAAATGAATACGAATTTGGCAACACTGAACAGGTCATTAAACAAAGTAATGGTCATAATCACTAGTTGCTGTAACAAATATTGGCGATATGATTATGGAATTATTAAATATTTCTCAGTTCGTTTATGTTCTTCCAGATCTTCTCGGTGGTCTGGTGCCCGGAACAGATGAAAGGTCGGCGGTTCGTTCCGTTGACCTCGTCAAACCAAATGATGATAAAACGTGGTACTTTTTGTTGCCGTGCCTGGCGCTCGGCACCGAGTGATACAACAACGGTAGTCTGACTCAGAGACAACATGACGTCTGAATGGGGTAACCATGTTAAGCGTCGCGAGGTTAACAATAAACCACCGCCAAACTAACATTTGTTGCTATGTACGTTAAATAGCTGATATGGGCGAAGTGACATGCTGTCCCCCTCCCTGATATTTTTGGAATATTGCTAAAAGCTGCGTAAAAATACACTCACTCACTCGCTCACTCAATAGCTGATATACTGTGTACATGTATGCTGTGTCGGAGAAAGCATTCATGCTTCGTGGTATCTCATGAGGCTAGCACTATAAACTGGTTTTAGCCCTGACTAGTGCACACGTGACTAGTGCATGTCATTATATTTAGCAAGTTTCAACGTCATGTCAAACCCTCTAGTGTTTTTAAAAACAGTTCAAACCAATGTTTTGTTATGTTTTTAATTTCATTCGCAGTAAAACTTTTCTTTGAAGATAAAATGAAAAACACGACTACAAGAATCACACAGCACGTTCTTTCAACAACAGAGCGCACACTTTACATATTTTCAGATGTCGCCTCGTGCTGTGTTCGTGAAACGTAGTTATATTCTTCGATAATCCGCCACTGTCCCCCCGATCAATGAAATGAGTAAGTGAAAATTGTTTTTCGCCGCCATTCGCAATATTCCAAGAATAACACGGCGGGGAACAGCAGAAATGGGCTTCATTCATTGAATTAAGCACAATGCTACCCCACCACACCCGATCAAAGAAATGGTCTGGCGACCTTATAACTGATAGTTTTGGTATTCAAGATCTCACGCTTAAAGATATATTAAAGACACACTGGCTGTCACATTGCATCACATCACTCGACGTACAACATGTATAGTAGATAAAATATGTGTCCGGGAAGCAATTTCAAACAAATATACGCCACCATAACATAAAATCTGTCCAAAGAAAACATCCCCAAGAAAAGCTGAATTGATGTTTTTCCCCCAGCATATTAACCACAATCATTCTGCACTGGAAGTCATCTTGGACGCCGCTGTGAAGAGTTGCGCCCCTTACTCGTTTCAGGAAACTGTAATCGTGGGTTTGAATCCTTGTTCGGACTTATTATTAGTCTACGTTTTAGTACAATATACTACATTCCTGAACAATATACAACATTCCTGAACAATATACAACATTCCTGAACAATATACAGCCTCTGAAACCTTTAGCAATTCAGGCGCTCCCCATGATCAAAGTGGCAAGCCGTGTTATAGTAGACAGTATCGGGAGTTGAATGGATACAGGCTACAGAATGTATCAATGAAGTATGGACACAAAACAAACCAAGTAATGTCTGTGAAGTATTTGTTGTAACGCCCCGTCGCTTTCATCCACAGAAAGACTTATTCAGCGTTCCCATTTGTCACCAAATCAAACACCGACCAGCAAGTTTATCCAATCAAAGTTCTGGTTATTGGATTCGGAATTGAAGATAGGCCTTTAAGATCAAATATACCACTAACCTGAACTGGCAAGGCCCTACAATGAAATCAAGAATATTTTTTTCTTCTCTCAGTGAAATACGAATTTATCTACGAATTTAAAAACATGTTTTCACTTTAGTAACAAAAGTTAAATTCCCCAAGTAGACAAAATGTTTCACTTCGATGTATATGTGCCGTGAAATTAAAAGAAAAAAAATCAACTAAGTTAATCAGCCAACACCCTAAGGAAATCAAGGACCCGCCAATCAATGCTACGTGAGGTCACATGAAGCTTAATTCTGTATAAAAACCGGGATTAGGTCACCACGAGATTGAAAAAAAAGACACTTTTCAATTAGCGGGTTAAACCAGGGTGGGCTTCTAATCTTTTTTAAATACTAGAGTTTGAAAGCGACAGCTTCGTGACCTCACGAAGTCGGGGCGTACGTAGCTCGTCGTTCGAATCACTCACGTGATTGGCGGCCTCGTTCTCGGACCCAAGGTCACGGCCATGTCAAGACGCGACCAATCAAATGACTGGATACGATAAGTCGAGCCGTCATAGGGTTGCCAGCCATCTCAGCCAGTGTCGCGCTGAGTGTTTTTTTTCGCACTGAGTATAAGATTTAATCTTGTGAATTACAACTGTCACCTTTTGATACAGTGAAGAAGTAAAATCGAAGATCTCATTGAAAAGAAGTACTCGTTTAGATCTTCCTTGATAAAAAGAAATCACAGAGGGCATAATTCCTGATGGCCCAGATACTGTTAATGGATTGAAAAGTCCGTAAGAGTACAATCTGACTTACACATTGATGTGCTATGATAGCCCAGATACTGTTAATATATTGAAAAGTCTGTAAGAGTACAATCTGACTTATACATTGATGTGCTATGATAGACCCAAGTGGTCTCACGAAGGCAACGGATGACTGATTGACTTGAGTTTTACACCCCTTTTAGCAATATTTCAGCAATATCACGGCGAAGGACACCAGGAATGGGCTTCACACATTGTACCCATGTGGGGAATTGCATCCGGGTTTTCGGCGTGACAAGCGAACGAATTAACCACTAGGCTACCCCACCGCCCCGATTGATTAAGGACCATATTTGGGTGATTCGTTTAACAGCGGATCCTGTTAGTAATAGGGACTGCGACTCTACACAGCATATTGGAATGACTTATACGTACCACTGGCAATAAAACATGGACCTATATAATGCATGTGACTAATTTTCATATTCCCTGAGCAAGGGAGATGACTGACAATAAATGTTTTTCAGTCAGCTAACTCCCTTGCCTCGGGAAGATGGCTAACTTTCATAGCTAATACTTCAATGGTCTGTATACACTGCGCGTAAGTATATATACTCATGCCAATAATGGATGTCACCCCCTTCAATTTTTTTAATTGGAGAGGGGGTGTGCAGTGGGGGTGTGAGGTGTGTGTGGGGTTGGGGTGGGGAGGGGGGTGACAACCATTATTGGCATGAGTATATATGATCACTTTAAGTGATAGGTAGAGTTTCTTTTGCTCTTCAGTATTTACAATTTTTACTGATGCATCGGATAGTGTCCGTACATACATGTATTCATAACATACACAAATCCAAACAAGTTAAAGAACTACGAATTCTTTATATACCTATAGTTAATCTGTCATTGCTAGGATATTTGAGGGGCCAGGTTGCCAGCTGTTTTGAGCTACATATATACTTCGTTTATAACGTACAGGCTTATAACGAACTGTGTCTTTTACCCGGCCACTTACTGAATATTTTAGTCGAACTACAATAACAACGAACTAAAATTAACTGGCATATGATCGCTTTTACGAGTGAGTTTAGCTGTACGCCGCTTTTAGCAATATTCCAGCAATATCATGGCGGGGGACACCAGAAATGGGCTTCACATATTGTACCCATGTTGGAAATCGAACCCGGGTCTTCGGCGTGACGAACGAACGCTTTAACCGCTAGGCTACCCCACCGCCCTATGATCGTTATAACTGAAGTTTATTGTAGTTTTATTCTGTTCATTCAGCTTGCAGAATGTCTATATAGTGCGAGTGAGAGAGACAGTTATAAAGAAAATTTAAGATCAACAGTTTCCAGTGGCAACGCCATAATTCCGTCGCCTGCCTGGACGGCCAACGTGATCAAAACTGCATGTAATAACACCCTAAACCCACGTAATAATTTTCCAATATTACAAGTGTAAAAATTGTGCAAGTTCTAATTTCATGAAAAATCTAATATGTCATATCAATATTAAAACGTATTTAAAATATTGATATAAAATACCCAATCTTTCGTGTCCATCTTATCATATCGCACCAGGAAGCCTTACAAGGTGATTATTTGAGTTTAAAAAGATGCAAGGAGGAGCGTCTCTGGATCTCAAATTATAGAAATTCAATTACTGACACATGAGTATAGAACGTTTACGTGACGTTTTCAAATACTGTAATGTCTGCTGGTTTTGCTTCCGCACTTCCTGGCTATGAATCTAATCAAGCCGTGTGTTATTCAGGCTAGGTTTTAATGTTTGTTGTCCAAGAAAGCCTTCGAGTTACATGTCTGACAAATATGAACGAGCAGTCAAAAGTGCATTCTCCCCAAGGAAGCTGAGAAAGGAAATCCAGTGAAAGTTGATCCATATATAAATGGAAATAATGGGTGGATCGTGGCGCATCATCGCCATCGTCATCGTCATCATCATCATCATCATCATCATCATCATCATCGTCGTCGTCGTCGTCGTCATCATCATCATCATCATCATCATCACCATCATCATCATCATCATCATCACCATCATCTTTATCATTATCATCATCATCGACGTTGTCGTCGTATGTAATACCTCAGCTGCATCGATCGGCATCGCACGTTGATGATACATCTTTGCCCCACATTTTATGTACACAATGCACAATTTCTAAATGCCAACCCTCCCAACCTTTCCAAAACCTATCTTACCCGTGAAGATCAGGGTTAGAATTGATCTTCAGTAACCTATGCTTGTCGTAAGGCGCAACTAACGCGATCGGGTGGTCAGGCTCGCTGACTTGGTTGACACATGTCATCGGTTCCCAATTGCGTAGATCGATGCTCATGCTGTTGAGTATTTACAGACCGCCGCCATATAGCTGGAATATTGCTGAGTGCGGCGTAAAACTAAACTCACTCACTCACTCACACCAAATCCTCTCTGCAACTGCTACCATCGAAATCTTTTCTATAAACGATCGATATCTGAGCTTTTGGATGTCAAGCATCATGAAATTCAAAATTAACACATTTTAGTTTTAAGAGCTCTAATGACCTAGAGGGCGGAATATTACGCACGAGGGATCCTGCAGCGCCGCAATATCTCGCCCTTTTACGGGAAATTATTATAGTAATGTTCCAGTTGAAGAATAATGAAAAGTGTTTAACCGGGGTTTAATAATCTGAAACGGCGAAAAGGGGCATGCGTTTATCGATTAATTGATCCGAGTGCATTATTTTAGATATTACGAAAACCTTTGGTCTAATTTGGTAA
Source organism: Haliotis rubra (assembly GCF_003918875.1). Lineage (NCBI taxonomy): Eukaryota > Metazoa > Mollusca > Gastropoda > Lepetellida > Haliotidae > Haliotis > Haliotis rubra. The sequence continues at coordinate 1,433,349 of NW_025765170.1, read as the reverse complement.
AAAACTGACCCTATTTTAGTCTAATTATCTTAAAGTTTGCTTATTTGCACATTTCTGTCACATTCCATGCGCAAGACATCATACCACGCCGTGAGTAGGCTCGGTTAGACGCCTGTTTTCACAGTATTCACGTTATATTACGGCCTGTCAGTATTGATGTGGACAAAGCTTGCAGTGAAACATGTATTAGAAACCCGCGAGACCTGTTATAGTGCTGATCAGGGTTGGGGGTAGCCTTGTGTTTAAAGCCTCATGACCAAGTCCGGGGATTTATTACAAGGGGGTAAAAGTGTGAAGCTCATTTCTGGTGCCAACCTGCAATATTGCTCAAAGCGTAGAAAAAAGACAATGTCATATTTACTCACTCACTCACTAAGGCGCTGATCATTATAAATCAAGAACCATAATTCGAGTAAATATATAATTCGAAGCAACGTTTTCTGGAGGCGGACAGCTTCCAAAAAGAGAACACTTGCCATATATGGAATGTAAACAATTGCTCAGTAATCGAAAACGGTCGCACGCGGTGTTGTCGGTGTTTACCGAACTGGTTTCAATCACAAGTTGCGCGCAGGATATTCGTAGAGAGCGCTCCAAGGGACATAACTCTATGGGGTTAGCTTGAAATAATGTTCGGCCGGTAGAGGGCGCGAGAGTCTATTTAATGCAATGTTGCTTTAATTCATTCGAACTTTTGAATTTAACATTGTAATCTGAATACGTAATTTTTGGGGAAAATTCTATGGTAACTTCCGAGGGCTGATAGTTAGTATTATTGAGAGAAATGCACTATTTATTTTTAGAGAATTGAAGTGTGGTGTGATACAGTGCCTTTAAAGTGATAAGTCATCTTATACTCCAAATTAAATCTTGCGTGTAACGAAACGAATACAAAAACAGACGTTTCTTCTACGTTTCATGTTTGAAGCACGATCCAGTCTGAATCAAGATTGCCATACTTCTCGCTACTTACATGGCACACGGAAGATATACGTCTATCGACCGCATTGCGCTTGTACATCGTGTAGCTGGCTTGACACTTCGTGTATTTGGCAATTATAACGTAAGGAATGCCATAGGCAATCAGTTTGTATGCAGTCGTCATTTGAGATGAAAATAAGAAACGATTTGTAGCAATAATGCTAGTTACCGTTTTTCCGGAGGAATTTGGGTATAGTTGCATAAACACGCCAAGCCTAATGCTTCAGATAATAGAAAAATATAAACAATAAAGATCAATAATCTTTTCCCAGATACGTCATTATTTCGTCAGAGGTTTTCTGAGCATCCTTCCGAGTATTTGGTGTTAATGAGCAAGTGGTGCCATTAGAGGGTTTCATCGTCGTCATTCAGGAAATATTCATTCTTGTAGGAAAAACACCACCGGAGAGAGAGAAAGATAGCGAAAGACAGAGAGATTTGGTTTAACAGACATTGCACAGGATTCCAGTTATATTACCACTTACCATCTTTAAGTGCGAGAACAATCTGTCTCAGACGACTATCAGATTGGTGAAACCACGAGTATTCTGATAAAAAACCCTACATACATTGGCAGAGAAGAAACTGCCATATGTTTCTGGCGAGCCCTGCCGGCCCAACTCAGCACAGCGAATGCCGGTCCATTGGTCGGACCCTGGACAATGGACACCTCAGTTGAATCCAGGTCTTTCGAGATCGTGCTTCGTCTGCTCCCAGTTCTTCAGCGTGCTGCGATCTCTACAGCCAGCCATTCCTGCAGTTGAACTCCTCCATCCTTGTTTTGTTTACAATTCCATTCCATGTCAACTGCATGTAATCATTATAGCGAGAATATAAAAGGGAACCTGAGAATACGAGTGCTTTCCTGTTTCCAATCTTGGAATTACTGATTAAACACGTAAACGAAGAGAACTATGTTTTGGGTTGAAAGAAAATATTCAAGATGGCCGATTCCATGTCAGTGACAGTGCAGGTGTTGCGGGGATGTCAAGGGCTGGAAAGAAGTATGAAACTGCATGTCGGCTTGACAACGCGTCAAATCATCCTCGTATCTCATTGTTTTGAGCTGTTTCAATGTATAACCACGCTGCACATTGTACAGAACACGCATCTCAATGTATATATGCACGCTTCACATTGTATAGAACACGCGTCTCAATGTATATTTGCACGCTTCACATTGTATAGATCACGCGTCTCAATGTATAACCACGTTTCACATTGAATAGAACACGCGTCTCAATGTATATTTGCACGCTTCACATTGTATAGAACACGCGTCTCAATGTATAACCACGCTTCACATTGAATAGAACACGCGTCTCAATGTATATTTGCACGCTTCACATTGTATAGAACACGCGTCTCAATGTATATATGCACGCTTCACATTGTATAGAACACGCGTCTCAATGTATATTTGCACGCTTCACATTGTATTGAACACGCGTCTCATTGTATAACCACGTTTCACATTGTATTGAACACGCGTCTCAATGTATATAATATGCACTCTTCACATTGTATAAAACACGCGTCTTAATGTACAACCCAGCTTCACATTGTATAGTACACGCGTCTCAATGTATATATGCACGCTTCACATTGTATAGAACACGCGTCTTGATGTACAACCCAGCTTCACATTGTATAGAACACGCGCATTGATGTACAACCTAGCTTCACATTGAATAGAACACGCGTCTCAATGAATATATGTACGCTTCACATTGTATAGAACACGCATCTCAATGTATATATGCACGCTTCACATTGTATTGAACACGTGTCTCAATGTATAACCACGCTTCACATTGTATAGAACACATGTGTCAATGTATATATGCACGCTTCACATTGTATTGAACACGTGTCTCAATGTATAACCACCCTTCACATTGTATTGAACACGTGTCTCAATGTATAACCACCCTTCACATTGTATAGAACACGCGTCTGAATGTATAACCTCGCTTCACATTGTATAGAACACGTGTCTCAATGCATAACCACGCTTTACATTGTATAGAACACGCGTCTCAGTGCATAACAACTTTTCACATTGTATGGATCACGCATCCCAATGTATAAACCACGCTTCTCATTGTATTAAACATGTCTCAATGCCTAGAACACGCTTCTCAATGCATAGAACACGCTTTTCAATCTATAGAACATGCTTCACGTTGTATCAAACACGTCTCAGTGTATAAACATCGCTTCTCATTGAGTTAAACATTTTTCAGAATATAAACCATGCATCTCATTGTATCGAACACACCCAATCCCACGCTGTCATTCTATCGAACACATCCCAATGTATAAACCACGCTTCTCATTGCATTGAACACATCCCATGTATAAACCACGCTTCTCATTGCATTGAACACATCCCAATGTATAAACCACGCTTCTCATTGCATTGAACACATCCCAATGTATAAACCACGCTTCTCATTGCTTTGAACACATCCCAATGTATAAACCACGCTTCTCATTGCATCGAACACATCCCAATGTATAAACCACGCTTCTCATTGCATCCCAATGAACACATCCTCCCAATGATGTATAAACCACGCTTCTCATTGCAACGTTTTTCATTGAACACATCCCAATGTATAAACCACGCTTCATTGTATCATTGCTTTTGCATTGAACACATCCCAATGTATAAACAACGCTTCTCATTGTATCCCAAGGTATAAACCACGAACACACATCCCAATGTATAAACAACACTTCTCATTGTATCCCATCCCAATGTATAAACTACGCTTCTCATTGCATCGAACACATCCCGGTGTATAAACCACGCTTTTCATTGCATCGAACACATCCCAATGTATAAACCACGCTTTTCATTCTATCGAACACATCCCAATGTATAAACCACGCGTTTGATTGTATCGAACACATCCCAATGTTTAAACCACGCTTTTCATTGTATCGAACACCTCCCGATGTAACATGTATCAGACAGTTCCACTCCTGTTCCGACATTACTCACCTTGCACCACTCTAGGCATGCCCGCCACAGTCCTGGCTGTTAGGTAAGCAGCGAACACCAGCACAATGACAATGAGGCGCTTGATGAGATCACCGTCGGAGATCTTGATGCGCGCCGCTGACCTCACTCGGAATACAACTGATATCCTGAAACAGAGAGTGAGTTAGTTAGGTTTAACGCTGGTTTGAACAACTTTTCAATTTCATCACGGCAAATCAGTTTGACGTGCGAGAAGTCCATAAGTAATTCCGAAGTCCACAAAGCGATCGTAGCGTTACCAGTCGTAACTCCAATACTTTAACACGGAATTACGATAGCCGTACTGCTGAGATCGATTTGTGGAATGAATCACGAATCTGTAGCCCTCCCCACTTGAAACAGAACCATGAAATATCTGGAACAAGTCTAATGACGCTTTACGTACAGTAACTACATGTGCACTTATCTCTATGAGTTCGAATTCGTACTAGTAGCGTACATACGTACGTACGTACGCTGGACACGCTGCTAAATGTAATCACACTGTCAACCACTAGCTTTGCGGACCTGTGCCATTTGCACAGAGCTTAGCGCCACGTTATCTTAAGTCTCTATTGGACTGTGGGAGTTACGATCATTGTAGCGCTTTGTGCATTGTCCAAGCGGGTACCGTTGTACAAAGCGATCCTAGTGCTAAGGTGATCGTAACTCTTATACCTTAACATAGACTTATAAGGTAGTCTTAGCGCTAAGGGTGTTTTGTTCAACGGCACCCTGGCTCACAAAGCGACCTGGGTGCCATTGTTCAAAACGATCGTAGCGCTAAGGTGACCGTAACTCTTATACCTTAACATAGACTTATAAGGTAGTCTTAGCGCTAAGGGTGTTTTGTACAACGGCACCCTGGCTCACAAAGCGACCCGGGTGCCATTGTACAAAACGATCGTAGCGCTAAGGTGACCGTAACTCTTTTACCTTAACATATACTTATAAGGTAGTCTTAGCGCTAAGGATGTTTCGTACAACGGCACCCTGGCTCACAAAGCGACCTGGGTGCCATTGTGCAAAGCGATCGTAGCGCCCATTAATTAACATCGACTTACGACTGCCGCTAAGGTTGCGGTGTTCAACGGCACCCTGGGCCCTGTTCCTCAAAGCGATCGTAGCGCTACGACTGTCGTAAGTCTATGTTAAAGTATGGGAGTTACGATCATCTTAGGGTTACGATCGCTTTGAGGAACGGGGCCCAGTGGCTAAGGCGATCGCAGCTCCCATGCTTTAACCGCCCATCATTTTCTCAAACGGAGCCAAGCACCCTGTTCCACAAAGGGATCTTAGCGTTACGACTATCGTAAGTCTATGTCGAATTTATGAGCGTTACGATCTCCTCACGGGTAAGATCGGTAATGTACTCAGGGCTCTAATTTGTGACGGATCAAACATTACATCGATCTTACTAAAATATATGATGGTACATCACGTTAAGACAGGTTCATGTGGGGGAAAGACCGAAAGTGACACACGTTGGTAAAACGCTTGAGAACGAGTATGGAAATCTGCGGAGGTTATTTTGGGACGTTTCTGTTTCTGTCGTTCAACTATCACCGCTCTCTAAAAACTTAAGGAGTTTGTGAGTGGCTATTCCGACCCTACCACACCTCGGAAGGTTTCCGGAATGGGATACGTATAGAACGCAACAATGACGGTAAACAAATGCAAAACCTTTTATTCAATAAAGGGACACAACTGGTCCAACAAGGACTCGGACCACTAGAAATAATGAAGAAAAGGGCTACGACTACGAGCTTAATTGCCTCCGCTTAATGGCTTTCAACATGAAGGTGAAACAAACGGAATAAAGCTATATCTATGAATAAAAGAACTATTACTGCAGTAATGCGTATGCATGAATTCCAATTTATACATGTTCGCGTGGATGCTGACCAATCGGGGGTCAAGCATTTGCCCTGCTCGAGTGCTGACCCCATTTCATCTTCTGCAGCATCAATCACCACTGGAGACCCTTCAACGTGTCCATATTACTCCGAAACAAGAGACCCAGGACACTATGTGTGTTTAGTACGATGGGAACAACTCCAACCGAAATCACCAAAGCTATTATAATAATTACATCTATTTCATGAAGGTCGCCGTTGCTCTGTTTTAAGAGCACTTGGCATCGCTCTTGAAATAGACGAATGAGATGGAAATTAAATATGCGAGATAGTTATCATTGTTGAAAAAGCTCTTGGAAAACGTTTTAAGGTTAAAGGGGTCGATTTACTTAAGAATAATCGTTACAGAACAGGTTGGATCATTTCCCAATGTAGTTTTACTGTCCTCCCTCTGAAACGCAAGCTGCAAGCAATTATTGTTATTTTTCTGCATGTCGCAACGAGTCAGTAACGAAAATTCACTCAGATTGCAAAAACGCGTGTTTTCTCGCCATGAAATTGGAAAACGGAATTGGGAAAAGAATTTTTACGACTGGTTTACGCAAAATAGGAAAGTTTGTTATTGTTCACGTTTAACAATTGTCAGCCCGCAGTCGCCAGCAATAATGAAAAGAAAACATGCTTATCGATGTTTATCCCAGACGGGCATGTTACGTTTATGAAACTACACGACTTGATCTCTGTAAGGAAGAGGGTGCATGTAGGTTTGGATTCGGGAGATTTCATTTCAGTTTTATCGTCAGCGCTTCTTGGGCCCAGGTGGCGCATGCCGTGCAATTATCGCCCTTTTGGCATTTGTTTGAAGATCATGCATTGATGTGGGAATCGGAGTCATAGGGCTGTAAAAATGTATCTGGTTTAAACCAATTCATTGTCAGGGTTGTTTTTCTTTTAACGTTTTCTTTCGACTTCGCTTTGTGTTGTAACGGTTTCATGGCAACACGCATTGATTACAGTGTTTGTTCATCGTAAGGCGTTTATCGCACCAGTTCCGTCGGGTGGTTGACAAGTTCTGATCCTAGAGTTTTCCGTTTGTTTGTTGTATAACGCCGCACTCGGCAAATTTCCAGCCATATGACCATATGGAAATACATGTAATCGAGTCCAGACCAGACAATCCAGTGATCGTTATCATTAACATGGGATACGATCACATTCATCAACCACGTTTGCGAGCCTGACCACCCAATCCTCAAATCATAGGCTCCTGAATTTCAGTTTGATAGTGACCCTGAACCTATTTATATTGAGTGAGTGAGTGAGTTTAGTTTTACGCCGCACTACGCCGCAATATTCCAGCTTTGTGGCGGCGGTCTGTAAATAATCGAGTCTGGACCAGACAATCCAGTTTTGCATGAGCATCGGTCTACGGTCTATGGGAGCCGATGACATGTGTCAACCAAGTCATCGAACCTGACCGCCCTATCCCGTTAGTCGCCTCTGACACACAAGCATGGGTTACTGAAAATCAATTCTAACCCGGATCGTCACGGGTCGAACCTATTTAAAACTGGTTGGAAGTTTCTGCAACAAAATCCCAACCAACTTCCAGGCACTTCTGTCATCGAAGCCGGAGTGTTTGGATCCCATTGATGAAAAAGGCTTTGTTACAGATTTACCAACCTCGAGCACGATTATGGCGCTGCCACATAGAGAAACATGATCAGGATACTAACCTGCGATCATTGTTTCCTAGCAAGCTATCTCACTGTCTTGAGCAAATGATAATAATATTCAATTAGTTTTGCGCTTTTCCGTGTATCATGCCCCAAAGCGCAGCCAGGAAGAAAAGTTCATTCGAAAGCTTGATGGAAGATATAATTCTTGAAATTATTTCTAAAGGTCCATTAGATTTCCAAATTTGATGCATCAGTGACAAAAATGAAGTCCGATGCAAGTCCCTATTTTGACTTATACCATACGTTCCCGAATTATTTCAGGTGAACAAATGACTAGACTTAGCATATGTTTATGACGGGTGCATCTGTGGGACAGGATACGCTCACCTTTTCGCGAACATCTGGTATCATCACTATTTCATAGCGATTCATAAACACCTGTTATGTCATCGTATCGTATGGTGACAATCACTGGATTGTCTGGTCCAGACTCGATTTGTATACTAACAACATCGTTCACCTGTAATACTGCTGAAACAAGTGTATACTCACAATTGTACAATCGACACTAGTTTTAGCAGAGATTTCTCATGCATGTAGGAAAGGGTTTTGTCGCTTCTATTAGAGAAGAACAGAGTTCAGGTGGAAGAAGAGATAGTTCTTGAGAGCAGTTCTAAAGGTGAGGTGAGGAGAAATTGGGTTTAACGTCGTGCTTGAGAATATTTCGCTCATATGACGACGTGCATGCGTGTGTATGTGTATGTGCGGCTGCTTGTACTAGCCCAGACTTAAGCTGGTTTTATAGTGCTAGCCCACTGAGATACCATGCCGCAGTGAAGCATTAATACCCCACTCAGACACATTATACTGACTCCGAGCCGACCAGTCCTTGTTGTACCCATTAATGCCGAGCGCCAGGCAGTGACCAACAAGTACCATATTTTAACGTCTTTTGGTATGACGCGGTCGGGGATCGAACCCGCAACCTTCCGCTCTCCGGGCGGACGTTCTAACCACTACACCACGGAGGCGGTAGTTCTAAAGGTGGAATAGGTTGGAGAAATACTGAGTTCAAGGGAAGACTGGTGACACGATGCTGAGAAGGAGAAGCGTCTGCATCCATACCTAATAAGCGTCACTGGTACAAGAACAGATGCTGGGGCTCTGAACGAAGCGATCTGGATGAAATGTAAGATTGGAGAAGCTCTAACAAATGGCGGAGCTGTTAGTGAATGGCATCTATCGGCAGAGCAGAGGAGGTTAATTCCGTTCCGTTGTACAGAAAGCCAAAGAAGATGAGTCAGGATGGGAGTGATGTGCTCGTGTTTAGGGGTTAGAGAAGCAAGACTGACTGTTTTGCTCTGGATGGCTTGTATTAGTGGATTTGGGGAGAACCACCAAGCGGGCTGTTACAATAATATATCATCGGTCAAAAGCCATATTAAAGAAGACGGACGACACAACCAAAATTTCGGTAAAAATGGCCATGTTATACCAATCGTCTGCGTTGGTCTGGAAAAGTGTCGCTGTAGACAACTGTGTCCCCTCTCCTTACCCCCAGTCAGGATTGGGCCATCCATTTTTTTCTGTTCAAAACTTTTCATCGCCCGGAACTTTCATTCCGACGAGAAATAAAAAAACAAAAAACAATCATACTTATCTCCATTTTTCCCGCCGCTGTTGAAATTAATTTCCCGATTTGATAAAAAAGATACCAATGCAAAAAAAACCAACCAAAAAACAGGTTGCCAGTTTGGATACAGAAAGCGGACTGCAATCATTCATCGCCTGAATGCCAAGCTTGAGGGAAAACAACTCGTACCACATGTTAACGTCTTCTGATCTGACGCTGACGGGGTTCGAACAACCGACCTTTTGCTCTCAGAGCGTGCTATCCAGTAGTTGCTCCCGTGAAGATCCGGGTTAGAATTGGCCTTCATCAACCCATGCTTGTCTTAAGAGGCGACTTATGGGATCGGCCGGTGAGGCTCGCTGACTTGGTTGACACGTGTCATCGTACCCAATTTGCGTAAATCGATGCTCATGCTGTTGATCACTGGATTGTCTGGTCCACATTCGATTATTTACAGACTGCCGCCATACAGCTGGAATATTGCTGAGTGCGGCGTTAAACAACAAACCAACCAAATCCTGACTTAATGCACACCATCATAAACGTGGTTCTTCCCCAAAGCATTAGTTCTTTCCTTCAGTTCTAACTGTCTGTGCATATACGACATTCAGCTGTCTGGCAGTCAACCTTTCATCAGTGATAAATGCACTTTACTTGTTCACGCAAAGATCCGACTTTCAAGTGGACCCGATGATGCTCATAGCAGGAGTATTTTTGATTTTCATTACACTCTTCAGGGGCCAGTTGTACGACCTTTACTTTTTACAACGTCAAAGATAAAAGATGAAATACAGAATTAACACCGAAAAAAGATACGTCTTCCTTATCAAGTCAAACATTTATATCTTGTAAGCATTGCAGGGAAAAAACGTCTTCAAAGATCTCAATTTACCCAAACTACGTGGAAAAAGCCGTTAGTGTTCCTTATCCGCAAAACGTTGCTTTCAGAGAGGAATGTCAGGCACCATTAAACGACTCAAGATATTTCTAGAACGAGAGGTTTTAACATTTCTTCTGTTTTTGTGGTTCCGAATTGACAGTTTCGGCAGAGGCACTTATTCTGAGCGGATGGTTTATGTCACAGGACGGCCATAACTGATCACTGGCTAGGGATGGACGTGAACAGGCTGAGAGGGCGGACGACTTCCTGATGAGGTTAAGGCAGTTGCAAACGCTCCGGAATAGCTGTATACAAACTTCACATGTCGCTGGTTCAGATCAGGGTCCCGATGGGTCAATGTGACATTGCAGCGGATGATATTGATGGCAGTAAGTGTTTAATGGTGCAAGTAACTTTCCTGGCTTATAACAAGTTTGGGGGATTTATTTAGAGTGGTTTTATGTCTCACTCGTAACCCGACACAATGGTCAGACATAACTGAAGAAGTTCTGTTGAATTTTGCCCTTAATGTCACTCGATGCGAGACAATAATATTCTTCTATTGAAACTAAACTAAACAACTTCCCAAAAATAAATAAACAAAATATCATCGTATGTTTGCATGTCATGATACCATGCAAAATTATTTTCATCACAAGTCTTTCCCCAAAACGACCATCAAAACAGAGTTTACCAATTCGGCTTTTTCTCAATAGACAGAAACCTATTCACAATTTCGTTACCAACAATGGCGGCATACTTCATGCAAAGAAAGACAACTCTCTTAAAATGCGGACATCGCATTTGTGTATGGAACGAACATAAAACCCGGATTTATTCCCAGACAAAGACCTAAAAGCATCGATCGGCCTATACTGGTTCACTGCTTGTTTGAATTGTCTCAGAGAAAGATGAAAGCATTTTAAGTAATGTTCACAGAAGCTGGCAAGAAAAACAATGTACTAGTCTAAGGAAATTAAGACGTGGAAAATCTTTCTCATTTATGTCCTAATGTGCGTGAAACCGTTCTATTATCCCGGTCTAAGGAATCCGATTTAATAACAAATAAACTGAGTACATTTCACCCTCTCACAGCCTCAAGCATAGAGTCATAATATCGTTTCCATTTTGTGTCTGTTTTCTCGAGTGTTAATGGTGTCTCGGCCAAGATTATCGTATATGTTCAGTGAAGTGAAAAATATTTATTTGAATTACACACTTCAAGTTAATAACCAGCTAAGTGACTTTTTCATTAAATCGATATAGTCACACATAGATTCCTAATGGATTAAAAGGTATCCTGACACATGACCCGCGAGTTAATTGCATCTGTGCAACTTGACCAGCATCACCATGATACCAATGCAACATCCCAAGATGGTTAGTGCATCACCGAAACCATATCAAAGAGAATCGAATTATTTGACCTCAGTTTTTACATAAATAGGGACGGTAATAAAATCATCGACTCGAACCGTGGATGCATCGAGGGTATAGTGGATATTTATCGGCACGTATACCATGGAGATTATCAAGGATAGAAAAGACCTAGTTCACGTTAATGTCATAACTACAACCTCTAACCCCGGATGTCTTTCACCTTTCTTTAGCGCTCGCTGTAATAGATTCATCAAGTGACCCCACTTTCAGACAACCAATCATGAAACTTTGTGTTCTTAGTTGTTAAAAAACCCACAAATTTGCAAGGGCAGTTTAAATAAAATATACTCATGCCAATAATGGTTGTCACCCCTTCAATTTTATTAATTGGAGAGGGTGTGTGGGTGGTTGGGGTGGGTGGGGGGGGACAACCATTATTGACATGAGTATATAAATGTTTAATCAATTATTCTTAAAAGAAGGATTTTCAAAACGACTGCATCATCAAAGTTTGATGAAAAAAAGTTTACAAACCTAATTTCGTTTATCCCTATGTGTATACTGAACATGATAATAAAAATATAATTAGAGAAAATTCATGTTTGCCTTTTCAGCCCGAAGGTTCCGGTACGAACATTATGGTATTTTTCATGTTTGATCGAAAAAGAATTACTTTGTAAGCACGTCCTATATGAACCAAAATTAATGGAATAATTAAATTTTCAAACACAACACGTAACAACAGAGAAGACCAATTACTCACCTCCACGTTTTTAATAATAATGCTCCGTATGATATCGAAAATCCAATTTCACGAAACCAGAATCGCAAACAGCACGTCACAACGCTAGCTTCAAAATAACCCACGACCAGCTGTAACAAAAAAGAACACAATTAAGATCTTGTAACAGATGTAACAGATGTAAGGGCAGGGTAACTGATAATGATTGGTAATTGTTTCGTTTGAAAATCTATTTTGATAAAATTAAACGATACTCACGGATATGAACTTGAATGCTTGTTGCTGTACATTTTGAGATTATAGCAAAGTATGTTAACTTTGAGTTATAATATACTGGACAAAAATAGTTAGGGATATATGTAGATTTTGAAAACATAAATAATGCTCTATTTATTCCTCGCACACTGATAAAATATCAATCATAACAATACCAATATCCCTAACTTATTTTGTCCAGTATATTACCTTACGCTAATACCGACTTTAATTTTCCTGAGACCTAAAATGACTGTTTGTGTAGATTTGTCTGGATACTTATTAGGTATCCAGTACTCATTGGATGAATTAATTTAAGGTCGCTTTGAATAGTGATTCCGTTACATCAGTCCGCTGTATTAAGGAGTGAGTGAGTAAGTTTTTTTACGCCGCTTTTAGCAATATTCCAGCAATATCGCTGCGGGGGACACCAGAAATGGGCTTCATACATTGTACCCATGTTGGGAATCGAACCTAGGTCTTTAGCGTGACGAGCGAACGCTTTAACCACTCGGCTACCGCCCATGTATCAAGGAGGAATTCCAAATGTTTATGCAGGTATTAGACGTTTACTTATTTGTTGAAACCTCTATCAAATGCATCGTGTAGACAAACCCAGAATCTGGGATTCGAACCAACTAGAATAGGTTCCTGGCAGGCCTAAGGGACGTAACTCCAATACTGAGGGAATATGTGCACTGACTGTAGCGTGTGACTTTCACTGCGAGGCCACCGCAATATACTCTTTAGGGCCCTGTAGGGAATCGAACCCGGAACAGCGGACTGGAGACGGGTTAAGCACTTTGCTCAATATTAATACCATTCCTTCGTTGTCCTTGGTAATTTTCCATCCTGATTATATTGTAGTGAGTATTCTGACCATTTGTGAAGTTTAAATCATATCATTAAGTACAGTCAGTTCAAAATTTCAGTTTAAAAAATTAAATTCCTTCAGTGAATAAAATACATTAATATTCCCCTAAATAATTCATGAAATTCTATTACTTAATTAGAGAAACCGCTTTCATCATTTATTGGGTTTCACTAACGTTAACACAGAGGTATCAATTTTCGCGTGTTTGTAAAGTTAATTTGCATAAATATAATCCCTCGGGGAATTTTAATCATCCCCGTATGATATGTTTGAATGCTTCCGGTTTCAAATTCCACAACTTAATTTGATTACCATTCCTGGTTCCAGGTAACCTCTATGGACTTAATCGTGTCCGTTTGCAGATGTTTAATGTAAATCACTCAAATAAATATACTTGAGCAGCTGTTAAACACAGAGGGGATTCCATGATTGGCACTACATGACTGAATTTGTCTTAGAAGAAGTGATGAGTGGGTGCGTGAATTATTTTGAGTTTAAAAACATTGAACGAAATTTCAATTATATCACGATGTGAACGTTCAATGAGGCATTAAGGGCAACACTGCATAAATAACGGTAACGTTTTCTGTATATTTATACAGAGTAAAGACCCCTGGGATTCGGAGCCATACGCCGATACGCCGACAGTTTGTTGGTTGGTTGTTGTTTAACGCCGTACTCAGCCATATTCCAGCTATGTGACGGTGGTCTGTAAATAATCGATTCCGGACCAGACCATCCAGTGATCAACAGCAAAAACATCGATCTACGCAATTGGGATGCGATGACATGTGTCAACCAAGCCTGACCACCCGATCCCGTTAATCAAAAACAAAAGACCAACAGATTGTTTTGGTTTTAACTGAAAATGTCAACCGAGCATACTTACCGGACAGTACAAAAAAAAAATGCACCGAGCAGAATAATTCTCAAGAGCACGGGGCTAGCTGCCTTTAATACCTGCAATGACAGAAAGAGGATTAAGTATAAGTCTTAAATAAATTTTAAATACAAAGCGGATGAACCTAAAAACGGCCTCGGCTTTGAAAGTTTAATTTCGTATAAAATGGTATCAATCAAACGACAACCAAAGGTTTGAAGGTTGGCACTTGTCATCAGAGTTGTCTCCCTTGAGGAACAACACAAAAATGGCGGTTGCGAAACAGATGTGTATTTTTCAGCTCTCGCTTTGAACATTTCAAGTAGGTTGAAAACCATAAAAACAACGATGAACGGTTTGGTTGAGAACAAATGGCTTTGTGGGGGTGGGTGGGGGATGGGGTGTGATGTTTAGGCAGCTTGAAATCTAATAAGGCTTTGGGTGTGATGATTGAATGCTTTCACCATTACGTCACCCCACGCATCCGAACTCGATCGTAATTTATTGGTTGATTTGTTGTTTACCGCTGCACTCAGCAATATTCCAGCATATCATGATAATAATCGAGTCTGGACCAGAACATTTAGTGATTAACATCATGAGCTTCAATCTACGCAATTGGGATACAATGACATGTGCCAACCAAGTCAGCGAGCCTGACCACCTGATCCCGTTAGTCGCCTCTTACGACAAGCATTGGTTAGTGAAGATCAATTCTAACCCGGATCTTCACGGTTTTGTAATTTGTAAACAAAGTTATCAATGCATAAAGATAGTTGCATAAATAAAGGAACAAAAATGTAATAATTGTATGGGTGTCATATTTGATAGGATACAATTTGTCGCTTACTGTTATCTTGAAGCCATCGCGACCAAAGGTTATTTTCGATGCGGTATTAAAAAATGTGTTCTGTGATATTTGTGCACAGAATATCATGGAATATTATGAATATGTCACGACTTCCCACAAATTGACCAGGTATGTAGAAAGATCAGTAGTGGTTTGTTGTTCAGCAATTTGCCAGCTATGCGCTGGCCGCCTGTAAATAATAGAATGTAGATCAGACAACCCAGTGATTGACAGCATGAGCATTGCTCTAAGAAATACGATACGATGACACACATTAACCAAGTCAGCGATCCTGACCACCCGATCCCGTTAGTCTCTTACAACAAGCGTGGGTTGATGAAGACCAATTCTAACCCGATTCTTCACGGCCCAGAAGGATCATTAGAGCACGTGGATGACCGTGTGAAGGGTACCGCTTCCGGCAGCGTGAGACAACGATCAAGGTCACGTTCCGACAACATGTCTTCCCAGGGAGTCCATTCATCAAAGGTTTATCCCAAAGCCAATCCTCATCCCTACTTTAACTACCTATTATAGCTAGCATGGGGTAATGGGGAACTGTCCTGTGTCGGAATCGCTGCAGGGATAGTTACAGGAAAGTGTTAGAACTCAGAGAAGCACGCTCTGTTAATTAGACCAATCTGACGTTGGCATCACACAATGAGAATCGCCGTGATTGAGTTATCACAGGGTAAAACGCCTTTGGGTTTAAATGTCAATTCTGATTTATAAAACAACCAAAATTTCCAGGTTTTTATTTCCGCAAAATATGTATTGTACATTTTACGGATACTGTTTCTGACTCATGGTTACAAAACCTCCGTTCAAGCACGACAGTGCTAAAAGTTGGAAGTCACACATACTGCCAGAAAACGTTATGGATCACGCGACTCTATGTTTTTTGTTTGTTTGTTGATCAAAGCTCTACTCAGTAATAGTCCAGCTGTATGTCGGCTGAAAATAATCGCATCTGGATCAGATTATCCAGTGATTGACATCATGAGCATCTAAACCATAGGACACGATGACCCGCATTAACCAAGTCAGCGAACCTTCCTGTCCATTGGATCCCGTCGTTTTTACCTCAAGTCGGGAATAATACACTCAGCGTGTATAATTCTTTTATCTGATATGTTACACCTTAAAGGTTATTTGACGTATTAGACTCAATTTGTAGTATTAATTAATATAACATGTTTTACCTTAAATAGGACACATTACAATCAATTTGCACTATTCGCTAATCAAACGTGCGTTACCTAACATCTGACGTATTACACTCCATTTTGTATAATTCGCTAATCTGACATGTGTACTTTAAATCTGGGACATTACACTCAATTTGTATAATTCGTCAGTCTAAGTAAACTTAGGCTCAGTATTATTCGTTACACTGCTACACTGATTCTAACAAAACATAGTAGAAGGTCGCGTCAGCTAACCAATCAGAACACAGCTTACCAAATCGCGAAAATTAACAGTCGCACATACCGTTTGAACCTTTACCTAAAAAACTTGAACGATTCCGAATGCTATTTTCCGCACGATCGCTTCCGAGTGATACACGCAATGAGTAAACAGTCGCCGAAAATAGCGTTTTTGTTAATATTGAAGGATGCCATCTTGCGGAAATATAAGCTAATAGTAACCATGTCATTACAAACCCCTAAGCGTATATACTGCAGGCCAAATATCTGTGTTTTATGGGGATTTTCGTTTGTTGATAGATCAGTGTCAGCGACCAGGGAAGATCCAAAAACCGTTTTGTAAGTCCCGCTGAACCCTAACAAGTAGTCGTTGTCTGGTTGGTTAAATCCGTTCGGCCGTCTCGCGTTTGAGTGGACGGTCAAAGGTCACTCAAAGGTTAGCTGACGCGACCTTCTGCTAGGGTTTGTTAGACTCAGTATAGCAGTGTAACGAATAATACTGAGCCCAAGTTTACTTCGACTGTATAATTCGTTAATCTGACATGTTTACCTTAAATCTGGGACATTCCCCTCAATTTGTATAATTCGTTCACCCTGCGTGCTTTACATACAAGTATCATTATCAATCTAATTAAGCATCCCTTAATCTAACGTATAATACTCCACCCTTACGCACTATACCCCTATTCGAAGAATTATGCAACAATCAACCGAATTATAGGCCAATCTGGAACACTATATCCCAATATAATGTATTATGCACCAGTCTGATTGTAGTCCATTCAGGGCCTATCCTCAAACCGTCAACCATTGTCTCACCGATATAACAAAACAAATGCCCCCCGTGGACGAGGTGAATCATGGCCATCGGAGTTCACTACCCACCACGTGACCAAACGTGATTAAAGTGCTGCAAGTGTTAATGTAATGACGTAGTCTGATGTCCACGAGACCCAATGGAGATGGGTGATTTCATTGGTGGCTGCGTCTTACATTATCTTCATGTGTGACCGACAGAGGACACATATACCTTCATTAGGAGACAACATAAATGTGTTTTCATTGCAGAGCCGTATTACGAGTACATATGACGGTGTTAAACAAGGTATGGAATTGGACGCTCGGGGGGTTTCAGTTGTTAAAGTTACCAATGCCGGATAACATGAAAATCACAAAACAGTGATCAATTCACAGAGGCCAATGAAATCGCCGAATTCAATCTCACTGTATATTCACATTAACAGAATGAGCAGATTCAGTGCGCGAGATTGGGAGTTAATATTTAACATCTTCTCGGCGTTATTTCAACCATATGGAACAAGAACAGGTTTTACACCTACGAGAACTTCATAAAATACAAAGTTACATTTATTAGCAAATTTGTCAAGCAAAATTTAACATACCAATTTCATTACAACTGTTTAAGATACGGACTGTAAGCCACAAGCAATCAAAGATAGGACACCTGGATTCAAACTGACGTTACAAGATGTTTGGCGCGACTAAGGGAGGTAACTGTACACATTTTATCAGGGCACCTTACGCGACTGGGCCATCCGTATCGCCATTCCTTCTCTCTTAGTTATCCTTGCTTATAATAGGCCTTGTTCCTGTAGAATTTCAGGATTTCCCCCCATTATTAGAATACTGATGGGTTTGCAATTGTAATGTTAAAACAATCCGGATCGAACGCCTTCGGAAGCCAATCCACTCGCAATTGGCAGGTGATTTCTAATCTTAAACATCGTCCTCATGTCAAGATAATCATATTCCCTAAGGGACAACGAACGAAAAATCGATACATGTTAAAACTAGCTGGAGCGCTTGTCTTCGATGGCAGGTATGCGTTCCCGGACTATGGAGTTATGTATACTGAACACAAAATATTAAGCAACAATACTTTGGTGTACCTTGCTTCAACGGCCCCAAGAATCCAACCACTTCAATATTTTTTATAGTACAAAACTCTTATTGTTTATTGATGACTATTTTAGAATTTGAATCCATAAATCTTTGTGAGGAAAACACTTTCATGAAATCCAGCATGTCAAGTAAACAATTATTTTGCTTTCGTGAAATATGTGGCTTTTATTATATAAAGATTGTATCGAACAAACGATTCACAAGAACAAAATCCTAACTCTCATCCCTGTTTCGCAGGATACGTGTACTTCATAGCATCGCTATCAACTGACTTTCAAAAGTGAACATCCAGGTTAGACTTGATCTTCAGTAACCCATGCTTGTCGTAAGAGGCGACTAACGGGATCGGATGGTCATTCTCGCTGACTTGGTCGACATATGTCATCGTATCCCAATTGCGCAGATCGATGCTCATGATGTTGATCACTGGATTGTTTGCTCCAGACACGATTATCTACAGACCGCCGCCATGTAGCTGGAATATTGCGTTAAACAACAAACGAACAAAGAAAACATATGATCAATTTCAGAGTTGCAGCTAATCCACACGGTCTCAACTGCTGTCTTGTATCCAGGACGACCTCAAAGAGTGTGCAAGAAAAACGCCTTAAACCAAACCCTTGTAAGCCAACTCTGACACGTGTCTTTGTGAAATAGCGTCCAAACGCATTATGTGCAATGACCTTAATTTGATCACGCTTCCACTAAAAGCTCATCCTTTCAAAGCGTGGACCATTTTCAGCTGAGTGACAAGTTCGCGCAACAATTCCGGTGCAAACAATCTGTTATTGGAATTCAATCTGCTAGCAGTGCTTAATCTCACTGGGGTATTGAAAGGTAAATTTTAAGCGTGTCACATACGCTCTTTGGAACAAATTTTCACGTCTATTTAAATGTTAGTTTAACACTGATTGTCAAAATGATTCTCCACTGTCGATTAACCCGCACTGCTGAATCGGTAAAAAGGTTTCTTGAGAAAATGTCCAGGGTAAATATACTTAAGGATTTGATTTGGCACACCTGACAGAAAACAGATTTATCTCCCCGGAATGTCACATACGGATATTGGGATCAAATACGGCAAAAACTGAAACTACAAAGAAAATCAAATTGTAAAAGTACAGTTCAGTCCACCAAATATACTAGCCACATAAAGAAACTGTGCATTTTCAAAATATTATCCCAGTTGATAAGTACGATAACAATGTCAAAGGTACATATACACTTTAATGGAGGGATCATGAGACCATAACAAGTCGGGAGAATTTCAATTGAAAGTCAATCACAATGACGTCACGAGTCCACAAGCGGGACAGGGGTCAAACGACCATGTCACAGGCTCAATAACGGGTATGTCCACCATCGGCATTGAGAACAGCAGTGCATCGACGACGCATAGAGCCTATCAAACTTACAAGGAAGGCTTGTGGGATGTCACGCCAGATTCTCTCAAGTTCTATTGCAAGGTCAAGGACGTTATCTGGCGGATGAGGAAGACGGCGTAGACGTCGATCCATCTCGTCCCAAACTTCTCTATCTGGGAGAGATCCGGTGAATTTGCAGGCCAAGGCAATAAGTCAACGTTGTGGTGTTGCAAGAAATCCATAGCAACCCTTACCGTATGAGGGCGGGCATTGTCCTGTTGGAATGTTAACCCAGGGCCATGACGTTGCAGAAAAGGAATTGCCACAGGTCGAAGAATCTGACCCCTGTAGCCCACACCAGTTACGTTGCCCTGAACAATCACCAAAGGAGTTCTTTGGCGTGCTGTTATTCCACCCCAAATCATCACGGAACCACCACCAAAGCGATTCCTCTCCAAGACACAGGCCTGTGCATAACGTTCTCCCACGCGTCTATAGGCACGTTGACGTCCATCACTATGGGAAATGTTAAACCGGGACTCATCTGTAAAAACAACATTTCTCCACCAAAACAAGGGTCTGCGGACATGATTTCGGCACCACATTCGGCGAGCTTGTCGATGACGTTGTGTCAGGATAGGCCGTATGGCGGGACGTCGTGGTCTGATCCCGTGATGACGTAAACGTTGTCGAACTGTGTTGGGGTGGATACGGTGAAGTCCAGGGATGGTTCGGAACGATCGCAAGGGCAGGGGTTGAGCTTTCCAAAGTGACAGTATTGTGTGGCATTCATTTGCTCTGTTTCTCTTTCCCGGAATGCACGTGCAACAACGTATTGCACATCTCAAGGACGAACCCACTGACGTCACGGAACGTGGCACGTGCTTGCATGTTGGATACATGTCACTAATCTCTGAGTTTAAATCCTTATGTGTCTACACAGGTTTGATAAATTTATATCTTAAAATTTTGGATGCACTGTTTCTTTATGTGCCTAGTATATATTGTTCTTTTTTTTATCAAATTTAAAATGGTAAAGTGAGACTTATTCAAATAAAACGTCACCATTTAAATGGACGTAAGTCTACAGTTAAAATAATGAAATAAATTAGCAAAGTAAGTACCTTTGAAAGGTGAACATATAGTCGGTAAAATATATAACAAAACAAAGAAGCCCATCACCAATACTGTGGGTCTGCAGAAAAACCATGTAAGATTGGTTCAAAATCATTTGTGGTTCAAAAATCAAAGTATTGCCTCGAAATGCCTAGTACAGAGCTGTGTATATAGCAAATATGTATAAATCAACAATAACAACGTAAAGAAGAACTAGAATATGCTCATTAGGCTAAGATGTAACAAACCTTACTCATCTTTTATGAAACCAATGAAATTATTTATTTCATTGAATTTTCTGTCGCTTTTGACACACGATTAGGACAATCATGGCACATATATGCGCACCTGGCTTATGAAATGCCACGCTTGCATTTCAAGTTGTCCGACTTCCATTGTCCATCGGGAACACAGCCTTTCTGACATTCTGGGTAATGCAGAAGGCTACAGTGTTAGGGAGTCATCACGACCCCCGAAAGTTCTTGGTGGGGTTGACTAGACAGTACTTCCTGGGAGAAGTCCCTTTGTTGCCTGGCTGCGTGTAGAGGGGACACGGACCCTGAGCTGGTGGTGAGCAAAACCAGCCTGACTGCCAGAATCACGCAAACCCTCTTTGCTGCATTTATTTATCTTAGATGTAAATAGCAACAATGTAAGTTGCCGAAACTACTCATTAAGGATTGCTCACAGCACCACATCTAGGAGGGGCGGTGGGGTAGCCCAGTGGTTAAAGCGTTGGCTCGTCACGCCGAAGACCCGGGTTCGATTCCACACATGGGCACAATGTGTTAAGCCCATTTCTGGTGTCCCCCGCCGTGATATTGCTGGAATATTGCTAAAAGCGGCGTAAAACTAAACTCAGTCAGTCAGTCCACATCTAGGAGAGAGACACAAATAAGACGTTAATTGTAGTTCAGTATCGGACGTCCAGTTGTAAGAGCAGTCTTCAAAGAAAATGAATTCCACAGTTTGTGGTGGTGTGTGGCCACAATCAGTTGACGTTAAGCAACGTTGGTCACCGGGAGACTATGGATGGGCGACGTGTTTGGCAGCATGACTCTGAGAGTGTCTTGGACTTCAGCCCTGCCCCACAATGAAGCACACGTGACACATATGGTCTCATCGTAGGCAAGTGGGTTTGTTTAAAATTGTCTCTGTTCACCCAGCAGAGAATGGGTACCAAGTGGGATAAGTCATCTGACTATTAACCTTCTAGCGCCTCACAGACAGAATGGATTATCCGGAGTAATAATGCCCATGCACTTAGAGCATGCCCGTTTGACGTGGAGTTTATAGCGCTATATAAGTGGCATTATGAAACAAAACGGCAAACGTTTTCTAGCAAAACGATGTTTCTGGTTTGGTACTAGGGGTGGGTATTGCAGGGAATTTTCATATTGCGATATATTGCGATACGAAAGCATGTATTGCGATATGTATTGCAATATATTGCAAGAAGGTTTTTTTTAACAAAAAATACTTATAGTCGAGTTAATGCTTGATTTATAAAGCAAAAACACAACAAAATCACAATGCTTGATTAGGCTTTAATAACAACTTTTAATCATGACAAAATAAAAATGTAAATAATGTTTGGCACAAATGAAACAAGGAAAGGAACAATTTAAAAACGGAAATATCCGAAGATTTCCAAGTGTTACGAAGTTTTCCGATTGCATGTCAAAATACCGGTTTTCGATCAGCGTATCGCAATACGTATCGTTTTCATGTCTGAACCGGTAAATACCGGTAAACCGGTTATTTTGCGCAGCCCTACTTGGTACTGCTGGTGGTTGCTGATTGGCCAATCTCAGATTCTTTGTTTGTGTACCCACTGATGTCAGATTTGTTTGTTTGTTTGTTCTACTCAATTAGAATACGATGACATGTGTGAACCAGGTCAGCAAGTCTGACCACCCGATCCCTTTAGTCGCCTCTTACGACAAGCATGGGTTGCTGAAGATCAATTCTAACCCGAATCTTCACAAGATCTCGAAGTCAGATATTCACGTGCCATGTTGGCGCTAGTAACTTAGAGTAGGAACTTTGTATTGTGTTCGACCCGTGAAGATCCGGGGTAGAAATAGTCTTCAGCAACCCATGCTTGCCACAAAAGGTGACTATGCTTGTCGTAAGAGGCGACTAACGGGATCGGGTGGTCAGGCTCGCTGACTTGGTTGACACATGTCATCGGTTCCCAATTGCGCAGATCGATGCTCATGCTGTTGATCACTGGATTGTCTGGTCCAGACTCGATTATTTACAGACCGCCGCCATATAGCTGTAATATTGCTGAGTGCGGCGTAAAACTAAACTCACTCACTCACTTGTATTGTGTTCACACTGACGTGTCTCCAGTCATAACTGATGAAGCCTCCACAGCGGATGTAGTAGCAGTTCGGGCCAATTCGTGTTTCACATCAGTAATGAAGAAACTTAACTCACGCCGATTCGAATCTAAATCCATCGAAATTCAGGTATCCAACTTAAGCTCATCAAATTGTACTTGCTTTTAAAGGGTAAATACAGCCGCCAGCTTTGACCCAACGACTACTATGGAGGATTAATTTCAGAAGATTGATTTTGCTATCAAAAGTCATGCAGTACACCCGTTCTTTGCCATAGATAGAGTAGGAACAAATCACGCCTTGATGTTACATCCGTGTTTAAGAGCACCAAGCCTCTATGCCTCGTTTGAATACCATGCTACACAACATGTGTTAGGGATATTCTGAGTATGGTGTCTGAACTTCGCGAATGAGAGAGTTGGGGTACGCCGCTTTTAATAGTATTGTTTAGTGCTCGAGAATAACACAAACACCATGAATGCCTGTGTGTGCGCGTGCGTACGTGCGTGCGTGCGTGTGTTGAAAAGTTTTGTGTGTTTTAAACGTTTCTGTGCATTTCAGTGCTTGTGGGATTGTTGTAGCAATTGTTTGTTTCATGATATATATATTTCTGACGTGCGTGCGTGCGTGGATGATGTATGTATGCATGCACGCACGTATATTTCTATGCATGCATGCACGTATGTATGAAAGCATGTACGTACGTACACATACATACATACGTCCGTCCGTGCGTGCGTATGCACGCGCTCACGCACGCACGTGCATGCATGTTTGTATGTAGTTCTTTTATTCGCGCATCTGGAATGTTACCCATCCTGCTTGACCTATAACTGCTTTGATTACCGTTGAAAGTAACTATAGCTGATTCTACTACAGAAAGTCATCAACATTATCGTTAACCACAACACATCACTAAACAAACCTTTAACGAGGTTCTCGCTAGGCAACACAAGAAAACAAGTGTCACAGCTTCACTATGGCACGAACAGACTATAAGAGGTTGTTTCAAAACATGTTGGCAGTTC
The DNA here is from genome assembly GCF_003918875.1 of Haliotis rubra. NCBI lineage: Eukaryota > Metazoa > Mollusca > Gastropoda > Lepetellida > Haliotidae > Haliotis > Haliotis rubra. Next base: position 1,409,105 of record NW_025765170.1, on the reverse strand, counting down.
CTAAATCAATGACGCAAATGAAAGACAATTCCTCATTGGCTATAAGGTCATTACGCTGAGAGAGATTGGCTGAAAATCAATATAGGAACCCGGACGTGACAGTGTGGGAGAAGGCGATATACAAATATAATGTCTGGGAAAAAAGTATATACATTCTCGGCTCCAGAACTGCAAACGTTGTCAAAAGGCTTTGCTGAAAACAATCGCCTTATGACAGCGTAAAACAGTGTCCCCTAACGACATGTGTGATACCGTACTGAAACACTATAATAGACCACTTCCTGTTTATTTCATTTTAGCCATCAACAAACATGGGTGAATATTTTGTTAGCTTTGTATTTGGTACCCATTAATAGAGGGCCAATTGCTCAAAGTGATTTTTCTTCAACAGTTATCACAACCCCCATATTTTGACGAGGTCTTACGTCAGTCGTACCACTAAGATCGTTTTGTGCAAGTAGGCCCTGGTATCACATAATGGATGAGTTTAGGCTTCATACATTGTACCCATGTGGGGAATCGAACCCCGGGTCTTCGGCATGACGAGCGAACGCTTTAACCACTAGGCTACCCAACCATCCCCTGATATGACATCAACAATGATATTACTTTAATCACTTTACCAAACTCGCGTTTACAGGTTTCGTGTAAAACTCGCGGTTGACGTTTCGCGGATTCTGAGTAAGTCGTAAGATGATCCAAACGCATGGCAGGATTTCCCTTCCAGGGTGATGAGGGGCGGTGGGGTAGCCTAGTGGTTAAGGCGTTCGCTCGTCACGCCGATGACCCGGGTTCGATTCCCCACATGGGTACAGCGTGTGAAGCCCATTTCTGGTGTCCCCCGCCGTGATATTGCAGGAATATTGCTAAAAGCGTGCTCACTCACTGTTGAGAAAACAACCCTTTATGAAGATCCAACAAACGACCATGGTTATAAACATTGTTGAATTTCTGAATGAAAAAAAATCAAGGCATTTAAAATGTCACTTCCACCACTGACACGTGTGTGTTCGTTGGGGATGCAAATACCGTTATCTCCAGGCAGGGACTTCGATGAAAAGGACAAGTTTTTGCTCCAGCGTCCAGTGATGGGTCCATATGTAACATTTATGTCACTTGTTTGAAGTTATTTTTTGCCGATCACAGACCTTGATCAAAGAGTTACGAAACGACAATCTTGCAGTTCCATTTAGGAAAGTCATCATTATTTGCCAAACTACATGCATGGACGGGGTCGATCAAACTGGGCACTTAAATTATACATGTCTGAAATGAGAATGCTATCATTATGAAATACGGCGTTCTTCAAATTATGTGTATCAAGGGTTTGGTTCAAGGAAACAAATACTTGATTTCTGCCGGTCCCGATATGGACGTAGAAACTAGTTGCATCGTCATTGCCGCCAGGTTTCAGCAAGAATACTTGCTGCTGCCAATGCCGAAATAGCTTTGGTTAGAAGTACATAAAGTAATTTTATGGCCACTTTGGCGTTTATTGAATCAAAATTTCTTTGATAGAGACGCTGCCAATTTTCATGCTCTTACAAACATAACAGTGATAATAATGTAATTGTTTTCCTTCCGAAACACCAGACAATCAAGAATATTGAAGCGCCGCTGTTTCGGGAGGGCTAACAATCGGAACTACGGGAGTGAGCGAGCGAACACAAACGATGCGTGCAGATAGACATGACCAACCGCGAAAGAAACCATCTGAAACTGCTCCGCTGCTCGGCATTCCGCGCTGTTGTTCACCGCAGTCGCCTTCAGATCAGCTCTTATCCCCAGTAGTTTTACTCCGTCAATAAAGACACTTTCTCAAGAGGGAAAACCTTCCGTCAGAATGTACCGATAAGGAAAAATGTATATTTGACATCCGCTGCTGAGTTTAAGGCTCCAAAGGGAGGCTATCGCTTTTGAACATGTATTTGAGAGAACCAGATGAGTGGAGTTTTGTAATCACAGAAGCCAGCTTCCGGTTGTAACCGCAAAGTAGCTTCCTTTGATTTCTATGACATTTAACATGAGTCTGTTTTCTCCAGCTAAATACCCCATCAGTCATGGGTTGGCCTGGCTCTAATGCCGACCTTTGTTAAGGGTCACTTATCTGAGCAAGCAATTACCTTGTATTTTAGAAATCTTTTTAACTCAGTCTCGTTCGCCCGCGAGGTTTGTCAGTGTTCGTTTATCGTAACTTCTGTCACCACAGGTCGCCAAAGATCTTTGATCTACCCCAACACTCTTACGTTTGATCCATCAAACATTTGGATCACATATCAAATAAAGTTTTCCCACACAAACTTCGCAGTCATATTACAATTTTTTAAATTTCAAAACAGACAAGCTTCCTGTCCATCTAGAAAACCGCACGTCCATTAGCATATTTCAAAGTGTAATTGCGTTTGAAATAACTGATTTTAACCTCTTTTTCTTCTTGCCAATAAACCTGCTTTATTTGTCACTTTTCCCTCCAGACATCTTTGGTCTTTAATCATCAATAGAACATGGCGGCTGAGAAAATATCGACTATTTTGATAAGAAATAGATGATGCATACTGACAAGAAAATATGGTTTACACATATATTCTAAAATTAGCCCTTCGAAAAGAAAACCATTTAAAATTTCGCTTTTGAAGTTTCGAATTTTGGTTGAACATTTAAAAGTTATGATAAAAAAACCATTTATGATACGGCAAATTCCACTCCAGTGAATGGTTATGCGTTATGTTATTCTAGCCCAGATTACTGGATCCTGTCCCCCTCGTTCTCTGCTCTCTCCCCCTCGATGTATGCATCCATCTAAAAGTCCGAAATGTATTAAACGTATTATTTTATTGTGAACTTATTATAGTCTGTAGGCGGTGGGTAGCCTAATGGTTAAGGCGTTCGCTCGTCACGCCAAAGGCCCGGGTTCGATTCCCTACAAATAAGTAAACGTCTAATACCTGCATAACATTTGGCCTTCCTCCTTGATACAGGGGCGGTGGGGTAGCCGAGTGGTTAAAGCATTCGCTCGTCACGCTAAAGACCCAGGTCCGATTCCCCACGCGGGTACACACACATACACGCACGCACGCACGCACATACATACATACAATCCGAGACATACCAAGCCTACCTCCAACGCCTCATATTTTAGATGTCATAAAACATTCAACTGCTACAACAATCCCCCAAGCACTTCAATGTGTAGAAAAGTTAAAAATATTCAAATTACTTTTCCAATAAGTCACGAAACTGTATTAGTTACATCTGAGGAGTTCCTTTAAGCCTTTTAAAAACCATGATTGTTGCTTGGCTAAGCGTAAGTAAATTTAGACTTGGGCTATTTGTGGAGTATCAATCACTCTCTGAAAAAATGAATTTAACTGAAGAGAAATCAATAGAACGTCCTTAACATTTTAATCAACATAAGGTCCAAGCATGTATGGCTTACAATTCAGCGTTTACGTACCGTCAATCATTGGCACCATGGTACCATGGCGTGGTAGGTTCGAACCGCGTTTTATTGGTGATAGGGGAGAGAGTGTGAATCAGTGCGTCTTGGACAGTGTAATGATCCATCGAGTCAGATACCTGTCTTTGAAAGGGGACCTGAGACGTATACCTCCGGGCCTTACTCCCATATTAAACAGACACATCATATCACTGGAATACTGTGCAGGAAGCCCTTAACGAGCTACGAGGTTCTTGCTAGGCAACACAAGAAAACAAGTGTCACTGCTTCAAAATAGCACGAAAAGACCATAAGTGGTTGTTTCAAAAGATGTTCGCAGTTCCTTAATCAATGACGCAAACGAAGGACAATTCCTCATTGGCTATAAGGTCGTTACAATGAGTGAGTGAGTGAGTGAGTTAAGTTTTACGCCGCACTCAGCAATCTTCCAGCTATATGGCGGCGGTCTGTAAATAATCGAGTCTGGACCAGAAAATCCAGTGATCAACAGCATCTACGCAAATTGGATACGATGCCATGTGTCAACCAAGTCAGAGAGTCTGACCACCCGATGCCGTTAGTCGCCTAAGACAAGCATGGGTTAATGAAGATCAGTTCTAACCCGGATCTTCACCAGTGTCGTTACGATGAGAGAGGTTGGCTGAAAAAACAACATGGAGGTTCGAGACATCTTTTGGGTGATAGGGGATATGTGGGCTGGTGGGTCTTCGACATTGTAATGAGCTAACGCTTCCAGATATCCTTCTTTAAAAGGTTCTCGTGAGACCTGCATACCTCCGGATCTTCCTCCCATGCAAAACAGACACGTCGCAAGATGGGAATACTGCTCAAAGCAGCAATAAACTTAACTCACTCACTCTGAAAGGGAACTGAAGAATTTCTTGTAGTCCAAATCCCATTGTTTAAGATATTCGTGAAGATCCGTGTTAGAATTGTAACCCAAGCTTGTCGTAAGAGGCGGGGATCGGGAGGGATCGGGTGGTCAGGCTCGCTGACTTGGTTGACACATATCATCGTAGATCAATGCTCATGGTGTTGATCACTGGATTGTCTGGTCCAGACTCGATTATTTACAGACCGCCGCCATCTAGCTGGAATATTGCTGAGTGCGGCGTAAAACTAAAGTCACTCACTCATCGTTGTTTAAGAACCCACAGCGTGTCAAGTGTACGGCTTTGTAGGATGTGAAAGCCAGGGTCAAATTCCTTTATATGCAGCATTTTTCAAAACACATTTAAAAAAGACACCCGTCCCTGAAGAATATTGGCAAAGTCAGCATAAAAATGACCCCAAAGATCGTAACACCCTCATGTCACATCCTGGAACATCGGTTCTTGAAGGACGAGACTATCCCTCTCGTATGAAACATATTATTGTTAGTGGAAGATTAACCATTCACAGTCAGGAATAACAAATGTGTATTTCAACATCTGTTGACCTGGAAGTCGTCCATCATAGGATCAAAGTCATTATTGGCGAGTTAGCAAAACATATCGACTGAATGACACATGTTGCTGATTAAAATCTCATTACGACAGATAACAACCTGGGTAGGGGTGAGAACTTCTGATTATGCGTGCTACAAACGACACATTATGGTCCAGAAGCTTCAAACACCCAAGAAGACTTATGTCACCATTGGAAGTTTGTCATGGCAACCAGAGAATCAGAAATGTGGCACTGTCATGATAATGTTCTTTCTTTTTTTCTTTGTAACAGAATAAATGTCCATTATTGTTATCGTGACGCTAATGGCAACCTTCGGTTAACCGACGGAGAAAAAGAAAATAACGATCATGTATCTTATTTCAATGTGAATGTTGGTTTTATTGTATTGCATTTCTTCAGCAGTCATGCGATAAGGGTTAATTACACCCGCCAGGCATGCAGATAAACAGAGTTGACGAACTAATGCTTTTGACAAAATTGCGAGGAAGAAATTCTAATTTTTTGATAAAATATTGTTCATTGGATACACTGTGTTTGAAAAATAGAACCTCCATTAGAGTTAGGTTTGTTAGAGGTAGTTAGAGCCAGTTAGGTCAACAAGACATAATCCAGATAATCAGTTACATCAGATACGAAACACAATTAGTCATGATGTACGTTTAGAATCGTGCACTGTTGTGTATTTTCAAGCACTGTTACTTTCGTCTTGGAAGTAAGATCAACATGAGATGGTGTTATTACAAGAGAATGTTAACAGGGTATTCAAGTAATTCTCTTTTTCAATATTTCTCGTAAGAATCGCAGCGAATTATGAAATGTGCTACTTAATCTCAGTGATCGGAATCGCGACCTATGCTAACAACGTCAAGAACTGACTCGTGGCCTTGACCTTACGTGACCTATTTAAGGGCCGTGACCGCCATCCACTATTCAATCGGGTCACTGTTGTTATTTTTTTTCTGTCATTCTAGAAGCGAAAAATGTAAATTCTCGAAACGGAATAGGAAACCTCTGACACTGACCACCAGGATATGGATTCGTTGAGGGAATTGCGTCCCATAGCCATACAAGGATCCGATGACCATAGGTACGAGTCCCTATTACCCCGCTTAGAATTTGTTTCCGTTTAATAGCAAAATACTGCGTAACTTTGATAGCTCTCTCCTACAGTATAGATGTTGTTAAAGGCAACAATGGACAGACGCTGGGACAACAATGGACATACACTAGACGCCAAAAGAAACGTTACCCTCCTACCTTTATGAATTATTGAAAAACTGTCAAAGATATGCTAGAAGGTTTTAGTTTACAAGAAAGCTTAACAACACAGCTTTATGCAAATCACGAAAAAGCATTCTCAAATGCATTCATATTTAGGTGAAATGCATCTTTTTCAGAAGAGTTAAATTGTCCTATATTCGTCCATGCCGAAATTAACCAATCACAGTGATTTTGATGTCCAAAAGAAAGGTTGAGATAAAATCCTGCTTTGGGACAATGATAAACCATTTAAAGTTACCATTTTTCAACTATTAAAACAAGAAACAACCGTTGTATAGTGTGTAAAATTGTAAAATAATCATTCCTGTGATTTCAGTATTTTAAAACATTTTCTGCTGATTTTCATTAGTGAAAACAAGTAAAACGTGTCTTTGATATAGTGAAAAATGTTTAGGAACATCTACAATTATGTTTGTTAACATTTTTGCTTGCAAAGTAACATTTTTCTATTTTTTGTTTTCACATTGCAATATCAATCGCCAAAACGAAGCAATATTCAGGCAGTATTTGCATCCATTTCACATGTAGAATGATTCTATAGGGTATGAAGAGAGTCTAGAAGACGTGATCTGATACACAAGTACGAGAAATATGCCACGATTAACACCTGAATGGAGAGAAAGAGCCATTGGGATGGTGCAGATGGAGTCGACATACGATGGTGTTGCCAATGCCCTCGGATTATTCAGGGCTTCAGACAGACTGGGGTCACCGTAGACAGACCAAGAAGTGGACGTCCACGTATCACAACGCCAGCTGAAGATAGGTACCTCCGTCATTAAGGAAGGAGGGTAACGTTTCTTTTGGCGTGTAGTGTATAGAGATACGATGGTATTGACTTGGAATTCTTGAAGTCTAGGCAAGCCGTTATTTAAGAGTCACAGAAAACACTCACTCACCCACTCACTCACTCACTAACACTCCGCATACTCCTACAAACACACACCTCGACTTTTGATATACTATTCAAACATGCTTAAACACCGATGCATTCAGACCAATGGTAATATGAAGTGAGCGAGTGAGTGAGATTAGTTTTACGCCGCACCCAGCAATATTCCAGCTATATGGCGGAGGTCTGTAAATAATCGCGTCTGGACCAGACAATCCAGTTATCAACAGCATGAGCATTGGTCTGTGCAGTTGGGAACCTATGACATGTGTGAACCAAGTCAGCGAGCCTAACCACCCGATCCCGTTAGTTGCCTCTTACGACCAGCATGGGTTACTGAAGATCAACATTCTAACCCGGACCTTCACGGGTCTTCACGAGTGACCCTTTTCTTCTTTGAGCAGTGTATATTCAATAATCACCTCCATACGACTTGAAACGCATTCCACATCTGAAGTCGTAATGTGTTCGATGGAATATATTTCCATATGGCAATATAACATAAAGCCATAACATTATGTCTGGGTCCCCTCGGTCACAACAAATTGATTATTTTACGACAGTAAGTGACATTAAAAGAAGCGTGTTTTTTAAGGACATAAAATTCGCATATTTTCTTGGCGCGTATTGGAATTCTGGTGAATTCCGTCAGGCCTCATTATGCTATTTTCTAGGATCTTTCTTCATGAAAATTTCAAACACGTGTGAAGGTTTTGAACGTTCAGAATATCAACCGGTCGGGCCCGCAGGGGGTTTTGAAGAACGCGGGGCGGTGGGGAAGCCTAGTTGTTAAAGCGTTGGCTCGTTATGTTGAAGGTCCGGGTTCGATTCCCCACAAGGGTACAGTATTTGAAGCCCATTTCTGGTGTCCCCGTCTTGATATGGCTGGAATATTGCTAAAAGCGGCACAAAACAGCCTCACTCCCTCTGAAGAAGGCACGATATTGTTGTGGGTTCAGATTGCCTCAGTCATGAAATTGTGGCATCAGGAACCTTTCAGACACTATCGTTTCTTCAACTGTTCACCCTGTGCTCTGACACATTCCAGATTTACTGTCATGGATGCGCCTCCTTTGGGCTCGCCTTACATGAGGAATGTACCGTTAGACAGTTCAGCTTCAACGTAACTTGACGGGGCGTGACATGCATTTAAACCCAGAGACACTTGTCGATCTTACTGGGAGCGAGTCTGGGTCTATATCGTGGCTATCACACACCTCATTGCAGTCCACTTGTCACAAGTCTGAAGATTGTTTCAGACACGACAGCCAATAACCGATAGGCGGCGCGCATGATCGTCGGTGTCAGACTCTCAGCACACACTGAGGGTAAGCAATGGAAGTGTCATTTGGGCAGCTCATAATATTGACACTCACACACCCGCCAGGCTTGTAGAATTCGTTAAGGGAACAGGCTGTTGGCAATCGTGATCACTCGGATCATTCCGAGACAAGCCGAATGGCGTCTTCTCGTTCCATTTGATCAACTTGGTTCTGTCTTCGCGCGGACAGGAAACGAAACTAGTCAACTTTGGTTGGTATATTTTCTAAATATAACACAGCAAAATTTACAATTACGTTTATTCAATATCGTAAAACAGTCATATAAGACATCTATATAATTAGATACAAACTATTCCCTTGAAAAGTTTAAAGAGGAATTGTCTAACCAAAGTAAACGAAAAATATCGTCATTCTCGCACTCTGATGGCGTGCTTTCGAACAGAAAATTTAAGGAGAGGCGGGATAGGTTACGGAAATAGGCGAGTGGTGACGAATAATACTGTTGTTGTGTTGTCGCAACTAATTCAGTACAGTCGGGTGTCCTCAGAATAATTCGGACGCAAAGAGGTGAACAATTTCTATAGCTGTTACGAATGAAAATAATATAGTTTGTTATTTTGATACAAGAGTGAATTGATTTTAACACCGCTTTACACAGAATGCCAGTGAGGGGGTTTAGTTTTATGCCGCACTCAGAAATATTCAAGCTATATGGCAGCGGTCTGTAAATAATCGAGTCTGGACCAGACAATCCAGTGATGAACAGCATGAGCATCGATCTACGCAATTGGGATACGATGACATGTCAACCAAGTCAGCGAGCCTGACCACAGGATCCGTTAGTTGCCTCTTGCGGCAAGCGACTTTCGTAGATCGATACTCATGATGTCAGTCACTGGATTGTCTGGTCCAGAATCTATTATTTGCAGACTATTTAGCTGAAGTATTGCGAGCGGCGTCAAACAACAAAATAGCAAAGAAATAAAACATTACGACAGTCAACTTCGTTGGAGAAAAGTCACAAGCCACCTTGAGACATAACCATGGTGAACTGGGATTCAAACACAAAATCATCGGATCCTTGCATGGCCAATGGACACCATTCTGCACAGCGAATCCATAAAATGACTGTCAATAACATCGTGTTGATTGGGTATAAGCTGCTTAAGTTGTTTCAGAAAAAAATGCTTTAACCTTCACGTACAGAGAAATCTCGACAAACAAAAACGAGCTAATATGTGAACCATCGGCAATTACGGAACAATATCAGGCTGGTCTCTCAATTAATGCAGCTAAATTTGATCAATCTAAATCTGAGGCTTAATTATAACACGAACAACATTTCCCGACACCTGGGATCGCAGCATCCGTGACAGATGTAGGTCAACACAAGTCAAGGCCACAGAACATACTAGTATACTACTTTCCTAATAACATGGTAACACTCCGTCTGTTCTGTTTGTTTGATTTATAATTCAGCAAAGTGTATTTCAGTGTCTAATTTAGCTATTTAAAAATACATTAGTTGTCTTACGCAACTTGGGTAAAAAATTTCTGCGGATTTAATACAGCTGTGAGCATGAAATTGATCTTCGAAAGTATTACCTTGACACAAATTAGATTTCCGTCAGTGAATTAATTCTAATTCATCGACCCAATTCAACTAGAAGCCGTGACAAGATGTGCTGAAATGAATTAGTGAATTATATTGACTCTTTGAATAGAAATAAGTTATAAGCTGAGATTAAAAACGCCATCCAGGCAACAGAAAACCTACTCTGATGACTCAAGGTGGGGTACTGGGGTTATAGTCAGGTTTGATGACCCAGTCTGATAATATTCTTTAGATCTGCGACCAGACACCTGTGAACATGGGTTGGAATCCCTGTTACATTTTTCCAGATTATCACCGTAGGTTTTACAAACGTTCAACAGCATAGTCAAGCTCTGGCTCCATCACTTCGGGCGTAACTTCGGTGTAACCTTCGACATCAAGTTGAAGTACTGTTCAAACGAGCGTTTAACCGACTCACCGAAATTATCATTGTTATATGAGGAGTTCAAGCTACAGCTGAAAGTTGTAAACTAATACAGATTCTAGACACGATCACACCACATATACCATTCACACTAGTGGTTCATCACCAATAACACACAATCCCGATTTACAGACAAGTCTTCCCTGCTATTCATCACGCCAACGAGGTACCTTATCCTCAGGGACCGCCTCCGTGGTGTAGTGGTTAGAGCGTCCGCCCGGAGTGCGGAAGGTCGCGGGTTCGATCCCCGACCGCGTCATACCAAAAGACGTTAAAATATGGTACTTGTTGGTCCCTGCCTGGCGCTCGGCATTAATGGGTACAACAAGGACTGGTCGGCTCGGAGTCAGTATAATGTGTCTGAGTGGCGTTTTCATGCTTCACTGCGGCATGGTATCTCAGTGGGCTAGCACTATAAAACCAGCTTCAGTCTGGGCTAGTACAAGCAGCCTCACATACACATACACACGCATGCATGTCGTCATATGAGCGAAATATTCTCAAGCACGACGTTAAACCCAATTTCTCCACCACCACCACCTTATCCTCAGTCTCCAATTTGCCTAGTGCTAATCGCTCCATATCCATACAGTGTAAAATGAAGTTGCCGTCAACGCAGGACACATATGCTTCTGGTTCAATAAGATAGGTTACAGCTGGCTCGTTTTACTTTAGAACTGACCCGATAGCTATTACATACAGTATCGGAGACGCCATAGCTATCTATATGACCTAACTAGCTATAGAAAAACAAAATACCGACCTCTTGCGCGCGTCAGTAACGACAATAGACGACATCGTCGCAATGTCTCGTCATATCACCGTTACACAACCACGGCTCTGTACCTCGAGAGCAGATGTATTAAGTGGCGTCTACGTGAGATATACTCTATACCTTAACTCAATTATTTAGCGAGTTGCCCGATAAAGCGCCAAAGAAATATCTAAAGCTGCCACACCTAATTACATCGTATCAAACTGGCCTAAATAAGACTTAATGGGATCTTCAGACTCTCGCAAATCGTCCACTATGTACAATTTTCTGATCATTCCAATGGTCATCTGGTCTTTATTACTTATTTTGACCAACCCAGATGACGGCATCGCCGTCTCCATGACGGCTCAGGACTGACACTCAAACAATGTCGGGTCTGAAGGCGGACACGTTATCTTCTCCAGATGTTTCGTTTGAACACACCTACGTAAATAGTTTAGATTTTCAGCTCCGATATGTCTCGCTTAAATTGACTACGTCCTTAAATATAATATGGTATATCAGGACTTTGTCACAGTCGATGTCCAAGTTTAAATTTCGATCGAACTTTCAAAGAAGACGCCCCTCTTTTTATGAAAATACTTTTTTTCGTTTAAAAACATATTAAATTCACGAAAAGGCTTGAAAATAATTCGTGTCAGGTTTTACTCAAAACGAATAAATCCATCCATGATGGGTGTACGTTGAAGGTCAACACATTGTGTGGCTCCTTTCATAAAAGTAAAAAGTAGCCAACATCACACATCAATCCGAGCTAAAATGCTACTACCATCTCATATTAAATAGTTAGACACCAAGAATCGAAAAGTGCTATTTACGTTATGCACCAAAATACCCAACCCAAAAATTAAAAACACTTTGTAGAATCTAATATATCCATAAAATTGTAATTCCAAATTTTGATGAAAAAAAAATGAATTCAAATTTAGCTGTAGCAAAATCATACTAAAACCCCACAGAGAATAATGTACAATTTCTGTAGGTTCGCTAGCGGACATTGGTACGCATGAAGATAGCTGACGGAAACGCCGGAGTTCCTGCAATGTTGATGGCGTTTTTGGAAGACGTCGTTAACGTCGGCACGTTTCATCCCAGACATTTTCGATTGGAGGCAGATCAAGACATCTTACAGGTCAGAGTACACATTAATAATGTCCCATTCGTGCGCAGCTATATCGATACGTAGTCTGCTTTATCCCGATGTACCGTCACTTCAGGACCATTCCGTTGCTGTAACGTCAAACAATCCGTTTGCAAAGTGTATGATGGTTTCTCGTAGCATTTAAAATCTAAATCCAGAACTCATTTTTAATTTCTACCTGTAGCCTTTCCTCCGCAGATCATTACGCCACCACCTCTAAATATAAAGAAGAAAACATTGTTACCCCGAAAAACATGGCGCGACGTTACGTCACCTCAACGTCAGTAGACACGTATCCTGCTATCTGATTGGCGAGGACGTAAACGTTGTCCTACAATAAAGATGGCTGTTTCAAAATTTGTAATTAATGACGCAAGTGATGGAAACGTTGACGCTGATGTTCTGCGATCAGAATTGCCGTTCTGGCTTGGCGTCTCACACGGATTCTGAGTTGCGTGACCGGCGTCGATCCGACTTCTCAAATATGCATCTGTTGCCATAGACACAGGCTGGACAGTTGCTGACTGGAAGCATTTGCAGGAGAAGGGTGCTTCAATCTGTATGTCTTGGTGAGTGGTTGTCACGGGTGGGCGACAACTGCAGGGTCGGTCTTTCTCGTAGTTTATAACGTCACTATTAAAAGTCACGCTGCGAAGTATCGGATTCCCGCATTGATACGGTTCGCCATCTGTCATTTTCACTTAGGCGTGGCACCGTGAAATCTCATTAAAGCGATCAAGAGTGGTGTTTTTCGGAACTCTCCACGACCGAAGATTGTTTATAGTGGCACTGATATGGGTTTGGATATCTGGCCTTTTATGCAAATCGTTTGAAGCAATTCCTCCCGATTTTGCGTTATTTCTTGCAAATCACATCAAGTATTCCATTTGGTTGGTTGCGTCTCTTAGTGTTTTTCATGATGTTTATCCTCGGTTTAGATCCACAATTCATATTAAGATTTCGAAGGGGAAAAGATCCACTTCACAATAACGTTAGTGTTTGAGAGAATTTTAAAAGTATAAATATTGGTACTTTTGGGGGGGGGTTTCGTCAAATTTTTATTTCGTCACGACTGAGTGAATGGAATAATATAGTACACCACATACTTAAAGATACAATTCTATTTGTCAGTTTGGTGTAAGCAGTCATATACAAAAGCACTGCAGCGACATTTGGCAAAATATCCAATTTATATCATTAGAAAAAGTATAAGGCGGCGGTTTTTGGTTGGAGTTTTGATTAGTTTTTCCAATACATGTTTATGCACATGTCTGGAGCTATATGCTACATATGAACGAGTGTGAAATCAAAACGGAATGCATGCACCGAACACCACCACCACCAACACCACAAGCAACACCAACACCAACAACAGGGATTTTCATCGACGACTACCGTATCCCACCAGCTTATTAAGGGACAGTGCCAGTGTACTTGTAACGAAATACATGTCTGCAAAGAAATGTCTTTCACGTAAACTAACGGACCCAGTGGTCAGACTCTCCGACGTCGTTGATTGCGCGTCATCGTACGCCTGGTCGTAGATCGTTGCTCATGATATCCATCACTGGTCCCGACTCTATTCTTACCGGCTGCCTTGCCGAAAAACATTTAAATAGGTGCAACTAAACAACTAAAAAACGAAACGTAAAGTTTGCTCTAGACTCAACCTTACCTTTACTTCCTTGTACTGATAGGTAAACCAGACGAGAAAGGCAATAAAACACATGATGAGTCCCGACACGCCCAGCTCTATTGACCTCTGAATCCAGTTCAAGGTCAAAACGCACGGACTTGAATCAATGCATGTATCACAGCCGGGCGCGCATTGTAAACACTGGAACGTGTCATAAGTGTTGGGCTTGTTCTGTAAATAGAAAAAACTCAGACATTTGTAACTCATTTTCATGATTTCAGTTTTACATCAAGTATGGCACAAGTGTCATTACTAACTGGGTTCGATTCAATGATAAAACATCATAACGGGGACGAATCGGGGCTTCGAATTCATGACCTACAACCAAGGGACGCTACTCCGAATAGGACCACTCGACCGCTCGTTACCACCCACACTCTGCTGGAGACAGCCAAACACATGTGTGTCGAACGTTGATTCTTCGAAGATACGGTTGTCTCAAAGAAATAGCTATGACCCTGGGTATTAACTTTTTAGTCATATTTGCCTTTGCTTTGTTTTTGTGATAGAACGAACTTTGGGGTATAAACAACTTCCCTGATACATCAGTGTTGAACATATTTGCAATGTCCATGTTACGGTATTCATACGGGTTACCGAAATGTCTGGGCGGCCTGTTTCACAAAGCGATCATAACGCTCAGACTATCGTAAGCCCATCTTATAGTGTATCACTTACGACAGCTGCAACATAACGATTGCCGTGTGAAACGGGACCCTTGTCTGACCACCCTTCCCTCTTGTGACAAGTACAGATTGATGAACACCGATTCTAAACCAGGTCTTCACAGACACTGAGCATTTATTGGCTGAAACATTTATTTCAGTATATCCGAACATAAAGTAACAAAACTGATGTACTTACTTTTCGCTTTCTTGCAAACTGTTCCTCCACGTCCTGTCCTCTGTAGAACCTGTCTTCAGCCGTCATGTCGGGGAAGTAATAGCCGTCTTTGCAGACGCAGGAGTAGGAACCACGGCGGAAGCCACGTCCAGGGAGGTGGTCGCACTGAAACACAAGCGGTCTAGGTCATGGGGTAGCCTAGTGGTAAAAGCTTTCCCTCGTCACGCGGAAGACCCGGGCTCGATTTCCCCCATGGGTACAATGTGTGAAGCCCATTTCTGCTGTCCCTCGCTGTGATATTGCTGGAATATGGCTAAAAACGGCCCAAAATAATACCCACTCTGTGTCACAAGGGAATGGGCAGAAATTCTGCGGCTTAAGAAGACGATTCGAACAATGTGCCACAACATACACTCAGATAATGTGTCATTTCCAGGCCGTTATTTTAGGGAATGATTAGACCATACCAGTGCTCCTTGCAATTGGTTTTAGCAAGATGTAACCCTCCAATATATGCATCATTTCGGGCTTTCCTCCCACATTAAACAGACACGTGGCAACATCACTAGATTGTTGAACAATGGTGATAGTTCTATGGGTACCAACTTCTAAACACCAATCAAAGAAGTTAACTGGAATGTTTAAAGCTGCATAAAATCCTAACTCACTCACTAATAATGGGTCTCCATAATTAAGGAAACAGTGGCTGAGGTGACAACCTGACATCCACTTCATACTACGTACCCTTGATGTCGTAGTGCTGAATCTTTTATTGTTGGTCTTTGAGCACACATGTTGTTAGGTGGCAGCGTTATTCAGAGTCAAACAACGTTCCAAGTATAAAACATTGTATATGTGGATGGTGATGGAGGGCAGTTGTATACAATATTTAGACATGTGCTATACATTGGCCCTTTTGGGTTTTGCAATATATTCTGATATAGGGAGTTGGAGAATCTCCTGGGATCTTTGGTATACAAGGGAGCTACCTCTTGCCTCGTATCTCACATTACGTCTCAAGTTACAAAAAGACCAGCAATTGTGTAGAGATCGTTTTAAATCTGGATACTCTATTTTGGAAACTTCATCACTGTAGCAGTGAGCTCAGGACCCCGATCCACAAAGCGTTCGTAACGTTACGACCTATCGTAACTCTATAGTTTATCATAGACTTACGAATGTCGTAGCGCCACGAACTATTTGTGGATCAGGGTCCAGTATTACCATCTCTGTCGTTCCTGCTACAATCACTGTTTCTGTAACATACTGCCTCTGTATTTGTACTGCCACTCTCATACTATACCATTCAAAAAAAGTAGGGGATATTCCATTTAGCGAGCATACCACTAGCCAATGCCAATGCCTATGTGAAACAGTAATATATACTGAACAACATTAGAAACGCACCACCCATATAATACGAAATATCCCCGTCAGACTGAAATGTACCCATGATATCTGAGCATCGTCGGTGCATTTTAGTGTGGTGCGTTTATAATGTTGTTTAGTATATATCCATACAGACGAAACATTTCCAAAGGAATGGATTAAATTGTCACATTTTCCCTTAATTTCTTTTCACCATCTGTTTACTCCTTGGCTTCAATCATCTGCATTTTATCAATCTTGTAAATCCAATATCCCCTACCTTTTTGAATGGTATATTATAGTGATTTGTATATTTTTTGTAGACTTATATACTTTTAGAATACAGTTGCTTTGTTGTCTGTTTGTTTGTTTGTTTGTTTCACACCAAGTTATTTTCCGGACTGATTTAAGGTTAACGTTTAGTTTCAACTTGGAAACCAACACATAACATAACATCATACATCGAGAAGGGACCAGCAAGCCACGATCATATATGAACTCAACTGAACATTTTTTACACTCCGGCCGCAAGTATACATACATACTTTTTGCCATCTATCTAAAACGTGTCCATCAGGATTGTCAACAACCCTTTCACTGACTTCTGACCGGAACACATCCAGAATGATCGTTCTTATAGTCTGTCAACCCAACTTTTGGGACACCCCTTTTGTGAAATATCTTCCAAATAACACCAAATGACCACATGTCATTAACGTATATCTTAATGACCCCCTTTGATGTTATAAGAAAAAATAGTTATAACTTTGTTTGTCACTTGGGGAAAAAAGTTACTTTAGTAACTATCACTAAAATTTCTGTTTGTTTTGGTGTCAAGAGACGGGATATAGTCGCATTACTATCGGATAATATGGACATGTTACTAATATATCAATTGCACTGGCAAGACGTACGGATATTTCCAGGGATATATGGATTTTCTACCAGATCTATCATCTGGGAACATGGGTAAATGCAATTCAGTCACTAATCAGAAAAGAGTATCTTATTGCGAGGTAAGTTAAGCTAATATCACTATGACGTAAACGACCTTCCTTTAAATACTAGTACATGTTTTACCCACTTTCTCTACAAAGTTGAGCCATCATCAAAGTGGGTTTCGTGACGTCTCATGATACCAATGACCATATGTTGTCATTAAACCCAATTCAGACACGTAAAGGAACCTTCAGTTATTCTACCCCAAGCCATTGAGAGTAAATCGCTTATTCAGCAAAGTCAACGATCCAATGCTTTAATGACCAGGTCCCTGCTGAAGAAGCTCCTACAAATTAGTTCCGTACTCACCAACGTTAGTTCAAATTACCATATATCATGTGACTTTTCCCTTCTCCTCTATTAACCATACGCCACTCTGTCACGACAGCGCCATGTCTAGTCACGTCAATGGAACAGACCAAGGGTGGATTTGAAAGGGGGCCGTAACTCAATTTCTTTGACAACCCAGTGACCATTTTTATGAATTAACCTTCTGAAGTGATCTTTAACATTCGCGGAGTATCTCGTTAACATCTTTAACGAGGGTCCGTAGACTACTCATTGTTGGTGTCCCGCGTATAATATAGTCGACGTAAAGCAATAACGTGTAAATCAACGGCACACAGGGGAGATAACCGCGTTGATACTTCCTTTGTGCGGAGCATCATGGGTCCTTTCCGAAGTTCCCAGAAGGCATAATTTAATTTTTGAATATTGTAGCCGGTGTACTTTTGCACAGTTAAAGTTATTCTATGTTGTGGATGGGAGTAGACGTTGAATTTCTGTCTCGACAATCGCATTTCTTATGTTCACGACAGTAAGAAAGAAACGTATGTTGTTGAATAGTGGGTTATAATTTATTACATATGATTTATTCCAAAAACAATTACGTGTTTAGATTACAATATTGTTTACATTCCATACAAGGCAAGTGTTCTCTGTTTGGAAGCTGTTCTCCTCGAAGTTTATCGATTTCAGGCAAGTCGTATGGAATACTAAGTCTTTCACTGCATCAATAGGAAGCTAAATTGAATGCATACGCCCCAATATATATAACATAGGCCAAAATATTGTAAAATCTGTGTGACATCGGGCCTTTAAGAGCTGTATCTAGACAGCAAATGATGATAAAGTTTTCAAATCTTCTGTGACGCCTATGCGAAAGGTACGCCAGGGCGGCTATCATACTTGTTACAGTTTATGGTTTATGGGGAATGTGGGAGATATCAAGTTTATATAAATTCACAAATCAGATGTTTAAAGTATTGGCTTAAGATTCTGGAAATGCATGAACAACGAATACCTAATAAAGTTTATAATATGCTTGTTCATCTTGATAACATGGGCAAGACAACTTGGGCTTCACATATTAGAAATCTTTTATTTTCTCATGGCTTTGGATTTGCATGGTTAAATCAGACAGTGGGTAATGTAACTCTGTTTCTTAAACGTTTCCGAGAACAGTCAGTTGATATGTTACATCAAGAATGGCATTCGACTCTCGAAAATAGTTCAAGGTATGATCTATATAGGTCCTTTTAAGAGCCTTATCCAACCAGAAATATATTTATCTGTATTGACATCAAGAAATATCAGACGCACATTTGTTCAGCTCCGACTAGGTTTATTAGATTTAAGTATTAATAAAGGAAGAAGATTGTCTATAGAAAGAAATATGAGAATTTGTCCATTATGCACTTCATCTATTGAAGATGAAATTCATTTTATATTTGTATGTCCATATTATGATGATCTTAGAAGAAAATATATTTCAAGTAATTATCTATCAAAATATCCAACGATAGCCTTTGTCTCGATTCTCACTTTGTAAAACATGCTGTTGTCTTGAGAAATGATAGGTTATCTAAGCAATAACCATTATAATTGCCATTGTATTATGTACTGTAGTTATGTATATGTATGCAACTCCTTGTATATGGGCCGGAGGACTTGAATACAATAAACTTGACTTGACTTGACAGTCACACAGTGGTGTCGAACTTTGATCCGTACTGAACCTACGGTTGTAACGAAGGGAAAGTTTCCTTCCTATGCTTTCTTTCATTTTCGATTGTTGTCTAACCTCGCTTTACTCAAAGTATTC
Source organism: Haliotis rubra (assembly GCF_003918875.1). Taxonomy (NCBI): domain Eukaryota; kingdom Metazoa; phylum Mollusca; class Gastropoda; order Lepetellida; family Haliotidae; genus Haliotis; species Haliotis rubra. The sequence goes on along the minus strand of NW_025765170.1, from coordinate 1,389,778 downwards.
ACTTCGACATAACGACGTTTAACTGTACATTTGTATATCTCATAGTAAACTGTCAGCCAATTTAAAGGGCACCCTCGTGTGGGATGGTGGCTTGTGGCTACCATGAAACATATGTGATGTGTTTAATACGGGTACCAAGGTTCAGTTTTGGAACCTTCAGTAGAACTTGTGCTGCTCTTTGGAATCATCTTCCAGTGGATATCAGGAGATCGGAAAATATCAAAGCTTCCGGAAAAACTACAAGACCAAGTTTTTCAAAACAACATATGAATCAGCGCTCTTGGTCAGGGAATATCTGGATAAGATGCGCAACAAAAATCTATATTTTTATTTTCAGTTTTTCGGCGACGTTTTTCAAACTTGTAACGTTTTGATAACGTTTGTAATTTGCTTTTTATCAAATCCAATTTTCAAGTGTATGCTTTCTTTTGTCCGTTAGTTTCGTTTTGAAATCTTCTATGACATGGATGTCAATGTACAAAAAGGGAGTTATCATAGCAGTCATATCAGAAATCGGTTTTACACAAGAAATGTATCCATCATACTCTTCGGGGATGAAAAACGGTGACTGAAACTGAGAAATGCAATCATGTTTCTGTCGACTCATGCGATGGAAAACACATTTCTTTTTATTAGCAAACCCATACAGTAACTTCACCAGATATTGATAAAAAGCCTTTGATCGGCCTACAATTTTCAAAGACGCGGTGCTTGGGCACTGTTCTCTGCATTTGTTGATAGGTATTTTTTAATGATAAACTTTTGAGCATCGCGATATGCATGCAGAAATGTAAATGCCTGTAAAATACCTCACTAATTCTCTGGGATTTATCATAACATAATAATCTGTTAATTTCAAACAACGCAAAGATATTAAGGTTGTGGAATAGTGAACTTTTGACTAACTGGTATTGTACGAGCGCTTCGGGCTCATGCTGTTTTCACACTTCATTGAAGAACGTGAGGTGGTTGTTCATTGTTTAGCGCCGCACTCATCACTGCCCCGCTATATGCCGGCCCTCTGTAAGTAATCGATTCTGAACTGATTGAAATCATGATCATCGATCTAATCAATAGGATACGACTAGCATCAACCAAGTCAGTACGCCTGACCCACCCGATCCCGTTAGTCGCATCTAACGACGAGCATGGGTTGTTCAGTTCTAACCATGATTTTAGATGTTGAAAACGTGGGTTTGCACACTGAAGAGTTGGAACATATCAAGGATATTTTTCCTTTCCATTAGCATAGACCCGTTTTATATATTTCTCTAGCATTTAGGACCCTTTACTCATAGGCGCCATAATTCGCAAAGCAAATTGTTGTTTCTATGAGGATACTTCACTAGTGTAAGATTACAGTTTCTCTAACGGGAGACAAATATTATATGGGGCACCACAGCATAATATTTTGGCATGATCAGCGAAAGATATATACTTCCAATCAAAAGTTTAGACTCAATGAAAACACTCACTATATGTTATGTATATATATATGGTTACATCGAAGATTGATTTTTCCACTAACTTGGGGGAACCAACTGCAAACCTTATGCAGATGAACTGCACGAGGACCATGCATCAGATTGCTGAAAAGCGTGTGCAAATATGCATGCGAACAGTTGCGTTTTGGTGTAAAGTTTTGTTAAGAATTCGCCAATTTTCACTGATGTTTTATCATTTCTTGAACTCATGACAATAATCTTTTCAACGTAACGAATTTGTTTTACAAATGAATACATGAGTTCAAGTGTAAACAGTACCCTTAAGCAGTATGGAATATTTTGCACAATTAATTTAGTTGCCTGAAGTAAGTGGCTATATTTACACTAGTGAGTTTAAACTTTTGATGGGAAGTATATATTGAAAATCCTGAACACAATGTGTTTTTGGGAACAGCTTAATTTTTAGAACCATTTCCATACATAACAAAACATCAGCTGGTTCTCCCATAACGGTACAGGGCATGCAGAAAATCATAATCAAGATTCGCCAATTCAAAAATTGGGATTAAACTATCTGAGACAAATTTGGTTTAAGTGACACTCATTTGAACTGCCAACTCGACTGGAAGGCCGTACCTAAAAATAAACACGGGAATTTACCGCTAGGAACCTGCTCTACGCTTGAATGATTCTAATGCAGATGAGTTTGAAAAGCAGCAGAAACATCACCTCTACTGGGAATCGGGATACAATGTGAGCTTTACACAACCGTCATGCGTGTCTCATTAAACACGCTCCCAAGTGGCGTACCGTTTTATGCCTCGTCCCTTGGGACATTTGAATATTGCGTGCGAACCTTGTCCAACGCTTCCGCAAGTTGCGACAGATCCGATGAGACCATGCGCCACTTTAACAGCTTTTTAACCTAAAAGTGCATGCCATTCCAAACAAGTGTTAACGTTTAAGCGATTTTAGGATGTCATTTGGATGATAGAAATGAAATCCGTGTTTTGCTCATCTCACAGATAGCGAAAGTACAAGCTCTGATTATTACAAATATTAACAATCCTTTTAGGACCCTGCTTTCAAATATGACGTAGTTCTGTAATTAAATGGCATTTTCTAAACGCAGAAAACGTTTCTTCGGAGACAAAATGTTCTCACTAATATTTGCACTAATGGAGACCCGTACTGCGAAGGAATCGTTTCACTGGGTTTTTGAGCTTTGCAATTCCGCGAAGATTATTGGAAAAAAGTCGTGGCCTGTCACAGAGTGATTGACAGCTCGAAAGGTGCAATAGAATAGATCTATTTCACCCTACCCTTGCGTTTCAGTAGAGACACATTATACAATGTAGAAAATTGAAGCGGGAACATTTCTAATTTCCTTGAAATCAAATCTTTTAAGCTTCGAATGGCCAGTGCGCAATCACCCTAAGCGACGTAAACCAAGCAGAGTGCCAATCTCAGTGTATGCTTGATGGTAGTTGGGTTGACGAGCAAATAAAAGAAAGTCCCCCCCATCTTTTCAGCGGCTAGGTTGGAACGAAATTTCAGTTTTGAGAAAACCACATAAGCTTTCCTATTTCCACGATTTTTTAAAAGTTCCGTTTACTGGCCTTTTATACAAACATCTCCGGCTTTGGGTATCCTCAGAAAACATAATACCATAGCTGGGTTCGGGGAAAAACTGTAGACTTTTAATTACTCTGTGATTCAGCGCCATTTCAGAAAACTTAAACGCACCACTTAATACCGCATTTGCTACTGGAATCAATATACTGGTAGTTGAAGTGACACACACGAGAATGGCCATGGTCGCTGTTTGAAAGAACGAATCTATAAGCCCATGCTATTACAACGAAGGGTCTGTGTCATTCAAGGAACGTTAAAGACATTTGTAAATTCTCGAATGGAAACGGGGAGGACAATTTCGTTCTGTGTGGAACCCATACAACCATTGAGGTTGTAGCCTGAAACTTCAACTTTAATATCCCCCCTTCGTCTTTTGTGAATAAAATCGGACGCGGTTTGATGAGGGACCAATTCCAAGGCCCAGCGTTCCGTCATAACCGTACATGTTAGTTCGATATCGGAGGATGTTTATGTATACCGCGGACCGAAGAGCGAGCGTAAATTTTACGACATCACGATTTTTTCATTGATGTTGCTGTTGCGAGTTTAATCGGAATGAGCCTCGAAAGCCAATGGCACTGCGTCGTGATGTTTGCATTTAAAAGCCGGAAAAGACAATAAAAACGATACAATCTTGTCCATAGAAATAAAGAGTCTCTATTAGACGGTGTCTACTATATCTTAAGGTGAACACCAGGTGCCATTGCCGATTTCATTCATGCGATAATCACCACTATTTTGCCCAATGGAATGAAGTTTGTAATCGAGATAATCACTACCTGGCTTTGAGTATTTGTTACATAATTATATAGAGATGAGTGAGTGAGTTTAGTTTTACATCGCTTTTAGCAATATTCCAGCAATATCACGTCGGGGGACACCAGAAATGGGCTTCACACATTGTACCCATGTGGGGAATCGAACCCGGGTCTTCGGCGTGAAGAGTGAACGCTTTAACCACTAGGCTACCCCGCGGGCATTCAGATCACCACATCATATTCCTTATATTTTTTTAGCACAAGTGTCTCTCATAATTTGTACGGAATGGCTCAACTTATCACTGTGATATTGTGTTTATGTACTTAGCTGTTACTGTACCATGTTGAGGCGAGACGTAAATAAATATCTATCTATCTATCTATCTACCTATCTATCACATGATACTGACTCCGAGCCGACCAGTGGTTTATATCCTCAATGTCGAGCACCAGGCAGGATGACAATAAGTACCATATTTCTAGAATGATGGGGACGGAAATCGAACCATGAAACGTACGGTCAGGAGAGGGCGTTCTACCCACTACACCACAGAGGCAGATTGTTCGTCAAGGAATATCCTTGTTGTAGGGAACTGATGGGATATTCGGAATGTGTTTCCTAACTGTTCGCCAGATTCATCCTTCACTGTTCAGCTGATGCCCTAACCAACGGGGAGGTGGGGAAGCCTAGTGGTTAAAGCGTTCGCTCGTCACACCGAAGACCCGGGTTCGATTCCCCTCATGGGTACAATGTATGAAGCCCATTACTGGTGTCCCTCGCCGTGATATTGCTGGAATATTGCTAAAAGCGGCGTAAAACCATACTCACTCACATATTTTTGCCAACATAAGGCTCGAGTATTGTCGATGCTGGTCTACATTGGTGTTACACTCCATACATGTACTTCGGTGATATCAGAAAGAACGTTCGATTCCAAAACACATGAGTATAACGATAAGATCATTCTTTTACATCTTGTATTTGTACACCCAATAAGTGTATATGCATTACTTAAAGAATGGTCACATGACGTGTTCAAATAGTAAGCGTAAGAGTTAATGATTTAATTCGCAACGAACATTAATATCCGTTTCAAAACAACTTCGCATTATCGCATTCCTTAATGTTCCATTAAGAATCTTTACACATTCTTTGTGTGATAGTTAATTATAAACTTCAAAACGCCCATAATTATTTTCCTTTTAAAACTTTTTAATGTCCCTAGACATTCTTCAAATCTCCAGATTAAACAGGGCAAGCATAATCGCTATTATCCTAAGAACTAATCTAAGTACAGTCCATCTCAATGCAAACCATCACATCAAACAAATGTACCCTGTCTACAAGACTTAATCGTTGCGCCACTCAAACCAACGATCTCCAAAACAGTATTTGGAACTGCTGTTTAAACAAACAGCCCGACAAGGAGGGCAATGCGTCAGAGCGAGAGAAGGCAGATCGCCATACTGTCTTCATAATGACTTATTGGCTTTTCCAAAAGTTTTATTGATCCTGATGTTAGTTGACCGATGTGGTGATGGGGCCTTAAATCCTGATCCATCGGTACAGTTTGCACAGTCTTTCGTGAACTTTGTAAGGATCGTTGGTGAACTGATGGCATATATTGGCAATCCGAGTTCATCCAGTCTTAAGTGAAAAAATCGGCTGATATTTCCGCGTTTGGTTTCTTTGAAGACTAAATTGGGTGGTCAAGAGGGTCTGACTATTGGCCGAGGAAGTTTCACGTGCTGAATGGTGCCTAAATTGGTCATCTTTTTTTCAATTTAAGTAGAGGGCATTTTTAAAGGGGTGCCCATTTTGGGTCTTGGTCCAAACTTTGATCTTGTAATTAGTGCCTGTATCATTCTGAGACATTGTCAATGTGTGATTGGGGAATGTATTAATTTTAGATTGCAATGGTCGTCGGTACTTCCAGGGTTTATGTACCCAACGTTCATCCATCATTTGTGAATACATACGATAGAATCAAGCCTCGGCATCGTTCCAGAGTTGTGGAGACGTTTGGGTGCTCTGACCAATAAGAGCTCAGATGACATCGTACAAAGCAACATATCTCGCGACACCGATGCCGCAGCCGTGTCGCCACGTACTCCCCACATGGCTTTGATATCAAGCAATAATAGGGCTCGCACAAAAACCATGTATGGAGCTTGGACCGATTGACCTCCAACTTCATTCGCTGACTAACAGGGCCCGTAAGTAGGTCACGGCACTTCGCGAGACCTTTGTACTTCCGGTGACAAGCGATGTTTCATTACCGTCTCATAGTTGTCAGTTGACAGTATGGAACCGATAATCCTTGCAGGAATTAGAAATTTCCGATCTAACCATCCCCAAATTAGCCAACTATTACAACTGTCAACAGCTGTGACAAGCATGGTTGTACACATCGTCCGGTCTAGTAAAGTCATATTTGGTGGTTGTGCAATTTGGAACCAGAACTGGAAATCTGGTACCGGAAGTAAGCTGGGCCCCGTCTCGCATATCGTAAGTTGAGAGCCGTGAACCAGCTTAGCACCGGAGGTAGCGCCTCGCGAGACTTACGGCTGTGAGTGAGTGAGTGAGTTTAGTTTTACGCCGCACTCAGCAATATACCAGCTATATGGCGGCGGTCTGGCAATAATCGAGTCTGGACCAGACAATCCAGTGATCATCAGCATGAGCATCGATCTACGCAATTGGGAACCAATGACATGTGTTAACCAAGTCAGCGAGCCTGACCACCCGATTCCGTTAGTCGCCTCTTACGACAAGCATGGGTTACTGAAGACCAATTCTAACCCGGACCTTCACAGGTCACTTACGGGTGTATTCACTCAGTGTATACAAAACCGTGAAGTCTTGACGATGGGACATGCATTGATTACCATAAGCTATTAATTATTTATACATGATTACCGACAAACAAAATGGTTTTTCACACAACAATGCCAAAATGTGAAGACGGCGTACTTCCATTTAACGATTTTTTCCTGATGAAATTAAATAATATGTATTTGATTTCTTTACACATGAAAAAGAAAAAATGATAAATTTCACGAGATAAATGACCATAAAAACAATAAAGGATCACCTATGTCAATCGCAATCCATTAAATACTTTTTGTTGAGTTTCGCTCTCATATATCACCACTCGGTTGTTTCCGTTAGTCACGCCGAAATTAGCCGGAACAACACGAGTGATCGACGTAGTTCTTTCTGGCATTTTGTTTTTATACATATACGTCAATTATTTATTGTCCATTATTATCGCGGCGTGTGTAGTCTCTGGTTCAGTGAAAAGAGGACAGCTATTTATGTGGTCCTCTCCTCAGTGACATTTAATAAAGCAATGATTTATCTTACCAATATAGGAACGTAGGGTCACATCAGTCATATTGATTTAGTGTAAATGCAATTGTTTTTCAGAGGCCAATAATACTTCTCATTGCGCAGTGACTGATATATGGATGACAGTGCTCCACTAACCCCATATTTCTAAAAACACTTCATCAGTCAGAAAAAAAGTTATAATAAGCGATTAAATTAAAATTAAGATTGCCTACATAATCTACTCCAGCTAAGTGAGTGAGTTTAGTTTTACGCCGCACTCCAGCTATATGGCGGCGGTCTGTAAATCATCGAGTCTGGACCAGACAATTCAGTGATCAACAGCATGAGCATCGATCTACGCAATTGGGAACCGATGACATGTGTCAATCAAGTCAGCGAGCCTGACCACCCGATCCCGTTAGTCGCGTCTTGCGACAAGCATGCGTTACTGAAGATCAATTCTAACCCGGTTAGTAAGTGAGTTGGGTTTAACACAGTTTTTAACAGTATTTCGGTTATCTCACGACACCTACGTTTGATGAGGGAGGAAAGTTAAAATGATGCAGGTCTACGACGTTTGCCACATTGGTGAAGGGGCAGTAGGGTAGCCTAGTGGTTAAAGCGTTCGCTCGTAACGCTGAAGACTCGGGTTCGATTTCCCTCGTGGGTGCAAAATGTGATGCCCATTTCTGGTTTGTTTGTTGTTTAACGCCGCACTCAGCAATATTTCAGCTATATGACGGCGGTCTGGAAATAATCGAGACAGGACCAGACAATCCAGTGATCAACAGCATGAACATCGATCTACGCAATTGGGAACCGATGACATGTGTCAATCAAGTCAGCGAGCCTGACCACCCTATCCCGTTAGTCGCCTCTTACGACAAGCATGGGTTACTGAAGACCAATATAACCCGGATCTTCAAGGGTTCGTCCACATCAAGATGACACGCAGTGCTATAAGTGAAATGCTGCATCATTAAACAGGACGCACTCACTGATTCAAATAGTATTCGACAGGGGAGACTCCGGATAAACAGGGTCCCGTTTTTAGGGGTTTCACGTCATTGCTACATGATGGAGAGATCTGAGATGCAGACTGCGGCAGATGTCGTTATTTAGGAAATTCATCTGTACATACCCTCGTCGTCTCGGGAGTACATCGCGACGATCCCGCAAACACGTTGTCCTCACTTGACTTTCCGTCTAGTGGACACTGGTCAATATCCACTTTCTGTAGATCGATATCTATTCCGCTAGTTCCTCTGAAATAAAAAAAAAATAATGACATTTAGGCTTGTTGTGTGATGAAAAAAGGTACTAAAGCGTCCTTAATGATTTGACCTCTCGTCTAGTGGACAATGGTCAATATCCATTTTCTGTATATCGATGTCTATTTCACTAGTTCCTCTGAAATACAAAATAACATTTAGGCTTATTGTTTAATGAAAACAAAGAGCTGATACCAAAGCGTTCTCAATGACGCAGGCAGGGAATAACCTCAACGTTATAATAACCTTCAGACGTCAATGGAAAACGTCAAAACTGACTGGATAATGAATTGCAGACACATTTGTTACCAAACAGGATAGTTAGAAGTAGGTCGTTACAACGGAAATGCAAGGGCAGGATAAGTATGCCGTATTTTCATGATTGCATAGTCTTTGAACTGTTTCTATTCTTGGTAATTCGTAGACAAATTTGCTTCCGGCATTGAGAGTCGGAGTCATTAATCCTAATTGATTTATACCAATGTCAACATCGGGAACAAATGTCCTAATTGTTTAGCAGGGTTTGTTCGATTCCCTACATTCACAATGGCACATCCTTCATCTTGGACAATTTTCAAGGCTCATTAATCACGCGTACATGTCTCTAAGTGTTATGTTCGTATTTGGAAAGAACACAGCAAACCTTTGCTGTATTCCATATATCGACCTGATATCAGTCATTATGGTGAGAGAATTATGAGCAAGACTGCAGACTCATACTGTTTCCACCGTGCAAACCCTCAATCCCATCAAGTGCATAACTCCAAACTCCAAAGAAGGTAATGACCACTAGCCTATGTCATGACGTGACAGATTAACTATCGGAAGATGAAAGAATCGGGTCAAAGCATGACAGATTAACTACTGAAATATGAAAGAATCGGTCGCGACATGACTGATTAACAAAAGAAGTAAGGAAACTCGTCCCTTTGAGTAGTATATAACCACGATAAACACAAAACTTTGACAAAATTGGACACGCGTACCCAAGTCGTCTTAGATTGATTGATTGGGTTTAGTTTTACGCCGCACTCAGCAACATTCCAGCTATATGTCGGAGGTCTGTAAATAATGGTCTGGACCAGACAATCCGGTGATCAACAGCATCTACGCAGTTGGGATACGATGACATGTGTCAACCAAGTCAGCGAGCCTGACCACCCAATCCCGTTAGTCGTGTCAGCTCTTCCCCGGATCCTCACGGGTCTCGTCTAAGACATCATAGGCGTTCTCTAGTCATACAAAAGTCCTATTAGGGGTTCGAATCCAGCATTCCGATTATACTTGTCATCTTATAAGCAGAATAACCATGTTGAATCTTAAAACGCTCAATGCTTGCATCATGGTAAGCTATTCTTGCTAATAAACTGGAATTTTCCGTTGAAAACGACTTGCGTTCAAACGAGTGCTAAGCCCTACTCAAGCATTGACAGGTGAAAAAATACCATGACCTGTCCGTTGACTTGAAGGAATTGGATCGAGAGAATTGACTGGATTAGATGTCTCTTTTTAAACGTATTCAATCATATCATGTAAGGTCTCAGAAACTCCTACATAACCCGAACACATCCTCACTTGCATCTTCAGTAAAGCCCAAGTGTGAGAGCTGTTTATAGAGATTCCCATGTAACGCAAACGTCTCATTCGATTTTGCTACTTTAAGTGAGTTTGGTTTAACGCTTATTTGAACAATATTTCATTTATTTCACAACGTGTCAGCGGGATGTTGTTGGAAAGTCGAAATGATGCAGTTCTTATATGATGCAAGGTCATGAAACCCCCGAGCACTTTTATGGTAGTGTGACCAGGATGATACTCTAAAAGAATCTTGGATTCACAGCCCTAGACCTGATGATCCACGAGACGAAATCGTTAAAACCTTGGATCGTAATATAGTAGCTTCCGTGTAATACGGGCCAAATATAACAAAATATACCCTCACATAATTTTTAAATCCTTGACGCTTTTACGACTTTAAAAATGAAAGAAATTCTCGTTAGACAAACAGCTATGAAAATAATAACGTTTCCTTTTAAAGATAAGATGAATACCTATCAAGGGACTAACGAAGTCGTGTTTGTGTGCACATCTGTCAAAAAAAATGGTAAAATATTGGAAATCTAGTAATAGGCAAATATACGAGTGCAATTCCTGCAACAAATGATGTTATTTTATCATTTTTAAATCTGCATATTCCGATAAGGGTTATGTCATTGCAGGCAGTCTGGGACTCAAGGGTACATCAATCTAGGTCCTAATATCTTTGCAAATCGTAAAATGATATATTTTTGCTCTCCTTTCCTTGGAAAGTGAGTATTAGGAATATTGGTCTGGGCGTGAGGCATTGAGATAATCCCTATATTTCATATCATTGTCAATATATTCCTAAAAATGTACTCCTAAATTGCACAGATCGACGCTGCGATTAATCACGGTGTTAACTTGAAACCAATCATCGGGTTTTTCCGTCACCTGAACGGCATCGCGAGCACAGCAAGCGCGCGGACGTCGGAGAGAGCAAACAGGAAATCCCATTCGGGTGATAAACACGACACACACATGGCCTTAGAACGATTTATCCTCTACTATCTTATGCGCTGGCATGAATTGGGGATGGGGTGGTCAAGAAACCAGAATAGTTCACATATCTTTGAGAATTATGAGATTTTTTCTTGGGGAATTTAATAACAAATTCCAGCCTGGTCACTGCATGAGATGTAATTTCCTGTATGTGAGCGTTGTTTGAGATTCTGATGTTTCATGCGATGCAAAGATCCCATCATTTCAATAACCAATAGTATAAAGAAAATTAGAAATGACAGCGCATATTGAAATCATAGAGTTATTCAATGCCATATTCTGCCCATGGTTTATTGTGACGTTAAAGGGAGCCGAGCACTGTGCGGTACAAGGCAGTCACCCTCTGGAGCTATTTGTGATCCATAACAATCTCGACGCATTTTCTCGTTCCTTCATTTCAGACAAACAAACTGATTCAGCTGTAGATGTAGATGTTAACTGAGGATGGGTGATGAGGTTTACTGAACTTAAATCATTTCACTTACATGCATCGAGATGCACGTGTGTGTGTGTGTGTGTGTGTGTGTGTATGTGTGCGTGTGTGTGACTGCGTGCACTTATTCCGACTATTGTAGTGCCAGCACGGGGCGGTGGATTAGCCTAGTAGTTACAGCGTTCGCTCGTCAGTCCAAAACCCCGGGTTCGATTCCCCACATGGGTATATCACACTGAGTGAAGCCCATTTCTCGTGTTCATCGTTGTGATCTTGCTGGAATATTGCCAAAAGCAGCGTAAAACTAAACTCACTTTCCAATCGACAACCATTTGACACACCAAACATGTGTAAAATGGGGCATTCCTGTTGAGCACCTCGTTGATTTCTGCTTTGCCTACACGACGTCTGGAAGGAAAATCAGTATCTGTGTTCCAGAACAGTTACTGTACACCATACAATCAATGGTACAACTACCATGTACAGAATACCTGCTCGCATAGCAGCTGAAACGATGAGAGGAGTTTCCTGCACAGATGTAGTGAGCGAAGAGTCTGTGCACAAGCAGTCAGAATTCCAAATTAATAGGTCTTCATGATGTTGGGCATCCTGTTCAGCGACACGTATACTGTTCAGAAGAAGTTGAGCGGTGGGGTAGCCTAGTGGTTAAAGCGTTCGCTCGTCACGCCGAAGACCCGGGTTCGAATCCCCACATGGGTACAATGAGTGAAGCCCATTTCTGGTGTCCCCTGCCGTGATATTGCTGGAATATTGCTAAAAGCGGCGTAAAACCAAACTCAGTCAGTCAGTCAGTCAGTCAGAAGAAGAAGTTAAAAAGATCCTATTCATCCCTGTCATCATATGTCAATTATTATTTCAAGTATTCTTGAACTTTCTGAGAATTAGTTCGAAGCAATATTCCAATATTCACTCATTGTACCCATGTGGGGAATCGAGCCTGTGTCTTCTGCGTGAAGGGCGGTGGGGTAACTTAATGGTTAAAGCGTTCGTTCGTAACGTCGGAGACCCGGGTTCGATTCCCCACAGGGGTACAATGTGTGAAACCCATTTCTGGTGTCCCCCGCCATGATATTGCTTGAATATTGCTAAAAGCGGCGTAAAACCACACTCACTCTCTGACTCTTTTGCGTGACGAGTGAGCGCTTCAACCACTAGGTTACACCCTGACTTGTATATCGCAAATGCTCATGTAACGGATTAATACGACATATTACCGTGGATAAAAAATGTATAATGATTTAATCTATTACGGTAAGGGTGAATAACAATAGATTGACTGACACGAAAGCCTAGTCATCGATTGTAATTGACTATTGCATAATATGCAATGAAATGTATCAAACATAGAGATGATTTAGCTGAATGGTTAAATGTCACTGAACTATGTAGTGAGTGAATTTAGTTTTACGCCGCTTTGAACAAAGTGCCAGCAATACCACGGCGGTTCGGAACTATGTAACTGAATATGACAATGTTATATTAACATTTATGTTAGTAGACAAACAAAGTCGAGTCTGAATTGCTTTAATAAAATTCGCTGGGACTGGCAATGTGCCCACATGTAGTGCCCCTTTAAGTGTTTTCACACACGTAGGTGCTGCCCATCCTATGTAGCTTCGAGCTGTTAAGAAATTCGTCTTTTTAAACCAAAAACCTATTTTCGAACTGAATTTGAGTTTTAGAATCTTTTTTCAATATGCATAAAACATTTTTCCTCTGGTAATCCATCACGTTGATGTTTCTTCTGCAACCTAACGCCCTCCGAGCCCACTTATCAGATAGATTGTAATAACGGGTGTGAAGTCGAGAACCCGACTCTATCAAACACATCTTAACGTGATTAGAAGCACATTTGGCAATAACTAAAAAAAAAAACCCTGTTAACAAGAAATTCAGCAACTTTTCCCAACAACTTCTTCGTGGTCATATTTTTTTCAACTCTATCACCCTCGTTTCCCGTTATAGTGTGCCTCATATATTTCATTTTTTGATTCAATAAAAAAACCTTGCTAACCTCCACACCAAGGATATCAATTTAACAATTAAAATGGTAACTAGACTCTAAAGTGTGTTTTTTTTCTATTTAAAAGTTAATCAGCGTTACATAAGATCCTCGTTATAAAACCCGATCAAGGTCACACTCACTGAGCGAGAACCTTACTTCCGTGTTGACAACGAAATCTCCCGGTTGTGCATGTTGTTTTTTCAGTGTCACTGCACATAATTCAGCTAGTTTCTTAACACGGTGCGTGTCACGAATGCCAAGAATGAGCGCTCGTTTGAAGGATGTACTGGATGCGTGCAATGGATATGGCCTCGTAACAGACTTCATTCATTATTTGCCATGCACCTGTTAAGCTGCTGGTGCTGGTGACGGTGACGGTGGAATGTTGAGACGTCCAGGTCACAACCAACACAGAACGGACTAAAATATATTTTTTCACTCATCCAGACTACAGCCTACCAAAATGTAACCATACATTTACATTTTGGGAGGTCCGACATTATCAATTATATCTTATAGAAGTCATGCACTTAGGCCACATTTCACAAAGCGATTGTAGCGCTTAGGTGATAACTCCCATACTTTAACATAGATTTCCGACAGTCGTAGCGGTACGATCGCTTTGTGAAACGGGCCCCTGAACAGGGTTAGAATTGGCCTCTAGTAACCCATGCTTGTCGCAAGAGGCGACTAACGGGATCGGGTGGTCAGGCTCGCTGACTTGGTTGACACATGTCATTGTTTCCAAATTTGCGTATATCCACGCTCACGCTGTTGACCACTGGATTGTCTGGTTCCGACTCGATTATTTACAGACGCCACCATCTAAGTGGAATCTTACTGAGTGCGGCGTAAAACAACAAATAAAGTAAACAGTCAGTAGTCTCTGACCCTAATATCCCCGTCCGTGAACTAGGGCGAATATTGTTGGCTAGACGTAATTGACGTCACTGAAACCTTAATACGAGGAGGAAGGCGGAACGATAAAAGTTCCAAAATAGGTTCAGACCTACAACCAACTAATCCTGCTGGGGCCATAAATCTTTTAATCAGGTTAGATACAAACCATGTCTTTAGACTTGCAAGATTTCTGCAACGGGGTGTATTGTTCTTTGTATCTTAGAAACGTAAAACTTTGTTCACACTATCAACCACTGGTTTGCCTTTTCAGATTCGGTAAGCTGCATCCTTCCTGGTACCCTGCCTTTCGCGTGGCATTATGGGTATAAAACAAGGACTGTCGGTTCGGATAAGTTATGCTACCCATCAAAAGTTTAGACTCACTTAAAACACTCACTAAATGTTATGGATGTATATATGGTTACATCGAAGATGAATTTTTCCACTAACTTGGGGGAACCAACTGCAAACATTATGCAGATGAATTGTACAATGCTCCTACGTCAAATTGCCGAAAAGCATGTGCAAATATCGTGCATGTGAACAGGTGCGTTTTGGTGTAAAGTTTTGTTAAGAATTCGCCAATTTTAAATGAGTTTCATCATTTATTGAACTCATGACAATAATCTTTTCAACGTTACGAATTTGTTTTACAATACATCAGTTCATGTGCAAAAAGTACCTTTAAACAGTATGGAAAAAATTTCAAAATCTAGTTTAGAACAATTGACTGAAGGAAGTCTAAACTACACTAGTGAGTCTAAACTTTTGATGGGTAGTATATATTGTGTCTGAGGGGTGCTCAGGTTAAATTGCGGAATGGCGTCTCTGTGGGTTAGGTAGGGCTGGCTAAATGACAAATATCGATAAATATCGGAGAAGTAACTTTGCCAAAAAATGTTTGAAAGAAATTGATATATTTCACATCACTGGTCCGAGATGACATGTTTTTGCATGTGTAACTAACAAAACAGCGCACTCAACTTAATGTAGAGCCGCCCTAACTGTGTATATTGTGTGAGTAAATTAAAACATGATCCTCCTATCACAAATGTCAATGTACAATAGTATCGATAACACAATTTTCATAACGATAATCATGAATAATTTTTAATATCGACGATATTGCCGATTATCGATCATTTTAGCCAGCCCTAAGGTTAGCACTATCAAACCGACATCAGTCCGGACTAGAACAAGCAGACAGACAGAGACAGACACGCACATAAGTACAATAATCTTGAACGCGACGTTAACCCCCCTTTAACCTCACCTCAATTCAACCCTTTCATTATGTATGTGAACCAGCGCATGCGCATGCTAATGACAGTGCCAGTCTGTATTGTTCGCAATGGCGTATTTTCGTTTTACCATGCTATAACAGTACTCAGCGAGCGGAGTGCTCCATGAGGATAATGGCACGGATCGATACAATGAAACCATCGGATAAGCAACTAAGGATAAGACTCTGATCATGTTCAGATCGATGAGGCTGGATTATGGCATCAGACGGATCTGATTTGTACCACGCTGTTTCTGATTTAGCTGCAGATGCAGACAAAACGTGGATGAATGATCCTTTTTTCTTTATCTCAGGTTTATCATTGGTATTGACAAAATTGTCTGTGTAGACACTGGGTCTACACCTTCACACACAATGTCACAAATAGACCGGGGCATTAGTGACCCAATTGTCGCTCCAATTCGTTGTACAGAGTTGCGTCCCTTGGGTACGTCAGAATCCTGTGGTTATGGGTTCGAATTCCGTTTCGCCTGGTTTGCCTGCTCCCTGCTCCTGCGTTTTGCAGTATAGGTAATCGTCTGTGACCTGGATGTCATGGGTGGTCCTCCGTCATTAAGCTGGCACGCCATGATATGGCTGGAGTGAGTGAGTGATTGAGTGAGTATGGTTTTACGCCGCTTTTAGCAATAGTCAAGCAACATCACGGCGGGGGGCACCAGAAATGGGCTTCACACATTGTACCCATGTCGGGAATCGAACCTGCGTCTTCGGCGTGACGAGTGAATGCTTTACCCAATAGGCTACCACACCGCCCAGACTTGTGTACTGCCGAAAGCCGCCTCAAAACTCATCCACACACAGCAATACAAAATCTGTCAACTGTACCAATTTGTTAATTACATGTGACTCCTACACCTACAATTTTCAGTTACCAATCGGGGGCGGTGGGGTAGCCTAGTGGTTAAAGCGCCCGTTTGTCACGCTGAAGACCCGGGTTCGATTCCCCACATGGGTACAATATGTGATGCCCCTCGTGTCCCCAGCCTTGATGTTGGTGGAAAATTTCTGAAAGCGGCGTAAAACCGAAAATAATAGAATTCTTTTGCCTGACTCTAGACGAAAATACAATCGAGCATTAGGAGTTATGTCCCTTGAAAGATATCACGTGTGCTGCTCATTTAGTTCACCCGTGATCAAGCGAATACGTCATGAATTATTCGGTAGCGGAATATCCCGAGAAGATCCGAATGGTGATGTACAATGTACTGATCGTTTTTACGCGTCGTTTGTTAAACGCCAAAGTCACGAATATTCTCGCAATGTCCCGACTGCCTGTAAATAATCGAGTCTGGACCACAAAATCCAGTGACTGAACGATATGAGCAGATTCTCACCATCGGGACATATGACACAGAAGTGAGTGAATGAGTTTAGTTTTACTCCGCTTTTAGCAATATTCCAGTAATATCACGGCGGGGGACACCAGAAATGGGCTTCACACATTGTACCCATGTGGGGAATCGAACCCGGGTCGTCTAGGGACGAACGAACGCTTTAACCACTAGGCTACCCTACCGCCCCTATGACACAGGACCAGGAGAGAGAAACTGGTGTCTTTAACGGGATGTCATCAGGTCAGATCTAACTGAAGTTTGAAACGGGACGAGTATTTATAGTTAAACCGGTGGAGAAAGTAACTTTGCTCCGCAGTTTCACATTTCTGTTGTCAGTGCATGAGTCACTGGGTTATGTTTTCAGCCGAAGACCTATTCTACCCCGGATCTTCACGGGTCTAATCGTAAAGAACAAAGTTTCTATCCTATCCACAAGTGATACAAATATGGATATATGTATATAATTGAATAAATATGGTTTTACTCCGCAATATTCAAGCAATATGATCTACATGGGCGTCAATACGCAGTGCCACCACGATAAAGGGCGTCCGTTGCCTCTAATCACACAGGGGCGGTGGGGTAGCCTAGTGGTAAAGTGTTCGCTGGTCACGCCGAAGGCCCGGGTTCGATTCTCCACGTGGGCACAGTGTGTGAAGCCCATTTCTGGAGTCCCCTATCGTGATTTTGCAAAAGAAAACGGAGTAAAACGTAAGAAAATAAATCATGGAGCATGTTATTTATCTAGTCAATAATGCCAATAAAAATGGTTCTTAAAAACTGCCAAATCCTGTATCACATCCGCCATTTAACAGACATTGAGTGGTGAAGTAGCTGATCCATGTTTTAGGAAGACCCGGGTTCGAGTCCCGGAATGGTTGTACATGTGAAAGGCCAGTCGCCTGGCGAGACCCGCCCTGAGATTGCGGGAACTTTAGTCTGATTACAGGACCTTCGCTGCATGACGCTCTGAACAGAAATAACCAGCATGCTATATCAGAAACACTAACTCCTTCCACATGACGCCGATATCGATTTTAAACACCGTATTCCGACGTGGATACACTATTGTAGTCAGTCTAAAAGCTTTCTAAAAAGGTCTGGCTTTTTCATACCATGTTGGGGAATAGAACGTCGGGAACAGGACGTGATTAAGTTATTATAAATATCATCTGTTTGCGAAAATGTTTGAGTAATGATGATGATGATGATGATAGTTTTTCAAGGATGTACTAGATGTTCTGATAATGATGATGATGATGATGATGATATTGATGATGATGTGGTGATGATGATGATGATCATGATGATAGTTTGTCATGGGCATACTGAATGTTCTTAAAATGATGATGATGATGATGATGATGATACTGGATGTTCTGAACATATATGTTGTGGAAAAATAATGATTATTTCACTTTGTATAGTTTGTAATAGCTTCTGAAAAAGTTCGTCCAAACCAAAATCCCAGTTCGTTTCCGCCCCGTCCATAATATAAAAGTGACGGTCCCCAACATGTCTGAACCTTTGTTAAAGTTAAACCTCTCTTCTGCCAATTACTGATTTTGTCGACCTCAGTCTTAAATTATTTCTCCAGGTCAATCAGTGTCGAAATACTTGATTCAAACACTCCCTCGCTATAACGCGGGTCGCCCAGTCTACATCATCCATGACTAAGTAAACATTAGTTCAATGGCTCTATTAAAAAAACTATTGTTGTTGTTATTGGCAAGATCCTCCTCTTCACTGAGTCTATACATGCAGTCTCTCCCAAGGGTCCGTCTCAATGACGTCCAACTTTGTTTCCAGCTCGATGTAATCCCCCTGCTTCGACAGTCCCTTTTGTTTAGAAGGTCGTTTTTATTTCTCGGTTAGTCGTTAGGGAATATCTATTTAATCAGGCTTTGCTACTTAGTAATGAGAAAATGATAACTGGGAGATCTGATAATAGGTTAGGTAAATCAATTAATTACAGTTGACGATATCAGTAATTGGTCGTTCAGATACATGTTATATCCGGTTCCTAGTTTTATCCTGTATTTTCTAAAATCCAGGATTCTTTATAATACGGGTCAACGCGTATACACGGAGACTCCATTAAGACTGCTTTGGTAATGACAGTCAGACAACTGTTTCCGACTAAAACACGCAGCACAAAACCTGAAACGGCTTGACTGAAAGTATCCTATTTCAGCTTTTGAACTCGGGATGACCCCCAAATCACAACTATTTTAAAAATTCACACAATGAGAATAAGTAATTAGTTTTTTGCATTAAATAAAACAAAGTATTTTTGTTCATGGTATCTCTCGTAACATCATTGTGTATTCGCTTTGTCTACGACCTCTTCGGAGAATAAATAATTAATTGTCTTTGATCAGCAAATTAGGCGTATATCCCTACTTGCGCGACATGTGGCTATAGTTTCAGAGCTTGGAGCATATCTAGCTCGTGCAGCACGCACAAATACCTCTGGCAACGACGAGGCTGCAATGTGATCGGAGCATCGGTCCAAGAAGCCTTGCCGCACTGGCAAACCGTGTCTCGGGTTATTGAGTTCGAGTGATAGGGGGTCTCATGCATATTTCATTGTATACGTAAGATATACGATGGAAATACGACACTGGTTTTATTACATTGAGACACTCCTTAACAGTCCCACCTAACAGACCAGTACAGATCTTGGAACGCAGTAACGGGATGGTTTGTATGTATCCGTTTTCTGTTAATGATGTTCTCGGTTTCAGATCAAAGCGTTGAAACGGTGTAGAGATGAAGAGGTGAAGTAGGTGTTTCTTGCCATGACGAGACTGATTAAACTGTAGCTTGTTACTGGCATTCAAAATGTGTATATAGCTTAGTGAAAACCGTGATATAATAATTTCACAATAATGGCTGAGTGAGTGAGTGAGTGAGTGAGTGAGTTAGTGGGCATGGGTGGGTGAGTGAGTGAGTGAGTGTTTTGTTGTTGCTAAACGTCCCATACATCATTATTCCAGCGGTCTGTAAATAAATGAATCGAATCTGAACCTGACAATCCTGTGGTCAACAGCATGAGCATCGATCTTCGCAATTGGGATACGACCACATGTGTCAACCAAGTTAGCAAGCCTGACCACCCAATCCCGTTAGATACCTCTTAAGACAAGCATGGGTTGCTGAAGACCAATTCTAACCCAGGTCTTCACGGGTCACATCTTACTTCAGCCAGAAGATAATGATGAGTTGGGGTTTAGGTCACATCGGCATTTTTCCAGCCATATAGTGAGTTTCAACCAGAACGCTGCTTTGGTAGCCAAATCACTAATCGCTGACTCGGGTTGTAGTCGTGTTGTACAAACAGTGATTTAAGCATCACTCTCCATGTCAGCGTTCGAAATTAACGTCGGTGCTTAGACCCGAAGCCGACTGAAAACCACTCGGACCCACAGCTTTTGTTTTCTGCAGGTCCTCATGACCTTGTCTGCTGGGAATTACTTATATCGTAGCTTAAAATATAGGGCCTACACTTTCTGATCAGGACCCACAACGTTTCATGGATCTGGGTCCTTAGGGCTTACAGCTCATCATATGACCTTGTTTGCTGGGAGGTTTGCTGGGAATTTTTCGGCGGTGGGGTAGCATAGTGGTTAAAGCGTTCGCTCGTCACGCCGAACACCCGGGTTCGATTCCCCACATGGGTACAATGTGTGAAGCTCATTTTCCGTGTGTCCCCCACCCTGATATTGCTGGAATATTGCTAAAAGCGGTGTAAAACTTGGGAATTGCTTATGTCGCAGCTAAAAATTTTGGCCCTACACTTTCTGATCGGGACCCACAACTTTTTATGGTTCAGGGTGTCGATCCACAAAGCGTTCGTAGCGCTACGACATTCGTAAGCCTATGATAAACTATAGAGTTACGACAGGTCGTAACGTTACGAAGGCTTTGTGGATCGGGACCCTGGGTCCTTAGGGCCTGCA
Organism: Haliotis rubra; assembly: GCF_003918875.1. Classification (NCBI taxonomy): domain Eukaryota; kingdom Metazoa; phylum Mollusca; class Gastropoda; order Lepetellida; family Haliotidae; genus Haliotis; species Haliotis rubra. The sequence continues at coordinate 1,368,797 of NW_025765170.1, read as the reverse complement.
GCTCTACAGGGTTGAGGGCAAACACTGCTCCATGTTGTGAATACATTCTGAACTTCAGTCCAACAGAGAGCTCCAAACACGTGCCTGAGTGTATGAATGTATGAGGGTTACAACAGAAAGGGCATCGTATCAGGTGATCGTGTTGTAGGGACGCAACTGCTTTAGAAAAACGTTGCTTTCGTTTTGGATTTTTGTTCAGATATGTGACATCTAATTTCAGTTAATCTAAAATACATCAGTGAAATGCAAGGTTCATTTGATGATATCCTGTTTCGAATTAAATGACAAATTACACTTTTTGGATTCCCCGCAAAGAATGAAATTTTCGGATTGGACAATTTGTCGACAAGTGTGATCAAATCTCAGTCAGTTCAAGTTTCTTACATTCATGACCACTCCTGTCATTCGGGACGAGCCGGAATCAGGCGTGTGAGTGAGTGAGTATGGTTTTACGCCGCTCTTAGCAATATTCCAGCAAGACCACGGCAGGGGACACCAGAAATGGGCTTCACACATTGTACCCATGTGGGGATTCGAACCCGGGTCATCGGCGTGACGAGCCAACGCTTTAACCACTAGGCTACCCCACCGCCCCAAATCAAGTGAAGAATGGTGACGAATATTTCAATTCATCACAAGGCCATGGATATAAAATGAAGTTGAGTTGATAGTTTTCAAGTAAAGTTCACACAAGACAGATACATGAAGTTCATTGATACGATCCATTGGAATGAGCGAATATTGTTTTACACATTAGTCAGTAATAGCTAACAGTGATCTGTAAGAGTTTTATCTTTGTTGTTTAACGTCATTATTTCAGCTGTATGACAGTGGCCTGTACTTAATCGTACCTGGACTAAACAACCCAGTGATCGACATCATTAGCATAGATCCACGCAATTTGAATACGATCCCGTTAGTCTTGCGGAAAGCATGGGATGCCGAAGACCAAACTTCGAACCCGGAACCTTCACGGGAGTCCTGTAAGTATTCGATTTAAATGGTTGAGGTATGAACAGCAGTGTCTGAGTATGGCGTTATAAACCACGTCTCACACTGGTTATCAAATTCGGGCACGATTCGGACCAAATCTTCCTCAGTTGCAGTCAAAGAGGGCAGACCTGGCATATGAGTGGGTTTGTGTATGACTACATATTAATTTGTGCATGACCAAACCGAACGTAAATGCATGTTTAATAATAATAATAATGCTAATTTTTGCGCCTAGAATCCAACGCGATGCTGTTCTCTGGCGTTGCATTATTACCCTGACGGAATTGTACTTTCAAAGCTGCTACTAAGCGCTAAGCGCGACCGTATAGGTCCGTACATCCGCTTTTCAGGTTCCCATTTTAAACAGCTGGGTGGACTGAGTGCAATGTGGACGAAGTGCCTTGCCCAGGGACACAACACAGTATGAGACCCAGGTCACAAAGTTTGGTGTCTCCACCGGGATTTGAACCCGGGCCTATGGCTTGAGAGGCCAGCATCCTAACCACTACACCACCAGGGTCAACGTGAACTTGCGCATGACCCAAACAAAATGTGAGTTTGCGTATGTCCAGGCTAAACGTAAGGTTTGTTTAAGACACAACTCACTGGGAGTTTTTTTTCAAACTAAATGTGAGGTTTGTGTAAGACAAAACTGAGTGTTAGGTTGTGCATGATCAAACTGAATATAAGATCAAACATTTCAAAATTAAGTGTTCTTCCCTACGCGTCCAAACGGAGCTTCGTAACCCTCCCTTGAATCAACAATTGCTTCAAACCTTTCAGAAACACCTAAAACGTCTATTCCACCTACGCGTGAAATGTGTATTAAAGCAATAACAATGCTTTATGATCAGCTCGTTTGACACAGTTTGCTTTTACACCCACAAATCGAAATCTACATATGCCACGAAGCCATCTCACACAATGCATTGCTATGCATTACAATTGTAAAGGAGTTCATCATCCACAGAAAGGAGAAATTGTAAGTCTGAAATTGCATTCTGGAAACTATTCAGGGCGCTATCAACATTTAACAAAAGGAAATGGAGAATAACCAAAAAACACCAAATAGCACTGTCCGTTTCGATTTGGCTTATCAACTCAAAAGTCATTGAACATACCCTAAAACGAAATCTCTCATGCGAACTGCCAAACCAATTTTATTCTGATACCAGGCTTAGCACGGCAATTAAGGGTTCGGATGACGTTGGCAGTTAAAAATGGTATCTTTTTGATCAGTGAACGGCAACCAGACGGGTCAAAGCCAACTAAAAACATGTATAGGAAATAATGTTCGTGAGGTAGAATTTCAAGCTGGTGCCAGACTTTGTACGTCTCCATTTCATGCCCACCGATTTGGCGACCTCTACGATTAAATAATCGGGGACGGTCTCCTGCTATTTACTCTATCAGTACCAAATAGCTTCGCTACTGTTTGCAACAAAGAACCAGGTAAAAAATGACGTCTTTGCTTGAATCGCAGTAAATTTTCCCCCAGGATAAAGGGCGCTGTTGTTTCATTTCCGAAATGATTTTTCGCTATGGGGGAAAATGTGATGAGATAATTCCACATAAAAGTCGTGTTTCGGTAAAACAAATGAAGTGCACTGATCTAAAGCCTTGGTACATTAATTATTTTTTTCTCAAACGAAAAATTCATTATTTAATCCTGATAAATTCTTTGAGTTGAGGGAGTAAGCGGAAGTGCCCAGATCTCAATAAGTATTAAATGAGTAATTGTTCCGGTTATATTTTTACGGTAATGCAGTATAAAGAACTAAATTAATTCGTTTACTGTTAAGCAAAGGTCAGACTGCATGTGTATATGTGCGACTTGAAGGCATGTCATGAAGTTCGTCAACTTTACTTTTGAGAGAGTATTTTCTTCTCATGATTTATGACTATATTAAGGATTAATTGTTTGATCGAAAAAGCTATCAAATATGTAAGAGTAATGTAGCTTTTTTTCTGGATAATCATTCAATTATATGGTCATTCTGAAAAATGGAGTTATTTACCAAGTTATCGTTCAGTCCCATTCTTCATTATCTAATAAAGAGAAGAATATGATTATGATCATGATGACGTTGGAGATTAAGCGTGCTTTTTCACTGGACTCCGGTCGACAACACAAGACGCGCAAGTGAGTGAGTGAACGTTGTATAACGCCCCTCTTAGCTACTGTAAAACCTCTTCAGTCTGGGGACTGTACCGCTTCGGTAGAATTTTCAGACTAACGAGTAAATGTTACGAAATTGTGTCATTTGAATAGTAATAGACTTCCCCATAACCGTACTCGTTCGCAAATGGTGATATGTGGTCTTGTGCATCGGGCGCAGGTCACAGATCAGGTTAAGTTAAGCAACGGTGGGCGCGGAGAGTTCTTGGATGGGTGACCGCGACAGCCAAGCATGGTTGTACACTTGAACCAGTCTAGTAAAGTCTCATTTGGCGGTCGTGCAATTTTGAACCAGAACTGTTTCTTGAATATACGCTTGTCACCAGAAATCTGGTACCGGAAGTAAGCTGGGCTCCATCTCGCATATCACAAGATGGCGCGCGCAAAGGGAGCCAGGAACCACCTAAGTACCGGAAGTAGCGCATCGCGAAAATTATAAGCTGACTGACTGAGTTTGGTTTTACGCCGCTTTTAGCAATATTCCAGCAATATCACGGCGGGGGACACCAGAAATGGGCTTCACTCATTGTACCCATGTAGGTATCCGAACCCGGGTCTTCGGCGTGACGAGCCAACGCTTTAACCACTAGACTCCCCACCGCCCCTATAAGCACTATAGTGGCTCAGCAACTTTAAACAAAAGTTTTCGTTGTTGCTTTGGGGTCAAATCATACATTGCACATGTTTGCCAAGATCTTCGAAGAACCGACGAGAATATATTTTTTGTACACTTAAAGGTCTCCAAGCGACTGCCAAAATAACGGTAAAATTATACAACAAACGATTGCTTATGCATATAAAATATACACATCTATAAACATTTCGGTTAATGGAATCATATGAACTCTGGGGCCAACAAGAATTATGATCATGCCCTTGGGATTATATTGGAGGATAAATGGATTACCGTAACTCGTTTGGCATTTACGGGCAGCATTTGTTGCTGTTGATCAGATTCTGATTATAGAGGTCGCAAATTGGTGGACGTCATTAAGAGCTAAAACGACATGCCTCTCATTATCTGATATGGAATGTCATCCTCATAGAGGGCAAATACATGGGTCTATTATTACGTTAACCGCGATGCTGGCGAATCTATACAGTTGCATCCTTACATTCTACTTGGTGGAAACGTCACGCAGGGAGTGCGCAACCCCCTTCGCCCCTGAAAAAGAAATCCCCCAACCTCATTCGTAACTACTCGTGTCATTCCGGCAAGCCGGATGGCGTCTCGTACCCCTCTCGTGGTCATGTTTACCACTGGGCCCTGTCTAAGAGCAAACGGGCATGAAGATGAAAATAGTCTAGTACTATTACCAACTAGAATCTGTACTTTACTAAGAAAGTGCAATCCCAAATATAACATATGTTACTATTACCAAGGGAAGATAACTCTGAATTTCCACACATGGCTCCCACTATATCCTATATCCCGTGGGCAAAACAGCAATACAGTTATTCCCTTTGTAAAAATGCTTCAGTGTTAAAGTTGCTGATCCTTTAGCTCAAAGTTTATATTTGAATTGTGCTTTGCATAGTTTAGCGAAGTTTCAAAGTTCAACGGGCTGCTATTTTCATGCTTCGAAATGCGTTTTACTACGCACGATTTGATTGGTTTGCCACGATTCATGGCAAGAATGGCGTACGATAGGGGTACGAGTCTTCTTGTAGGTCACGGAAAGAGGCGGGTAGTTACGAATGCCCCTAACCTTTGGACTTCATGATTTGTGTGCGCACCAACGGAAATATTTCCCATTTTACTGTGCTTCAGTCATCTACTCCTCACATTACTTCAATGTAACGGTAGGGTTCGCACGAACTCCATGCACGGAAGTGGAAAACGCTCATGTTTCAATTGCTTGATTCATATGTGACAATTGCACCGCACATAGGTCGTCCGTATCATCTGTTGATAGAAGTTGTGTTTAGTTGTTATTTAATGCTGCACTGAGCGGGCCGGCGGGAAAGCCTAGTGGTTAAAGCGTTGGCTCGTTACGCTGAAGGCCCGGGTTAGATTCCCCACATGGGTACAATGCGTGAAACCCATTTCCGGTGTCCCCCCGACGTGATATTGCTGGAAAATTGCTAAAAGCGGGGTAAAACTAAACTCACTCACTGCCCTGAGCAACATGCCATTTATGTTACAACGATCTGTAAATCATCGCAACTGGCTTACAACATTAATGAAGTCAGTAGCCCTGAACCCCTTTTTATCAGGATTATCATTCATTAATTGAGATGATCATAGTCAGATTTTTATTGTTATTTTCATTGCTTTTTATATTATGAATATTCATTTTGTTACGATTATCATTCTTTTTTTTTCCAGAATGATTACGATTACCTTGAACTTTATGCTCTTGATTCATCGGGGTAGATAACGTATCAATACGGCAAGATACTGTGTGGGTGATAACATCTTTTTACATTATTATCATATTTTTATTGGGTTGTTCATTACTTTTTTATTATGAATATTCATTTTGTTGTGATTATCATTCGGGTTCTTTTCCACAAGGATTACCATTACCTTTGAACCTGACGCTCTAGATTCATCACAGTAGATAACGTATCAATACGGCATGATACTAAATATATATATATATATATATATATATATATATATATATATGGATGATAACATCATTATTACTAGTATATTATTACGATATTTCTAAAATGCCAAAATGCCAATCACCCCGTGATGATCCGGGTTAGAATTGGTCTTCAACAACCCATGATTTGTCCTAAGCAGCGACTAACGGGATCTACCGTCGTCATATAGTTGTATCGACGTTACAACAGTAACGTCAAACAAAACAAACTGAACTGCCAAGTCGATGGAATTGCTGTATGGAACTATCTTCGTACACACACAACAGTGACTTTGAGTGCTTAAGATGAAGCTTTGGATAAGCTGAAAACACGTAAAATTAATTCAAAATGTCAAACTCTAAACAAACACAGTTGCTGTACGAAACATGATCCATCGGATTGATAAAACTGCGTAGGATCTAAACAAATTGTTTATCTAACGTCGAGGGTTATATCCATAATGAAATACACATCTCCCGTTCATTACACACAAACGACATGTAGATTCTATGTCATACGAAGCCACATTTAAATCTGCGTGACACTTATTGGCTCATAAATATACCCCCAAACCCACTCGAATAATAACAGCTATGGATACAGAGACAGTACCTAGTATATTCCAGCCCACTGGCTCTGATTGACATTCACATACAAGGACAATGGCAGGCTCTGAATGCCGAACATTTGTCATGCGTCAATTGTCCGTGAAACGTGACGTGGTGCCAGGAACAGGTTGCATGCCCGGTGAATACTTCTTAAGTGGACATGACTTGTATTTATGGCATTATATTACAGTATGTTCTTATTCATGGTGTATGTTTCGGTGAGACGCGTGTTTTTATTGTATTAGGGCGTCTGTTTATTATCCAAGAGTAGTTGCGTGGTAAATGCTATCTGTGTCCCAGGCTTCGGTGTCTCTGTGTCGTCAACGTTGCTAATGATGCCGTGTGGAGACGTAGTAGCATTTGTGTTGTGGGTGTGTAGATGGTTTGTAATGTCTGACCTGGGTTCGTATTTATAGAAAGTTTGATGTGGTATATACTCTTGTTCTCGCCCCCCCTGATGTTCAAGTGAGTGAGTGAGTTTAGTCTTACGCCGCACTCAGCAATATTCCAGCTATATGGTGATGTTCAAGTATTTGTCTCTCGTTTATTGGTTGTTTCAGTCTGTATTTGAGAGAAGTGGAGTACATTCGTTTTACCATTTTCCCAATTTTTCATCATCACACCACCATCATCATCCTACTGCTCCTTATCAACGTAATCATCATCATCATCATATCATCCTCATACTACTCCTTATAAATATAATCATCACCACCACAGCATCATCATCATCAGCCCCGTTCCATTGCAGCTTCTAATCTAGCAGGGGCGGTGGGGTAGCCTAGAGGTTAAAGCGTTGGCTCGTCACGCCGAAGACCCGGGTTCGAATCCCCACATGGGTACAATGAGTGAAGCCCATTTCTGGTGTCCCCCGCCGTGATATTGCTGGAATATTGCTAAAAGCGGCGTAAAACCATACTCACTCAGTCAGTCAGTCAGTGTTATCTAGCATAGTTATTCCAAGACATTCTGCCATTTGTCAATGACAGAGATCAAATCAGCTGTCTGCCATTATTTTCATCTGAATATCGTTGTGTTATAGTAGTGGTCAAATCACATTTTCTGGAATATCACATTTTCGACCCTTATTGATTAAACACGATCCGAGACATTGTATTGTAATACAAATATCATCACTGACGTCAAACATACACCGTAATTGCCGCAACATTCAGTGATGTTGCAATACTAACGTCACGACAGTCACAGCATCTCATTGCTGGCGTCGAAACTGTTTTCTTCCAGTACTTTAGACTCCTGTCTCACAACAGGTAATTGTGGAGTGAGGATTTTAAAGAGTAGGGGCCTACCCCATTTCCCTGTCTGTGTCCAATTGAATTAACCACACGGTTCGTGTTCGGAAAATACAAAACATCAATTTAAGGATTTTACACTGATAAAAGCGGTACAAAACATATTTGCCATATTCAAAAGTCCATATTTACGATTTCGACTATATCATAACCATGTATAAATGACGATATCACGCGTTCTCAGACCCGTGAAATTCTGGGGTAGAATTATTCTTGAGTAACCCATGCTTGTCTTAAAAGGCAACTAACGGGATCGGGTGGTCAGACTCGCTGACATGGTTGACACCTGTCATCGTATCCCAATTGCGTACATCGATGATCATGCTGTTGGTCACTGGATTGTCTGGTCCAGACTCGATTATTTACAGACCGCCGCCATATAGCTGGAATATTGCTGAGTGCGGCGTAAAACTAAACTCACTCACTCAGTCACCCATATATACTATACACAAGGAGCAATTTCGCCCTGTAATTCCACTTGATGAAAAAACAATAAGCTATTTCAAATCCAATTTTGAAATGTCCGTAAACAAGAACAGAAGTAAAGAGTTTTCCATTAAACCTGTCAGAAAAATCAAACCCAATTCTGCGCATGCGCGCCACGTAGTTTTAGATCAATCCACTGTCGCCAAAGTCAAAGCGCTGTCATTGCCGATATTGGTTATCTAGCGTCGATGTTCGCAATACAACAAAAAAACATTATTAAATGCATGTTCACGTCCAAACGAGCAGTTTCCCTTGAACAAGGAGATACCTCGCTCCTTGTTCAATTTTGAAATTGCCATTCAGTGTAATATAAAACCAGACACAAGTAGGAATTATTTTAACTGGACTTCATTTTCACTTTACAATCGATTCCCATGTTCTCGGAATGGACTTTAAGTGTTAGACCTTTTTTTCTCATAAAACCGCCCTTTCACAAAAAGAATACTAAATGATTTTAAAGTATTGCATGACACAGAGAAACAACTGGGACGCCGCAATGAGCTTCTGTTGGGACTAATGAGGCCTATCCTCCAGCGCATCAGATGTTTATATGAACGCCGCATTTTATCACAAAGACAAGAATTTCTAATTGTAGGCTGTAAGGCGCACAGTAAGAAATCACATTACTTTAGCTGAAGCATCCTCTCAGGCATTTGCCACTCGTAAAACAAATCTACAGCTATAAGCTGACTGTTTTTGGACGAAGCATCGATGAGAGAAGATTTTATGCACAAGTTCCTAATTTTTAATACTGGGTTATTTAAAGGAAGGTGGTCTGACAACGAATAGCGGGGAATATTTGCCAATAATGAATGTGTGAATGTGTATGGGAGAGATGGAGGATGGAACGAGCGTCTATGTGGCTGCTGAGGTTGGCCGCAGTAATTCCGAGCAGGCAGAGTAACATCAAGTACCAGCTCTAACGTCGTTCAGGGACGGTGGGGTAGACGAGTGGTCAAAGCGTTCGTCGTCACGACGAAGATCCGGGTTCGATTCCCCACATGGAAACAAAGTGTGAAGCGCATTTCTGGTGTCCTCTGTCGTGATATTGCTGGAATATTGCTAAAAGCAGCGTAAAACTAAACTCACTCATATGTTTTTTATGTGGATGTCGCGTTGGCTGAGCGGGTTAGGCGGCTGACTTTGTGTGCTGGCGATTAGCTGCCTGACTCTGAGGGTGTGGGTTCGAACCTCGAATGGGACTCAACCCAACAAAAGTACTAGAATCTGTACTTTACTAAGAAAGTGTAATCCCAAATATAACATTTGTTACATGTTAAATTCACTCACTCACTCGGTGTGTGGTTGGACGTTACACTGAATCGAAACACAACTACCCGCTCCACTTGATGCTCTGGGTCGGTTTCCGATACGAGCACATACTGTTTGTTAAATTTGCTTTACCTAACTTGAAACCATTTGACTGCGTTAATGGATAGAGCGCCAAATTAGCATCCCTTATTAAAAGACTGTTTCAATTTCAGACATGACAACGTCTAGACGACCGTAAAAAAGCCGCGGCATTACGGACAGAATTTCTCATGTAGAAGGTTACTGTCCATCTATATTAACTTTGGAGCAATATGGGAATGTCACTTTAGTGCCCTTTTCTCATTAATGTCTGATGAAAGAAATCTAAATAGCCGCTCGCTACCAGAACTACACATATACGTTAAGACAGGAGTGAGTGAGGGGGCTGAGTGGCACCGCTATGAACAAATGACCAGTTATGTGACGGCGAGTCAGTTGAATGGAGTGGGTGAGTGAGTTTAGTTTTCGCCGCACTCAGCAAGATGTATCCGCCCCTGTGACACTCCTACAATAGCACTGGCGACTCCGAGACTTGCGTGATGCCACTGATGGCTTTACACTTGAATCGGGTATGACTTTGAGCACGCCTTTGCTAAGACAACTTTGACTGCAATTATTTAAATGCTAGGTATGATGCAGGATTCAAACCACCGACCTTTCACTCCCCGGTAGGTGCTATATCCACTGGGCCATCGAGTGAAGGAGTGTGTTAAAAATGATACGGGGAGATTACTTCGCGAGGCGATTCGTTTTCGCAATATTTGAAGGGCGGAAGTGCTTCAGCTCCACTGCATCACATCCATCAAAAATCACTGTTAATGTACATTACGCGACGCCGTTTCGCTGTAAGGAGCTTGAATTTCAGAAATCATTTGGATCAGACAGGTGAGAAAAATGTCATTTGCCTTGACGACGAGTGTATTTTTCCATTTGTCCACCGCTTCAGGAAGACACATGCAAATTTATTGAAATGTAATTGAAATTGAAGAACTACACGAGGGAGGCAGAAATAGATCTCTACAGCATATAATTGCCTGTCTCGGGTATATTATTGTTATCATATCATTGGGCGTAAAAGATAAAATGCCTGTGACAATTATGTGAATAGATATCTGTAAAATCATTGACAATTCAGTCATCGTAAAAAGGGTCAGCATATAATGCCCTCGAGTTAGTACATCTCACTCTTGTAATTTTCCCTAAAAAGGTTATTGTCTGTCTCCTGATGCCGCATTCATTGTCAACATAATTGTCAAGAGATAAATGTGTTCAAGATAAATGCCAAAGGGGCAATCGTTTGTTTGTTGTTCAACGCCGCACTCAGCTGTCAACCAGTGTGACGACGGTCTGTAAATAAACGCGTGGACGAGACAATCCAGAGACTGACGTCATGATTGATCTACGCAGTTGGGATACAATGGCATGTGCGAACCAAGAAAGCGCTTGATCACCCAATCCATTCAAAACTCTCTTGAGTTAGTGAGTGAATGAGTATGGTTTTACGCCGCTTTTAGCAATATTCCAGCAATTTCACGACGGGGGAAACAAGAAATGGGCTTCACACATTGTACCCATGTGGGGAATCGAACTCTGGTCTTCGGCGTGACGAACGAACGCTTTTACCACTCGGCTACCCCACCGCCCAAGGAGTCTCTTGAGACTCGCATGGGTTGCTGGAGACCAGTGTTAATCCTGATCTAATAAGGTAAATGTATATGCAAGAAATAGCTCTACTCACTTGAAATGAAAACTTCCATTTTTGTATCCAAAAAAAGGCACAGTATATGTCATCATCCAAATATTCCCACCGCCACAGTCGAAGTATGGCAGACTCCAATGGCCGTCTCCGTACGTCACGGTGATAACGCTGTCGTTCAGGAAGGGCCCGTGAGTTGTTTGGTTGTAACGCCATTGTTCAGTGCCTGAAACAGACAAAATAGATCTCCAGGAAAAAAATACACGAAGTCTTGATAAACAAGGTGTCCAATCTTTTAAAGGCACCGCCCTGATTAAACTTTTTTAACGGTTTCCAGCAAGGTGCCAGTTTCACTAATGGTGCACGTTTAAGATCGGCATCACTTCGAGCTCTCATACAAACACCGTAATATACTTCAAGCGACTTTAAACCAGCTCACTCGCTAACTGTAAAAATATTTTGACCCAAAACGCGTCAATGGTATGGGGCAAGGAGCGCGCATTGACTTGTGTTTATGATCTAAACACATTTTTATTGTGTAAACAAACCAAATATTCGATGAATCAATTAGTTGAAAAAAGGGCCCAGCCACCTGTCTCTCGGTTTGAAGTAGTTGTAAAAATATATATCTCTCAAACTAAAGATGCGTAGACGAATATAACCAACTGTAAACGTGTTTATGTAAAATGCCTGGACTTTTGCAGGAATCAAACGAACCAACAACTGATGAACAAGGCTATTAAAAAGGAAATAAAAATGACATCTATTTCAACGCTGAAGGAAAAGGAAGCTTTCACATTGGACAAAAAGCTATTAAAGAGGATAAGGCGCCACAAATGGGATACATTTGGAATCAATATGGCAACGTATCACAGAAGCAATCCATCGTGAAGGCAGAACGAATCAACTGAACGAACGTGATTACATTTGCCATCATTACTAAATAGTGTATCGCCAAAAGTTCAACATTGTTATATCACGCGTTACATTATATTGATATAAGGCCTTGAAAAGTTAAAAACTGTGTCTTGTTCTAGTGGGGGTGGTGTTAGTATGAACACCAACGATAGAGAATAACCAGACTCGGTTATCCGAACGTAAATGGAAAATAGGGGTGAACAATATCTGAATGGATTACTGAAAATCAGTTATGAAACCAGGTGTTCGCGAAACAGGTGTACGTACCTATAGCACCCGCCACTCAAACATTTTGAATTTTTGGTGTCTGAAACTCCTTAGCAGTCATCCTGACATGTTACGGCATCCATCCATGTATGGAACAATCAACGAGGTTGGTTTTATTCGGTAAAACATCCGGGTTTTTCGTGTTATGTATGCCCGTCCATGCTGCCCGGGTGTTAACGGAAGCGTTACCTCAACTGTATGTGCCTCAAAGTCTGTTAACCTTTTAAATTATATGTCTACTGTCATAACTAAAGCAAGACAAAATATGACAGATTATTTTTAACATTTTGGTTTGACCATGGCCATCCGCACTGAAGTGAAACACAGACGCCATTTTCAAATATTCTGTATAAATCATTGTGAAAGTATTGTGAATGGATAATTTGCCATTGAGGTGTCCAATGACCGATGACGCTCAGAATAATACAACGGCTCTGTATGTTGTAGAGACACAAGACCAACCTCACAAATTGTTAAATATCATATTTGCTGATTGTGATGCAATATATTTCTTGTGGTAAATGGTGGGAATGGACCCTACGGCCCCCTGGTGTTGGCACTTCCAAGGGACGCAACTCTTCAATCGAAGTGAGGACTGCTATCGCCAAACGTACGTACGAAATAATATCAACATCTTGAACAAAGATGATTCGTCCACTGAATTATAGTAGGCTTATCATCAAAAAGGGACACACCATTCTATATTTTCGTGGCGGGTATATATCTTGTTTTCAGCTGCAGCTGCAAAACCATATATGTTTCTAAATTAGAAACTATGATCCTGAATATGAATTGAAGTAAAAGAACTTGACGAAATGTAATTCTCTCGGCAGACAATATCACGTTTTGTTTGTCTGAAGCACAATTATTAGGACAATTAATTATTTCAAGGACAATAAATAGTATTAATTATTTTCGATAAAATCCCCGTCAATATGCAATTGTCAGTACCAAGGGATGTGTTTCATTACTATAATCTTGAAAAAGAAATACGAGGCGATATCAAAATTTCATTAATGTACATCGCTCGAGAGAACATTCTTACATATATCAACTCAATATAGGAGGCAAGGGCATCGATATTACCAATTCATATTAATGTATGCAATTATTCTGAAAAAAAAAGTATCGTCGAAAAATAATGATAAAAAAATATTTCTGGAGAATTTCTAACAAATTGCTTCTTGTAATGAATGCTTCAAGACAGTCGTTCTATGAATTCTTCAAGACAGTCTTGGTATGAATGCTTCAGGAGGGGGTTGAAATGGAGGTCCAGTTGTGACTTCTTTAGGCTGACATTCAATGAAATCGATGGATGTTTCCATAAAGAATATCCCATCTCTGGAAGCCTGGAAATGAAATGATCTGAGGTGATCCTCAGGGTATATGGTAAGATCTTCAAGCCCAGAGGCTGAGCAACCGTATCAATCTTAATCAATTAGGCGAATGCACAGAGGCACTTCATCATGCCTCTGTGGAAAATGTCATAATACATAGAGGTTGATCGTATAATCATCAGAACGGATTGTCTCGTATATCATAGCTCCGGAGATCCAGTTCGGCGTACTCTGTCGTCACAGCAGAGCTTGTCGAATTAAACACTGATTACCTATGTATATATTTCAGTCGCTCATAAAATCTTTTGTTCCTGGGGCATTGTGGAATTGATTATAAGAATCATGTGACCTGTCAGTTGAAAACAATATCACATTATTCAAAGTAAAATCGTTTGAAATATTATTCAGATTGAAAAATAATTCATTTGAGTGCCTTTAAATTGTATATCATTTTTATCATGGCGGGTCTGCTTCATTTGGGAGGGAAGCCCGAAGGCGATTCGGGACCCGAACCCGTGACTTCAGATATCACACACGCCTAAGGGACGCAACTCTCAACTGACATTTAGAAAACTGACTTACCCGCTAAAAAATTAAAACACTTTGAGTGTAGCCGTACCATACTGGATTAGTTGGCTTTCTTTTCCATTAATATGAAAATAATTAGTTGTGTTATTTCTGTGTTTAACCTCGTAAAAGCCAGATAATTTTGTTAAAAATTGTTCTTTCATCTACAAATTAACATTCACAGACCGTTCACCTACTCTACAAAAGGCAGGTGTGATGTTTAAACAACTCCGCAAACTTAAGTTATCAATATCTTATGAAATATGTATCCTTGTTGCTACGTTTCACAACGCTTCAAACCAAAGAAAAAAAAGCATCAAAGAAGTTTTCGTCGGCACTGAAGAAAGATTCTAAAGTATACCCACAGACGTGTTTGCTTAAAATAACACAGGGCACAAACATTAACCTTGTAGTACGTATTTCAAACTTGATATGAATACGAGATAATTTCCTCAGCTAAAATTTATATTTAAAAATAGTCAAGAACTATTTTCCCCTGGCATCAATTATGCAAGTTTTCTTGCCTCTTTGATTCAAAGAAAGGATGTGTAAATAGTCTATACATTTATCTAATCGTCGACTGCTTGCCATAGTATGACGCTGTGCTAGACGCATTGCCGCAGCACCATGCTCCCCGAGGACACGTTGGCTCCGTGAGTCTGTCACCACGTCTCTAAGACGTCACTGATGATGCTGCGAGCGATTCACACAGCTTTGCAGAGTAAGTTTAAAATTGTCATCACGATTTTTAATATACCAAGAGAGAGAATGCCGACTGGGTCTGTCTATTTTATACGAGACCATTCCCGTGTGTTAAAACGATGGCCGTGAGAAATCGATTAGTTTATACTATATTTGATTTCCTGGAAAACAAGCAGAAATTACTGACTTGCCTCTAAAGATATATCCGCTGTGGTTTGTACAGAAAAGGGACATGATGTAGCTGAGACCGGAAGTAGATGAACGTGGACGAGTAAAACTGGCGGTCAGTAGCGAGAGCATCGCCATGGTACGAGGAAACACAATTTGTTAAGGTTGGAGCTAGAGATGATTACGACATTGCAATCAACCCAAGTATTATCGGCCGTAAATAATCGCATCTGTTTGAGGGAAACAAGTGGTGGCTCGCGTTAGTATTACTGAGGTTCGAGGACACAGCTATATTAGTGAGTGAGGTTAGTTTTACGCCACTTTTAGCAATATTCCAGCAATATCACGGCGGGAGACACCAGAAACTGGCTTCACACATTGTACCCATGTGGGGAATCGAACCCGGGTCTTTGGCGTGACGAGCGAACGCTTTAACCACGAGGCTACCCCACCTGCCCGCAGCTAGAATAATCCTCCACTATCAATCCAAAAGCCATGTCCTGGCTAAATGAGCATGGCATTCTGTAGGTTACAGTTCTTCATAAAATTAAGCCCACTCAAACACAGCAGCCATTTAAACCTTCTGATCAACACCGACGCGACTTCCAGATCCAACTGTAGCAGTGGAGTTGCATAGTGGTTAAAGCGTTTGCCCGTCACTCCGAAGAACCCAGTTCGATTCCCACATGGCTGGAATGTTTGAGACACTCGTCCGGTGTCACCCCTCACCGCCGAGAGATTGCTGGAATATTACTAAAAACGTTGGAATGAAAATTTAGGGCGGGAGACGAGAAACAAATTAAAATACGGACGGCCACAGACAATTGTATCTTTTCTCATGCACGTGACTACCCCATGTTTCTTTGTCTTCACCTTCAAGTCCCTGAATACATATGTTAAAATAGCGTTACAAAAGCAAATCGATCTTCCACCCTCGGGGGACAAGTGGAATAGGTTTCAAGACTCATGCTACCAATATGTAACAAATGATTCTCAACTGTTTCCAAATGTCATTCGATCCCATTGAAATAATATCCTTTACTGCCAAAACAAAACCTTGCCGAGATGTATCTTATCGGAGTTAATGTGTTTGTAAATATTCACCGCTCTTGTTACGCCCAAACAAATCTGTTTCGAGACTGGCTTGTCTCTGGTGCTGATGTTAAGTATTTGATGAGATTGAAACGTCTCACAGAAAGTTCAGTGTCTTTAACGATGATTTTCTTTGCATATTTTGAGACGAATATATGAATTGATTTGCTTATATATACGGTGGTATGAAATTATGTCTTTTTCATCTGACAAATATTGTAAAGGATATTCTGACTAGGCTTTGCGCTTCGTCAAACGTCAGATTTGGGATGTCAGAGATTAAGGCGTCAGTGATGGTGTACAGATGAAAGTAAATGTATACAGGACTTTCTGACACGAGAATATGTACATAAAGAGTTGCAACAATTGGGTCAGTGTTATATGAGAGAGAGAGGCAACGTCCGTACACTAAAATCAAGGGCGTTCACTGTTCTTAAAGGGGCGGTGAGGTAGCCTAGTGGTTAAAGCGTTGGCTCGTCACGCCGAAGACCCGGGTTCGATTCTCCACATGGGCACAATGTGTGAAGCCCATTTCTGGTGTACTCCACTGTGATATTGCTGGAATATTGCTAAAAGCGGCGTAAAACCATACTCACTCACTCACTCACTCACTCACTGTTCCTAAAGGAGGCAGTGAGTGAACTGGGATTCCAACAATATCAAGGCGGGGACACCAGACATGGGCTTCACACATTGTGCCCATGTTGGGAATCGAACCTGGGCCTTCGACTTGACGAGTAAACGCTTTAACCATTAGGCTACACCGCCGCTCCTACACTTAAGGTGAACAAGTATCGTACTGATAGTTTATGATCACAAGCTCGACCAGCTGATCAGGCTACCACGAAGGGACATAACACTGAATTACGAATCTTAGATTATGTGATGAATATCTTCCCACTGAATAGTCTTATTTGCGTGGGGGCGAGGGTAGCCTAGTGGTTAAACCGTTCACGCGTCACGCCGAAGTCCTGGGTTCGATTCCCGACATGGATACAATGTGCGAAGCCCATTTCTGGTGTCTCCCTCCGTGATATTGCTGGGCTATTGCTAAAATCGGCGTAAAAACATACTCACTCACTCACTCAGTTATTTGAGTGAGTGAGGTGGGTTTGATGTCGCTCTTTGACAGCTGTTTATCAGTCTATGTTTAGGTAAAGCCAAACTTCACAGGTCGTTTATGTTAAACAAGTTGAGAAAAGTGATCATTTTCAAGACGAATCTGGCATTTTGCGTTCTGGCTCATCGAAGGGAGGTAATCCTGTATATCGAAGTGCGGCGCCTTGTTGGCGCAAATACATAAAGTAGGTTAGTACGTGAAGCCTGCCATACAAGCTACTGCCGGTACTGCTACGACTGCTACTTATGCTGCTGCTGCTGCTGCTACTACTACTGGAGTCCTAATGTTACTACTTCCACAGCTACTATTGTTACAAGTAACATTACCATTCCTGCTCTTGCTACTAATGTTACTACAACTACTTCTTCCACTTCTACAACTACAACGTCTACGGCTACTACTGCTTCTTCTATTTCCACTAATACTACAGCTGCTACTACTGCTACGACTACAACTACTGCAACTACTTCTACAACTTTACAACAACATCAACGATAACAACAACAACAACTGCTACTACTACTACGACCACGACGACGAGTACTACCTCTACTTATACTACTGTCACTGCTGCTGCAGTTGGTTCAGTGACTAAACAGTTACAGTTGATTCTCAGGAGCAGCCTCTCGAGATTTCCTCTATTTCTGGTAAACCATAAATGGTCAGATAACAGGGGGCGCTTTTTAGTGACGACCATAACGACCGATCCCGTCACTGTCCAACGTCATTATGCACGTTGTAAGAATATCACATTCCCTTTTAAATATATGACAGTTTTGTCATCAATTGTCATCAATATTCATTCGCTTTTGAAGGAACACGCTGACTTTCCTAAGACCTAACTCTACATCAGATGTCAGACAAGAGAGATACATAAATAACATCACGACACGTGGCTTATTTTATCTTCACTAATTGACACTGATATAGTACCTCGCTGAGAAGATTTAAATTTGAATCCATTGCTGAGCTGGCAACTTGGCTTGATTAAGGAAACGATCGAATCAATCCAAACAAGGTCACAATCAATAAACAGCGGTTCGGAAGAAGGCATTGTGTACTTTATACATTACATCATGCATGTGGCGACATACATTAAAAGGAACAAAAGGCTCATTTCAGAAGAAAGACAAGGACGTGTTAGCGCGACCTCCGTCTTGCATATTTTATTCATGTGTTCGAGCTCTGTTCGTCAATAATAGTATTCGTAACACCTGAGCCTATATTAACGACTTTCTACGATGACATGAAGATGAAGACGGCCACTGAAGTTGAAATTTCGCGTCATTAATTTTCATGCACGGGTGCGTGCAAACAGGTTGTGACTTGCAAATGTATCTCAATAGATTGGTGATTGTGTTTCTGAGTCAATAAGTTTTCGATTCTATCATAGGTTCGTGCATGGAGTAAGTATACGATCATTTAAATGTGTGCGGGTTGGTTGGGGTGAGTTTACTTCCTGTTGTCGACAAGTTTTCGGTCCTATCATAGGTTCTTGTATGGAGTAAGGATCCGTTCTTTTAAATGTGTGCGTGAGTTGGTTGGGGTGAGTTTTCTTCCTGTTGTCGACAAGTTTTCGATCCTATCATAGGTTCTTGTTTGGAGCAAGGATCCCTCCTTTATAATTTTTGCGTGAGTTAGTTGGGGGAGTTTTCTTCCTGTTGTCGACATGTTTTCGATCCTATCATAGGTTCTTGTTTGGAGCAAGGATCCCTCCTTTATAATTTTTGCGTGAGTTAGTTGGGGTGAGTTTTCTTCCTGTTGTCGACAAGTTTTCGATCCTATCATAGGTTCTTGTTTGGAGCAAGGATCCCTCCTTTATAATTTTTGCGTGAGTTAGTTGGGGGAGTTTTCTTCCTGTTGTCGACAAGTTTTCGATCCTATCATAGGTTCTTGTTTGGAGCAAGGATCCCTCCTTTATAATTTTTGCGTGAGTTAGTTGGGGTGAGTTTTCTTCCTGTTGTCGACAAGTTTTCGATCCTATCATAGGTTCTTGTTTGGAGCAAGGATCCCTCCTTTATAATTTTTGCGTGAGTTAGTTGGGGGAGTTTTCTTCCTGTTGTCGACAAGTTTTCGATCCTATCATAGGTTCTTGTTTGGAGCAAGGATCCCTCCTTTATAATTTTTGCGTGAGTTAGTTGGGGTGAGTTTTCTTCCTGTTGTCGACATGTTTTCGATCCTATCATAGGTTCTTGTTTGGAGCAAGGATCCCTCCTTTATAATTTTTGCGTGAGTTAGTTGGGGTGAGTTTTCTTCCTGTTGTCGACAAGTTTTCGATCCTATCATAGGTTCTTGTTTGGAGCAAGGATCCTCCTTTATAATGTTTGCGTGAGTTGGTTGGGGTGAGTTTTCTTCCTGTTGTCGACATGTTTTCGATCCTATCATAGGTTCTTGTTTGGAGCAAGGATCCCTCCTTTATAATTTTTGCGTGAGTTAGTTGGGGTGAGTTTTCTTCCTGTTGTCGACATGTTTTCGATCCTATCATAGGTTCTTGTTTGGAGCAAGGATCCCTCCTTTATAATTTTTGCGTGAGTTAGTTGGGGTGAGTTTTCTTCCTGTTGTCGACAAGTTTTCGATCCTATCATAGGTTCTTGTTTGGAGCAAGGATCCCTCCTTTATAATTTTTGCGTGAGTTAGTTGGGGGAGTTTTCTTCCTGTTGTCGACATGTTTTCTATCACTGGTTCTTCTATGGAATAAGGATTCCATTATTTAAATGTGTGCGTGGGTTGGTCGGGATGAGTTTGTTTAGACAACATATTTTCGGTCACAACTTCAAAACTTTCATTCTTTTCTCTTTTACGGGGCGAGTAAAAGGATTATCTAAAGCAAATGTTTGGAGATTAATCCAGACTGTCCAGATCTAACATCAACCTATCCACAAAATAAACCCCTCTATCTAATAACCTACCTTACAACTTTATCCCTTTATAAAACATCACACCAATCTACCTCTGAACTAAACCTCTTTCCGAAACCCACATCAACTCTATCCCACAACTAAATCCCCTTACGTAACATCAAAACAGCCTACCCTCAATTAAACCTCTTCATAAGGGCCAACAAGAAAAATCCAATGCCTTCCGTTAACCAATCTCCCTCTTATATCATAATGGAACGGTCTCCTCGAAGCTAATCCCCATCTCCCGTAGCTACAAAGACTGCACTCTTCTAAACCTACATGCACCCATGGTTCTAATCACGTGATCAGATCCAAGAACACCATCTCGAGATAAGTGGGAGCCAAGTGCAGTTTTATTCGCACGAAGCAGTTACTGCTGCACACGCTATTACTTTTAATGCGCAGTTCCGTCTCGCAATCCTGTGGTATAATGCGGTTTATGTAATAACTGGTATATTTATCATTTACATGTTTCAAAGAACACCATTACCTTTATAATACCCTATCTATAAAGTAAGAGCGATACTGAGTGTCGGCAGTAAAACTGCCGTATCTGCTGTATGAAGAAGGCTTGGATATCAGTGTTCGGGTGTTGTGGTGTTGTGTTGTGACGTGAGGTAGGGGTCATGTGTGATTTGATGTGATGTGATGTGGTGTGATATGTGGTGTGGTGTGTCCTGGTGAGGTGGGGCGGTGGGGTGGCCTAGTGGTTAAAGCGTTCGCTCGTCACGCCGAAGACCCGGGTTCGATTCCCCACAAGGGTACAATGTGTGAAGCCCATTTCTGGTGTCCCCCGCCGTGATATAGCTGGAATATTGTTACAAGCGGCGTAAAACTGAACTCACTCACTCACTCCTGGTGAGGTGTGGTGAGTTGAGGTGATGAAATACACAATGCCATTTTAGAAAGTGGTCAAATGTTACATATGTTATATTTGGGATTACACTTTCTTAGTAAAGTACAGATTCTAGTACTTTTTGGGTTGAGTCCAATCCGGGATTCGAACCCACACCCTCAGAGTCAGGCACCTAATCGCCAGCACACAAAGTCAGACGCCTAGACCCTCAGCCGCCGCGGCTTTCACAAAAATGGAAGTCGGACAACTGGTAGTCTAGACTGCGGACTTTGTGTACCCCTCTGATAAGTGTTAATTGACACGGCTGCCACGCCCGAAAGCCCAAATATAACATATGTTTGAGTTGAGTTCAGTTGAGTTGGAGTTGAGTTGATTGTGGTATGTGATGTGATTTCGTGTGGCGTGGCGTGGCGTGGCGTGGCGTGGCGTGGCGTGGTTTGGCTTGGCGCAACGTTATAGTCAAGTAATTAATGAATGTTTCGAATAGAACAACCAATTGTCTCGACTCTCCGTCTTGTGACAAGGTCAAGTCATCAGGTCGAGAACATGTTCTGCCCTTGTCCCATTTGTCTGACACGACGAATCAATTCTACATTTTGTAAGCCGAATGCAAATCTATTTATACAATAATTCACCCTAAATTGCAACCTTACAATAAACTGATTATTTACGAGTAAACTATTTCCCTAATCCTTATTAAACGACACAAAGGACAATCGTGTCCTTGCGCCAATAATCTCTGATTATGGAAAAATGATGAAGACGAAGCGGGTCCTCGTTGTAAGAATCACAAGTTGACAGGACTGCTCGACAAAGAACAGATGTCCATTCATCCTCATTTCCGTTGTAGTCCCAACTGACCACAGCTGACCAACTCTCCGCCTAGTCCTGACGTGTCGCGAACCTTTGGTGTCCCACGTGACCTGTTATCAAGCAAATAGCGCTGGACATTAATTTTAATCATTATGAACCATTAATTATAAGCTCGGCGCCATGTTCTTGATGTCCCTGAGATAGCTGATTGGTCACATCGCTGACTGTTTGAGCAGATAAAACAGCTTGGCACAATTAGGTCGTTGGCGACCGCCATTGCCAGTGATGGATTTGTGATTCAGTGGCAGGGGTTCAGACATGACGGAGCCTGGTGATGAGTGATGGTTAAGGAACAGACTTATCGATATGGAATCACTACAAGAGTCACACCGGGACACAAGCGTTAATAACTCCACTGTATGTCAAGTTCTGCTTCATAATTGTTGCAGCTTTAATATGGGAATGTGGTTGTTGCAAAGATGATGTACAGCGTCGTGTTTACATATTTCTTCCAATGAAATTTGGTTTCCAATATGATATGAAAACGATGTTATATTAATAAATATAATCATTTCTTGAATAATGTCCGTTTTCAGAATTCGTCTCTATTCAGATGATGAATCAGGGATACTTTAGTAAATGAATAACAAAATAAAATTTACTGTAAAATGTTATCAAAATAACAATGATATTAAAAACACAATTTATAAGAAAATATAATTAATTATTCCGGAATCGAAAGAAATCAATGCCACGCTATATTTGCATGATCTAATTTAGATTAGTTTATATAAGCTTGCGTAAAGTTAATAGTGTGGCGGCTTTGATTTGATTTTGAATTATGAATGATGAATGTGAATAATAATATGAAATATATTGTTGAGAAATGTGCAGAAGAGAGTGTTTTTTGTAATGATTTACGTTCAGCTCGTCTTTAATGAATAACAGGTGAAAAGGTCAAGTTTCTTGATTTCTCAAAACTCATATCATGGCCTCCTAAACGAAAACTTGATTTGTTTGTCTAATCTAAATTTCATTTCAAGTGTTCGATTGTCTGGTGACGCGAAGGAATATTGATTTATCAGAAGAACACCATCGGACCTGTAGGTGAGGTGAGTGTTTAATAAACGTTAAAGATTAGAGCACTTCTAGTGTGTGTGTGTCTGTGCGTCCGTGCGTGTGCGTGAGCGCATGCGCGTGCGTATGCGTGTGTGTGTGGTGGGAGAGAGACACTCAGTTTACCTGTATTATTTTATCCCTTGAATGCCCAACTCAAGTTGTTCACAAAAAACCCCATCTTTTGACGTCTTTTTGGGCAGGATACCCTTACCTTTTTGAGAACACCTGGTATCATATATTTAGATCTTTTATGTTTTATTCTTAAACACGTCCTCACAGTCGGATATAGTGGGGGTCCTACCACAGACCCTGCCGACAGCAGAGATACCTGATGAGTGAGTGAGTGAGTGAGTTTGGTTTTACGCCGCGCTCAGCCATATTCCAGCTATATGGCGGCGGTCTGTAAATAACCGCATCTGGACCAGACAAT
This sequence comes from Haliotis rubra, assembly GCF_003918875.1. Lineage (NCBI taxonomy): Eukaryota > Metazoa > Mollusca > Gastropoda > Lepetellida > Haliotidae > Haliotis > Haliotis rubra. Next base: position 1,345,327 of record NW_025765170.1, on the reverse strand, counting down.
CCAAGGATCAAATTTACGCAATACGCAATTGGGATACGATGACATGTGTCAACCCAGACAGCGAGCCTGACCACTTGATCCCGTTGGTCGCCTCTTACGACAGCATGGGTTACTGAAGATCAATTCTAACCCGGATCTTCACGGGTAGATACCTGATGAGGATGGAAGTCCTTGGATCGAAACACCGACCTTTCAGACCGACCCTCAGTCTACTAGACCATGGATGCAGTCTTAGGCAGGTGACGTTATTGACATCTTAACACTTCATGACATTCGTCCACTCTTCCTCATGTCAGTGAAATGGAGCACGGTATGGCATTTTGGACATCAAAATAACAACTAGAATCATTAATATAAGACGAGTATATAAACTTCTAAATGCCTCTCAAGAATCTCATTAGAATCATTAGTATGTATCTTCTGAAACATGCCTCGTCCACATGATGTACATAATGTAGATTCGATGTGTCAAACTCTTTTGCTCCTGACGGGTACCCGTGACTTGTCAATGACTTCCGATTACGAAGGATCAGCTCTAGAAGGTAATGCGATCACATTCTTAACTCCTGATGGGTACCCATAACTGACTTGTCAATGTTCAGATTACGAAGGATCAGACAAGAGAAGCTGATGTTATTACATTCTTAACTCCTGATGGGTACCCATAACTGACTTGTCAATGTTCAGATAACGAAGGATCAGACAAGAGAAGCTGATGTTATTACATTCTTAACTCCTGATGGGTACCCATAACTGACTTGTCAATGTTCAGATTACGAAGGATCAGACAAGAGAAGCTGATGTTATTACATTCTTAACTCCTGATGGGTACCCATAACTGACTTGTCAATGTTCAGATTACGGAGGATCAGACAAGAGAAGCTGATGTTATTACATTCTTAACTCCTGATGGGTACCCATAACTGACTTGTCAATGTTCAGATTACGAAGGATCAGACAAGAGAAGCTGATGTTATTACATTCTTAACTCCTGATGGGTACCCATAACTGACTTGTCAATGTTCAGATTACGAAGGATCAGACAAGAGAAGCTGATGTTATTACATTCTTAACTCCTGATGGGTACCCATAACTGACTTGTAAATGTTCAGATTACGAAGGATCAGACAAGAGAAGCTGATGTTATTACATTCTTAACTCCTGATGGGTACCCATAACTGACTTGTCAATGTTCAGATTACGGAGGATCAGACAAGAGAAGCTGATGTTATTACATTCTTAACTCCTGATGGGTACCCATTTTATGACTGACTCGTGAATGACTTTAGATTACGAAGGATCAGACAATAGATAGTAAGGCTATCATATTCCTAACTGCAGACGCGTACCTTTTCATAACCTGTTGGGGAATATCCAGTTCGCATGTTAACCACATTTTGAACAAAAAAGTCACATTTTAAAGCTACAAGTTTAGCGTACCCTTTTCAAAACCGTTTGGACATTTTGGTGTTGATGACGCATATTATTATACCAGTAAACATTTTATTAAAACATCATAAATGTTTAAGGAATAATATTTTCAGATGACTAAAAGCCAGCAAAGCTGAACCTAACACACTCTGTCTTACTTGGGGTGTGGTTCTGAAGCACGTTACATCATTGCTTTTTATCAACGTCATTGCACATGATCCAAACAGAAATAACAGCAATAATTTTTGTACTCAAAAGCTTTCCGTGATCCCATTACCTACCACGGCAGTTAAGAACTCTCCTAGACAGCGAGCTATTCACTTCTTCAAACTCTTTGATCTTCTTCAAGGGAAGAACGAAATCTAACCCATTTGACGTGACTAGGTATAAAATTGACCGGTCACAAAATCTCAGTGTTATTCGTACGCTAAAACATATATCCAGACCCATCCAACTCATCCCGACAATGGCACCTGAGCTTAAATTAACGTCTAAGCTTCCATTCACCCAATCTATTATTTTATGGCCACGCCATCCTAAAAACTATTCTTTACTTGACAAAAAGAAACACTGATTGAGTGCACTCGCTATGTCGCGTGACCGTTGTTAGATATGTGCTGGTCGTGTACCGAAGTACATGCGGAAGGCAGGTTATCAAGTGTCCATTTATGTGAAGGATACACTGGGTTCAGGTCTGCACGGCGCGTGTTTTTAATGCGCAGCTTTCGGGTCATTTTGTTTCCGCTGAGAAGAGCTTGTTTGGACTTGCAGTCTGATACTATTTTCAAGACCTTGGAAAACAACAAAACCATTCCCTCCCCTTCACGACTGCCCATCCACAACCCACTACCACCCCCTCCCCACTCCACCCAGACCCCCAGTCCGTCATAGGGTCTTAGCAGATGGCCATTTTAATGACATGGGTAATTAAGAGCATGTAACGTCTTTCCATCCAGTGACGGTGAGTGTACACCAAATACTATCCCTACAGTGAAGATAGAGGTCAATATACGGGCAGTTTGGTCATTTGTGGCAGTGATGATACAGGTCAGTACATGACCATTAAGTGCAGAGAATCCGGAGGTCGGTATTTGGCCATTTAATTCCATCCTCCAATTGCTGTAGAAGAATGATACCATTTTACAGGAACATAGAGGTCAGTTCCCAACCATCAAAGTCCTTCCCTATGGAGAAAGCACAGAAGACGTAGGGAGGTGGCCCCAAATAGTATCTCTCACAAAAATAACCACCAGGATTTACTACTCACCAGAACCATTGATTTATGGATACCTTCTCCATATATGCTTAAAACAATGATTCTCTGAGTTCCTCATAAAATCATGATCTCTGAAGGGGCGGTGGGATAGTTTAGACCCGGGTTCGATTCCCCACATGGGTACAATATATGAAGCCCATTTCTGGTGTTCCCCCCCGTGATATTGCTGGAATATTGCTGAAGCGGTGTAAATCCATACTCACTCACTCGATGACCTCTGTGGGATGTTCTTGCTACAAACTGCCTCCGTGGTGTAGTGGTTAGAGCGTCCGCCCGGAGAGCGGAAGGTCGCGGGTTCGATCCCCGACCGCGTCATACCAAAAGACGTTAAAATATGGTACTTGTTGGTCCCTGCCTGGCGCTCGGCATTAATGGGTATAACAAGGACTGGTCGGCTCGGAGTCAGTATAATGTGTCTGAGTGGCGTTTTCATGCTTCACTGCGGCATGGTATCTCAGTGAGCTAGCACTATAAAACCAGCTTCAGTCTGGGCTAGTACAAGCAGCCGCACATACACATACACACGCATGCCCGTCGTCATATGAGTGAAATATTCTCAAGCACAACGTAAAACCCAATTTCATCTCACCTCTTGCTACAAACGCCAAACACTCAGTGACATTTGTCCACAGCGAATGTTGTAATCTACCTCCTGACTTGAGACTTCATTCAGTGTTGCCACAAACGTAGACTAGTATATTACCATCCAGTTCGTGATTACTGAATTCTCACGGGACAAACACAGGGTTATGGATGCATTGCGCAAGGACAGTGACCATGTATTAAATGCCGATTCGCTTTATGGCTGCACCTTGGATCCGATGATTTATACAATCGTGTATGTTTATCCTAACACTCGCTGTTGGCAACAAACAGGAATACATAGAAATGAAAAAAATGATTAATTATGAATCGTATGTCTTGTAGATGTTTTAACGTTACCATGGTGATGTATACGTATTTCTGGTTGATGGTATGACATTTTTCTGTATAAAGATGAAAAGAAATTAATTTCAGATACTTTATAGCTCTTATTAAAGGAGACATTTTTAATCTTCATTCGCGAAGACGCGAAAGACAGACGTACACGCACACGCAAACGCACACACGCTCAGACACATCTGCACAAGTGCAGTAATCCCCTATATACCTAGGCTCACCTGTCAGCAACTCTTATTAACAAACTTAAACTGCACATTTTGTAATAATTATGTGTTATAATTATTGCTAATTTACGTTACTTAGTTAGGTTACGTTCGCTGTTCGCGAGTTTGAATCTCACATTCATTATAAAACAGTTCCTGCATAGGCCATCAATAGCCTACATTGGTGGTAAACGTCGCTTTGAATGAGAAAGTGGATGGTAGGTTTTACCAATATGCCAGCAATATCACGATTGGTAACAACAGGAATGTTTTTTATAGGGCCACATTTTACCCATGTTGAAAATTGAACCCGGGCAGCGGGAAGGGAAAACCTTTTAACCACTGACCAACCATACAGTCCAGATAAATGTGTGCACAATTGCCATAATAATGGTTAAAGCGTGACTGTTAGGAACACATAATGTAACACATTCAATTTGTTAGACACAACCAATAATTACAGCTGACAGCTATCGGTGGATCAGACTCTGTCAGGAAGCATCCCTCGTCCAAGAACCGGAAGTGTAATGATCGGTTCTCAAGAGAAGTCAGATGCTGTATGTATAATTCATAGCGTGCGCAATAACGGTTCTTGTTCATATGAAAACTCATGAATTATCTATACAGAACTTGTTTCAGCCTCCATAATGACGTTTCACAATAGGACTCCCTGATGCATAGCACCCTTAACAACATATTCTTTAGGACACAGTGATCGGAATATATTGATCCTCGATGTACACTTAACACCCTAATCCCTGTTCCATAACGTGGTTCCATAAGTTTGTTCTGAGTGAAATTACCAGTACTCGAGGCGGAACGTCTAAAAACATGTGTCTGGGTTTATTTAAATTTAGGAACGGAACTGGTCTTTGCGGACCCAAAAATGTCTGATTAGAAATGGCAATCGATGGCAACAACATGGGTACGGCGGTATTAGATAAACATTAATCGTTTGAAACAGCACATAAGAGCCTTATCTAAAAGGGAAAATCTTTATTTCGTCCACTTTGAAGAAAAAATAATCTTCAGAACGTGTTCAAAACGAATTATTGAGGAATTGGAAAGACTCACTTCGATTTCAGATCAAACAAGAATATCTGCCGTGATGGAACGTATAGACTGTTAAAGCAGGTGTCTTGGGCACTTTATACATGACGAGAAAGGTTTCAACTAGTTACAAAGCTCATTAACGGCTCAACGCAAAATAAGATGGAGCTTTTTAGGTTAGATGCCGTTTCTGGACGGACAGAAAAAATATGACATTTAATAAATAACGTCGGGCTATGAAAAGAACATTGAACTTGATCAAGATGTACCAGATTGTCAACATCAAACCAATAAGTGATACAATCAGTAATGATTGATATTTACCCAATCAATCGGATTCGTCTGTAGATGAAAAGAGTGTTCAATGAATCATCGGATGTTACGTCGCCGTAGTCCCGTACCCGTTACATGGGACGTCACGTTCACATATACACTTTTTCACAGCTCTGACATTTCTTTAAAAACGTGGCCTCGGTTGGGAAAGCCGTAATTCATCTTGAAGCATCGATTGTGGGCAACTCCAATCTTAGTCGTCCCTCAAAGTGCTCTTACGTGTCGCTGATGTAGGGTGGCCTAGCGGTTAAAGCGTTCGCTTGTCACACTGAAGCACCGGGTTTTACTCTCTGAATGGCTACAATGACTGCTATCCATTGACGCAGTGTTGCTGGAATGTCTCTAAAAATCATACTCTCTTACTCGCTCGTAAGTGCTGCTAATCATTAGATTGGGTGGTACGTTTGTTTCTTTGTTTGTGTGTTTGTTTGTTTGTTGAACGCCTCACTTACGCCGCACTCGCTATGAGAAAGCTTTGAGGGAGAATGTTTCTGTATAAGTGACTGAGTTTAGTTTTACGCCGTACTCAGGAATATTCCAGCTATATGACGGCGGTCTGTAAATAATCGCGTCTGGACAGGACAATCCAGTGATCAGCAGCATGGGCATCGATCTACGCAAATTGCGATACGTGGCCATGCAATCAGCGAGCCTGACCACCCGATCCCGTTAGTGGTCTCTTACGACAGGCAGGGTGCGTGGTCTGACTCAGGGACTTGCCAGATTGTTTGTACCCCGATGGCGGACACAGTTCCCGTACATCAAGGTTTGCTCGGACGTCCGTATCGGCAAAACGCCATCACGTCTCTAGGACGTTTCGGCGTTCATCGACGCCATTCGCTGACTTACAACGCAACTGACTTATACAACAAACGTACTAATACAATCTTGATAAACTTTACTTTATGTGCGACGAAGCATCCATCGAAGAGTTGATAAACCACAAAACAAATTCATTGTTTACGTTCACAACGATCTTCCAGCTGATTACTACACAACGTAATCCTGATCAGATGTAAACGTCAGTGTTGAATAATGACACGTTTCTCGTTGGCCTTGCCGACGTTCCCAACAAATCAGCCTGTTTACGACCATTTGATTATAATCGCAACCTCTGTGTCATTAACACCATCGTACATCTTCCCCGAGATGGACAAGTTAGCGGTAATTGAAAACTCGTTACACGTCAAAGGGCATCGGCACGACCATGAGACGTAATCGAGCAGCCATGTTAGGAGTTCAGCCTTGCGTTACATGTATACGCGTTCCAAAGTGTCGTGGACCGTGGATCGATTCGTTTGCACGGACGTGACCATTTATCCGCGAAGAGGATGCAGAATGAAAGCAATTCTTCCACGTTATCCCCCATTAACACGAACTAGCAAACACTTGACTATTTCAGGTTGTACCGAACGGCTGATATATATCGAGATACAGTCGATCAATTCTCCATCTGCCTCGAGCTGTTGTCAATATATTCTCAATCAGTGCGATCACTCGATCTATCGAGCCCGAAGGAGGAATACATTGCAATTTAGTAGCAAAATAACACATAAAAAGAATAAAAACGCAGAAAACAAACACTATTATGTCGAAGATACGGTTGTCTCGAGTAAAAACTTGGTCCATGTGTATTCCTTATGTATTATGTTCTGGTTGTGTCGAATCTCGGATAACTCGAATTTTTACCTAGATGCCGTCAACTTAGACACAACCGTGTTTAAATGTTACGATATATGAATTTGTTGTCGTTTTCTTATGCGTGTTAAAAAATTAGAAACTGCCTGTCTGGCTTATTGAAACATGTATAGATATATTCACTAGGCATTAATGTATGAGAGCTCAAAAAAGTTCTTCCTTTTCTGGGGCAGTGGGGTAACCTAGTGATTAAAGCATTCGCTCGTCACTCCCAAGGCCTGGGTTCGATTCTCCACATGGGTACAATGTGTGAAGCCCATTTCTGGTGTCCCCCCGCCGCGATATTGCTGGAATATTGGTAAAAGCGGCGTAAAACTAAACTCACTCACTCACTCATTGTCTTCTCTTTATCTCCATGATGCCCATATACAGTTCTTAAATTCAGAAAAAACAATGGGTCTTTGGTGAGAAAATAGAGTTCTATTCAATCGTAGAATTGTACGTAATTAATGTATACGTAAATGAAAAACGCTGATAAGAAAGCGAATATGCCGATAACTTACTACGCCTGCTTTGTCTTCAAAGACGGCTATTTGTGATTTCAGATATTTTCAAGCAGTCACCGGTGTGTTCAGAATGTCGTACATACTTGTCCGGTTTTCGATATACCTATCCCTCGAGTTCTTGTTGTGAACTTCATTTCGACATTTACATTCACGAGGAGAGTTCGTTATATTAATAGCCCTAGATCACGGCAACAACGTGTTATTTGAATACATTTTAATAATATAAGTGAAAGTTTTAATCCATTTCAGATTCAGGGACAAAATTGTGCCCTAAGAAGTTTAAAACGGCTGCAAGAATGATTTCCCAAGCGGATTTCGCTTGCTGATCTGGAGCACGTTGAGTGAAAACTTTACCTTTGTTTCCGAATGATTTAGTGTGTTTTCACACCAGGCCGCGAGAGGTTATTGTGGGAGGGAAAATAAAGGGCTAGACTGACAGAGTGATTGATAGACAGACACAGGGGTGAGAGAATCGTTTCGTGCTTTGTATAACGCTGTCGTTGGTGTACGATCACGTGATGACGGGTAAAGACGTTAACGCTGCTCCTCAGTCGGGTATCTACGTTCGGTCTATGTCCAGACGTTGCAATTAACGCCATGTGTGGAGCAGATACAGTGGATCTGTTCAATTCGGGTAATCGGTATCTGCCAGATTGCTGCCTTACCGTAGAGACCCTGTTAGGAATGGGTTTCAGGAATTCTTGTTTGTAAGAGACCACGAGTCGGATCGGGTGGTGAAAGGTGATTTGGTGGATGAGGGTCACCATATGCCAGATGCTGAAAGCGATGATCGTGATGTTAATCACTGGATTGTGTGGTACACACTCTTGTATCTACAGGTCGCTGTCGTACAGCGGTCGGTGATTTGGTTGATGAGGGTCACCATATGCCAGATGCTGAAAGCGATGATCGTGATGTTAATCACTGGATTGTGTGGTACACACTCGTGTATCTACAGGTCGCTGTCGTACATCGGTCGGTGATTTGGTTGATGAGGGTCACCATATGCCAGATGCTGAAAGCGATGATCGTGATGTTAATCACTGGATTGTGTGGTACACACTCTTGTATCTATAGTTTGGCATGAAATGCATGTGGACCCGGTTTTTTGTAAATATCTCTTCATCCAATGACCCAATCGATCTCAAACTGTGCAAGTGGATGTTTTGTCAGACAACCTAATCACATTGTAAATCACCGATTTTATGCATTTGTATTAAAGAATCTGTCTATGTAACTGTCAACAAAATAAACAGCAGAACGCAGAATGCTTGCAGAGGGCGGGAGCCAATGACCTGTAACAGCGTCAGTGTTGGGTCATAAAGGTCAACGTTCGTCAATGTAGCTCAGCTATACACGTGACAGGTATGAAGAGGTGTCACAGGTCGTGAATAGGGTAAGGTGGGTGCTAACTGTTAACCATCATACGGAGTTTGTTTCTCTGAGTTCAACATCAACCACAAAACCCATTAGTGAGAATTATTCTGTAGGTTAAAATCTTTAAATTTTGCAAATAGCCGGCGAATGACATTTCTGATGACCCTGATGTCAAAAGAATCTAACTTTGGATGCCTACCTTTTGTACAAGGTTTTGTTTATTGGTTGTTGTTTTTTTTTTCACAATTTTTAGCACGATATTCTTTTCATGCCAAGAGCAAAAGTTGTAGTTTCATGTAATCCGACCCCTTATCAATCGGTTTGCTACGTTTGCTCTCTTTTAAAAAAAAATTCAACACATTTCTAATTAAACGTTTAGCATCATCTGAATAAGCTTTCATGATGACAGCTAGAAGTAGTCAATGTGAATGATCCAAACGGTCTATCACTGTGCAGTGCACAGGTAACTATCATGAACTGCACGTGCATTGACCTTTATGACCCAACACTGCAGCTGTTACAGGTCATTGGCTCCCGCCCTCTGCAAGCATTCTGCGTTCTGCTGTTTATTTTGTTGACAGTTACATAGACAGATTCTTTAATACAAATGCTTAAACCCGGTGATTTACAATGTGATTAGGTTGTCTGACAAAACATCCACTTGCACAGTTTGAGATCGATTGGGTCATTGGATGAAGAGATATTTACAAAAAAACCGGGTCCACATGCATTTCATGCCAAACTATACAGGTCGCTGTCGTACATCGGTCGGTGATTTGGTTGATGAGGGTCACCATATCCCAGATGCTGAAAGCGATGATCGTGATGTTAATCACTGGATTGTGTGGTACACACTCTTGTATCTACAGGTCGCTGTCGTACATCGGTCGGTGATTTGGTTGATGAGGGTCACCATATCCCAGATGCTGAAAGCGATGATCGTGATGTTAATCACTGGATTGTGTGGTACACACTCTTGTATCTACAGTTCGCTGTCGTACATCGGTCGGTGATTTGGTTGATGAGGGTCACCATATCCCAGATGCTGAAAGCGATGATCGTGATGTTAATCACTGGATTGTGTGGTACACACTCTTGTATCTACAGGTCGCTGTCGTACATCGGTCGGTGATTTGTTTGATGAGGGTCACCATATCCCAGATGCTGAAAGCGATGATCGTGATGTTAATCACTGGATTGTGTGGTACACACTCTTGTATCTACAGGTCGCTGTCGTACATCGGTCGGTGATTTGGTTGATGAGGGTCACCATATCCCAGATGCTGAAAGCGATGATCGTGATGTTAATCACTGGATTGTTCCTCCCAAACACCTCTGACTTTCTATCCCCTCTGACTCGCTTTCCCCTCTGACTCTCTTTCCCCTCTGACTCTGTTTCCTCTCTACCCGGGGCGGTGGGGTAGCTTAGTGGTTAAAGCGTTGGCTCGTCACGCCGAAGACCCGGGTTCCAATCCCCACATGGGTACAATGTATGAAGACCATTTCTGGTGTCCCCCGCCTTGATGTTGCTGGAATATTGCTAAAAGCGGCGTAAACCTAAACTCTCTGACTCACCCATTCTGAAACCACCACAGAGCTATGCCGTCACGCTGCAATGTTTCGAAATCGCGACGTCAACCACTGAGAATGGCTCCCGGTAAACACTAAATTGCTGTAAAAATTAAATCAACCTTTTTCATTGCTTACTAGTACCTTGGCGTTATTAATTTATGCTTGAAGGATACCAGGTAAGCCTACATGCCAGTTCCGAGAAAGATCAGGAACTGTGTAATTTGTGCTATTTATGTTAAAAAGAAAACACCCAAAACAAATGGGTTTGGAAATAAACATCTTTTCTGAGAAACTCTTTGTATGAATTCAACTGAAAACCTTACACGCATTGCTGCATATTTCAGAGTACTTATTGCGTTCGACATTTCAATATATAGAGCATGCAGTGTGTGTAAGTGGAATGACCAATATATACGCGTGCAACCCACACAGCTATATTTGGTTTCAAATAAACAAGAGGAAGATGATTTTGTTTCAACGGTTTTCGCTCGGATCAGAGAGTAGGCGATAGATATTTCATAATGTTCATTCGATTCTGTTTTTATCCATTCCGACGTGCAACGTCGAGTCGACCATACACATTAGCTGTTGCAAAAAGGCTGTTGCTATAGTGAGCGGGGAAGTGAAGATCTCACCAATTCTGTGTTTTGGTATATATAACTATGACTGTTGCGAGTAGGTGGATTAGGTTTAGTACAGATTTAGGTATGTGTAGGGGGTAGGGGTGGGGTGGTGTCAGGGTTGTCTCGGGTGTTTGTGTACGTTAGATTTATATTTTGCAATTTGAACTATCGATGTGTCCAATGGTTGGACGTTGGAGGCTGTATTAGGGGTGCCTTTTACCTTGAGAGTTTGGGAGGCCTTTGAGGTCAATGTACAGAGTCGTGCAAAAAGTATTCGTCACTTGACGTAATTTCCATAGACGTACATGTTAATTTAGTGTAGCATAAATAATTTTCATGAATTCACTTTTCGTAAGATCCAAGTCAAATTTTGCACATTTGTGAGGAATCACCTTACCTACAATCACATAATTGTCGTTAATTTTCCGTGCTTATTTATCGAATGGCAACTATTTAATCAACATATGTACAGTGCCGTGAACTCCACTAACATGGCGATCTATGGGACTGTGGATTGTGGAACCATACTTAATACCATTGATAAATGTGATGTCATTAGTTAAATAGTGGTCGGAAAATTGAACTGAAATTATGTCCTAAACTCACTTCATGAACATCATTTCTGCTACAATGTAAGAACATATGAGTCTATGGAAATTACGTCAAGTGTCCGAATATATAATGGCACGGGTTTGTAGTGACCGCCCTGTTCCGTCATTTCCTAGACCGACTAAGCCTTGGTCACTGCTTCAATGACTGCAAATTCTGCCAAGACTAAATAGCGGTTTAAGAAAAAGAAAATTCTTAGCACTGGTTCTCCGAAGAGGACTTGGCGAAAAAAGCAGGGGAGATTTTTCTACTAAGGTATAGTGCATGTTTTTAATCAATGTCCGGTTAGCATAACACTATATTTAGAAAGAAATTAATCGCATATCAGATACGCGTCTGGATGCAATTTTGAGAGTGACCCTTGACCTTCACCCTGATGGATTAGTCTGAGTAATGGGGCAGGTTTATTTTTACCTACGCCCTTTCGAGTGCGAATATCCACTCGATTTATGAATTACGCCAAAGTAAATTGCTCGGCAGATAGTGATTTTACGGAAATATAGTTTCGTATTATTAGTCAATAGGGAATTGGGAATGTAATACTGGTTTTGTTTATGCCGAGTTGTAGTGATCCATGTAATAATGGGTGTAATAAGTCTTGATTTGATTAAATATATTTGTGGAGACGACCTTTTCTTCTTGCCTTTATGAACTGCCTGAATTTCAAGACCGAAATGGAAACACGCTTCAATGCATACAATGTCGTTTCAAGTCATAATAATTTGATACATAATATTGTTGGATCCTGGCGAATGAATACATTAGATATTGTCTGGTTCTACTTTCGGTACCAGGATATCAATTGATGCTCGCGAACTATTTTGTTTCCTATTTGAATCCAGCACGAGACTTATAGAACGGCTTGATTATGAGAGTGAATGATTTGGTTTTAACCCGTATTGAGCAATATTCCAGCAATATTACCCCAGGGACACAAGAAGTAGGCATCACTCGTGTTACCCATATGGGGAATCGAAACCGGACCTTCGGCGAGACGACCGAACGCTTTATCCACTGGGCTACCCTACTGCCCATTCACCAGTGCGGTAAACGTCTTTGACCTGCCTTACCTTGAACGTTATTCCTACATCAAGCTTAGACATCGTGAGAAAACTAGAAAGTAAATTACTATTATTATGAAATTATTATTATCTTTTCACTTTTAACACTGCTTGTAGAGGTATTGCGTGGAAAAGATTTTGTCGCTTTCATTTAGTATTGCAATGTGTTGTTTAGTTTTCTCCTTTTGTAAACGAATCCCGCCAAACGTGATCATTGTCATGAGGATTATTACACTACTAAACCCCACGAGCATAGATATCGTGCTGACATATCAAGAACCATAATCTGGAGTACAACTAAGAAAAGTGGATACTTTCACTACTCCGCATAATTCAAACTTCACATACTTCAATGGTTTCACCGCATGACCAAGATCACTTACTTGGCAGATTAACATGCCTAAAGCTTTATACATGAAATAACTGATGTTAAGAACGTCACCTAATCTGCCTGAGGCCGCATCTATGGTCCAGTAGACAGAGGGTCTGTCTGAAAGGTCGGTGGTTCCATCCAAGGAAAGCGACAAACTTCTCCATCCTCATCAGGTATCTACCCGTGAAGATCCGGGTTAGAATTGATCTTCAGTATCCCATGCTTGTCGTAAGAGGCGACTAGCGGGATCGGGTGATATGGTTCGCACGACTTGGTTGACACATGTCACCGTATTCCAATTGCGTAGATCGATGTTCATGCTGCTGATCACTGGCTTGTCTGGTCCAGACTCAGTCTAAGTAAACGTAGACTCAGTATTATTCGTTACACTGCTATACTGAGTCTAACAAAATCTAGTAGAAGGTCGCGTTTTAAGTTTACTTAGACTGGTCCAGACTCGAATATTTTCAGACCGCCGCCATATAGCTGGAATATTGCTGAGTGCGGCGTAAAACTAAACTCAATCACTTATACAGAAATATTCTCCCTCAAACCTTTCTAATACAACCTCACCAAATCTGTTGACAGATACGTGCGAGAATGGCAACAAAGTACCCATGACCCCAGACAAGAAAGTCATCTATCATTGCATATCATGAGATCAATGTGGCATGGCCAATTCCCAAAGCAAGAGGTCGAGTTGGAGATCATCAGTTGTCTTAAACGCGCATCCCAGCCTTCTACACGCACAACGAAGACCAGAAGCAAGGGAGTCACAAACTTCTTCCCCTGTAGCAAGCAAACCGCAATCTCCTCCTCTATAATACACAGTAATGACTGATAAGAATTCGGAGAGGATCTCTGCAGGGTTTGAGATGAACACACACTCCTGCCTAATCCGATTTAGTCCCGTTTGAAGTGAGTCTTCCTTGCACGGCTCGCCTTACTATTCCAGCACTCGTTTCCGCATCAAACAGTCATTGAACATCAACTTGCACCAAGATACCATCATTTGATCACGAACGGTGTGAACCATCAGGAGGAATCTCTTGGAACATATAAATCATTTTGGAAAACAATATTACATTTTTCGCGCATGAAACAGATTTAGATCGTAGGGGGTGATAAAAAGTTGGCTTTCAACACAAAGTTGCTTTCTGAAAACCATCCTGCTCTGTTTTCCTTTGTTGGGAAGGCCTCTGTGCATCTTGTAAAAGAAATTGCAAATAGGATCACGAATATGAATACACATGCACGTATTTACGTGTACGTCAAGTGGTTTCAGTGCCTGAAGGCTCAAACTGTCCGGTTTCTTGGTCATTGTTATCCTGAACATTATGTAACATTAATCATCCGCAGATGAAGGAGAACGTTTCGCCATTCTTTTGTGTTATCGCTTATATTCGTTTGAAGTTAGACAAGTTTTTTATTTTATATTTTTATTTTTTATTTCCACTTTTTGGTTACATTTTCATTCATTTCCAAACAACAATACATATATCTAAAACATTAAACAGAGTTGCTGTAAAGCATATGTAGAGACGACCAAAAGGCATGGAAGCTTGCTTGTTTACAGTTTGGGAAAGCTGTATATTTTATTGTTTGGTAGTATCTATATATTTCTTGTTGCAAAGACTTCAAATGTAGTTTGATTTTCTTAGTGGTACATCTGTAAAGCATAGATTTTGCTATCAGAATAATTGCATTCAGAGGGTTATTTAGACAAGTTAATATCTATTGTTGAAGGGTTTATTCTCTGTAGAGGACGTTTTATAACGTTAGGAAATACTACGCTGGTCGGATAAAGAAAAGCAGCCATGTTTTATGGAAGCTAAATAAGAAACTGGGTTTCACAGTATTATCTTCTTTACCTTTGCAGTGTTTAAGTGAAACCAATTGGAAATGGTACTTCGATAGTGATTTATTATTATATTATTATATGATATTTATATATCCAGGCAACTAGTGCATGCTCAAGGCGCTGGTATTTTTTCCCTCGATCATTGGATGTCAGTCTCAACGGCACATCGTGTTATCAATCTCAACTCACTGGGGATCATACAACTCTTGCAGCCACTAGGCGGCAGTTTTATTTAGAGAACATAATAATAAGTTATTTTCGTTTGTAATATCCTTCTTAAACGTCATAACCTAACAAGGAAGCATGCATATGAATATAGACTACACTGCAATTGACCACCCAACCTCGGAGGATTATGAACAAACAGCCACAAACAACGCACAAACAGCCCTAACCAACGCAAAGCACATTCCCAAAAGAACAGAGAGCAAACCCCAAACATCACACAAACAGCTGAAAGTGAAAGCCCAAACAACGCACAGCAAAACCCCAAACAACGCATAGCAAAACCCCAAACAACGCACAAACAGCCCCAGACAGCACAAAAACAGCCACAAACAACCCCAACCAACGCACAAACAGCCCCAACCAACGCAAAGCACATTCCAAAAAGAACAGAGAGCAACCAAACAAGTTATTAAAAGCAACCAAAGCACTATTTATGGAAATGGATTCCGTGATATTTATGTGAAAAAACCTGTTCGTTCTTCACATCAACACATCGCAAGGAGCGTCCACTGCAGTATTCTTCCTGATTGGGCTGTATGTATAATCCGCAGAGAAACAGCTAGCAGTATTAGATCGGCGTTTGCGATACACTTCAGATATAAGCTAGCAAACACCTCCCATCTAGAGCTCCACGTACTACGATAGCGACACTTGAAGTTCTGAGTGAAACACTCTCGCTGATGTCATGACATGCAACATGGAACTCAGTAAGTGACACGTAAATGAATCGCTCTCCTTTCCAACACTTATCACGATTTCAAGACCCAGTTCAATTTCATTCTTTCCAAATTTAATCAATTATATCCGTCTGAATATCCGTGCTTCTACCGACAGAAAATTTAATTTGAAAGCGAAAATCACTTGAAATCGGGTTTCGAATGTGTATGATCCGTAACAGAAAGTTCTGCCTCCAAAGGAACTTAAACCGAGCATGATATATAACACCATTACCGACGCTTTTAACTATCGGTGTGGGAACTTCTTACTGCGATAGAATTCGATACGGAATATGTAATTCATGGTCCGGATTGGAATATATGTTACCAAGTCTGTTGATATGGAAATGTAAGACTGTAAACGATTCTGGTTACGAAGCTCTTGAATAAGCTGAATTTCCAATTGCTTCATAAGCACGCGAATGGCGTTATCTAATATAAGGAGAGACCATTTCAGATATGCGCTAGCGTCTCCGCATCGTAATAGAGCATTGTACAGACATGGTAAGACTTGTATACAGACAGGCTAAGACTCTTGTATAAACGTCTCCTCTTCATAACCTTAGTTCTAGCAGAGAAACATGTTATCGCATTCAGTAACTCGATTGACTCCAAAATGGCCATCGTCATAAGGTGAGACAATATGACTAAAAACAAATTGATGTTCCGCTGAATATATATACTCACTGTGTGTATCTGATTGTAGGAACGAGAAAACTTCATATGTTCGCGAACGGCGCTTGGATGGGAATGTAAATATTTAAATTTCCAGATTCATGAGGTGGAATAAACATGGTGTTTGGAAATAAAGTAGGAATAATCCATCGGTTGTATATCTATCAGTTATTATGCGACGGGAAACTGTTGGTTTAGCGGATTTGTTTCGGAATATTCTCAAACTAATTGCTTGTTGCCCATGGCAACACATGACATCAATTGCTCGATGGCGTCATTGCCGTTGAACGCATCACCATCTCTGGTCGTTATCGATAACATCATCTGCAGTGGCAGCATCAGTTCACTGCGTTATCCCAACTCACTACGTGCATTAAAGCGAATAACCATCATGGACTGGTGCCAAAATGAAAGTAAACAAAACCGCTCGCAATCGAACGTACTGTAACTGGTTATAACAACGTCAATTTTGTTTCTCGCAAGTTATAACGAAAGTTTTATAAATGTGGATATCGAAATTAGGTTACATCTCCCAGATGCTTCTATGATTTCTATCAAGTGGGTTTTGTTTTACGCCGCTTGTATTTTTCCCTGTTCCAGCATTATCACTGCAGAGACACTAAAATAGGATTCACGTTTAGTGAGTGAGTGAGTTTAGTTTTACACTCTACAATATTTCAGCTATATGGCGGCGGTCTGTAAATAACAGAGTCTGGATCACACAATCCAGTGATCGCTTTCTCGTCTCGTGTTATCGCTTTCTCGCGGGGATAATTACAGGCGATGAAACGATGTCCCTTCGCAGCCACCATACACGTCATGAGTTCAAGATGTTCCCATACCCGTATTATTTGCAAGTAATCAAGTAATATTCTTTATTTTTAATCAAGTATTTAATCAAGTATTTAAAACTTTTTAAGCACATTACTAATGCCTGCCATGTTGGAAACAACTTTTGAGTCGTTTTAATATGTTAATCAAAAGAACATACTCAACTCTACCTCAAAAGATTGGAACTGCAGACACAAAAGACGAGAAATGCTTTTTTAGTTTGCTTCAAGTTGATGTTCTTTACAATTGTCTACCCTACTATAATCAAACCAAATTGGTCATGCAACAAATCACTAATGCAGTGGATATTGTCTTCGACTGATATCGTTAAAGATAATCGTGAGCAAACCAATGCGCATGCGCATTTCAACCAAAGTAACAGATTTTCCTTGCAAGGGCGAAACAAAAGGCTTTAACTATCCCTGTCGCAATGCGTTTTTAATTTGTCTGACGTCTTTTCTGAGATGAAGAGTTACTTGAACACATCTCAAGATTCCTTGCATCTGGGATGCGTTCCTTTAATCTTATCCGCTGCATCCCTCAGCGGCATTGACTCAATCTACACTCCAGAAGAAGCACAAATGACCACGGGAAAGGACTCTCTCGCTGTTTGACTTCAGTGTACTTGAGCAAGTAGAAATGTCAAACGTCTAGCTTTTAGAGAAAACCTGGGAGCATCTGATTACACTATTGAATTGAGATTCATTAACACAAAGCTCATGATTTTAGAGTTTTGTAAGAGTTTTAAATATTTTTACAACAAACTTAATCGTTGTTACTTCATATCCACGATCCTTGTTGTGTCAGACCTAGAAAGTTTGGGGGCGGTGTGGTAGCCTAGTGGTTAAAGCGTTTGCTCGTCAGGCCGAATACCCGGGTTCGATTCCCCACATGAGTACAATGTGTGAAGCCAATTTCTAACTCACTCGATCACTCACTTAGAAAGTGAATGTGTGAGTATGGTTCAACGCTTATTCAACGATATGACACTAATGGTATAATATCTATAATATCACTTGGCTCAAAAACTCTGTATCTAAACCCAACAACAACCCCCACACACACACACCCTAGACTAACAACTAGTCTCTGAAATGAACATATTTTACTGAAAAAAACGTTCATAGTAAAAACATATATAATATAATGAAAGGGAGCCCTGAGACTTTCTTCATTTTCAGAAGCTGAGGAAATCTAGACTTGCCACATTTTCTAGACTTGCGTGGGCTTTCTTGGATATATTTGCTTCAGGGTCTGTACGACAGACTACCACACACCCACGAAACCCTCCAAAGCAACAACAACCAACAACCAAAAGAACCAATGTTTTAATTACCAAATTATGTAAATTTTGAATTTATTTTCACGTGTAAATTATGAAAGCGTTTGAAAAACAAAAACAAAGTTCAATTCTGAGTATATGTTAAACATTATTTTGAACTCATGATATTGATTATTGTAACTATTTTAATTTGTTATTTTTGCTCTGTTTACAGTGGATTGCTGACTAAACTGTTGGTTTTGTTCAAATAAATCGATTCAAGAATCATGTTTCGTCAAACCATGTATGTAGATATATGATACATGACTTGTTGCGAGGGCAGTAACGCGATGTATCGCAGACAATTAAACTAAAGAGAGGCAATAAAACGTAGAGGAGAAACGCAGAAGAAACGCTCCGAAACAGTAAAATAATTTATCATGTAAAGTCATCTCCTAATGACGGTACTGTTACACGCTGTGCAGAATATATAGGATTATGCTTTTCGAGCTAACAACTCGGGCAAATTGCGCAGGGCGGAAATCAATGTATCCCTCCGCGACTCGTTACACACTGTGTGATTTAACACTGCGCTATAAATCACATCTAAAATTCACGCCCTGTCAAGAATTCCGTCCAACGTAAGATAGCAATAACGGAATGATGATAGCAGATACAGACTGTAAACAGTGGATGCTTCTAGATCTCGGAAGGAAACGTTATACGAACAGTTAACTTTAATGGAGACAACCCAAGACATTTCTTGACATGCAGCTCTGTGTCCCATTATGTAGCTTACGGTTATTCTTCAAAGAGGCGGTATACGCTTTAATCGATCCAATTTATCGCTGAGAGGCGGGCATTTTTGGAAACAATTAATTCGAAACATGAAGTCAAACTTCAAAAATCAAAAGGAATATACATTGTATGTGTTCTTCGAGAACCTTGTATTTCGCATCTTGTTCAGCTGATTGGTAAACTAAACAAGTACAAGTCATGTTTGTTAAGGAGGATAGCGGTAGTTTAATTAAGGATGTACGAAACGATACATTATTAAGGAATGAGAAATATAGTTCAAACATTGGTAGTGTATTAGTACGGTTAAACGTCACTAGTCCATCCGTATGATGGATTGTTGGTTGTTTTATGCCGCACTCAGCAATATTCCAGCTACATGGCGGCGGTCAATAAATAATCGAGTCTGGACCAGACAATCCAGTGATCAACAGCATGAGCATCGATCTGCGCAACTGGGATACGAGAACATGTGTCAACCAAGTCAGTGAGCCTGACCACCTGATCCCGTTGGACGC
This sequence comes from Haliotis rubra, assembly GCF_003918875.1. Lineage (NCBI taxonomy): Eukaryota > Metazoa > Mollusca > Gastropoda > Lepetellida > Haliotidae > Haliotis > Haliotis rubra. Next base: position 1,325,388 of record NW_025765170.1, on the reverse strand, counting down.
CTCTTACGACAAGCATGGGTTGCTAAAGATCAATTCTAACCCGGATTCTCACAGGCCTTTAGGCGGTTTGAAAACTGAACCAGTGTAACTCTGTTAAGGGGGACAACGGTATTTTAATAAAGGATGTACGAAACGGTACTTTTATCAAGGATTGAGAAATAAAGCTGAAAACGTTGCAGTGAATTAGGAAGGTTTGGCGTCACTACTCCATCCATATGAAAACAAGGGGCACCAGAATTGTCTTCACTTACTGCACGTAACTTCTTTGAGAGGCATTTAGAAGTTGGAGCAGTAAGGAAGGATAACAATATAGGGAAGAACAACTTGTTTATTGCTGTGAGAGCATTGTTGCTCTCACAGCAATTAAGAAGTTGTTCATCCATACATTGTTGCTCACACAGCAATTAAGAAGTTGTTCATCCATACATTGTTGCTCTCACAGCAATTAAGAAGTTGTTCATCCATACATTGTTGCTCACACAGCAATTAAGAAGTTGTTCATCCATACATTGTTGCTCACACAGCAATTAAGAAGTTGTTCATCCATACATTGTTGCTCTCACAGCAATTAAGAAGTTGTTCATCCATACATTGTTGCTCTCACAGCAATTAAGAAGTTGTTCATCCATACATTGTTGCTCACACAGCAATTAAGAAGTTGTTCATCCATACATTGTTGCTCACACAGCAATTAAGAAGTTGTTCATCCATACATTGTTGCTCTCACAGCAATTAAGAAGTTGTTCATCCATACATTGTTGCTCACACAGCAATTAAGAAGTTGTTCATCCATACATTGTTGCTCTCACAGCAATTAAGAAGTTGTTCATCCATACATTGTTGCTCTCACAGCAATTAAGAAGTTGTTCATCCATACATTGTTGCTCACACAGCAATTAAGAAGTTGTTCATCCATACATTGTTGCTCTCACAGCAATTAAGAAGTTGTTCATCCATACATTGTTGCTCTCACAGCAATTAAGAAGTTGTTCATCCATACATTGTTGCTCTCACAGCAATTAAGAAGTTGATCATCCATACATTGTTATCCTTCCTTACTGCACGTATTTGGTATTCGAACCACCATGACGACAGATTATTCAAAGACAAGGTTCGTTTCGGGCCTTTGGTTCTCCCAGTGTTTAAAGCGTTCTTTTGTCACGTCAAGGACCCGAATTCCGAGTCCCGACAAAGAAACGATGTGTTAAAACCTTGCTGGCATCCCTAACTGTGAATCTTTTGGAAAAAAAACAAAAAACGAGAACAACATTCACTCATTCAATGTATGTTCACATATCATTCAAACAATAATTAATGTCGATTGTTTATGTTAAATAAGGACTAGCATACCGTAAATACCTAATTTACGGTATGCCATGACTCAATGTCGTGAGGCTTGCATTATATAGGTGGTCGTTTAACATGAAGCTGTCCGTACTGTTTCCCGTCTTTCCAGTCTACCACACGTTCCGTTTTTATTTCCCAGTGAATGATACAAATATTTCTTATCTCAATTTTTCCCACCGCTGTGGATATGTATTCCCAATGTAAAAAATATTCTTACCCTTGCATTCTAAAAAAGTACAAGATCAGCTTAATCATTCTTCAGCATTTATTAACAATTATTTCCCCAAGCAACGTGTCTCCATCTACACGCTGACTCAACTAGTTTAAAGACCATTACCAAATGATCTAAGTTTAAATGTTCCTGGAAAAGGTCACACAATTAGAAAAACCCTGTTTTTTATTCTTATTTATGTTTCGTCGCCCCCGGTTTTCTTCTAGTTGAGGTGGACATGAGAAAAATATTGATGGCCTTAACAATATAATCTGAAGCAAGCCCCTTCATCAAGCAGCCTCCAAATTGAGAAGATACTTAATATATCTGATCAGAAACTAGTATTGATGAGATACCAATTACGACCCTGTTCTCTCAGCAAAAACACGATCTATTGTGTGCAAGACGGCCGGGCTACTGAACCAGACATAAGCAGCTACTGATTCATTAGGCGGGAGAAGATGTGTACGACGTTTGGGCAATGTTTCCAACAAATTGAAATTAATGATGTTGTCTCAGAAAACATGCGCAGGTTGTACATTTACAGTGCAAACGATGTGTTGAGGGTTTGTGTTTAGTAACAGAAACGCACTTCATTACTGTTGGGTCGATTCTCGAAGACCGGTTTGACGAAACGGATTGTGATTATGTCTTTGGCGCCAATACGGTGCAGTTTGGGCCAATAAAAGAACATTTGATTCACATGAAATATCGTGTATTGAATTTAGCAGGCGTGAGACTGTGCAGTGCTATTTAGATTGTTTGTTAATTCATTGGTTTGTTGGTTGTTGCTTAACGCCGCACTCAGCAATATTCCAGCAATATGGCGGCGGTAGGTAAATATTAGAGACTGGACCAGACAATCAAGTGATCAGCAGCATGAACATCGAGTTACGCAAATGGGATAAAATGACATGTGTCAACCAAGTCAGCGAGTCTGATCACCCGATCCCGTTAGTCGCCTCTTACGACAAGCATGGATTACTGAAGATCAATTCTTACCCGGATCTTCACGGGTCTCCCAGTCAGGATAGAATATGTCGGGTCTAACATTACATTAACAGGTTGCTGAAGATCAATTCTAACCCGGATCATCACGGGTAGGTCATTTGGACAAGATGAGATGGATGAAGAGTGAAGATGAAGAAATGGAAAGTGGTTCGCAACACTGGACGATTGAGAAGACCCGGGTTAGAATTGATCTTCAGCAACCCTTGCTTGTCGTAAGAGGCGACTAACGGGAGACTTGTGGCCAGGCTCGCTGACTTGGTTGATACATGTCATCGTATCCCAATTACGTAGATCGATGCTCAAGCTGATAATCACTAGGTTGTCTGGTCCAGATTCGATTATTTACAGACCCCTTCATATAGCTGTAATATTGCCGAGTGCGGCGTAAAACTAAACTCACTCACTCACTCTTGGACGCCCAAGGGACGCAACTGTGCAGAGCAAACTACTGGCCTAAAGCGAGCTTGACCTCAGTGTCCCCTTGAGAAGATCGTAAGAACATAACCCAAAGTTCTGGATTTCATAAACAGCGTATTGCCACAATGCAAGACCGCTTCAATGGCCACTTCAAAAATGTCCATTATCACAGACCGTTTGATGCTGGAGTCAGTTTTATGTAAGAACTGCAAATTCATTTCCGTTTATAAAACACAAACGAGACATTTACCACAACCCCGAAATCTAATCATATTGAAAATACATTCTTATAGTGGCTTGGGGCGATTCGTTTGTGATTCTCAAACCACTTTCAGTTTCTGATTAAACAGGTTTTTAGGAAATGTTTTGCTTTCAGCAAACATATTGTCCTGTGTTGAACAAGATTTGAAATTACGAAAAAAATGCTGATAACTTTTAGATTTATTTGATATTCTTCTACATTATTCAATAAAACATGTAAAAAAGTTTCATTTTCTGAATGCTGAACGGATACCTTCTTGTTTCATGAAGTTAAACGTTAAATGATTAACTGTTTGTGTGAGTGAGTGAATGGGTTCAACACTGTATATAGCATTCCAGTCACAGAGGACCGCCTCCGTGGTGTAATGGTTAGAGCGTCCGCCCGGAGAGCGGAAGGTCGCAGGTTCGATCCCCGGCCGCGTCATACCAAAACACGTTAAAATATGGTACTTGTTTGTCCCTGGCTGGCGCTCGGCATTAATGGGTACAACAAGGACTGGTCGGCTCGGAGTCAGTATAATGTGTCTGAGTGGGGTATTCATGCTTCACTGCGGCATGGTATCTCAGTGGGCTAGCACTATAAAACCAGCTTAAGTCTGGGATAGTACAAGCAGCCGCACATACACATACACCCGCATGCACGTCGTCATATGAGCGAAATATTCTCAAGCACGACGTAAAACCCAATTTCACCTCACCTCACCCAGTCACAGAGCGGAATGGCAGCGTAATAACGAGGAATTCGGAAATTATGCAAGTCTCAGATATTTACCGCACAAGCGAAATGCGCAATGTTCGGGTATGGTTCTGGCACACCCGGAAGCATAACCGGTTCAATAGCAGATTAGCTCTACATCAAGGCATAGATTGCCAATGCATAGTTACCAGGGTTACCGTTTTCAAGGAGCGATAGGATTGCCTCGTGGTCACAAAATTTCATAGTCACGCTAAAGAACCGGGTTCGATTCTCCACATGGGTATAATGTGTGGACTAATTTCTGATGTCCCTTGACGTATTGCTGGAATACTTAAAACGGCACAAAACTATAATCTCACGCTCACTTATATTTTCCAGTTGTTTTCCAGGCGGATGAGCTGTTGCATTAACGCGGATTAAACATTTGAAGTTTTAAGATTGAAAGAAATGCTGCATCAGCAATCTTGCAGCTGTCATTCAACGAAGCGTTAGACGTTGCACGTTGCAGGTGTGTTTCATTACGTTGACACCAATAAACACGGTTTGGTTGAACTGTAATTGAAAATTTTGGAAAAGAACCCGTTGCTCTTTTGACCACTGTGCCATCTTTTGCATGAGTTATGTCCACGGGGATTCCGAGAACGAATGGGTTCCGACGTCAGATGTCCGACGCAATACCATATTTTGATTTGTACCATACGTTCCATTATTGTTCCCTTATGATGGGACGTTTCGGCATTGGTTTTCTTGCTTGACAACGGCATAAGAACCTAAACCGAAACGTCGCATCATGATAAAATAAAGAAGGTTTCATCCATGAAGTATCATACCTTTCTTACCATTCTTCAACTTCTGAAATGCCAATCAAACAGATCAACAGAGTTAGATTTAATCTCCAGTAACCCATGCTTGTAAGAGGCGACTAACGGGATCGGGTGGTCAGACTCGCTGACTTGGTTGACACATGTATTCCAACTGCGCAGATCGATGCCCATGCTGTTGATGACTGGATTGTTTGGTCCAGACTCGATTATTTACAGACCGCCGCCATATAGCTGGGATATTGCTGAGTGTGGTGTTAAACAACCAATCATCCAATCATCCATCCATCATATGGAAGGACTAGTGACGTTTAGCCTTACTCATTCACCTCACCTTTTTCAACTTTATTTCTCATTCCTTAATAAAGTACCGTTTCGTACATCGTTAATTAAAATACCGTGCAGCATAAACCTAAACTCACTCACTCACTCATACGCATTCTTCATTCATCAATATTCCGGTTGTGTCGAACCCCGGATAAGCCCGTATTTACTTCGACACATCGGTATTTGACTTTGTGTACATATACATATACACATACACATGTACATATACTAATGCCAATAATGGTTGTCACCCACTTCAATTTTTTTAATTGTACAACCATTATTGGCATGAGTATATATGCCCATGTATCATTGCTTCAATAATTCAACACGTCATGATAATCTCTCAAACATTGTTCATCAAGACACTTTCATTACAGCTTACATTTGAAAACTAACCTCGACACATCCCCATGCAAATTTGAACTGAAGTCTCAGTAATCTGAAACAGATTCCCATCAAACCGAATACATAATAGGCCTGTGACATTTCATTCCCAGTGGTAGATGTTTACCTGATTCAAAGTATAATATTTCATTCACAAAGGTTGATAGTTTTTAACTCCTTCTGGAAAGATAATTAAGTGTCAGCCGTAAAGGTTGTTATGTAAAAACGATGGCTTCTGCATGATGAAGTCTGTTGTTAGTGTGTCACAGTCACGGTCTGTACAAGTCACGGAAGGAAAATTAATTGGTTTAAAAGTCTCCTGTGACTCTGGCAGGGGGTGGCAATTTGCCGAAACCGATATCATTCGTCTGAGAATATCCTGGTGCTACCCTGTGATATTGCCATGGATAGTCATCGTGGTAGTCCGGTGATATCTTACCCTGAAGACGATCGATGTCATGCCATTCCGATGATATCACACCGTTCTGTACTCGTGATATCCTCTATGAAGAATAATTCGTCTTATACTAGTAATATCATTCTATAAGCAATTCTTCGACCTATCCTGGTGATATCATACTATTGGGAATACTTCCACCTATCCTGGTGATATCTTACTATTGGAAATACTTCGTCCTATCCTGGCGATATCCTACAATGGAGAATGTTTCGCCCCATCAGGGCAGTACGAGAATATTGAAACCACTTTGTCCCATCCTGGTAATATCCTTCTATGGAGAATACTTCCACCTATCCTGTTGATATCATACTATTGGGAATACTTCCACCTATCCTAGTCATATCCTACTATTGGGAATACTTCGTCCTATCCTAGTCATATCATACTATTGGGAATACTTCCACCTATCCTGTTGATATCATACTATTTGGAATACTTCGTCCTATCTTAGTGATATCATACTATTGGGAATACTTCGAACTATCCTAGTGATATCCTACAATGGAGAATGTTTCGCTCCATCAGGGTAGTACGAGAATATTGAAACCACTTTGTCCCATCCTGGTAATATCCTTCTATGGAGAATACTTCCACCTATCCTAGTGATATCCTACTATTGGGAATACTTCGTCCTATCCTAGTCATATCATACTATTGGGAATACTTCCACCTATCCTGTTGATATCATACTATTTGGAATACTTCGTCCTATCCTAGTGATATCATACTATTGGGAATACTTCGAACTATCCTAGTGATATCCTACAATGGAGAATGTTTCGCTCCATCAGGGTAGTACGAGAATATTGAAACCACTTTGTCCCATCCTGGTAATATCCTTCTATGGAGAATACTTCCACCTATCCTGTTTATATCATACTATTGGGAATACTTCGTCCTATCCTAGTGATATCCTACTATTGGGAATACTTCGTCCCATCCTAGTGATATCATACTATTGGGAATACTTCCACCTATCCTGGTGATATCTTACTATTGGGAATACTTCGTCCTATCCTGGTGATATCCTACAATGGAGCATGTTTCGCCCCATCAGGGCAGTACGAGAATATTGAAACCACTTTGTCCCATCCTGGTAATATCCTTCTATGGAGAATACTTCCACCTATCCTGGTGATATCTTACTTTTGAGAATACTTCGTCATACATTGTGATATCCCCTTATGAAAAATAGCCTAACTATAGAGGCTCATAAAATAAATCATCATTTTCTCTGGTCCGCATTCTATTATTTTCAGGCTATATCCACATTACTGGGCTTTTGCTGAAAATGTTACCCAACAAATGAATCTCTGTTTTCCAATTCCAGATTCCTTGTCAACATTTCAAAAGACCATGGTGTAACCCCAGCCTCACAACAACCATTATCCCCAGCTTATAATAATCCTAAGAAGGTAAAATGAAAATGTAGGCTTCCTAAATGTTACATGTGAATCCCATCAATACAAATCATGTCTTCTTAGATAATATGACATTTGAACTGAATAATATTTTCGACAGAGAAAACGGCGGGTGAAGCTTAAGGAGGACCCAAAGAATGTCGTTTTTGCACTAAAAGATTACATGGCCGTCTGCACTTCTATACTTCCTGCTGTTTTCCTGACAACATTTTTTTGCGACGTGGTCGACGTTGACAGGAGACAATGAAGCAGTCTGGTTATCTAAGTAACTCCAAATACCAGCTACAACATGAGTATGCTTCTGTCACCGTGCATGGAAGACCTCCAGAATAAATCATCAGCTGATGCTGATGTCTATCAGACTCGCGACAGTGCCATTTAGGACTTAGTGCAGTGGAAAGTTTGCGAGACGGCGTTTCTTGCTATTAGACGTAACTCAGGCAATACCGTAAGTAGCGTCTTGGCTCACGTCAACATACCTACGCTCATGGTTTCTGCTATCAAGAAAGATGGATTTGTAACCGTTCTGAAAATACGTCTTAGCCTAAGACTAAAACATCGAAGAACCATCTCCAGTAGCTGAAGACCCTGGTTCGATTTTCAACGTGGTTGTACTTCATGAATTCCATTTCTGGTGCCCCAGTCACGATGTAACTGGAATATTTCGAAAGTCGGTTAAAAACCTTCCCGAATACCATTGCATCGTCTTGTTCATTTGCAATTTTTAAAACATACCGAGGTCTTTAGTGAAGGTAGATGATAAAAAATGGCCATCCTATTGTTGACGATACGACACTGTATTGAGGCTACGTTGGGATAGGGGCGGTGGGGTAGCCTAGTGGTTAAAGTGTTCGCTTGTCACGCCGAAGACTCGGGTTCGATTCCCCACATGGGTACAATGTGTGAAGCCCATTTCGGGGTGACCACCCCCTCAACGCCGTGATTTTGCTAGAATATTGTTAAAAGCGGCGTAAAATCAAACTCATTCATTCACTCACTATGTTGGGATATATACATGGATGGGTCGACCTTTAGCTTTAGTCGAGTTTTAAGGCGTCCCATACTCACACAAGGCTTAGTGGGTACGAGTGGAGCCAATTATTGTCCCACGACTTCATGTGATTGGCCAGTAAAACCTTACTCACACATAACTAAATGTTTTTAGAGATTCATGTTAAAGCATCGCGTGAGAGGAAGCGTAGCCTAGTGGTTAAAGCGTTCGAAAGTCACGGCGAAGGATCGGGTTCGATTCCGCACATGTGTTTAATGTGTGAAGCCAATAAATGATGTAACCTACCGAAATATTCCTGCAACACTAACGAAAGCCACGAAAAACAAACCTTTTTCACCACGTGTAATGTAATGTTAGACCCGACATATTCTATCCTGACTGGGAGACCCGTGAAGATCCGGGTCAGAATTGATCTTCATTAACCCATGCTTGTCGTAAAAGGCGACTACCGAGATCGGGTGGTCGGGTCGCTGACTTGGTTGACACATGTCATCGTATCCCAATTGCGTAGCTCGAAGCCCATGCTGTTGCTCACTGAATTGTCTGGTCCAGACTGGATTATTTACAGAGTGTCACCCTCTAGCTTGAGTATTGCTGAGTGCGGCGCACAACTAAAGTACTCTCTCACTTGACTAGGAACATTGTGGTGCGTTCATCTACCCGCTTTCGGATGATTACAAGAATTCATTGCATGTCGAGATGAATCAATTCCTGAATCATTCCCAGGGACCGCTAGAGGACGCTGATGGGATGTCTGCACTTAATGGTAAACCAACACACCAACTAGGCTCCGATAAGATGTGCCCATTAAGGAAGCTTAAAGGCAGTTCGACATTTTGAAAATATGACACCCTGTAGTTTTTGCCAACTTCAGCTTGTGTAATAGGGTAACTAAGCGAAGGTGTTTAGCTGTGACATTTGCATTGCTGCTTGGTAATCATCTCGGGATTAAGAACCATGTATTGAAGAAGGTAGTGAGTGAGATCTGGCTTTAACGCTGCTTGGATCCTACTCTAGGTGCTTGTGTAGGGGGGTCACGTGACTAACCAGAACAAAATCACTCTGGACTGATTTCATCCTGGGATCAAGTCTCTTCACTCAGGGTCAAAACATTCCCACAATGCAGGATAAAAACATTCCCATGGCAGAAGCACTCCAGTTATACTTCACTTCACGATGCATTGTCCCGGGTAGTTTATCCTGGATGTATTGTTTTGATATATTTATATACACGTCAACGATGTTTTTGTTACAAGAGGTCAATTCTCAAAATTCACTTTCGATAAGGAACTAGCTATTTCATGTGGACTATTGTGTTATTCATTTGTAAAACACTGATTGATTATATTAGATCGCGAAGTTTCTGGAACGGTATAGACCAAATAAACAGAGTATGGACTCTGGAAGCTTTAGATAGATACAAGTGGGCCAACCCATGCCTCTGCCATCTAACGTGAGTGAGTGAGTGAGTGAGTGAGTGAGTTTAGTTTTACGCCGCACTCAGCAATATTACAGCAATATGGCGGCGGTCTGTAAATAATCGAGTCTGGACCAGACAATCCAGTGATCAACAGCATGATCATCGATCTGCGCAATTGGGAACCAATGACATATGCCAACCAAGTCAGCGAGCCTGACCACCCGATCCCGTTAGTCGCCTCTTACGACAAGCATAGTCGCCGTTTGTGGCAAGCATGGGTTGCTTAAGACCTATTCTAACCCGGATCTTCACGGGTCTGTCATCTAACAGTTCATTACAGACAGAACAGTACCCAGATGAGCGTTATTTTCGCACCCCTGAATATCCGGGTTAGAATTGGTCTGCAGCAACCCGTGCTTGTATGAGGCGATCGGGTGGTCAAGCTCACTGACTTGGTTGACATTCACTGACCATTTCAGTAGATATATGCTCATACTGTTGATCACTGGATTGTCTAATCTGGTCCAGAATCGATTACTAGCATTTCCAGACAAACGCCATATCGCTGGAATATTGCTGAGTATGGCGTCAAACAACCAACCAACGTTATTTTTACTCTGGATCCAGTCTACTGATCACTGAATGGAGACAAGCCAATACTTGCAAACTTCTCTGGAGTTCCAGCATGGCTGTGCATTTTGTCGGAGAGCGGAATGGAACAGAATGCTGTGTGGGCAACGTACGTAAAACATGTAGGAGCATTTCTTATTAGGCCAAATATAAAATATTCTTGTTTCTCATTATCGCCCGACCAAAACATTCTAAGTTTTGATTTTCTGTCGGAGAAAAGGTGTAAATTTCTACAGAAATCAAGGGGTTGTGATCATAAAATAAAATAAAATGTAAAAATAAAATCCGCTCGTTCGTCTCATTTTGTGTGTGTAAAAAGTGATGAGAAACAGGAATATATTTTTATGTGGCCTTAACACATCTATTGTTATCCATACCTGGGGCAACCAACACGCAAACAGGGCATTCGGTAAGACCCCCCTGCGCGTTATGGTTTCCACTCGTGCTCCCACCCAATTGTAAGGAGAACCTCTTAGTTTACCATGGACACATCAATCGTGTTTTGCAGACATAGAATACTGACATGCATGAAGATGATTCCCCCATTCAAAGTGAGCGATTGATTCTTTATATTGCTTCATAGTATTGCAGACATATAGTGAGTCAGATGGGTTTGACGCCGCTTTTAGCAATATTCCAGCAATATCACGGCGGGGGACACCAGAAATGGACAGTGTTGCGATTGTATTATATCTCCAAGTTTCTAGAACGGTCTAGAACAAATATAGACGTATGGAGTATGGAAACCTTTGGAAGCTTTTTAATAAATGTAAAGGGACATCTCACAGCATGCAAGGCCTTCATGAAGCTTTATGCAAGTCATTTTCAAATTTGACGTAACAGTGACCGAAATGATGTAAGATGCAATTACCTATTTTGGAAACTTGACTTGCCTTTGCGTGTATTCCGGACGAATGCAACCGGGATACGTTCACCATTCTGAGAACAACTGGCATCGTCAGTATTCTACATTGATTAATAGACATACTTATGTTGTCAGATCTCTACTTTCAGCAGATGTTTCTGTAGATCATGGAAAGGGGTTTGTCGATTTAAGTACACATGTTCGACAATATCTCGTTCGTGAAACGCAAATTGAACAGAACTCTAATCTGGCGCGTCATCAAAGGTTTTTGTCGGACTGCCGGACCAGTCGTAATATGATCTTTTGCTTAAGCGCATTAACGCCGCTTTTATGTTTCTCCACTACTATAAATAGATGCAATACTGTTACTGTTTCTAACGTGGCATTATATAATTTCCGTTACAGATGACGTTTTTGGGATGAAACACTCCTTTGATGAAATATTTTAGTACATACAGAGGACATAGCAACACCACCGCCTTTTAAGTCTGGTATTACTTATAGATCATCAAATGTAACGTAACAAGATAAAGTGCAATGCAGAAAAACACATTCATGACGAACACGCTTATGACAACTGCATTTTGGTCACGGCCACTTGCGGTGTATTGTAGTCACAATGTATATTACGAATTACGGTTATGACGATTTAAAATTGGTGACCCATTTCAGATGAAAATGATGCAAGGTGAGGTGAAATGGGGTTTAACGTCGTGCTTGAGAATATTTAGCTCATATGACGACGTGCATGCGTGTGTATGTGTATGTGCGGCTGCTTGTACTAGCCCAGACTTAAGCTGGTTTTATAGTGCCAGCCCACTGAGATACCATGCCGCAGTGAAGCATGAATACCCCACTCAGACACACTATACTGACTCCGAGACGACCAGTCTTTGTTGTACCCATTAATGCCGAGCGCCAGGCAGGGACCAACAAGTACCATATTTTAACGTCTTTTGGTATGACGCGGCCGGGGATCGAACCTTCGACCATCCGCTCTCCAGGAGGACGCTCTAACCACTACACCACGGGGGCGGTGACAAAATAATAATCCGAAACTAGGAAGGTTTTTGAAAGGTCAGGTCAGAGATCAAAGGGACCACTGACCCAAATTTGAGGTCTACTCCCATTTGTGAGAACTCCCAGTTGTGAGACAGCGGAGTAGGTAATTAGCAAAGAAAACACACCTTACTCCCCTATCTGATAGAATGGATTAACCCCAGCTAATTATGGATTAGCTATTTAACTGAATCTTGTGGAGGTTTACTTAATGAAACTCTAAAAGATAAAGTAATTAACCTACTCAGATAAATGGCTTCAAAAAATAAACATTTTGTGTAGGTAACTTCGTGATCATTTGAAAGAGATATTAATTTACCTACTTAGATTTACGTGTTAGAAAAATCTAGCAATAACTGTTGTAACTATAATTAATCCAATGTATTTATTAACCTTTGACTGCTCTTTCCGATCACCATTATGGCAGGCCTTCAACAAGTAGAATATATCACCAGTTCACGATAATCTTTTTCAGTATTTCAGTATCTAATGAAAACAATAAATGCTCTTCAACGAACAATGTCTTCTGTGTTAATTAACTCATTAATGAACTATGCCTCCTGCGGGTACTCTTCAGCAACAGGGCTGTTCCCACTTTCATCGTAGGGATGGGGAAGCACCACCTGTGTGCACTGAACCATTAATTAATGTGTCTCACAATTTTGAGTTCTCACAAATTGGAGGACACCAAATTTGATGATGACTGGGAATCTGGATAATCAAGACTGGTTCTTTCATACATAGGCGTTTAAATATTTACGCTCACTGAGTCAGCGTTTCTGCTGGTGGAGTTAAGTTCGCTGTTTTAATCATAAGCTTAGTGACATTTACCTATGCCGAATCAACTTAAAAAGAATTTGTGGGGGCCGAAACATTATGTCTACTCCCCGGTGTGTCGCAGAACTAATATACTTCTTCAGCGATTTAATTAGGTTGTCCGTATTTTGTATGTGTTCATTTCAGCCTCAACCAGTAAGAGAGCATTCTCTTCCCACAGAGGTTACTCCTGTCATATCTTCCTACGTAGGAAGATATGACACGAGTAACCTCTGTGGGAAGAGAATGGTAAGAGAGTGGTTAGGCGAGGAAATAACATAACTTAAGTGTTTTTCACTAATTGTGTGAAATATTTTTATTAAAATTTTAATCACTTGGTGTTGGTCTTTAAATTGCTTTATGGTGTAAATTGAGTCGCTAGGTTTCAGCTTGGGAGACATTATTTTTCCTTATCCTGACTCATTCGTATTGCTTATCTCACGTGGGTAACTGATGCACAAGCGCGGGAGAGGCCCATTTGGGGTGAGCTGTTTTTAAACTGTTCTTGGGAACAATGGGGCAGAGGTTTCTACTGTACCTGGGGAAGAAAGGGAGTTAAGTAATAAGTATGATTCAGGAAAAGTGTAATATAAATAAATAAAAGTTTAAAGCAAAAAAAAAGAAAAAAAAAGGATAAGTATAGAATATCATCTTGATCCAAAAGAATACATTTTTGTCAAGTTCAGACGAAGAACGATCAAGAGGACAGTAGTCTGCCCGGACAAGAGGGTCTTTGTCATCACATATGGGTATAAATATTCACAGTGGCAGAGAAAAATGAGATGAGAAAAGTTGTTATTGTTTTATGTCGGACGAAAATTCAAGGTGGGCGAGGAATTGGAAACAGAAATGTAAGGATGGCCTTACTCATAAGCAGTAGAATCTCTGCATTCGTACACCGGCGGCATAATTCAGGATTAACATCTAGCTTTTATTAGTTTCAATAAAATCAATAAATACACGATCATAATTAGGGATTTGGGTTCCATTTGATCACTGGATTGTCTGGTTTGTTTTATAGGTCGGTGACAGGAGAAAAACCAAAAATGAATACCCGAATACCTGAGGTCATAGCTGGTGTATCGTTATCCATTCCCATGATTTTCTATCTATTTTGCCCTATACGACAAATGGAATCTTTTTCGTCGGATAACCAAGACGAGCTGCCCTCTTCCATTGACGTTATATATTCCTATCGTCTTAATGGAGCGAGACGCGCACACAATGAATACAGCTATTGAGGATCTGATGATATTATCGCACTATGGAGAACATGTGGGTTAGCAGCTCTCGAAATCTCCATGCTAACTGACAAGGTTAATAAGCTATTAGCCCGGTTTCCACTATACTGTTAATTGTAAGTGGAATCAAGCTGACAGTGACCGGTGAGGATAACTCGGAGCGATCGCTCTGCTTGTAAACGTTAAAGAATCAAAACACAGCAGTAGAATTGTGTGTTTCCATTCGGTTATTCTTAAAATGCATCGGTAAATATCAACGTGTCTTTGTTCGTGTAAACGTAGGATATTACATTTGTAGTTATAGGATAAATAATAAACAGTTTACTTCCTTTCATGACCTTTGTAATGATAATATAGAGATTCAATTCGTGACAACAATGGTAAAATTGGTTCCAGTTCCAAAGTGTTTCTTAGAGGTTTCAATGAGTGAGTGAGTGAGTTTAGTTTTATGCCGCTTTTAGCAATATTACTTCAAAATCACGGCGGGGGGCACCAGAAATGGGCTTCACACATTGTACCATATTGGGAATTGAACTCGCGTCTTCGGCGTGACGAGCGAACGCTTTAATCACTAGGCTACCCCACCGCCCCGATTTCAAAGAGAATCAGGAAACTCATGTCCATGTTTAAAATTAATTATACCAATAAATTCAACGCCTCAGCAACGCTTTTATGCCGTCTTATAGTAGACATATGTCTGGTATTTCCACAAATGGAAACATGAGTCTCAGACAATGACCTACTTTCCAGCCGACCGAATTTTCTCGTGTGAAAGTGAAAAGAGACACTACAAAAATCTATGGTTACACTAAATTTCACTTCCTTGTATAATAAGAAAATGGTATTTACAAATTGATTTTGATTTTAAAGTTTATAAAATCTTATTTCTATATTTTATGTCGGGGTTTAGGCAGCATGTCGTTAACTAAGACGTCACAGACTACCCCTGTTTGAAGTGGTTGTACAATGATTCACAATTCATCTGGCTGACTGGTTACACCTGTTATGTGTTCTTTGCGGTTACTTAGTGTATTTTTATAACGTACAATGTCATTGATATAATATCATGTCCGTACCAGACCGCCACACATTCCAGCGGTCGATCAGAGCACGTTCTCGTTTTGAGATTTCCACGATTTCCAGATTTCCGTTTGTCAGAGCACGCTGTACGACAGAGCACTCTGCACGAAGTGTTTGCAAGGATTAGAAGGGGCGTAGTGTTGCAATATACAAGTGATTAGATGTATCAAACAATACTGATTAATATTTACAAACTCGGGAAGATCAGTTATTGACGTCGCAAGAGCAATGGGATGCAGCCGTCGTACTGTGTATGACTTGCGAGGTCATCTACAACAAACTGGCACCACTTCTGATGGCCACAGGTCGGGTCGTCCACGTGTGACGTCACGAGCAGAAGACCGTCAAATCGTCCTACGTGACAGATTTCTGCCGGCTACACGAACCAGGGCTGAGATGTTTAGAGGTCGACTGTCCTCACAGACCATTCGAAATCGGTTGCGGGCTGCCAATCTCCATTCTCGACGTCCATATCGTGGGCCAATATTGACGCCGTTTCATCAACGTCAACGTCTGCTGTGGGCCCAACGTCACCTCCGATGGACCCAGAGAGACTGGAATCGAGTCGTCTTTAGCGATGAATCCAGGTTTACCCTCAGATTCGCGGACGGCAGGCATAGAGTCTGGAGACGACGTCGTGAACGGTATGCCCAATGTTGTGTACAGGAATTCGACAGATTCGGGGGCGGAAGTTGGATGGTGTGGGGTGCTTTCTGTGGAAACAATCGTTCCCGACTTCTGGTCATCCGTGGAAACCTCACAGCTGCTGCTTACCGCGACCAGGTGCTCACCCTGAACTCGTTCCTTTCATGGCGGCTCATGGCCCAGGTCTACAGTTCCAGCATGATAATGCTCGGCCGCATACCGCGATGTTGACACGAAATTTCCTTCAAAACGCTGGAATCAACGTCATGGACTGGACATCGAGGTCCCCTGACCTTAATCAATAGAGCACGTTTGGGATGCACTTGGGAGAAGGCTTCGTGGTCTTAGGAACCAACCTCAGAATTTGCAGGAACTTGGCGCTGCCATGCAGGAGCAATGGCGCAGAATCCCCAACCACGTGTTTACAAGCATCAGGCAGTCGATGAGGAGGCGGTGTTTGGCAGTGGTGAATGCGCGGGGCGGCCATACACGATATTGAACTGAGAAATTTCGCATTTTATTCTTGTGACTTGACATTCTGTATACCCATGTTTTGGAACGGCGGTGTAGCCTAATGGAACTGATTATGGCACTGTCAGTGTATCGAGTACATCACACAGATCTCAGCAATGAAATAATAACAATTTAACCATCTTACCATCTCTTGTTCTTTTATAGTGCCCTAAAGAAAAGAATGTGAAGTTTCTTTTGAAATATTTACATATCAAAAATTCTGGACTGGTTATTGTACTAACTTGCGCAACAGGACAGAACCCAGTCAGCAAGAAACGATACTGTAGTGAAATCAATGTTTTGACTTGATCTGATGCATCGGTGACGCAATGTCCTTGTATTGACTTGTGCAATATGTTCCAAGAATTTCTCCTGTGTGTGATCGTTCCTAGAGATGAAGCAGGATACGCTTACATGTTCAGGAACAATCAGTATCTTCACTATTTGATAGTGCGTCATATATACATGCTTATGATTTAATTGGAATCTAAACTAAACTCTGAATTTCATTATACTTATGATCATTTAAAGGGTCATATCAGAGCACGTTACAAGATGGCACTTGTTGTTGCCCCGTCTGAAGCTCCGAATTAGTAATCATTTAACGTCACATCGGTTTCAAGGTGATGAAACAAGGTCTAGTTGGCCTTGGTATAATGTTAAGTGTGAAACCCATTTCTGGTATCCCCCCGCCGTGATATTACTGGAATATTGCTAAAAGTATCGTAAGACTCACCCACTCACTCACAAAAATGTCGGTTAGCCATGTCAAACTGCGGCATTAGAAATGAGTGGGATAACGCTACACAATCTCACGCAACCAGTACAAGCAGACTTATACATGCACACACCTACACACACACGTGCATAGACACGTGCTTGAACGGCGTTACATAAGTAAAATAGCCTCGTTACATAACTGAAATAACCTCGCCCGTGACGTTAAACCTCATCTCACGTCGACCCCACAGATACAAGCACATCAACGCTTGCCCAACTACATCAACGCATGACCTAGTACATCAACGCTAATCCTCAATCAGCTCCAGTAGGAAGTGGTTGATTGTCGTAGGTCCATCACAGCACTGTACCAAGTCTCATCAACCCAGTACAGAAAAGTCAATACAAAATCACAAGGAAAAGATACGTCGGATGAATAGGAACACGTCACCCGAACACCAGTCATCATAAATGTTCCCCGGGGGTAATTACCCTTGTTTCTGTCAGACGTTGTTATACCCCCATCAACATTACCCATAACTACACCGTCTTAACAGGTAATTGTGAAAGAGGGACCCTAAGTATCGCTTACAGACCACCATCCCTTTGCGGAAGCTGTGTGCCAAATCTACATCCTCCATTAGGACCAGGAATGACGGACTATAATGAAAGCCTTTAATAGCCTCGGACATTCTGTTCAGTGTGGCCATGTCTCATGCATTTGTTCAGCCCGGCCTGTCGGAATTCGGGATGGACATTGTGTGTGTGTCAAATGGTTAGGGATCTCCCCGGCTTAGATAATAGCTCTCATCACATGATGTCCGCAGAGGCAAAGAGACCTCTCCAGACAGTCTCGAGTCTTTGGTGGGATTAGGTTGCAATGCATACAACAGTACTCACGTGAACAAACATCCTTGTTTAAGTAGTGCATTGCTGCAAAAGTATATAGATCTACGATCCGTTGCTACGCCTCTAAGCCAGCAACGGCAAGGAAACCGAAATGAACTATGTATGCAACAGCATTAACTTGTTAGGTCGTTGTATTACCATGTTTTCTTTTTTGGAATGACGGGCAAGGCTACATCCGGAAGGCACGCATATATCTACACAATGTCCGTTATAACGAATTACTGTCAGGTTATTCAAATATTTCGTGATTGTGTAATTCAGTTTTGAACTAACAAGATTTGCTTCTAGAACATATTGGATCAGCAATTCAGATGCTTGCCTTTGCAACAGACTGGCAGAGACAATTGATGGATAAAGACTCTTTTTATATCATTAATGGCATACAGTAGACAAGGGGAAGAACGAAGATGCTTATCAGTATGGTGATCGCGTTATTTGCTTGACGTTCAGTGTGTTGTGAAAGCGGCTGGAACGTGTTCTCGTGGAGTGAGCGAATGAGTAAGGTTTTACGCCGCTTTTAGCAATATTCCAGCAATATCACGGCGGGGACACCAGAAATGGGCTTCACACATTGTACCCATGTCGGAAATCGAACCCGGGTCTTCTAGTAACGAGCGAACACTTTAACCACTATAGGCTAACCTTTTTCTGGGGCTATTGAACTATAGAAATTAATTACAGTGGAAGGACAGATTGAGAGCAAGATAGATAGATGATAGGTAAATGACAGCTCGATAGATAGATAACAGATAGACGATAAACTAATGATGGATAAATATAAAAATAATTTTATAAATATGTTGCATAGATATATACATAGATATATAAACTATTTTTTTGAAAAAAATAATCCTTTTACATGCAAGCGCTGTCAGCTCCAATGTACCTTTTAACATTCGCCCATAAAGGCATTAAATTACTTCAAGCTGCTTTTTCACCTGTATGCAGCCTGTGTTTTAAAATTCATGAAAAAGTTTTGAAACCAAACACTGAGGTAGACCTTGTGTTGTCAGGTGCACCCTGGGTGATCAAAGACGTGCACCTTTTTACTAAGGGTGTGTGTTAAACTGTAAAGGTCGTTATGTACATAGAAGATTGAGTTAAAGTCCATCTGAGTATCATCTGCACAACGGAGTCGTAGACGTACACAACACGGAGCGTTAATACGGTGTCCACAGACCACGGATCTTAGTGAGTGTGTGAGTATAGTTTTAAGCCGCATTTAACCATATTCCTACCAAATTACGACAGTGGACATCGGAAATGGGCTTCACTCAATGTGCCCATGTGGGGAATCGAATCCGGGTCTTCAACGTAACGAGCAAACGCTTTAACCACTAGGCTACCCCACCGCCGCTCCTAGGATCATAACTGGGAATCGAACTTGTAGCTAAGTGGGATCCCACTCAAACAGCCACCCGCGGCATCATCTGTGTCAAGAGTTAAGGTTCGGTCAGCAAACAACACAAGAAGATGGGATCCAGTCTTCATGACCTTGTGAAAGACTCAAACTGGAATTATTAAATCGTTTAAATATTGGCATAATTCCAAAATATATATTTGACGCGCTCAACGGGATAGCCCGATCCCTTTAGTCGACTAGTGCGACAAGCATCTTATGTTGAAGGTCAATTCCAACCCGGATCGTATCGGGTACATGCTGAAGCTGATTCAACAGATGGCACTGCATACTTTAACCACTTTCTGGTGTCTCTCGCCGCGATATTACTGGAATATTGCTAAAAACGACGTAAAACCATACTCACTCACTCACTACTTTAACCAAAGAAACGCGCTTCTATAACTGACAATACGACATCGGCCATTTTGGAACTACTTTCGTACACGTGACCATCACATGACAACCATCTCTAACCATATATAACCGTTCAAAAGGCATGATAATGAGTCCAAATATAAAGGAATATCTGATATGTTTTAATCACGTTCTAAACTGTCAAAAAACGGCCACCACAAAGGCGAACTACATGCGGCAAGATATGTTGCTACACGGCTTAAACTGAATTCACGTCATATCACTACTCCATTGCTGTCTGAGGTGTTATGTTATCGGAATAAGACCCGAGTTGAGTCAAAGGCCTGTCCCTCTCCATCATTACAAACCTCCCAAAACCCAAATACGTGAAATAGATTTTCACTACATTTCTACATCCCGGACTTAAGCAAATGTCAGACAACACACGTTGGTAACGCGTTGTTAACTCAACCAACTGTCTGCTACCATCCAGGCTTGTATCGTAAATATAAGTTAAGCCAATGCTCATTCAGTTGAAATGGGTACAATTTCGGTGAAACGCGACGGCCGTGTTCCGTCAGCCAAATCTTAGACAGCAACCGGGCCAATTCAAGCCATCAGTCACATTGAGAGACAGAAATTTGTGATTGCACCCCTCCGTCTGATTGATTGGGTTCAGATAAGCAATACCATGGAATCCTTCAATTCTGTTTGTTCAGCCATTGGGAACTTAAGTGAGAATATTACTGCCTCAAATGTATTTTGTGTAAATCAATCTGACACCTTTGTCGATAAAATGCCATATATCATCCCAAACAGCCCGAGTTTCAGATGACCGCTTCAAGGCGTTTTAGCCCGAGCCTTCACAAAGGGGAGATTCTGCCTGAGAATTAGTCTTTCACTGGGAAGAATTACCGCTTGTTATATCCCAATATGTTGAGGACAAAAGTTGCTACTTTTAGAAAGTCTTCCTGATCCCAACCAGAACGTAGTCCTTAAGCACGCGTAGGAATATAGCCGGAAGCGGTTATCTGGTGATGGAATGCTGCACGCGGAGGGATCTCACTATCGTCCATCTCCCTTCCTTCTGACCTGTGGCAAGCAGCAATGCTAATGAGGGAAAAGACGTCAAAATGTGCTACAGAGATCAAAATTGGATAAATAATTGTTTGATCGCCTTCCAACAAATTAGACAAACCATCATTTATACTATACGCACATGGAATGTTAAGAAGCAGTACGCATGCGCAAAAGGGCTAAGGCTGACATAGCGGATTTTAACCACTCAATCAATTGTCGTTCTTCGCTCCCAGTTTTGTTTGCGTAAAGCTGTGTTTATATTAGACATGGAAGTTGTGTATTTTAATCATTGTAAAATATGTTTTATGCTGAAATTTGTCACTCAGGTGTTTGTATTTCGAAAATTTGATAGTCACGCAATAACGATGCCTAAGAGGTTGCAGATTTGAAGTAGTGGAAAGTCGTGATTAAGTGATGGGGAGAGACACGTGCGATTGTGGAAACGAAGAGTTCAATGCCCGCTACCAGACACTGTGATGACATGAGTGAGTGAGTGAGGGAGCTTCGGGTAATCGAATTGGGATCCTTGAAGAGTGAGTGTGTGAGTTTAGTTTTACGCCGCACTCAGCAATATTCCAGCTATATGGCGGCGGTCTGTAAATAATCGAGTCTGGATCAGACAATCCAGTGATAAACAGCATGAGCATCGATCTGCGCAATTGGGAACCAATGACAGGTGTCAACCAAGCCAGCGAACCTGACCACCCGATCCCGTTAGTCGCCTCTTACGACAAACATGGGTTACTGCAGATCAATATTCTAAACTCATCAAAATCCTCATCAGTGAATAATAACATGTGAGCAAATACTCAAGAGTTTAAGATTGATCGGTTGTCGTTTGACGCAGCTCTCTGCAATATTCCGTCAATATGGCGGCGATCTGTAAATAATCGAGTCTGGACCAGAAAATGATCAACAGCATGAGCATCGATCTGCGCAATTGGGAACCGATGACATGTGTCAACCAAGCCAGCGAGCCTGACCACCCGATCCCGGGATTTTTTAAGAAAAGTACATTGTTGGACTTAATAAAAACACTCGGAAAAAAATTAGTATGTTTTATTGAACAGGGGTTTTCTCATAAGCATTGAAGTTATAAGTAATTAATTTTCACTTACCCTTCGAGAAAACGCAAATTTGAAAACAATATGTTGATTAACACGATGATGTATTCGTCAAGGACAAATCGGGCGTTTTATCGATCATTTTTCGTCAAAACAGGAAATAAATTACCCGTGATCAAATATACGATACACACGGTAACTTTAACATTAGTCGGTGATTCACGCATTCGACTTGTTTCACGCATTCGACTTGTTTTTATAAACAATTGATCTCTATATACACCAATAGAAGCTTTGAGGACAAACTGCTATCATTGTGTTGATGCCAATGTTCGCCTATATTGCACTACGTGGTCTTCAAACATTGTTTGCCTTTATACATTTTAACTCATTTCTCTCCGCTGTCATTAGCTTCCTGTCATAGAAGATTGGTTCAAAGTGGTTTAGCTGTTTGACATTCCGCTGACCATTTGATATATAAGAGGAAAATACCACTCAAGAAGGTAACATGACCTTAAGGACATATAAATTACGAAAATGTGTTCCACTGTTCAGTTGAAATGGACAATGCTCCAGTGAGCGAGTTTAGTTTTACGCCGCTTTCAGCAATATTCCATCAATATCACGGCGGGGGGACACCAGAAATGGGCTTCCCCATGTGGGGAATCGATCCCGGGTCTTCGGCGTGACGAGCGAACGCTTTAACCACTAGGCTTTCCCACCGCCACCCGACAATGCTCCAGTTTGCTTATTCTACCTTGCGATTAGACGACATTATATATATTGTTTATTTGGTCCTGTAAACTGTTCTCGCCAAATTAGCTGTACATGTCGATACTTCGTCCTTTGTATTTACATTAAGGTCGATGCACGTCGGGGGCGGTGGGGTAGCCTAGTGGTTAAAGCGTGCGGTCGTCACGTCGAAGACCCGGGTTCGATTCCCCACATGGGTACAATGTGTGAAACCCATTTCTGGTGTCTGGTGTCCCCTGCCGTGATATTGCTGGAATATTGCTAAAGGCGGCGTAAAACTAAACTCACTCACTCACTCGATGCACGTGGGCACCTTCAACTGGATATGGCATTTTGGCTGCCTCCTGATGGGTAAATTTCTAAGATTCCTTCGGGAAACTACCTTGGTACCACTGTAAATATCATTTTATAGCCTGATTATTGGATCCCTTTGACGGCCTCAAGCAGTCAGTCATGAAAATAATCGGTCTCTATACCATTAGGAATATCCATGAGGGGGTGAATTGGGTTTTACGCCGCTTTTAGCAATATTCCAGCAATATCACGCCGGGTGGCACGAGAAATGGGCTTCACACATTGGACCATGTTGGGAATTGAACTCGCGTCTTCGGATTGACGAGCGAACGCTTTAATCACTAGGCTACCCCACCGCCCCGAATATCCAAATGATTAGTGTATGTGGATATTATTGGTGTTTTGTGACAGTAAGGAATATTGTTACATCGGGCACTGCAGGAGTTCCTTATAGGAGTTCACCTTACACAGTGTGAACACGGAGCGATGTTCTCTTCATTCTTTGACGGTAATATGTCATTCTGGAAGACGAACGCTTCCTACCCCATTTTGAGATTGTAGGTCGATGCTCTAACTATCGATGTTTTAATTCCAATCACTTGAAAACAGACAATTAAATCTGTCAGCAGGCTATTGATCTGTTGTCAGACTCTGGTTATCGTTGACACGGCCTCTACCCAGGCACCGAGTGTGTTTACTGAGAGTGTCAGATATCAACAGGGCGTTCCATCTTGCTGTGGGTCCGAGATGTTGAGCAAAGAGGTCGGTTATATTCAAACGTACGCCATAGCATGGTGGTCTTCGAGAATGAGATGGCCTGCGAGGAAATGTAGGGTGAGATGGTGTCCGAGAGGGGTTGGTTTGAGATGGACTCCGACAACGAGATGGGTTGGGATGAGATGGCCTTCGAAGTTGGGTGGGATGAGATGGTCTCTGAGAATGGGTGGGGTGAGATGGTCTCCGAGAATGGACGGGGTGAGGTGGTCTCAGAGATGTGTGGGGTGAGATGGCCTCCTAGATGTGGGAAGGGTGAGATGGTCTACGAGATGGGGTTGGGTGAGATAGTCTCCGAGAATGAATGGGGTGAGATGGTCTCCGAGATGGGCTGGGGTGAAGTGCTCTTTTTCAATGTGGGGTTGTCTCCGGAAAGGGGATGAAATGGTATGGGATTTAGGTGGTTTAGACTGGGTGAGGCGAACTAAAAAATGGTGTAGGGTGACATGGTTTCTGAGATGGGGTATGATTGTCTAGGCTGGAGTAAGGTGTCTCCTAGACAGGCTTGGTTGAGATAACCTAGGCTGAGGTGAGGTGATCACCGAGATAGGATAGAGAGGGGTAAGATCAGCTCATCACCGAGATAGGATAGAGAGGGGTTTAGATAGGGGTAAGATCAGCCCATCACCGAGATGGGATGGAAAGGAGTCAAGGCCTGAATGAGGTGGATTAAAGCTGTGTTTGCTTGCATTGGAAGTCCAAAAACATGTACAGGACAGGACATTACAAATTCCAAATCTCGCGTTGTCTCGCGATATCCTTCCGGGAATACAACCAAGGTGGGCATAGCATTCACAAAATAAGATTGTATGATAATCATCTATATTAGACTAAATGAAAACTAGATGTTGAGAAAACATATTCGTAGGGTTTGAGAGACCGAAGAAAAGAAACCTATATCTTAATTAACTGAAGATGAAGCCCAGTTAAGGTGAAGGTCTCAACGGCATGATCTGTTCCGTGTCTAAACTTGACGCTTTGCCCTTGTGCGAAATACAATTAGAGCAGGACTTGTTTACCGTTTTCCCGAACACCTGGTGTCATCACCGGTCATCTTTTACGACAATAATCTGTATCGGTAGATAATCGATATTGTTAGTTCTCTGTCGTTGACTTGTTGTTTGTTTGTTATCTTGTTGCATTATAACGCCGCACTCAGCATCACCCGACCCGTAAGTCCCCTCATACGACGAGACCGCCTCCGTGGTGTAGTGGTTAGAGCGTCCGCCCGGAGAGCGAAAGGTCGCGGGTTCGATCCCCGACCGCTTCATACCAAAAGACGTTAAAATATGGTACTTGTTGGTCCCTGCCTCGCGCTCGGCATTAATGGGCACAACAAGGACTGGTCGGCTCGGAGTCAGTATAATGTGTCTGAGTGGGGTATTCATGTTTCACTGCGGCATGGTATCTCAGTTGGCTAGCACTATAAAACCAGCTTCAGTCTGGGCTAGTACAAGCAGCTGCACATACATATACACACGCATGCACGTCGTCATATGAGCGAAATATTCTCAAGCACGACGTTAAACCCAATTCCACCACCACTACCTCATACGACGAGCGTGGGTAATTAAATTAATTCTAACCTGGATCGCTATGGGTTGACATGTTTTAATTGGTATCTGTAATATTACACAAAATATTGTTCAGTAGATCATGTTGGTCACAGACGTTGATAATAGGACAACGGTGTCACTGATCCATTCAAGGACATCTCGTACCAATATGTTCTAGGTACACTTCTCTATTTTGCTAAACAACAATCATCTATAGAGAATATCGAACCCGTCATTATTGTATATATGAAATAACAGTACCAAATGTTACCACAGATAACTGCACCCGTGTATTTCTATCCAACATGCATACGTCACAGCGGGTTTGTAATATTATTCTTATTGTAGTATAGACAATATTTCAGATCTATTACACATGTAGATATTTTGTGAACTTGTCACAGGTGTGCTTGAACCGATAAATGACAAATGCACTGATTAACCCGTGTCGTTGCGTACAACGTTCCATAAATGTCTGTTAGTTATACACGACTGAGTTCAGTTTAAGCAGTGGTTGAATACCTTCGTGCATGACTATCCCATATGTACAATGTCCAATGACAAATGCACTGCTTGAACTTAACAACCGATCCTTCGCCATCCCAAATCGGTGTTTTCAAGACTATTATGTATCTTACAATACATATTTAATAACGCCCATGAATAATCAACATTAAGTTAAACAGGAAAAACAAGTAATTACATCTATTTTTTTCAGGGATACTTTATGCTTGCTCGAAGACTAGTTACAACAGTATATATTACATCATATCAAAAGGTTTATAGCTTCCATAGTTATGATTTTATATGTCGTTGAATGTACACAATCGATTGTAGATGTGGTAGATATATTTGGGTATTCTT
The DNA here is from genome assembly GCF_003918875.1 of Haliotis rubra. Lineage (NCBI taxonomy): Eukaryota > Metazoa > Mollusca > Gastropoda > Lepetellida > Haliotidae > Haliotis > Haliotis rubra. The sequence goes on along the minus strand of NW_025765170.1, from coordinate 1,298,977 downwards.
TGAGTATGTTTGGTAGAATCAAGTATTACAGAGTCATTTCCAAATATCATGTGAATATTATCATAGATCAGTTGTGTTGTAGCTTGGGTAATTAAGTTAGCGATGGGGTGGAATAAATCGACAGGGTAGCAGACAGAGTGAGTGAGTGGATGATTGAGTGAATGAGTGACGTCTCAATTGTTTTACAGTGTAATAGAAGAAAGTAGGAAAAGCCAAAGAAAACGAGGTGGGACCCATGTTTTTTAAAGGTGAGGTGTGTGAGAGAGAGAGAGAGAGAGAGAGAGAGAGAGAGAGAGAGAGAGAGAGAGAGAGAGAGAGAGAGAGAGAGAGAGAGAGAGAGAGAGAGAGAGAGAGAGAGAGAGAGAGAGAGAGAGAGAGAGAGAGAGAGAAACGCTCTATCCGCCAAACCACGGCGGCGCTTCTATTGACTTCAACCCTAATAGCCTCTTCATCCGTTTAATCATACGGGCAAGCATTTTCACAGATCATTATTTTTATTCACTACTCAAGCGCAGCATGAACCCAAGTCTACCTTTAAATAATTCATATACAAGGTGCGACGTCTCGCCTATTGTTAACTAGAAAGTCTATATCACTATCGAGAAATTATGCAACACTTTACACACTTGGGGCAGCACACGAAATGATACAATTTAGGCGTCTCCTGAAACAGCATTGATGCCGAATATATAAATATAATTTCTGGTAAAGGTTTGGCCCCAAGGGGCTAAAATATATTAAATACTCCAAAATCCTCACCAGTGAATAATGACCTGTGAGCAAATACTCCGGAGTTTAAGACTGATTAATTGTTGTGTAACGCCGCACTCAGCAATATTCCAGCAATATGGCGGCGATCTGTAAATAAACGAGTCCGGACCAGACAGTGATCAACAACTTGAGCATCTACCTACGCAATTGGGATACGATGACATGTGTCAACCAAGTCAGCGAGCCTGATTACCCGATCCCGTTAGTCGCCTCTTATGACAAGCATGGGTTGCTGAAGGCTAGTTCTAACTCGCATCTTCACGGGTCAGAGTGCCCAGTGCTGTTGCTGACAACGTAGACAAGAAACAGTTTAACTGGACAATGGTCAGTCCAACTTGTAGTTGCCAGGGTAGCAAAGGATCCCTGTTTTGAAATGATGGGCACCTGTTCGTATCCGAACCATACTTCCATCCATTTCTGTCATCCGATCCCCTTTAAAGTCGAGTCTGGCGTCATAAAGAATGGTAAACCTTCACCAGAAAACTTTTAACGATGGCCTCGTACAAGAAGTTTATTGTTGACATTTGCCGTTCATCATTAAAGCTCCTTTAAATGTGATCAAAGAACATCGGAATCCCCTAGAGAACAGGATGGGTTGTTGTGCCATCATCTGTTATCCTGTGCCGAGAAAGTCCAACATGCACATTTACTTCTCGAGGAGGGTAATTTGAAAATAGTGTCCAATTAAACACTCCAAGGAGGGGAACAAATCATGCCCCTTGATGAACTATTCCCTGTCGCTCTCTGGATCAGTTCAGTCAATGGAATAAACGTCCCGACTAGGCGTAAACTTTGATCATCCGCCAAAAGACCACGGGTGGCACAGACACTGGTATTGACTACAGCAGTTTCATGCTTTGTAATGGCCCCGGTTTCTTTCCAATGAGAGGGTATGTTCAATTGGAACAAGGAAATAGAGCCGGATCTCCTGCTATTATTTCACAATTAATCCCTTCACTGGCGCATTCAATAAACGAACTTTTCTTGCCAGTGTTTAACTCGACGAGGCCAGTTTGATGCAAGGATTGAGAGAGGAGCTGCCCCAGTAATTATGTGTTACAGAATTTAAGACCATCTCAACCACTGGTAGGAATTCCATGGGTACTAGACCCCGTGCCAGTCAAAGGCGAGAGGTCGACCTTTTATCGTTGGAATCTGCCATCGATTCAGCGCGGAGACAGTTCTTGGGATGCAATGAACTCCCTTGCACGGCAGACAGAGGGGGCACTGAATATATTGGTAATGAAAATATAAAGGCTTTTTTAGAAGATGGTCTCAGTCTTTGAGAATGTTGGAATCAGAGGGGAGATTTATAGATGATGAACATTAACCCTCGCTGCTATCATTTCGAGGTGGCAATGTGTTGTTTACACCCCCAAGTATGGATTTTTTCGTCACTGGCGAGAAATTTATTTTTTCGTACGGGAATCCATTTTCTTTGAGAAAAAATAGCTTAGGCTCTCTTAAGCTGTTATTCTTCAGTGTGAGATATCTCCCACATGTTGTCATACAAAAGACTCCAGGCCTGGGTGCTGTGCGTTCAGATTTAATAGATCAAATTGTTCCTGGCAAAATTTGTTCTGAATAGCACCGAGATCTGTAATGCTCAATTTGTGATCACAAATTGCCACGGAGATTTACATTGAATCAATTCCCTGCTTTAGAATTCCGGATCCGTGCTATCCTTTTTCCATTCACGAGATAGTAGTTACTTTCAATCATCGATGAAAATCATTTTTTTCCGTGAACAAACTGAGAGTGACCATCAAAGATTGACCATCAGTGAAGGAGCACTCGGGTCAATATCAACACTCTCAATATCTTCCTCGTGCATCTACTTCATGTTTTGTCAATAATAACCTATTACTTCGGCGCGTTGCAAAATTACACCAAGCTTTGACTGAAATGAAGATCGGGTGGTCAATGGATAAACAGAATTTCCTTCTTTGCTTTTTTGTGTATTTATTGTTTCACGCCGCACTAAGCACTATTTCAACAATATGACGGCGGTCTGTAAATAATCCAGTCTGGACCAGACAATCAAGTGAATAAAAATATAAGCATCGCTCTACGCAACTGGGATATGATGACATGTGTCAACCAAATCAGCGAGCCTGACCACCCGGTCCTGTTAGTCGCCTCTTTCGATAAGGATGGGTTGCTGAAGACCAATTCTAACCCAGAATTTCAAAGGTAGGGTAAAACAAGGACATGTTGACTGCAGCTATCTTGGAAGGAAAGCTTGTTTCAGGATAATTATTCCAAAATTTATCGAAACAATAATTATGTCACGTGTGCCCGTGCAAAAGAATTCAAAGTGCCAAGGGGGGCGTTGGGGTAGCCTAGTGGTTAAAGGGTTCGTTCGTCACGTCGAAGACCCGGGTTCCATCCCCACATTGGTACAATCATTTTGTGTGAAGTCCATTTCTGGTGTCCTCTGCGGGATATTGCTGATATATTTCTAAAAGGCGGCTTAAAACTAAATTCACTCACTCACGCACACACTCAAAGTGCCAAGATATAAGCAGGGCCATTTCGCGATCGACAGTGAGCATTTATGTGTCCGTCAAAGTCACAACGATTCTTAACTGCGGGGGAGTTGCCAGGAACATGTAGTCGTGGGTTCGAATAATAGATTCGTTCTGATTACGTTTCGAGGTTTGCTAGCAGCATACACGTACGCTTCTGTTTCACCGACGTGCTATACGCCCAAGTCGTGCATCTCTACCAGCGTCCCTCCCACGTTAAGCTGACTTACTATGATATAACTGAAATATTGCAGATTTGGAATACGTGATACCAATCACCTTGCTCCTACAGTGCTCCCGCTTTGGCCGCAACAATGATACACTGGCATTTGACAAACGACTCTTACTCGTATTGTGCTGACCTTTGAAAGGAAAGACTCGTTGGCATTCCCAAAGACGCTTACCAGACACTACACATAAAACTTGAAGACCGACGTGGCCACAGTGTTCCAAGGATGAGTGAGTGGGTGCTTTACGCCCACCGTGTAAGAACACGCCAGCGTATGGAAAGTTCAACGTCACACAGACGTTGACGGTGAGCCCATGAGATATGATGTTGATAAAGCAAGGTAGGGTTAACAGTCGATCGGTGAGTGAGTGAGTTTAGTTTTACTCCGCACTCAGCAATAGTCCAGCTATATGGCGGCGGTCTGTAAATAATCGAGTCTGGACCAGACAATCCAGTGATCAACAGCATGAGCATCGATCTGCTGAATGGGGAACCGATGTCATGTGTCAACCAAGTCAGCGAGCCTGACCACCCGATCCCGTTAGTCGCCTCTTACGACAAGCATGAGTTACTGAAGGTTCATTCTAACCCGGACCTTCACGGGTCAGTCGATCAATAGGGGATTCTAAGTCTATCCTGGTAACCAAGGAACGGAACTCTGAATTGCGAAATTACAAGCAATCAAGTTCCATGTATGAGATATGCACTGTCAAAAACTATACATTACATTTCTCAATGAAAAACCCCCATCTCTTTGTCATCCTTTTAACTGTCAGATATGAGTTATCTGGCCATAATCCCAAAACATTTATTCCTGGCAATTCTGCAAATGCCACACCATTACAAGAATGTTCAAATGTTACATGGTATAATTGTCAAACTATTGAAAATATGCACCGATTTCTGAAATTATTTCATACTGCAGAAAAAAACAAGTTAGTCATAATCATACGATTTCTCTACTGGGTGAAATATGATAGCCTTTCTTAATGAGGTCGTTTGCGATTCAGCTTCGCTAAAGTCAAATAACAAAACATCTCAGGAGAGTCACACACCCCAAGACACTCCACGCTCTAATCCGTTTAAGAGACAATTCATGTTCACTTTCTTTAACCAGGAACTTCACTTATCGTCTTCAGCATAACCTTGTTGCACCGAAGGGGACGTGATTACATAAACGGTGCTTGTAGACAGTGGACATATATATATTGATGTTTGCCACATGTAAATGTATGCACGACCAATAACCCCGCTGTGACCTATAACTCTGTCAGAACACGCCATGACAGCTCCCGTCGGTAACTCACTCAAACCCACCACCATCGCATCCTCCAACAAGCCAAATTACTCTTCCGACAACTACCTCCAATAGTTGTCGAAATCACAAATCCAATTTCCACCGGCAAAAGGTACTAATACGTTGCCGATTCCTACCATGTGTTGGAAGCTGTTCCTGAAAGCCCGAATTCCAACGCACAACACACAACCAAATCCCTGATTCCTCTGGCAACCGACGGCAGATTTACAGTTAGGTGTTAGACCGTTAATAGACCGCAGTAACTGCATTAACGCTGGCAACTTGTTCGGACTCTGGCCCCATTGCTCATTACCCTACAACCGTTGACAACAGCAGCACATTCAGACAATACCCTTATCAACTTAAGCCCATTCCACATCTTTTCAATCTTAACCCTCCCAAGGTTTCAGATAAACCGCAATCGATAGGGGCCTTAGACCGGTGTTGACAAACCCGTACTTTCAAAGAAAAGTGTTTTTCTGTTATTTGGACCAAGGAAAACCATTTAGAAGAGAAGCTGAGCACAGATTGTGCTTCATCTCACTGCTTACTTATTAAACATATTATCGAGGCCTGGATTTCTTGTAAAGACGTTGCTTTTAATCCACGGGTTTGAAGTTGGTAGCATGGGAACATTGTGACACGACCCAAGAAACGATAGTGAGCTTGTGTACTGCAGTCAGTTTTAAACTCTGTTGTGAAGAAATCAGTGCAAACAGATCCAAGTTTACTTTCATCGTATTCTATTCTAATAAAAGCACTGGGCTGCGTGACGTCTTCTCCACCTCATATATCATAGGACAGAACCTCTCTTTTTAATGCATTCTTCCCCTTTATTTGTTTCACTTCTAAATGCTATTCGAAGACCATGTGTGATATACTTTTGAGACTGCTCTTTAAGCGTCGTGCCATTGAATGAAAGCTTTTCATGATAGAATAGTTAATTTGGATAATCGATGATAGCCTCCCAAACATATTATTCAAAATAATAACCTTTTAATGTGACTATAGTCTACCACATATACTACTCAAAAGCAATTAAGGAACATTCGATGTTATCATAGATGATCACATAAATCTTTTTGTCAAATTTTTCAATTTTTAGAGAGTTGTGAAAACCATCTGTACAATTTGTGTTTCTTTTTTAAGGAAAACGATAATACAATAGCCAATTAAAAAGTATTTACCTATGCATTTACGAATATGAAACCATTCTGTTTCATATACTTGATCTGAAGGATGCTGATACCAGGATAACAGATATGGGAGACTACGAACAAAACATAAGGATATATTGCCTCATCATTCCATCATTGTAATCACCATTGTTCACAAGTCATCCCAATGAAAATGAATAATTTATAAATAACCAAATCAAAATCTTTTTGGACCCAATTGATGCCCTCATTTCAAATATGATTGATAAGACATTCCAAATTAATCAGAAGGATGAGTCCCGATGGATCTATGGCTAAATTTATGTTCCTTATTGGGGATCAAAATTCCAAAAGACCATCTCCCAGAGACTGATGGACTTAGAGTCCGACGTATCGGAACCGGTATCACTGCTTGCGATAAAAATGACAGCGCCATTTAATTAATAGAGGTTTTGCTAGAAACGTCAATAGGTGGACGGCATGGGCCATTAGGTCTTTGCCTCGACTGAAGACGGTTGACTTGCCGATATGTTTCACTACTGACGGCCTAATGAAGCACAGAAGCGATATGTACGGAACGTATCACGAGCGTCCTACCACGAATCAAATCTTGCCTCAGTGTCTTTTAACACCAGGCATATAAACCAAACGAACCACTCCATCAGTACATTTCGACATGGAAGGTCTGAACGGGATATCTTTATGTTTCGAGTATGTGTTAATTATTACAACCGTGGTCTGGATGCTGTAGGTCATGCTGGAGAACTTGTTCACAGTCGACCTTGAAGCCTGCTCAGACGCAGACATCTCAACTCAGACATCTCAACGCATGCAATCTAGATGACTGGGTAGAGAACTCGGCGATGTTGACAGCAAATCGGGTTCTGGTAATGCAGTGTTCTTTGGACAAAACAATTGAAGCGGATAGATACAAGGGTGTCCAAATAGAACTTTTGTTACGGTTGGGTCAATTTTATCACCTCAGTTCGTGTTCAGGACGATATGTACCGTCTGTTCTCCTGACACAGACGCGAGATGATTTAGATTGCCAGATGTCCTCGCAACGTCTTGGGCCAGCTCGGAAATTGAGAGACTAAAAAACATACACCGCAGCCCTACCCTCAAACGTTCTAATCTATTTTCTCCTCAGTGGCTACGTTCTAATCATCGGCAGGTACAGTTTGGGCAATTCGATGTGGGAAAATGCATTTCGACTGAAACATATTTAGATTTTCTAATAAATCATGCATCACCTTCCATGACCACTGCAGCCTGAAGGTGGCGCGTCCACTGAGTGTGTCGTACAGTATCTGCTCCTCGGTGCCACACGAAATTGAATGAGTCTGCACTTGTTGGAGATGTGGGATGGGTAAGATCTATTAGTGCACCGCGCGTCGTGCCTGTAGGTGTTCCCTGTTTACAGATGGGAGACAAGGGTAGTGCTTAGATGTGCAGGAGGCGGTGATCACAGTGCTTAGATGTGGCAGGAGCAAACACCTGTGATCACAGATAGTGTTCTCAATAAATGAAGACATGACATATGTTATATTGTTTATGAATTGTGATATTTTGTGATAGTGACTTCGTTAAGATTTCTGGAAATGGTTCAGTTGCTTCTCCAAAATGGACATTCTGTCTTGCAAGATATCTTCCACTAACCATATGGTTCAAACAGACTTTTATTATTCAACTCACCTACCTGGTGGAACCAGACGACCATATGGAACAAAGACCATATGGAACACACTGCACACAAATTGAGTTCCTATCGTTTCGTGATTGAGCGAGTGAGTGAGTCAGTCTGTTGGTATTAATGTCCAAATGAACTGTATTTCAGTAATATATTTACGCAACAGCTCGATGTTTGAAACTCTGAGTCTCAGACACTTACCACTTTGACAAATCTAGAAACGTTATCAGATTCGAACCCAAGATAATGTTTCTGGCACTTTCAAGGGGGGCAGCTCATTTGAACTCAAACTCTGAATTATGAGGCACCTGAGACGCATTAGCTTTCCCAAATCCGTGAAGATCCGGGTTAGAATTGATCTTCAGTAACCCATGCTTGTCGTAAGATGCGACTAACGGGATCGGGTGGTCAGGCTCGCTGACTTGGTTGCGTATCTCAGTTGCGTAGATCGATGCTCATACTGTTGATCACTGGACTCTCTGGTCCAGACTCGATTATTTACAGACCGCCTCCATATAGCTGGAATTCTGCTGAGTGCGGCGTTAAACAACAACCAAACCAAACCATAAGCTTACCCTTGGCCCGTGGCTTCTGAAATTGTTTACTTGTAATAACATCTAACGTCAAAATACCACAGACGGCCTCCTCCGAGCCGCCTGGGATTCGAACGAATGAAAAGTGGTTCCTAGCTGCTGAAGATGCATCACATCACAGCGAGCTATGGCGCCTTTAAGCCGCAGCGAATAACACGTGTTAATTATCCTTGTTGTGATGAACTGTCAAAGGCATGGAAGCAGGACAACAGATTGCAGTTGTCCCCACGGTCATCTCATCAATTGGAAGCTTAAGAGACTCATTATTATATTCCACGATCATTATCCCTACTCCATGCATTACGCTTCGATACGGTGTCACCAAACAGGTTCCAGCAACGTCGCATTATATCCCGAAAACCAGTTTTATTACTTAAAAACACCCGTATATGTGGCATACCCATTAAGTCAGCTCCTGTTTCATGCAAAATATTATACATATACATTTTTAAACCTTAAACCATCTCCCTGGACGTAATCATCGTCTGAAATGGAAATACAATCTTTTCACGAAGATATGAATTTATAAATGGATTTCCCGGACCCAAGTTTAAAGATTATTTTTAACCTATTCAAAATTCAGAGTGAAGTTGCACTTAAGTAGTTCTAACGTTTTCTTCAAAATCGTAACCATAACCAAATTTGCTTCGTCAATATCAACTTGTTTTGTTCATTCTGCATGGCTTCATCCGTCTCAGATGAATGTAGGAATATGGTAATTTTCATTTCTTGTCATGGAAATCGTTGTCACACTGTCATCTTTATGACAACATTACAGTGTATTTGACAGATAGTATTTGGATGCGTGTCCCGTCAATGATGCTAGGCTAAGATAGCCCTCTATTTCAGTGGGTTGGCAGCAGGTTGGATTCCAGCGTTATGTCACTTGTCACAAGAGACGACTTTGCGACTAAACACGACAAATTAGTTTTGTCAATATAAGAGACATTCTGTTCAGGTTCATGGAGACGAGCTGATGCGACGAAGATCCGCGGAACATTAAAATAGTGAATAATTGAAAGAAAACCATCTCCTTCAAGAGCCATCTTCTCAACAGGGATTGAGGACCCGTGTTGGTTTCGACGTAATAAATGTAATTATAATGTCCCGTGTCAATTAGTAAGACCATTGTGCGAAAAGTGGTGGCACCAGATTTCTATGACAGGCCAATAATGTAACAATATCAGATCGGTGAATATAATTGACTTTAATTCAAGCAACCATGAGCAAACAGTGCAATGTGACATTTGAACACTTTTACAAATACCAATGATTAGCTAACGGCCTCAACACAACGAAGGAGCACATTGCGTATGGTGTAACTGTATTAGCCACAAAACATATTAATAGAGGTACTATTTAGCTGATCCCCGGCCGCGTCATACCAAAAGACGTTAAAATATGGTACTTGTTGGTCCCTGCCTGGCGCTCGGCATTAATGGGCACAACAAGGACTGGTCGGCTCGGAGTCAGTATAATGTGTCTGAGTGGGGTACTCATGCTTCACTGCGGCATGGTATCTCAGTGGGCTAGCACTATAAAACCAGCTTAAGTCTGGGCTAGTACAAGCAGCCGCACATACACATACACACGCATGCACGTCGTCATATGAGCGAAATATTCTCAAGCACGCCGTTAAACCCAATTCCACCACCATTATTTAGCTGCAGATTAATAACAGGAGAGGAATTTCCCTTCTGAATTTCGAGGCTACACCGATTGCACGCGTCACAAACACATGCAAAGGAAGATCAGTTAGTCACCACTGGAACGTGTGGTACACGTCACAATAGGGAATGACATCAGACATATTTTTTGTCTCTGGAGCGTCACATTTGGAAAAGTTCTTCACAATTATATCATAATTTCTTTTAACTATTTGCAGAAGCGTCGAATTTTGAAACCCTTGAAACCATTTTTTGAGCAGGCGTCGAATGACGATCTATAGAATCTCCGTAGAAAGAACGTGATCGATTGTACTTGATCGGCATGAATATTGCTCGACATTTAAAGTGAAAGTTGCCTTTTGGAAAGTTCAAGTCATCATTCTTGTCAAACAGTTTGCGGGGGCATATTATTTCATAGTTCTAAATATAAAAACAGATTATGCGGATTTGGTGTAAATAAGTGGCAGTGTTCTGGCTCTTTGGCCTTCATTGAGCGACATCAGATCATCGATATAAAGTGAAAGTTTATACTTCTTGGCAAATTGTTTTTATGATCCAGTCCGACAAGAAATTCCTATGTCTAAAGAAAAAAAACCTGGAGTACAACAGGCGCTCCTGATGCCTCATATTTACAGGTTGCCTTCCTGGATGACATTTGGTTTCATGTTTGTCAAATTATACTGAACCTTTGAATATACAACTAGTTTTATTGACAATAAATAATTTCTTTGCTTGCTTATATCCCTGCAGTAGATCAAGTGCCATGCTGATAGTATTAACTAATACATCAAAATACTGTATAACTAGTTACAGTATTTCGATGTATAGGTTAGTACGTACTTTAACTAATAAATTCATCTGCTGATGACTACATGTTCAGGGTTGATATATGCTCTGTTAGTAGCAAGCCTTCCTGAAAAAAATGTTGTTTTTGAACAATCTTTCAAACCAATCATTAAAGTAATTATCATAAAGTGCTCTGTATCCTTTTAGCAAATATTTCAATTTATGAACTAATAACCAGGACCTTGATCTTGAGTTCTGTTAATATCACGATCAGCGGTAAAATTTGGGTTTTTGTAAACCTTCTTTCACACTATCCATGAAGACAAATCAACAACTGAAATTCTTCAAAGGCATTTAGAAGTTGGTGTAGTACTCTTATGGATAACAACTTGTTTATGTGTTTCTCAGGACGTTTCTGGGCTAGTTCTTGCCCCTTCTTCAGGTGGATCTCACGACGTTTCTGGGTTAGTTCTTGCCCCATCTTCACACAACATCCACTTGAAGAAGGGGCAAGAACTAGCCCAGAAATAGAGAAATTAATAACTGTTATTAAGCGTTCCGTAATATTTTGATTTTCATTATCTTTCTCGAATCACATAACTGACAAAACGATGTACACAAATCCTGACCAAATGTTACGAGTGTCACAAGAAGACTGACGTCAGTTAAATATAACAAAAGTAATGTATCTGTCTAGTCCTTCTTTGATTCACACGTATACCAGTTCCAATCAGTCATCACTATCTCTTTAAGACATGATGCCAAGACTCAAAGAATGGTAAGAAATTAATATACGCTGAATTGAAACACTGATCCACAACTTAAGGAAAAGATAACCGCTCTTTTGATAAATGATGGTTCTTTCAAGAGATGTAGAATTACCTGTATTTATAAATACTACTTCTAAGATTTCTGGTTACTTGCAGTAATGACATAGTGATATCTCGATGTCATTTTTGTCTGTGGTGATTTGGTAACCTGGGAATGTGCTGGTTAAATACATGTAATGGCGTTTTAGGCTGACTAAGATGAACTGAATATGACATAGAAATAAATGTCTATTCTCTGACTTCAGATGCCTTGTCACAGCTACCAATTAGTTTGCAAATACATGTAGCTAGAAGCGTGAATGTCAGATGATTCAGTTCAGCACATAGTTGGGCAGTATTCAGTTCACAGCGATACGCCAAATACCACGATTTCGATATTAGATGAGTCTGAAACAAGTCAAAGAACTAGAAGCACTTATAAACGTTGGAATAAAAGAGACGAATTGAGAAAGTGCTCGAAATATTAAGGTCAATATTTCAAGCTATTTTTCCTTTAGAACCGCACCAAGCCACAGATCCTCGGCCACAGAAGTCGATTTGTGATCCATTGTAATGTCTCAACTCTTCTCATCTGAATTCCGATTCCTAACAAAGGTAACCTTTGAGCGAGTTAAACCTATTACGACCGGTCACGTGGGAACAGACGGGCGATGAGGCACTCTTGTCATTTCGTGTGTGCCTTGACAAACTTGTTGAACAATATTCGATTCTCCATGAAACAATGCCCTCCCCGTCAGCCAATGCAAGTATTCTCTGCCATTCTCAAGCACTAACACTGCACTAACGTCAGTCAAATAAATGATCGATTGTCTCTCAACATCACGTCAAACCTAGATGTACAGTTGGAGATTTCTAGATTCCAGAACTGAACAGTCGTAAATAGTCTAAATGTTCTCTTCCTGTTCTTGAAAAAGACTAATAACGTTATATATTGGTTGTTTAATCCAAGTCAGCCATTCGGACTTGAAGAGCGTCTTCAGTATGATGAGGAAAATAGTTATCATTCACTGGACTTATGTTTAATACCTTGGGTATAACGCCGCAATTATGTTAGCATTGTTCTGTGTTTAATTGAGCACTATATACGGACAGATTTTTCTTTTTAAAATAATGGTTGGGGGGAATCATAAAAGATCAAAAGACGAAAGAAAAGAGTTTGCATTTACGTCACTGACATAAAACCTTTCAGAACGTGATATCGTAAATCATGTCTTTTCCTTGTAGCACCACAACGTTTTCTATCTCCATAGAATTCACTTGACATTTCCTCATGTTTAATATGCAAAGGAAGGAATTAAGTGATTGTTAATGGAATATAGGCTGCAGTGGATATAGATAGAGTCAGTATTCTACTGAATCCTTCAATCGATTCCGCACCTGGCTTCTTCAAAAGCATAGGCACCTATTGTTTAATATTTCACACGCTTGCAATCAAATTCTTTGTTAGTAGATGCACGATGTATTTCTTGTAACGATATACAGTATCAGGATTGAAACATTTTGTGTTGTTAAACATCATTAACCGGCCTATGATAAAAAGCCCTTTTCTAATGAATGTCATTATTTCTACATCATTGAAGATACTGCGGAAGAAGGAAGTTTTTTAGCATGAAGCAATTCATGTTCACTGAACCTGTGTCGAAAAAGTAATGAATATATTAATAACCATATTTGTTGGTATGTATCAATTTACAATTTTAGAATGTATGACTGCTATTCAGATAGTGATTTTCGTCGCGAAATGATATCGTCATTCCACTCAGCTTCACATGTACAAATACTATTGGAATGTGCCACACTATCAGCGCAATGATGTTGTTGTTTGTATGTTTCAGAAGTTGCATAACGTTGATTTGTACACCAATATGTGAAAACAGTAATATTTAGGCCATCAGTACTTGTTTATGTTAAACGATTGACAGGAGCTACAAAGTAACATTAACTTCGCAATCTATATTTCCTGCACATTGCACATTTATATTTAAATACTGTCCAAGCTGTCGCGTTCTATTCACCAGGCATTGACAAAGTAATATACACTATATGTGTGATGTTATCGTTGTTTGTCGGGGTAAAAATGTGTACTATCCATCTGCAAAGTTGATAAACATCAACACAAGCGTCAACACCACCGTCATCAGTAAGCGGTGATCTACACCATGTAACTGTAAAGAAACTTATTATTTTTTGCTATTATTACTGTATGTACTTACCATAAGTATAATTGAAGTTCTCCACCATTCCCGCCCTCATCCTAGCGGAGTAGAACCACTCTGAACTGTTGTCAAGGTAGTCGTACTCAACTGACAAGTCCTTGACGTTAACTTGCCCAATTTCGGTCCGATATGCATATGGGCAAAAAAGGTGGTAGTTCTTAAACTCGAAGTTATCGTAACAATTTCCTGCACCAAATATATCAGGATCTCCTTCAACCATGGATCTCACCTGTGTGTAGAACAGATATTCAGACCTAGTAACGGCATCTCCTGCCTTCATCCATATTCGTGTGAGAAAGTTTGCCCGGTTTACAGCAACCATGGCTTGTCCTTTGAACCGTTTAAGTCCGTACTGTCTTATGACTCCTTTGCCCAGGTTATAATGAGTTCCTGGGGTACAGTTTTCTTTTCCAGTTTGGTATTGCTCAACGACCTCTAGAAACTGTTCCACAACATCTAGTTCCGGCTGGGTGGTTGGTTCGGGCAGTGCTGCAGAGGACACTCCATCCACCCATCTGATGGTGGAGTTGTGGTCGTCCATGTCCGGTTGATGACTATACACAGTGTAGTTCACTATATTGCTACTCTGGGTGGCGAGAAATGAATTAAAGAATAGGATGTATCCAAAGAAAACACACAGGTTTAGGCTCCCGCGATACATCTCTCCAAACATAATAAACACACGACAGTATCCACTTAACCACTGCGGCAATCCCTCCGAATCATTCCATCTCTAAAACAATGTCGTTGGCTCGAAGCAAACGCACGAAAAATGGCATCAGAGCTTCACACAAGGAACAACAGATGGTTTAAGCAGGGCAGAAGCTGAATATGACACTGAGAAAGAACCGAGCCGTCAAAGAAAAGATTTAGTCCAGACCCCCACCGCACGCGCTTCCGAAATGCTTCCAAGCCATGATTGAGAAAGTTGTGTTAGACACAGCCTCTAGATCGATGATACAGCGAAGTCCAGGTGCAACTCTCAGCGTTCATTTGGCGGGACTCGCTTGTGGATCAGCTTGCGGTGACAGCACTAGGGGCGGGCTGAAGCGATGGTCTGGAATACAAAGGGGGAAAATGAGGTTTGTGTATACTGTGGATGACAGTCACGGACATGGCAGTGGTGGACTTCACTAACGACGATGTCGCAATAAGTTGATGACCGTCTTTGGGAGCATAAACCCCGCACTGACAATGAGGAATTGAACTGGAAGACATGCATTATTAACTGTCGACCTGCGGACTAAAGAAGTGCTTACTTTCTTACTACCTGTTTTTAATGACGCCCTCCTAATCCGTTAAGTGTAGGTCGCCCTGGTATAAGCTAATTAACGCACGTTTATAACGGTAACGGAAGAATGCTGGGGAGCGCCAGGGGGAATCTTAGTTTCGGGATTTTCATTGGGATAATATTGGTATAATTTGCTTTGGTCACACTATGGTTGGGGTTTACTGAAACGCATGAAGAGTCGTGCGTCATGGCTGTTAGTGCTTAAAGGGTGTATTCCCCGTGGATCTCTCTAGGAGGACAATGACAAGTGTATGTCTAACACTAGACATGTTTAGTCTGTTTAATGAGCGATAACAGCGGTCATGTTTTCTAAAAGCTATTCTCAAATAGGAAAGTGACAAAATACCAACTATATATTTTTTTGTGCATTGTTGCTTTAGGTTTACATAAAGTAGGCCGACCGACCATCAAATATGATTTTTCATAAGATGTCTACTTTAAGGACACGTTTATTTGTAACCATATAGGATTGCAAGTATTTCTGAGGCACTGTAGCTCACCTTGATACGGTATCAGTCCATTAGTTAAAATTTATTGTCACATTGGCAGTGTTGCTGTCATATCGTGGCTAGCGATGTGATATCAATAGTTTTGTTTGAACGCCATCCAATGTCCCAAGGTTGATGTCGCGTGATTGATATCATAAAATTGCATAAGTACCGATAAGAAATTGCACTATATATGAAATGTTTTATTGATTTTATAATCCAAACCTTCTCAAGGAGACGAGCAGTTACGCCGAGTTTCAGCAAAGTTTGTTTGCTTGTTGTTTGATGCCGCAGTCAGCAATCTTCCAGCTTTATAGCGGCTTTCAGCAAAATTGATTCACCATATTCAGAGAAAGGAATCTACATCTTGTGTTTACTGACGTTAAACACCTACCACAACTGTTGAAAAGAAAGAAAACGTATTTTAAAAATAATGAAATAAAAATGTTTATCACGATGCCTTTGATCTCCGTTGGTGATAACTGACGTTTTTATAGACGGTCTTGATAGTCAAATGTTTACTTCTTCGTGCACTGTAAATTTTGTAATGTTTAAAACTGAACGCTATAATTCTAACAGTACGTACTCTTAGCCTGTCATTTCAGAGGAGAAGATTGTAAATAACATAGTCAATGATCAAATGAAGTTATTATTAATCTATCAAATCAAAATGAAACGTGGTCAGTTAAACAACCAAATACAATTTTACCAAATTACAGTATAATATATGTATAAGTCTTTTTATAATGACTACAAAACTGTTTTTGTCGTGACGGTCATATTGGATCTCTTCAAATCAATCTTGAGCAAAACCAGATGTCATCAGTCGAAACAATATGTTAGGTTTTAGCTTCATCTGTCCAGTTGTTTCTGAGGAGATGACGTTTATGTTCCAGCAACTGTGGACTATAGCGTCTACACAGCTTTTGAGTTACAATCGAACTTTTGCCTTCTACGAAGATCTCAAAGAGTGCCGAATTGATCTTGAAGTTGTTTGATCAGGGTTACAGCATTCAAGTCGTTTTGTTAGACACAAGTTTCCATTAAACATGTACAGCTGACATGCCTTTGAATGTGCTTATTAGCAAATGATGCAGTACTCATCGACGCAAAAGAAATTGATACCACAAAAAATGTGTGCCAGAACGTAACTGGACAATGTCAAGATCAATCTCACTTAAACGTAGTCATAAATAAGGATACTTAAAAGATTACAAAAAGAAATTCCAGAACCATGTTCCCGTAAAGGTTTCATTATATTGGAAACATCACGGAATATTTGTTTTGGCATCCCCTCTGGGCATAATAATAATCGTAACACTCTTTATGAAAGCACGATGCCAAAGTGTCCAATCATCTCTCATTTCCTGTTAAACTAATAGCCAGCATATTTGGCACGAAATGTTTCAATTCACTTTCAAACTGGCATGATCAACAACCAACAATTCTTCATTTCATTAAGGACACTTTTATCGTTGTTAAACATTCTCTAAAAATGTAAATACTCCCAAATGGATGGTGAAAATCAGGACATAATCACGTTTACAGAACGTTTTAAACATTATAGTCCCATCTGCAGAAAGACGAGAACAATTATGGACATAAAACATGTCCTTGTATAACTGCATATCAACATGCTTTGAAATGTGACCGAAGTTTCATAATACTTACAGCATTAAAGGCTCCAGAAAGCTCAAGAACAAATGCGTTCATTTGCAATCTTCGCTACGTAGGTATATGTTGTTTGTAGTAAAATATATAATATTAGTTATTAAAGTTCGAAAGTTACCTGAAACCTGATTGTGCCTCAAGCATCTTTTCTAAAGGTTCCACCCAGAATAGAAATCGCTTGCTATTGATACACTTGGATGCAAATGGTTCATACTACAAGGTTTGAATATAACAGTAGTTATTTGTATCGTTCACTGATTATAGTTATGGAGAGTGAGGCCATTATCAGGCGTCTAGTCTCCAGTAAATATAATGTCTCCAACATAATATTAATATCCAACACTAGTCCCAATACTGTTTGACAGTAATTTCTAATCATATGCTTTTCCTACAATGGGAACTGTACGACAGATGTTAATTTTCGCATCCCTATTCTTCATGAATGGGTTTTGAACCTTTAATGTTCCATGGCTGCATGCATGAGTATAACGTCTGAATAAACGCTGCAGTGTTCATTACATACACATGTTGATACATACAATTATAAAATGCAGTTTTAGAAATGATGATCCACGTGAATATATACATGTTAATAAAGCACATTTAATCCCACATTCTCACGTACACATATATATTGCTTTAAACCATGATATCAAATATAATCCAATATCACTTTTAATTAAACACCTTTAACTAAGTAATATATCCTGAAATATGATGCAATGAAACTACCTTTTAATTAACCTCCTTTTTTACCCTTTCTGTCCTTACCAGCGGTAATTCAAAGTGTGAGCCATACGTAAACTGTTTGTAGTTGTTCCCACTGAAAGGGCCTTAAATGGGGCGCGGTTGACGAGCTGGCTAAGGCGCCAGGCTAGTGATCCAGCGAGGTTGAAGTGTCGGGATCGAGCCCACCTGTGACCGGGTGTAAAAACCTTGGAGTCAACTTTGTGTGCAGACTCCTTCAGTGTTGTCACAACCCCTAGTGTACAGTACACAACCCTGTGCACTTGAAAGAACCCACGAATACGTTGGTATTTGACCAGATGGTGGTCACATGAATACGTGCAAACACCTAGTTGCGAGTGCAGGAACGTGCAGTAAACATGGACAAAGTACTGTGACTATGTGTCCCAGTCCACCCAGCTGTGAATGGGTACCTCGTTAGGATGAGAAAGCCACAATAACTCGGCGCGCCTAGTGGCTGCAAGCGTTGTATACTCCCCAGGGAGTTGAGATTGATAATGCGATGTGCCGTTGAGATTGACATCCAATGATCGAGGGAAAAAATACCAGGGCCTTGAGCATGCACTAGTGCGTGGATATGTGCGCTATATAAATATCCTATAAAAAATAAAAAATAAAAAGATACCACAACTGTACCGTGTTACGTCACTACAGTAATTGTTTGATTGAAAATAATGCGTGATACAGCAAATAATGCTTGTATGTTTATTGTTAATGCTGCACCAAGCAATATTCCAGCTAAATGGCGGCGCTCTGTAACTAATCGAGTCTGGACCAGACAATCCAGTGACCAATCTCATGAGCATCGACATATGCAACTGGTATATCAGGTTGTGAAATGGATAGCAATCAGCCTAAATTAGGCATCAAAATCTGAAGACATTTTCATGCCTCATTTGCACTGGCCTCCAAAGCTCCCAAAGTGTGGTGGTGGTGGTGGAATTGGGTTTAACGTCGTGCTTGATAATATTTCGCTCATATGACGACGTGCATGCGTGCGTATGTGCGGCTGCTTGTACTAGCCCAGACTGAAGCTGGTTTTATAGTCCTAGCCCACTGTGATACCATGCCGCAGTGAAGCATGAATACCCCACTCAGACACATTATACTGACTCCGAGACGACCAGTCCTTGATGTACCCATTAATGCCGTGCGCCAGGCAAGGACCAACAAGTACCATATTTTAACGTCTTTTGGTATGACGCAGTCGGGGATCGAACCCGCGACCTTCCGCACTCCGGGCGGACGCTCTAACCACTACACCACGGAGGCTGTCTCCCAAAGTGTAGGTAAACATGGGAGTATAGTGCGAGGGCCACCAAATGTATATACAATGAAGTTCTTGGAACGAACAGCAGGGCAAGTGCTGGTATATAAGACAGTCACGATGCAATTCAGTTTCCTATTTTCTTAGAAAGTACAGCTTGTTCAGCTTGACCTGAGCTACTCTACATATGCATGACCCGGGAGGTCAAATGGCACAAACGGCAGGTCAAGATTAACTTCATTAAATAAGGGAGCAAAGAATGTTATTAATGTTGCTGCTCGCTGCCTAAAAGCTCGAATCGGAAACAATAAACCATCTGAAGCTTATTTTTTAAAGAAAGTTAGGACATTGCTGACGATTTCTCGACACTGAGGTGTCAAACGGCGACCTTGTCTCGACTGTTCGGACATGTTGACAATCGATGCACCCCTTCACAATAATAGACCCAACCAGTGCACGGTCACACAATGCATTAGTATTCACTTGATGAGGTCAAGCTGAACGAGCTGTAGTAGAGATTTCTTTTGTCATTTGTCACTATCCCTGTCACTCTCGTCACATTTAATTCAAATCTACAATGACTTACATATATGGACAACCACCTTTGTAATGGACAAAAGGAAATGTTTTAACGGAATAAAGTGTAAATCGCATCAAAGAACGCCTCCATGACTACTCAACAACCGATTGCAAAGAGCATTTCTCTAGATATACTCCGTGTTCGATCTCTAAACGTGGACGA
This sequence comes from Haliotis rubra, assembly GCF_003918875.1. NCBI lineage: Eukaryota > Metazoa > Mollusca > Gastropoda > Lepetellida > Haliotidae > Haliotis > Haliotis rubra. The sequence continues at coordinate 1,279,007 of NW_025765170.1, read as the reverse complement.
GGAAGTGAAACATCTCAAGCACATTGACAGTGAATATGTACCTAGTCCGCATCCCAGACACCAGCCAAACATCAAACAAGTGGAAAGTATTATGAGAAAAAATACATTTTGTCACAAAGACGTGGCAGTATCAAGCCCAATCACAAGCCGCGTGGGTTCTCTGTAAGATGCTTATAGCGTCGGCCGTTAGAACATAGACAAAGCCAGAGAAAAATTAATATGTAATAGACTCTTTCAAATGCCTTCCGAGAACATTGATTGGGCAATCAGTGACTCGGAACGCTAGTGGATGGATGTAATGTAGCTTTGTGCTGTTATCAACTTCCCCATTGAGATAAACACACATCCTTTGAGCATGTTATAAACAAATCGATGAAATCAAACTGATTTGTCTCATAATCGATTGATGTAACAACTTGAGGCTTTTTTACAGACTGTATGGTTTAAGGGATATCATGTTGAGTAGGCCTTTGAAGCCTGGCACTCAGATGGTTTGTGTGAGTTTTTGTAACATAGATAATGGTGAGCTTGTGTTTGTTTCTGTTGAAAGGAAATTTACTGTGTATATGTATTTGCGTAGATAAATGCTTGGGATGAGCTTGTGAACGAGTAGGTTGTTTTGCTGTTGATGGGTGACCAGGAAATTTACTGTGTATATGTGATTTGCGTATTTGTGTGCAGGAAAATGTGTGTGTCATGTGATGTGTAATAAAGGAAATTTACTGTGTAATGCTTTGGATGTGTGTGTGTGTATGTGTGAATGCTTGGGATGTGTGTGTGTGTATTTACGTATGCGCGTATGTGAACGAGTAGGTATGTATTTGCGCGAAGTGCGTCTCTCTGCGGGAGTGTATGAAGCATTTATGTGTGTGTGTGTGCGTGTGTGCGAGTGAAAGGAGGTGTATGCATGTGCCTACCCAGACACACACACACACACACACAACACAACACATACACCAAACACATATATACGCTGTAGGTATCTGTGTGGAGAATGTTTTGTGTATGTATGCATGGGTGTGTGTGTGTGTGTGTGTGTGTGTGTGTGTGTGTGTGTGTGTGTGTGTGTGTGTATGTGTATGTTGAATGTGGTTTTGTTTGAATGTGTGTGTGTGTGTGTGTAGGTAGTGATGTGATGTATGTATGTATGCATGCATGCATGTGTGTGTGTGTGTATCCATGTATGCATGCATTATGCATGAGATAATCCTCATCGTCATTCTTATAATGCCATAAATTGACCATCTGTAAACTCATTCCTGTGCTGGCACGTGGTCCTGTCACGAATCAGTTAAGCAACGTCGAGCTCGGACAATCCTTGGATTGGTGACCATGTTTAGCAGCTGACTCCTGAGAGTTTCTGGGACTTCAGTCCTGCCCCACAACCAAGCACATGTGATGCATGTGGTCTCACCTTAGGCAAGTGAGTTTGTTCAAATTGCCTCTGTTCACCCAGCAGAAATGGGTACCCGGTTGGATAGAGTCATGTGACTATAACCTTCTAGCGCCTAACAGGCAGCTTGGGTTATCCGGGGTAATAAGAATCAGATTCTGATTAAGCGCCGCGAGTAATCACTTGGTGTTTGGAAACTGTGCGCTATAGAATATGACTTATTATAAGGATTTTTGTAATTTCTGCGTATCGTTCCAAGTATGTCTTTTATAAGAGATAAGTTGTAATAAGCATTTTCTATGGTTCCTGTCAAAACGAAAGAGTAAACAGACCATACCTATCTCTCGTTGGCTGTGATTTGGTAACACATAGCTAAGCATTCATTGGTTTTCAGTATCCAATCAAATGCGGAATACGGGAGTTTGTGTGTTATGTAAAATCACCCTCTTCAAAGTAATACTGTTATCAGGAGAACACTGACAAACATGGACTCAGGCGTGTGTCTCCACGTATGTATATATCTGTTACCATAAGTGTTTGAGGTGAAATTTCCATTCGCCACCATTCGTCACTTTCCGTAAACTGCAAGATTAGGCTTGTTCCGGAATGACCCGAGTTGGTTACGAATTAAACTTCTCCTGACAGCCGCTTGTTGCTGGAACCACATATCTATTTGCTCCAGTCGACAGTGGAACCAGTTCAAATAACATCGCACCATTGTTTGTTTGTTGGCTTGCTGTTTACCTCTGCACATATCAATACTATGTAAATAATGAAGAAACGGTGCATTGGCAAGTCTTAACCAATGATTGACATCATGAGCATGGAGTACGATGACATACATTACATCGAGTTAGCAAGCTTTAAAACTATGATTAAAAAACCGGAAATATCCTTTCATCATAGAACAGTCATCACGTAGGTATTTTATTCTATTTTCCCAACTGCCAGTGAAGATAAGGGGTGGAATTGGTTTTCTTCACCAATACATTTTGTCATAACAGGCGACTAACGGGATCGGGTGGTCAGGCTCGCAGACTTGTTTGACACATGTCATCGTATCCCAATTGCGTAGATCGATGTTCATGCTGTTGATCACTGGATTGTCTGGTCCATTATTTACCGACCGCCGCAATATTGCTAAAATACTGCTGAGTGCGGCGTTAAACAACAATCAACCAACCATTTCCCCAACAACATCAAATAAACAACATACGGCCGCTCAACGACAGTTACAGCCCCGCAGAGCTAAACAATAGACCAAATGCTACTTACTTTATATGCCTACAAATGCAAAATATTTCGTTCAATTATTCCTAGCATGGATAAACACACCATCTAGAGTCTGATTCTCATTGACTTTTTCACTCGTGTACAAATTAATATACATACTATGTGAAAATAATATATTAAAACTTCGTGACGAGGACATGACGCTGAGACGTGACATATATTGCATCCTGCAGAGATTATTAAGACGGAGCTTACCTTGCGAGCTCCATTTCTTCTGGAACTATAAAACCAGACTTAATCTCGGATGGCAGCACAACAGGACCAGTCTCCGATCCTGGTCTACACTTGTATGTGTAATACACCATAGGGCGAAGGAAATGGGTGACAATGGCAGTCTACAATACGGGCTGGATATCAGCCACGGTCGTAATTGCGTCATCAGCGGTCAGGTTGACGGGATGGTTTACGTTCCTTTCCGCTGTAATAATTGGAAAGTGGCTGCTGGAAGCTCGACAGTGGCGGATTATAACGATCTGTCCGAGAAAACCCAGCAGTTGGGTCACACTGTTGACAAACCCGGCCTCAATATTGGTAGACGATATTCGTTTGGCATTTGAAGTTTCTTAGTTTGAGTTCCTGCTGAATGTCATAGATCGCCTTGTTGTAATTATGAGTCGTTTGTGTTGATGCTGTGTTCATGTTGTTTGTGTTGATGGTGTCTGTGTTGATGATGATGCTGTCGGTCTTGATGCTGTGTTGATGTATGTGTTGATATTTCTTTGTAGGTGTTGTCTGTGTTGATGTTGTCTTCGTTGTTGTCTGTGTTGCTGTCTTTGAGGTTGTGTGTGTTTATGTTGTCTGTGTTGGCGTCGGCTTTGATTGTGTAGATGTTGTCTGTGTTGATGTCTCTGTTGAGGCTCCCGTGTTGATGTTATCTTTGTTTATACTGTCTTTGCTTTTTTCTGTGCTGATACTGTATGTGGTTGATCTTGTATGTGTCGATGATGTATCGATAACGTCTGTGTCGATGATGTGTTGATGTTGTCTATGTTGAAATCTTTGTGGAGGTTATCTCTGTTGATATCTGTGTTGAGGTTATCTATGTTGATATCTTTGTTGAGGTTGCCTATAGTTATGTTGCCTGTGCCGATGATGTGTCGATGATGTGTTGATGTTGTCTATGTTGAAATCGTTGTTGAGGTTGCGTATGATGATGTTGTCTATGCCGATGATGTGTTGATGTTTGTGGATGTTGTCTGTGTTGAAATCTTTGTTGAGGTTGCCTATGATTATGTTGTCTGTGTCGATGATGTGTTGATGTTGTCTATGGTGAAATCTTTGTTGAGGTTGCCTATGATGATGTTGTCTATGCCGATGATGTGTTGATGTTTGTGGATGTTGTCTATGTTGAAATCTTTGTTGAAGTTGCCTATGATTATGTTGTCTGTGTCGATGATGTGTTGATGTTGTCTATGTTGAAATCGTTGTTGAGGTTGCCTATGATGATGTTGTCTAGGCCGATGATGTGTTGATGTTTGTGGATGTTGTCTGTGTTGAAATCTTTGTTGAGGTTGCATATGATTATGTTGTCTGTATCGATGATGTGTTGATGTTGTCTGTGTTGAAATCTTTGTTGAGGTTGCCTATGATGATGTTGTCTATGCCGATGATGTGTTGATGTTTGCGGATGTTGTCTATGCTGAAATCTTTGTTGAGGTTGCCTATGATGATGTTGTCTAGGCCGATGATGATGTATGTTGAAATCTTTGTTGAGGTCGATGATGTTGTCTGTGTCGATGATGTGTTGATGTTGTCTATGGTGAAATCTTTGTTGAGGTTGCCTATGATGATGTTGTCTATGCCGATGATGTGTTGATGTTTGCGGATGTTGTCTATGCTGAAATCTTTGTTGAGGTTGCGTATGATGATGTTGTCTAGGCCGATGATGTGTTGATGTTTGTGGATGTTGTCTATGTTGAAATCTTTGTTGAGGTTGCCTATGATTATGTTGTCTGTGTCGATGATGTGTTGATGTTGTCTATGGTGAAATCTTTGTTGAGGTTGCCTATGATGATGTTGTCTATGCCGATGATGTGTTGATGTTTGTGGGTGTTGTCTGTGTTGAAATCTTTGTTGAGGTTGCCTATGATGATGTTGCCTGTGCCGATGATGTGTTGATGTTTGTGGATGTTGTCTGTGTTGAAATCTTTGTTGAGGTTGCCTATGAATATGTTGTCTGTGTTGATGTTGTCTGTGTTGATATTTTTGTTGAGGTTGCCTATGATTATGCTGTCTGTGTTGATGATGTGTTGATGTTGTTTATGTCGATATCTTTGTTGATGTTGCCTATGTATATGCTGTCTGTGTTAATGCTGTTTATGTTGGTATCTTTGTTGAGGCTACCTGTGATTATGTTGTCTGTGTTAATGTTGTTTATGTTGATATCTGTGTTGAGGCATCCTGTGATTATGTTGTCTGTGTTGATGTTGTCTATGTTGATATCTTTGTTGAGATTGCCTATGGATATGTTGTCTGTGTTGATATGTTGAGGTTGCCTGTGTTGTTGTCATTGTTGAGGTTGCCTGTGTTATGTTGTCTGTGGTGGAGTTGTCACTGTGTATACTGTGTCGGTAATGTATTGATAGCATCTGTGTTGACGATGTATGGATGTTGTTTGTGTTGACACTGTCTGTGTCGATGATGTGTGGATATTGTCTGTGTTGATATCTTTATTGTAGCTGACTGCATTGATGTTGTCTGTGTCGATGCTGTTTTTACACCGTCTGTGTCGATGATGTGTTGACGTGCTGATACCGCCTTTGTCAATGATGCGTTGATACTGTCTGCGTTGACGATGTGTTGATGTTGTCTTTGTTGATATTGTCCGTATTCATAATTTGTTGACGTAGTCTGTGTTGAACCACTCTAAACCACTCTGGGTATATCTAGATTATATATCAAGTGTATTGTGCATACAGCTGTGAGTAATTTCTCTGTCTGTTGAAACAGATAATTACATTATCGTATTTAGCAGTTAATAATTTATGTAATGTAAAGTGTTGGGGCGGGCCTCTTCATCGCCTGCGTCGAGTAGCAATGCAATAATTAATTGTAAAGCGCGGGTTTTCACAATTGGGGCCATTGTACTGTCATCCAGAAATAAACTGGCCTCACTAAACCCATGTGGGAATCGAACTCGGGCCTTCACGAGCGACCACTTCAACGCTTACCCATGTCGGTGTTTTGAACTAATACGGCAACCGATGGGGGTGATATGACAAGTTCGCACGAGTTGCACATCGTCCAATGTAACCATTCTCGCTCTATGCTTTGAGTGTAACCGTAACATTCACCATCACAACACAGAACCTTTTTTTCAAATTTTAATTACATCACACTTCAATGCTACAGCTTAGCAAGAGAGTTTCTGTGATGATAACAAAAATATCCCACAATGCCATGATCATTCCTTGGCATTTAAAGCAAGATAATTGACTCAGCAGAAAAGAAATTTCATACAACAGACCATCAAGTGAAAGGGGTCCTCTCAGAAGCACTGTGGAATCACGTTAGCCTCGTCCATCCTTATACAGCTAACGCAAAACCCCAAATATAAGGTAACTTATTTTATCAGTGTAAACTTTTTAATACTCTTCGAGAGCCAATTGATTTCTGTAAAGTTTTGAACTCTCCACAATAAAACATCTTTCTCCCTGATTGTAACACGTAAGTGATAAAAAATCAATTTACAAGCAGGATCTTAGACTGACAAGCCCTTAGTTAATTCGTTCGAAATCTCTTAACCAAATATTCTGAAAGCTTACCAACTGCATTACAGTATTTATTTAATAACACTGCCAATATAACATCATTTGAAGTCTTAATGCACATTTAACAAAACTGAAAAGTATGTATGGATATTTATTTTATTATTTTTTTAAACTGTGATGTGACTCAAAGTTTTACCTCACGTGCTTGGGCTTGCTAATGGTACTGGACGCTGATTGTTTGAGATTAAAGACCACTTCTTAAAATAATTGGCACTGCTGATTTTTAAGGACTTCAAAGTGGCACGGTATATGTTGGGGCTTATACCAGGTTAGTTAACGGTATGTCTGATGGCCATTTTACCCCCAGGAGAAAGAAATGTGTCTGGTTTTCTGGAAATCTCAGACAATAGACGACTTCATAATAGACACTGTCTATCCAAGAATGAGTTAACTACCAGTCATAAGACAGCGTGAATATACGTCTAATCTGCGAACGGATAATTAAGCATCTTTGAATAAAACCATTTAGTCTACTGTATACGTGCGTAATCAGGCAACGATAATGCATTGGCTCAATAGCTGCGACCGGGATCTGTGAAACTCATGTATCAATTCTAAAACGTCTGATCTCACATACATCCCAAAATATATGTCTATTCATGTAATTGAAATTTGTCATAGAATTCGTTCAATTCTTGAATATATGTAGGTAAACAATTCTGTTAATTTAATTGAAATTTGTAATAAGGTTAGTGTTTTGCGTCAGATATATCCAAACGAAAATGATAAAATATTGATAAAAATATTTCATTATTCTCAGTACGATTTGCTCTAAAATCAACTAAATTGAAACAGGCAGATGGTACCACAAGAGTCAGCAAGCACGGTTATTAAGCTCACTAGGCACATGCTTGACATGCGCTGTAGCAGACTGAGGCCCCATGGGGCTTACACTGTATATTCCATTGATCTGATTATGAAGTGGGGACACGCTTGTTACCGGATTTGTCTAGGATTGACAAATTGTCGAGGGAATACTGGGTTGTGGTGAAGATATGATTGGATTATATTTGCAGGAGGTTTCAACATACTGACTGTCCAGGCAGTATGAGTAAAGACTTAAAACATAGAAAATATAATACACGTACCGATATGTATTATGATTGATATGCATTGGAAATAATGATTTTCATCATCTAAAAGGAAAGTCACAAATGGCGTGTTTTAAAAAAGTAATCTGCATTTTTTCGAACATGTCACCTCTATAATCCTTCTATATTTGTAATTTGATTATTGGTTTTGTTTGTTTGTTGTTTAACGCCGCACTCAGCAATATTGCAGCTATATGGTGGATTTGTAATACATTGCAATACGAAATAACCAAAGGTGGATTTCTAAATTCGATCTTATCTTTCATCCATAGAATACAAATTCCAAAAGGCTAATATATTTTCGCTTTGCTTATCAGATACCACAAACAGCATCTTGGAATGCACGTTTCAGAAGGTCACACAACCCAAACAATCCAAAGCATCTGTGGAATAAGCATGTTTTACTGATGAATAAGATAAAAAGGATTCATATGACACTTTCATAATTAACATGATGATATATTGCCTTCTGATGTCTCCTCGTACAGAACAACTTTGCTCCAATCAGGCATCTATCAGCCACACTTCATCAAACAATTATATAAGGCAGCAATTAATATTTATCGGACGTGCACCATCCTGGCTTGTCCTCCTTTCCCGATGATACTATCTATCATTGTGACAAGCAGAGCATGAGAAGATTGTAAGTATCACACCTTGGGTCTATGGTTAATAATGCATGGCTTGTTGCATCACATGCAGTGATATAGAGACATAGACTAGCGATTGACAAGGTACGACCTTGACCAATAGCATTGCCAATATCAGATGAAGTGTTATTGACAAGAAATGGATTACCTCTTTGCGTTCCCCATTGTATCTATATGGAAAGGATTTGTTGTTCATTGTTGACATGTGTGTGAAATCCATATTTGTACATGTACCTAATTGGCAGCGTGCTGTGCACAAGGAAGACGTATGTCTTGGTGGCACTGGACGTCATGCTGTTCTTAAAGCCAGTGTCTGGATTTCGGTTTCTCTTAGAGTACGTAGTGGTTCCAGAATTGGTAACTGAATGAATTAAGTATAATCCGTTTCCGTGGGTACAATATGGTTCGCATGTCTGGCACAAACAAAGCTGTGGCTGACAGTCTATTAGTGTTTCTATTGAATGTGATGCCATACTTTGCATGACCAGAGTGGAAGGTAGTATGCTTAGAAAGTGCACGTGTATGTCTTTGGTTGTAGCCTGTAAAGATAATCAATATTTACTCTTTGTTGGTAGCCTGTAAAGGTACAATCAATAGTCACTCCTAGATGACATTATGTAAACGTACTGTCAATAGTAACTCTTACATAGTAGCCAGTAAAGGTATAATTATTATACAGCCTCAGATGGTAGTATGTTAAGGTGCAACCAATAAACATATTCTTTGATGGTAGACCGTAAAGGTACAATCAATAGTCACTCCTAGATGACATTATGTAAACGTACTGTCAATAGTAACTCTTACATAGTAGCCAGTAAAGGTATAATTATTATACAGCCTCAGATGGTAGTATGTTAAGGTGCAACCAATAAACATATTCTTTGATGGTAGACCGTAAAGGTACAATCAATAGTCACTCCTAGATGACATTATGTAAACGTACTGTCAATAGTAACTCTTACATAGTAGCCAGTAGAGGTATAATTATTATACAGCCTCAGATGGAAGTATGTTAAGGTGCAACCAATAAACATATTCTTTGATGGTAGACCGTAAAGGTACAATCAATAGTCACTCCTAGATGGCATTATGTAAACGTACTATCAATAGTAGCTCTTAGATGGTAGCCAGTGGAGGTATAGTTGTTATTCAGCCTCAGATGGGAGTATGTTCAAGTGAAACCAATATAGATAATCTTAGATGGTAGCCAGTGGAGGTATAGTTGTTATTAAGCTTCAGATGGGAGTGTGTTCAAGTGAAACCAATATAAATAGTCTTAGAATGGTAGCCAGTGAAGGTATAGTTGTCATTCAGCCTGAGATGGGAGTATGTTCAAGTGAAACCAATATAGATAATCTTAGATAGTAGCCAGTGAAGGTATACATGTAGTTGTTATTCAGCCTCAAATTAGAGTATGTTCAAGTGAAACCAATATAGATAATCTTAGATGGTAGCCAGTGAAGGTATAGTTGTTATTCAGCCTCAGATGGGAGTATGTTCAAGTGAAACCAATATAGATAATCTTAGATGGTAGCCAGTGAAGGTATAGTTGTTATTCAGCCTCAGATGGGAGTATGTTCAAGTGAAACCAATATAGATAATCTTAGATGGTAGCCAGTGAAGGTATAGTTGTTATTCAGCCTCAGATGGGAGTATGTTCAAGTGAAACCAATATAGATAATCTTAGATGGTAGCCAGTGAAGGTATAGTAGTTGTTATTCAGCCTCAGATGGGAGTATGTTCAAGTGAAACCAATATAGATAATCTTAGATGGTAGCCAGTGAAGGTATAGTTGTTATTCAGCCTCAGATGGGAGTATGTTCAAGTGAAACCAATATAGATAATCTTAGATGGTAGCCAGTGAAGGTATAGTTGTTATTCAGCCTCAGATGGGAGTATGTTCAAGTGAAACCAATATAGATAATCTTAGATGGTAGCCAGTGAAGGTATAGTTGTTATTCAGCCTCAGATGGGAGTATGTTCAAGTGAAACCAATATAGATAATCTTAGATGGTAGCCAGTGAAGGTATAGTTGTTATTCAGCCTGAGATGGGAGTATGTTCAAGTGAAACCAATATAGATAATCTTAGATGGTAGCCAGTGAAGGTATAGTTGTTATTCAGCCTCAGATGGGAGTATGTTCAAGTGAAACCAATATAGATAATCTTAGATGGTAGCCAGTGAAGGTATAGTTGTTATTCAGCTTCAGATGGGAGTATGTTCAAGTGAAACCAATATAGATAATCTTAGATGGTAGCCAGTGAAGGTATAGTTGTTATTCAGCCTCAGATGGGAGTATGTTCAAGTGAAACCAATATAGATAATCTTAGATGGTAGCCAGTGAAGGTATAGTTGTTATTCAGCCTCAGATGGGAGTATGTTCAAGTGAAACCAATATAGATAATCTTAGATGGTAGCCAGTGAAGGTATAGTTGTTATTCAGCCTCAGATGGGAGTATGTTCAAGTGAAACCAATATAGATAATCTTAGATGGTAGCCAGTGAAGGTATAGTTGTTATTCAGCCTCAGATGGGAGTATGTTCAAGTGAAACCAATATAGATAATCTTAGATGGTAGCCAGTGAAGGTATAGTTGTTATTCAGCCTCAGATGGGAGTATGTTCAAGTGAAACCAATATAGATAATCTTAGATGGTAGCCAGTGAAGGTATAGTTGTTATTCAGCCTCAGATGGGAGTATGTTCAAGTGAAACCAATATAGATAATCTTAGATGGTAGCCAGTGAAGGTATAGTTGTTATTCAGCCTCAGATGGGAGTATGTTCAAGTGAAACCAATATAGATAATCTTAGATGGTAGCCAGTGAAGGTATAGTTGTTATTCAGCCTCAGATGGGAGTATGTTCAAGTGAAACCAATATAGATAATCTTAGATGGTAGCCAGTGAAGGTATAGTTGTTATTCAGCCTCAGATGGGAGTATGTTCAAGTGAAACCAATATAGATAGTCTTAGATAGTAGCCAGTGAAGGTATAGTTGTTATTCAGCCTCAGATGGGAGTATGTTCAAGTGAAACCAATATAGATAGTCTTAGATGGTAGCCAGTGAAGGTATAGTTGTTATTCAGCCTCAGATGGGAGTATGTTCAAGTGAAACCAATATAGATAATCTTAGATGGTAGCCAGTGAAGGTATAGTTGTTATTCAGCCTGAGATGGGAGTATGTTCAAGTGAAACTAATATAAATAATCTTAGATGGTAGCCAGTGAAGGTTCAGCCAATAGCCCATCGCAAGTGGGAACATGTAAAAATAAATAATCAGCCACATTTAGATAGTAGCCTGTAAATATACAAAGAAAAGTCAATCTAAAATAGTAGCCTGTGAAGGTATAATCATTGTCATTCTTAGAAGCTAGACAGTGACGGTATAATAAACAGTCACTGTTAAATGGTGGACCGTGAAGATATAATCAAAAGTAATATTTAGATAGTGGACAGTGAAAGTATAATCGATAGTCATTCTTAGATGATAGTCTTTAAGTGCACAATAAATAGTCATTTTAAATGGTTACCAGTAAATGTACAATCAGTTGATGGGATCAGATGGGTGTCTGTAAGCGTACAACCAATAACGTTTTTAGATGTAGCCAGTAAGGTATAATTATTAGTCAGCCTCGAAAGATAGTGTGTTAAGATACAAAGGTATAGTCCTCTGAAACACCTGTAAAGGTACAACCAACAGTAACTCTTAGATGGTAGCCTCGGTACATCCAAAATACATTACAATCCCCCTTAGTATTTACTAGTAATCTTTAACCAGGTATGTGGCCCAGGGCCCCGTTCCACAAAGCGATCGTAGCGCTAAGATGATCGTAACTCCCATACTTTAACATAGACTTACGACTGTCGTAGCGCTACGATCGCTTTAAGGAACGGGGCCCTGAGCTGGGGTGACAATCAGTTGAAGTTTAGCAACGTTGTGCGCTGAGAGTCCTTGGACTAGTGACCGTGTGTGACAGCTTGACTCCTGAGAGTTTCTAAGACTTCAGTTCTGCCCCACAACGAAGCACATGTGATACATGTGGTCTCGCCCTAGGCAAGTAGGTTTCTCCCAGCAAAAAATGGGTACCCGGTGGAATAAGGCATGAAACTATGAACCTTCTAGCACCTAACAGGCAGCTTGGGTCATCCGGGGTAATAATGATCAGATTGTGCGCGTTGAGCAGGATATCTAGCCTGGAAAAGGCGCGTCATAAATATCCTCATTATTCTCATGTTTTAAAAGGTACCATCAGAAGTTACAAATGCCGAAAATAAACGAGATCGCGTAGTCCTGGAAAATCGGTATTCAGGAATCCTGTAGAATTTCCTGCCCGGAACCAATCAGCGGCTACGACCACTACATACGCTCCTCTAATGTCACCCAGTGCTGAGTGTCTCCCATCAACTACCAGCTCGTGTAGGATCTATTGTAATCATGCTATCCCTACAGTTGCATTTACAACAGGAACCTACCAACAGAGAGCTATGTACTTATAGGTACCACACGTATATATTGCCGAACGTTATGGTTGCTCATTCATGAATGATTCAGAAAGCAACGGAAGCAGCACTAACTATCTGCTACAAATGAGGCAGTGCGGATCGAAACACGTCCTTGATTGAAATGAACTGTTTAGAACCTGCTTCCAAATCTATAATCTACATAATGGCTTATGCTCACACTCAAGTACATATTCCTGCAAGCTTCGTTGACATTTTCAATGTGGGTATTTTCAGCTAAGTGTTTTGATATCGAATATTGGTATTTCTGAAACGCTTATGTGAAAAACGTAAATGGTGTTCTCGTTTTGCAATGTCAAATATTGGCTTAAAATAAAGCATTCCAACATTCTATTCACTTTGATGATTCACGTTTTGCAGTGTCAAATATTGGATTAAAATAGACAGTTCCTACATGCTATTCACTTAGATAATAAACATGCTGCTACTTCAGATGCGTGTGTTTCTGAGAATTTTATACCTTCGAATGACATTTGGAAATTAGAGAGTTACCAATTCCGTGGCCGCCCACATTTTTGTCGACTGAGAAAATAACAAATTCTAACAAGATAAAATAGTCTCTTTTTATGCATTCACATTGAAAAGTCTGCAAGATATGTTTCAGGGTAACTTCAAACCCCTTTAAACCGCGTTTGCCAAACAATCTGAATAGGGCTCAGGAACATTGATTCTTAGACTCAGAGATAAAGCAGTTGAATCAAAAAACTATGATTACTGCATTTCAATAATATTTCTAAATCGTATCGCGTCTGTTTTGAAAGATGCTATATCCTTGCTTGCGAGAAATGAAAAGAAAATAACCAAAATTTACAATTCGGATCGGGCTTAAAGGTTATACATTTAAATCTCCAAGATTCAGAAAGTTTCCATGCATACCGCCTGTGCCCAGCTTCCTTTACAATCATTTGCTGTGAAACAGGTCTTGTCCTATGGCTTTTAACTGTTTCACGAACGTTCTTTAAATTCAGGTGAACTCGTTTCCCCACAATAAATACATTTGGGCATTTATGAGGTCTTAGCGTGAGCGGTTTTGTATTCTGAGAGGTCATGTCGGAAACGCAATGGACTGACTGACGCTTTAAAATGTCGTTACCGACGCTGTTTGGCTCACCAACATTTCTGGATGAAGGCACTCAAATTTAAGCGTCACATAAAGGCAGGTACGCACGGTTCGATTGAAGTATAATGATCGGCTTATTCCACCCTCAACATCCATATTACGACACTAGTAAAATGGACAATGACACAACGTGTACCCATTATCCCGTTTCTGAAGAATTATTTACATTCAAACTGAAATGAGAGGCAGACACTTGTAAGGATCCCTTGTCTAATTGTGTTCAATACCACTGCAAATATATGTACCGCAGTCCATGCTGCTGTCGCAAAACCACATCCGTCCACGTCTTCGCTACTGTGGACGTACATGAACCCGATAGTTTTACAAATATTTGCCGACACATTTACTCCAGCGCAAGCTACAAAGATGACATAAACACCATCACACTGTGCTTCGGCTGGTACGTAGATGTACATAGCGTTGATAAATCATACATATAGACAGCATTGTAAACACGTAACAGAGAGGGAAGCCATGAAATATAGCACTTTCTGCTCTCAATCCTCACTCCGGCATGAAAGTAGTGAGTTGCACTTGTGATGTATGTCATATGTCGCTTGAGCAAACAGTCATTAAAGCACCCTCAGAGTAACCCTATGTTTCCCAATAGAAATCAAGAATATGTTCCCTGCTTTATGGGTAAAGTGGCTTCGGTACATGTTAATGGTCTTCATGAACATTTTCCAGAGAGATTGAATATGTATGATATGGATCTGTGGTGAAACGTATTTTAAACAAATACAACACTAATCATCTTAATAGCTTTGTAACATTACAAGCCGTGGCATAACTTGCACGGCTTCCCATTATATCCGTGATGGGAATTAGAGTGAGTTTTTAACGCTGTGGAGATTTAATGCTGGCGATTTTTCTGTACCTAATGATGTGGAGAGCGATACCAAGGTGAACGTGTTGTATTTTATGGGTAGCACTGGACTAGTGACCCCTAATGGCTGAGTGTATGTAGTGCACTTTCAGAAATAAAAACTATTTACGGGTGTTATGGTGATCCAATAACGTAATGATCAAAGAATATATCAGACCTAAATCAATATTCAGGACTGAGAGGATTTTTGGTCAGCTTTTAACAGGCTCTGGGAACATTTCCCGAAAATTATTGCTAAGGTAGTGCCCTGTATAGACTACGTTAAGGATCGCGTGGTTTAAAATGTATGTTGATGTTGGGCGTACGTATTTTAAAGCTGATCATCAAATTACAAGTCTGCATCACAGACGAAGTAGAGGCTTGGGTCCACTCTCAGAGAGTCGCAAGTGATGCTAGATTTTAGACTTTGGACCTCAACAGGAAAGGTTAGAGCAAGAGTACATTGGTTTACATTGGCAGTCAAACCAGAGGATCACGGCACGCACGTAATGAGGATTGATGCTCTCACTATCACCCCCTAGTTTACTTACTAACACACGACATGAGAGCCAATTAACGCCGATTCCTAAACTTTACCTCATTTCACTAAGATCTTTCACCTCGACACTTTATCCGCAATAAAGTTCAAATTTATTTAAATTTAAGAAACGTATTTGCGTCCACCATAAGAATACGTACATGTATATATCTGTACAGCTAGTCATCCTTTGATAAAATTAGCCGGTTCATTACAGTCAAATGGTATTCAGGTTAAGGAACTTAGTATTGAGGCTTCTTTGAGAGGCATAGAAGTTGGAGCAGTAAGGAAGAATAACAATATATAGATGCAATAAAGAAGTTGTTCATCCATACAATGTTATCCTTCCTTAAGCATTGAGGCGCTTTATGAATAGTTGAACCATATCAGAACATATTATCGTCTTACTGTCATACTCGCCGTCCCTTTAAGATTTAGATCTATGACAAATGTTATTGTCCCTTCATTTCAAGAATTGCCCGTTCTTCTATCGGCATTACTACAGAAACCCCACCACTTTCGAAATGATCCTAATATCAAAGCAAAGGTTCATCCTCTGCATTAATGACATAATGCCATCATACAAATGTTCACAAACTAAGATGATATTGATTAATAAACCGGAAACCTGACATTTACTGTGATGCATCGTTTTGATGAAGAATAAAATGATCTATTGTCCCCGAGCCACGCATTGACCGTTAATACCTGAAGAGACTTCACCATATGACGTTACTTGGTGTTCGCGCAGAACATGAGCTTAATTCCTCCTAAACAACTTCTGCAGTTCAAAGCGTGTGATCAGGCTTTCTCTTATAATCCTATTTAATGCATAGACAGGATCCGTACCATCTTAACGTCGAAAATATGTTTGAAGATATACTCAAGTGTGGCAATAAAAGAAGTTTGTTTGCTTCATCCGATGTCAATGGAAGATCCGTTTCAGGATGATGATGAAAGCATGTTTTCCCATTGTCAAATCGAAAGGATTTTAACTATAAGGTCAGCAGCCTGAAGGGTAAAGTCAAGGTGCAGACTCGACTGAAGTGATAATCTATATGACTTCTCACTTCCTCTTAAGGCCATGCTTACTCAACCCCTACATTTGAAACCTACAAGAGAAATCCTTATACAAACATCATACCGGTCCAACTTGAGGTAATTACATAATGTTTGCCGGATCACCAATGTTAATTCCCTTTCTACGAATCTCAGACGACTTAGCAATGATATCAAAAGCAAAATCTAAAGACTCTGTTAAGTCAGGCTCTGTGGTATTGATTGGGTGTGTTCTCTGTCTAATTTCCGTTTTAAACTGGCTACATTATCCGACATAGTTCCATGGTAAACATTTGTGTAAAGTAGTGTGAAATACGCTGAAAAACCAAGGGGTGATTGTTGATAAACACGAAAGTTTTTGGAGTGTACTGTCAAAAATAGATGCAGCCAGGCACTGTAATTATTTGAGACGCGCGGGTGAATATTTGATCAATTCTTCATTAGATGAGGGACCCCAGATTTGATCGAACCTTTACCTCCTCGGATCGTGTCTGTAGATCGAAGTGGCATCTGTTAAATGAACTCGAAGACTATAACTAAAGCTGTGGCTCTTTACTGTACGGCGTCTAACGTGTGTGCCTAAGAAACCTTCGCAAAGCATGCTCAAATTTAATTTAACAGAATGGAGCAATCCCTTATCCCCCAAATAATGGAATTGAAATCCAAGTTAAAGTTATGCTCTCCCTCTTGAAATTCACCCGGGAGCACAGTTCGGATTTATATACGCTATTGTGGTTAACTGATGCAATGATAACCCTGTCGAGCTGGTGTTTTGATGTGCCAAAATTGGTCCGTCAATAGTTGCAGACGATTCTCGTTTACCAATCGCGGTTCGAATAGGAAAGAGAAATCTGACAATGCTCATGCTCCCATAACATATCTTGCCGTCAAGCGCACTATGAGATTCGTTTCAGCATTGTTAGTGTTATTTTCCGGTGTGAGCCGCGATGGGCACCATTCGTCTTGGAGGCTGCTTCTGAGAACATGGTCCAAGAACTCCAGAAGAGCATGACTTGTAAGCATCGATGTAACTAGCATGTGCAGCAAATTATACCCCGAAGGACGTTGTTTCCACAACGGTCTAGTCTCATGTTGAATGTGGTGTGAATGAAGGATCGAGAGAGCCCTCACGAAACCAATTGCCTCGTCCACCGTTTGACTTTGATAAATGGCCACTGTTTAGGAAGATTGGTCAAAGAAACGCTGCCTAGACTTGCGTTCCGATTGCGAATGGAGCAAAGGCGTTGATTTTATGAGAATGAGAGCAATCTATTCAAGTTTCCTTAACAATCTTTGACAGAAACTGCTATCGTCTTGCTCACAGCTCTGCAACTTACACTGTCAGTCTTCAGTGACAACCTCTTGGGACCAAGGAAGAGGGTGATGGACACGGCCTTTCAACCCAAGGAAATCAGATTTGTTTCACTAGTGCAACCATGACTAGAACCAGGACATGTCCCAAGTGCCCAAATTAAAAAAAAAGCTGTTACGTTATTTTGACGTCATTCCAGACGTTACTAGACGTCTGTGTATGCAACTGGACGTCGTTGCATGTATACCTTGACGTTAATACTGTGTTTGGCCTTATTTAGACGTCCTTACAAAGACGTCATTGTATCGAACTGAACGTCATTACAGGTGTATCTAGACGTCGTAACATGTATACCTTGACGTTATTACAGTGTATTACCTTATTTAGACGTCCTTACAAATGCCACTAGACGTCATTGTATCGACGTTCGTATTGTATAGACGTTATTACAGTGTATCCTTAGAACTGAACGTCATTACACGAACTGAAGGTTATTACAGGCGTATCTTTAGACGTCGTTGACGTTATTACAGTGTGTTACCTTATTTAGACGTCCTTACAGATGCCACTAGACGTCATTGTATGCAACTGAACGCCAGTAGAGGTGTAACTAGACGTCGTTATATGTATAACTAGACGTTATTATGGTTGCAATTGGACGTCATTACAGGTGTAACTAGACGTCGTTACATGTATAACTAGACGATACTATTGGTGTAATTAGACGTCATTACAACCGTAAATAGACGTCATGGTAATGAAAATGTCATTACATTTGTAACTACAGTAAACAGCATTGCAGGGTAACATCAAGTACTTTCTTGTAACTTCTCGCATTCTGTTACCGGGTTTTGTTCACCTACCACCTCTCTGTTTTCACGCTCTAGCCACTTGAGTGAGTGAGTGAATTTAGTTTAACGCCGGTTTTAGCAATATTCCACCAATATCACGGCGGGGGACACCAGAAATGGGCTTCACGCATTATACCCATGTGGGGAATCGAACCCGGGTCCTCGGCGTGACGAGCGAACGCTTTAACCACTAGGCTACCCCACCGCCCCTCTAGCCGTTTGACCAGACAGGCGGTCGCACTGTTTACAAACAAGTTAGTACAACTGTATTTAATGGTGTAATTAAAGGTTATGTAGCATTCGGTCATTAAAGACTGTCAAATGTGTAACGGGTGATGTGAGGTGAAAGCGGTAGTGATTACATGTAACGTTGAGGTTATTACAGATGGAAGAAGGAGTTATTACAGGCGAAACAAGAGGTAATTCCACAACATAGAAGTTACAAGAGAATACCTAGAAGTTATTTAAGGTACACAAGTAGCCATTTCAAGTGAAACCAGATAGTATTTCTGTCAGAAGGCGTTTATTATGTTTAAACTAGTCAACGTTTTTAAGTCTAAACCAGAAGGTAGTCATGTAAAAACTAGAAATAGTTCCAGGTTTAACTAATTGTAAAACATATAACAGGTACATTTGGAGTATTTAGGAACTATCACAAGGAACATCTGAGCTTTGTGAAAAGGTATCACTGATGAAAAGATCCATGAATGCGTTAGATGTGCTATAGTCCTTTTGATCGAAAGTATAACTGTCATAGCAACAGTTACACTGGATAATGAATACCTGCATTTATGAAAGAAACAGATCGCACGCTTATAACAATTAGAACAATTAAAAATATGCAAGGCAAAAGGAGAAAATTAATTCTGTTCACCTTACAACCCACTCACTGCCACCTTGCCTCACCCCTACCCTCACCCCACCCCCACCTCCAAAGCACCACCACCCCATAGCTGGTCTGATGAGAAAGAGTGAAGGCAGTTCGACGGCCATAATATATCACTGATCATTGTTACTTGAAACCTGTGACAGAAGTGCGTGATACCTATTTGGGTTAATTGCGCCCTATTCGGTTTGGCCCTACACCAAGCCATCCTGCGATGGTATTTCGTGACCCAGCGCGTTATATATTGACAGCCCCGTGGTCATTTGAGCGAACGCGTAACGTAATCGGACAGTGGTCAATACACGCGCTTCTCAACAGACACATTCACGATACCGCTGTCAGTGCTTATTGTAAGCGATTTCACTTTTCAATCGCGCCACGTGGCTCTTAATAAGCGACGGCGTGAACCTTGGCCAGGCCATCGCATGGCTGGAGACTTTCAGACGTTTGTGTCCAGCTGATGGTGTGTGCGTCGTCTAGACGATGATGGTGTTTGTGTTTTCCAATAGATGATGGTAAATATGACGTTGTCATTTTGTTGATGGCGTGCATGTCAAATATTAAAGACATGATTACATTCAAACTTTCAGTCGACAGTCGACACCATATTCAATACCACATTAAATACAACATTCGACACTACATTCAACATTCAACACTACGATTCATACTACTGTCAACAGACACTAAGACATTGAAAACTTAGCGGATACTGCCTTCAATACTACGTTTAAAACTAGTAAACTCTACAAGTGATACAAAGTTCAATATTGCAGTGGTCATTACCGTGAACACTCCATTCAATACTACTTTCAGCACTTCAGTCGATGCCACATTCAACACCACATTCAACACTGTAGCCATTAGTAGTCAACACTACGGTGAATCAGGTTAACGGTATATTCGATACTATATTCAGCACTGCATTCAACACTTCAGTTATTGGTACAGTCAACACTACGGTGAATCAGGTGATTTGATACTACATTCCCCTCTCCAGTCAATACTACAGACAGGTCGATACTCTATTCAATAGTTCTATCAACACTATATGCGATGCTACGCTTAACATTATAGTCACCACGATATATTGAATATAGTACATGTATATTGAATACTACAGCCAGTACTACAACCAATAATCAACGCTACAATCAATATAATACTCAGTGCTATTTCTATCGATACCACATTTAATACATCATTCAACAATGAAGTCTACATTGCAGTCATCAGTACATTCATCACTAAACGATAGTCAGCACTACAGTCAACACTAAAGTCAACACAGTCAACAAAATGAATCAAGTCAACACTACATACAATCATCAGGTCACAGTCAACACTGCATACAATCATCAGCACAGTCAACACTACATACAGTCATCACGTCAATCAACAATCATCACCACAGTCAACACTACATACAATCATCAGGTCAGTCAACACTACATACAATCATCACCACAGTCAACACTACATACAATCATCAGCACCGCAACACTACAATCAACACCACAGTCAACACTAGATACAATCATCACCACAGTCAACACTACATGCAATCATCAGCACAGTCAACACTCCATACAATCATCAGCACAGCAACACTACAATCAACACCACAGTCAACACTAGATCATACAACACTACATACAATCAACACCACAGTCAACACTACATACAATCATCACCACAGTCAACACACATACAATCAACACCACAGTCAACACTCACAATCAACACCACAGCCAACACTACAATCAACACCACAATCAGCACAGTAATCAACACTACAATCAACACTAACAGTACACATCACAGTACACTCATCAGCACAGTCAACAGCACAGTCAACACTACATACAATCATCACCACAGTCAACACTACTAATCATACAATCATCAGCACAGTCAACACTACAATCAACACCACAGTCAACACTACATACAGTCATCAGCGCAGTCATCACTACATACAATCATCAGCACAGTCAACACTACCAATCAACACCAGTCAAACTACATACAATCATCAGCACAGTCAACACTACAATCAACACCACAGTCAACACTACATCAACACTCATCAACATCAGTCATCACAACATACAATCATCACCACGCACAGTCAACACTCCAATCAACACCACAGTCAAACTACATACAATCACAGCACAGCAACACTACAATCAACACCACAGTCAACACTACATACAGTCATCAGCGCAGTCAACACTACATACAATCAACACCACAGTCAACACTATAATCAACACCACAATCAACACTACAGTCAACACTACAATCAACACCACAGTCAACACTACAATCAACACCACAGTCAACACTACAATCATCAGCACAGTCAACACTACATACAATCATCACCACAGTCAACACTATAATCAACACCACAGTTAACACCACAGTCAACACTACAATCAACACGACAGCCAACACTATAATCAATCATCACCACAGTCAACACTTCAACACCACAGTCAACACTACAATCAACACCACAGTCAACACTACAATCAACACCACAGTCAACACTTCAGTCAACACTACAATCAACACCACAGTCAACACTACAATCAACACCACAGTCAACACTACAATCAACACTACAATCAACACCACAGTCAACACTACAATCAACACCACAGTCAACACTACAATCAACACCACAGTCAACACTACAGTCAACACTACAATCAACACCACAGTCAACACTACAATCAACACCACAGTCAACACTACAATCAACACCACACCCAACACAGTCAACACCGCAGTGAATCAAGTCAACACTACATACAATCATCAGCTCAGCCAACACTACAATCAACACTCAAGCTATCTCCCGACTCAAACACACTCCAATACCGGCTAAACTACTTGTTACAAGGACTCCTGCTAGATACAATAATCCCGAACTTCTCATCTCAAATTCCCTTGCCAGAGGTAGGCTTCGTCAAAAAATACCTTTCCCCACTGGCATGTACGTAGAATATTGAAAAAGGTCCTTGAGTCCTTGAAAAAGTAGTAGCGATGACTACACAGGAAAATTATTTTCAAGATACTGCGCCTTCGGTGACATTGAGTTAATGCTTAAAGATAACACGCCTACAAGATGGCATGATATAAGCTGTAGAGATTACGGAAGCACTTAAAGGTAGTTGGTATAATTTGTACAAGAAACTCTTTGGTGTTTGACTCGTGTCATAGAGAACTATCTTTTTATGATCAAAGACACATTCCGCATCAAAGCATAAATTCGTTCATGAAAAGTAACAAGTGGTGCTTGTGTCAAAGTGACCAAGTTTTTAATGGGATTTTGTCCAGTATTTCAGTTATATCACGTGTTAGCTGTATGTAGGGGGGAAGTTAGAGTTAATGCATGTGTTTACCACGATGGTGAAAACCATGTGTTTTAAGCTGAGATACCTAGGAGTATCATTACGAGGAATCTCGAATTCGAAACCTGGCATAGTCGAGTTACAGGCATTTCTCAGGAACGGAACTACACAGGTTCCGGTTCCTCTGACGAACGGACCGGTCCAAGCAGGATATCAGTTCGGCCTATGCAGGAATATATATTACACACAAAGGCAAGCGTAATTGTAATCATATAGCTGTAACCAGAGGCAGGCTGTACTCCCATTGATTGGTGGCTAATATTGCCCTGGGAATCGAACCTGGATCTTCAGCGTTACAAATAAACACTTTTCCCACTCGTCTAATTTTCTTTACCATCTTCCCTCCACTTGGATAATTACATATCCATGGTTACTGTGATGCGCACAACGTGAAATCCCTGTCTTCATCCTCACGACACGGAGGCGTTCTTGGTGATTGTTATTCTTGCCCCAAATCCATAAATATCACAACGGTCACAATGCAGGTGTCGATACTACTTCGACAATTTTCACAGAAATTAGTATCATTGACGTGAACCTTGCCGTCGCTGAATACATTCCAATACCTGTTCAAAATTTATCTTTCCCAAATAGAAGACTTCTGTTTACATTATCACTGGACGCTCCTTTCACCAGAACGCCCGATGCATTGGTTCTCAACAACGCCAAGGCAAAAGGGATGCTATTAGTATTACCAATAACTCCATAGCAAATTCTGAAACTTACTAGAATCAATTAACAAAAAGATTTTCAGCATCAATAGAACGCCAGCGTTTTCGGTTGCAGCTATGTAGGTTTTAGGAGCAGCAGAATCTAAACCACACAGAACGAGACGATCACTTGATACGGAGCCTGGGGGAAGAACTTCCTGAAGCATTGGAAGGGTCGCTTAACGTGTGATGGCATTGTTGGCTGAGGCGCTAGGATTCGTAAGACCCAGTCGATATGAACGTGATGCGGAGCGCAGGTCTTGTAAATCATATTCTTAGTGTGGCGTTGGACAGATTTGCTGCCTGGTATTTCAACACTGAAGCGTCACCCAGTGTTTTCTCTTAAAGGTCTACCTCCCAGAATTGTTTTAAACATTGTTTCAATATTCAGGTGATTTTGAAGCTAGAATGAGTGAGTATGGTTTTACGCCGCTTTTAGCAATATTCTAGCAATATCACGGCGGTGGACATCGGAAATGGGCTTCACACATTGTACCCATGTTGAGAATCGAACCCAGTCTTCGGCGTGACGAGCAAACGCTTTAACCACTAGGCTACCCCGCCGTCCCTTTTGAGGTTGGAAACGTTGGAAGACTACGTCAATGTTACTAAAGAGAACCGGTGTTTGACCTTCACTGACTGTGGTTGCAAAGGTAAATTACCTGCTTTACACGCCCACTCGTTTCGAACACCTAGTGTCTATAATGGTGAAGTAATTCGCAAGTGTATAAGTCACAGAGCATCACTAATATACAAATTATTAATTTATAGCATCACAACATTCTACGCCACGTCATGTTACGACCTTGAACTTCCTGTTGTAAATTAGAGTAAAGTCCCTTGGAACACGTGGACTGTCGATTGAAATACCGTGTTAATGTCATCGGACGCATTCTCGTATCGTTATTCTATTGAGATCCGAAATTGAATAGATAGCTTAAGGATAATTAAAACCTTATTCACAGCAGATCAAAAATCTACTGAGTCGAATGCAATCACATAGCAAACAGGAACCCAAACAAGTTGAACCGAGTTTGACATTTGATTTACATGCATATAAATGAACATGATTTTGGGGACCTTGAGCAGTACACCACCTTAAAATCAAGGAAATGGTCGGAAACCTGCCAAAATGGCGTTTGAAAGTACATGGAATAAATCAGTTAAGGAGATGGGCGAATGGGTGAATACGTACATGATGAATAGAGTTTGACAATCATTTGATTTACATGGAGGACAGAGAGGAGTCCCACACCTTAAATGCAGAAAAACGGCTTTTTAAAAGGTATTGAAGGAATCAGTTAAGTAGATGGGCGAATGAGTGAATACAATCTATGTTTAACGTTCTGGTCATCAATATTCCACATATATGGCGGTCACCCGAAAATAATCGAATCATTTTCATGAGACAGAAAATGATCTTGCCAGGGTTTACTCTGCTACATATGAAACTTATAAACCAATCATGGAACATTTCGTTTCGTAGTGTTGACTTGAATATCGCTTTGGCCAAGACAAATATTCGTTCTCGCAAATAGAAATTTAACGTACCCTCCAAATAATGCCATTCCAGTTCCTTTCGAAGAGCAGGAAAGAGTACTGCCGGAATTGTTACTAACCAAATTCTGTACATATGCATACCAAAACTTGCTCCATACCAAGAGATGGTTCTATAATGTGTGGACATAATTCCAGAAGCTTTCACGAAACAATATTCGTACAAAAGGAATATTTCTCATTGTTCCAAAACTAGAAATGAAAATCATAAAGAATTCTTTAGGTGTTAAAAACTCATCCTATTTACTGCCCAGACAATTGATTTGAGAGAATGCTGCCAGCAGGGTCTTTCTTCTTCACGGATGAGGCAGGAAATGAACGCGGCAATGTGGCCAAGAGATGGTCATTACAGCAAGAAACGGCGTTGGAAATCATTGCGCGGGGCCTACTTGTAAGAATTGCAAATGTTGGGGCATATTCGCAATCAATTATCATCCGAAGATTGAACTATTATGCAACTCCAATATTATTTACGGTGGCTTGCTGTGAATGGGGCCCTCATGCTATTTTGCGTATGGCTTTGAGATAGGGGATTAGACGTGAGCTGTTGAAGAAATTACCCAATTAGATCCTAGGTATTACTGGTTTTTCTTCGCAGGTGCGTGTCTGTATTAGACCGTTGTCGTATTTCACTTGCGAGTATCTCATTGATTGTTTTCAATCTGAGATTAAAATAACATCAAGTTCCATGTGTGATCTTCGAAGATGTTACACAATTCTGTTTGAATTACGTTAGGTCTGAACTTTAGATGCCTGTGGTCTTCTGTGGGTTGCCTGTGTTCGAGTAGATGCATTCAATTAATGACTGGATAGTATAATTAAACTCCCTTTGTTGTAATAATTCACACCATTCCATCTCTGCCATACCAAATCGTTCGACGTAATGTGATAAGGGTTACATTTCTAGACAGTAATTATACTTACTGTATCAAAGCACATGCATTCCAATACATATCACATATATCATACCCAATAATAGAAAATCTGGTGCCTGAATTATGAAATATTGATGTATTATCTACTAATAATCAACAGAAGTGACTGTACTTCTTATTAAATTCACACTCACCACTCAATATTAATCTGGTGCCTGAATGATTAAGACTTTTATAAATAGCTTTTTCTACCAATCGTCAAAGGATGAGACTATATTACTTCACACTCACTAATTGATAAAAAATGGTGTCTGAATTATGAAGACTTTGATAAATATTATGTTCTACCAATCGTTAACAGAAATGACTATGATACTTATTAAAGCAGCATTTACAAATAATAATGGGTGAGTGAGTTTA
This sequence comes from Haliotis rubra, assembly GCF_003918875.1. Taxonomy (NCBI): domain Eukaryota; kingdom Metazoa; phylum Mollusca; class Gastropoda; order Lepetellida; family Haliotidae; genus Haliotis; species Haliotis rubra. The sequence continues at coordinate 1,252,674 of NW_025765170.1, read as the reverse complement.
GTTTTATGCCGCACTCAGCAATATTCCAACTATATGGCGGTACAAACAATAAAAAGCCCTGGTGTCTGAATTATTAAGACCTTGATAAATGCATTTTTCCATCAATCATCAACAGAATTGACTGTAATATCTATTAAAGTCGTACTCTATGGATGTGATACTTGTAACCCGATCAACACCCATGACAAACGCTATTTCTGTACCAATGTAATTCGGAATTAGTGTCGATGTTAGAATTACCTTGATGCACAGCACTCGTCGAAAAGGTACGTGTTTTAAGATACCCAGCTACTAAGTGAAATGTCGATGTTGAACAGGTGCAATAAACGTCACCATTGACTCAGAGGTCCAGTGCTGGTCAAGTTTCCAATGCATTTTCCATTACCAAGACGAAGACGTTCGTCCAGCAGCGGGATTCTTGACGTGAGTTTAGGCTTAACCTAACTAAGTGAAAGCACCAACGCACACTGCGTTGGTCATCAGTGTCGCCAGTCGACAAGCTGCAGTAGATTTACCTTTCCTGGCTCATGTAGCGTTAAGGGACATTGATCCTGTGTTAAAGCTCGAGGGCCCGACGACCAAGAAGCTATTGCATTTGCTGTACATTTCTTGTTATTAACCTCAACGTGACCCTGGTACGTTAATTATATTATCTATGAAGAACAAATGTTTCCATTATTGTACGTGATCTCATTTAGAACATGGACGAATATGTTGAGTATTTATTAGCGAGGCCAGTTCAATTATGCAATGTGTTTTCAGTTGAATGGTTGATGATTGACGTCGGTAAATTTCATAATGACGATGGCCTCTCGAACTACGACGTTACGACGTCACGTTGAATATTGGAAATCAACCTAAAATTCCCCAAATATATGCCAGTCTTAAAATACGATTAGTGGAACATGAGATCTGCTTTTTAGCACGCCCAACATCTGGGTAGTCTTCTCTCCCGGGCCGCTCATTGCAGTAAGATAGGAAAAACGGCTTTGAGCTTCACCCGTTCAAGCATTGCATTCACAAGCGACGTCTAAAATGACCTCAGTAAGTGAACAGCGATTGTTTTAAGACTAGTACTCCGTGATAAAAAAGATTCTGTGCTTCTGTTATTTAAATAACTTGCCGAAGACTCTCATGTGATTTTTGGCAAGATATACAAACACGGTTGATATGAATTATTTACCTACATGACATCGAATCACTTTTGTTTGTATTTCTTCAAATTGGTAAAAGCTTGACAACAAGTCACTTGAACACGGTCATATGCCATTAACAATGATATCATCATAATCATCATCGCCATCAACACTAACATCACCACCACCACCACCACATCATCATCATCATCATCATCATCATCATCATCATCATCATCATCATCATCATATATTTATTATATGTATATCATGTATTCTCCTTGTATGTGGGCCGGAGGCCTTAAATACCATAAACACTTTGACTTGACTTTGACATCATAATCACCGCCATCATCATCATCATCATCATGACAGGTGCATCTATAACACAGTTCATCGCTGACTATACAGATTTAATGTGTTCATTACGCGCTGTATTGAACGGGAATAGCTAACAACTCGACTATAGCCAGTCAATATTCAGTGATCAATGCACAACCTTCCTACCATCCAGGTTTTACTTCACATTAAAATAACACATTAGATTTTCTAATCTACAGTCCCGATAAATTTTCCAAGTAGTTTTACAGCCATTTTGTCAGCAAATATTTGTCCCTAATGATTACAACCAAGATGCTGAACAAAACGTGTCTCTGTCCTTTAATACAAAGCTGCCTATTGATTGCTGTCGAAGGGTGGGTATGTTTTATCATGAGGAGCAGGAAAAAACATTGAAAGAAATTGATATACGTGTTAGGATCCCCCTGCTCATTATATAAAACGTAAATAGGTTTCACAAGGTTATCTAAACATCGTTAAACTTTGTAAGAGCGGGCTTCGTGATGAAAACCCCCATTTCCTGACCGGAATGCATTACACTGGATGTCGCTTCTTCATTACATTTTTTCACATCCCTTGTCCCTATTTTACAAATCAAATATTGATACATACGACGTCTTTGAATTCCCTTAAGCTTTTTAAAATTGGCCGCTGGAAAGATTTAAGAGTTAAAATAACGGGATGAGTTGCCAATAGAACCGGCATAAATTCTTCCTATGGATGTGTGTTATCATTGGTATGGCAAATTGAAATCTGAGGTTGGATGAGGTTGGATGAGGTTGCATGAACCTCGACAGTGATGACAGGAAGGAATATGCAACTCTGACTGTTTTTGATGACTTGTTTACGATACATTTGTACATCTGAAATCAGGTTCAGCATCGTCACCATTCTATTTTCCTTTACCGTAAACTTCCATTTTTCTTTTTGGAAATATCTACGAATGAAACTGACAATAATCTGATGAAGGGGTAAGATGCAGAGATGGCATAAGAATAAGTTATCTGTAATATTCATGCAATATGACATTGTCTATTGCCAAAGTTAGTGGTTTCGTTCACTGCACGCCGAAGGTCGATGACAAAGGGTGAAGTTTCTTCCCCGCCGTGATATTGCTGGATTATTGCTAAAATCAGCGTAACACCCAACTGGTTAAATTGCCAAATTCACGGTAATATCGGTACCTCCTGGTCAAGAACAAGATCAATGCATGTTCACCCAGAAGGTCACGAAGGACTTTGCCGTTTGAAATGAAAAGTCTAATGTTAGCAAAGTGTGAAGCCCATTTCTGGTGTCCCCCGCCGTGATATTGCTGGAATACTGCTAAAATCAGCGTAAAACCCAACTCACTCACTCTATTGCCAAATATCCACGGTAATATCGGTACCTCCTGGTCAAGAACAAGATCAATGGATGTTCACCCAGAAGGTCACGAAGGACTTTGTCGTTTGAAATGACAAGTCTAATGTTAGCATCAACTTGACTGACAGAGTGCGAGTTTAATTCAGTGTCATTTTGTCAGCAATAGCATAGCGGATTGTAAATAATCAAGTGTGGTCCAGAACAACCAATATAATGAACATTGTCCCACATTGTCGCGATACGCTGACACCCAAGAAACAAGTCGCCAATCTGACAACATGATCCATTACCGTAGACGAAGTAGTAACGGTTGCTATAGTATTCCGACAAAAATCATACGGGGTAGTTACACGTGACCTTAATCTGAACGTTAATCTTCGATAACATGCATATCAGTTGGACGAAGATGCGCATTATAAATGCACAATGCATACTAGCAATAATTATCAGTGTGAGTAGATTCGTAAATCTGTGATACGTTTTGCACATACGGACCATGACGAACGATGATGAACGTAACCTGACAACAGGTTTTGGCAACACCCGGTGTTATTACTATTTTTTTCAGTGATCTATTCCAATAATCTTCACAGACATATTTTATACCCAATTGAACCTCTATCGATTAATAATCGAACCTGGTTATTTACTGGCGTTAAGATTGTATATTTATGAATAAAAACTGAAAAAAAGTTCTATGGATATAATATTCGTCTTATGAATATTTCTATGTATGGTATACATATATAACGTCTTAAAATCTCACGAACCAAATACCTCCACATGTCTGCTTAAAAATCCCTGTTTTGTAGAAGATCAAGCAAGTGCACTAACTCTTTTTCTCGTGTTTCACCAAGTTTTTTAGTTAAGCTGAAACGTGGTTAACATGTTACCTTAATAGCATGCAACGTTTGTCACCTTTAGATAATACTCGGTCTGGACTTGACTGGAATTGGACACCAGACTGAGGAAGATGGTCAGACTTTTAGTATTACCTGTCCATGTGCATTGTTACCAAGTGGAAATTACCCTTTAAGTGCCTTGCACCTGTCCCCTAGCATTTGGCTAATGTTCGCTCTTAACACATTCCTCCAGACAACGGGTTATACGTCATTCGGCGGGCCATGTCCACGCCGTGAAAGAACGTAAAACGATAGATGCCCATGTGACGCTTTGTTCCACAATCAACACTTCCTCACCTAGCGAGTCGTGATGATCGTAGAACCTTTAGTACATAACATGACAAGCTTGGTCGTATAGTCCAGTCAATAAAGCCATGGTTATCGTCCCGGGTTATGGCTTTGCAAGACATACATCAATAAGTACACCGTTAATGGGCAATTTGTTGACATTACTTCTCCCATACAAGCCAGCTTACCTAAACCTCAACATGCCTGAAGTAAAGAAAATACTGGTTATCTTCGGAACCGCAACTTCGCACGTATATGGGCCGAATTAATGTCTTAATGATCTGCCCTAAAAAATAGCTTCATAGCTTTAGGCGACATGAACAGATCAATGCATTTAAGTGGGAATGAATTGCACATGGTAGAAGCGGCATGTTGAGCGGATAATGGGTTAGGAGTAAAGTTTGTTTTACATCTGTTGATTTTTTAAAGTTATTGATTGAAGGAATTCACCAAGAGTATAAAACGATTAACAAATAATTCATCACGAACGTTGGGTAGAAGAGCATGTCGTTTAAAAACTTGCTTTTTCGGAGATTAATGACCATCGGTTGATGTTTCGCTATTTCAGGAACTGTATTTACAGTACGTAAGGTTGAATTTTTAAAATACACAAATGAATGTTTGATAAACAAATACAATGACGATAGAAATGTTAGACGAGAAATAAACGTGGCGTTGTTTGATTACTTTGAATACATTCAAAAGATGAAATGTCACGTATCAAGTGTTTTATTGCAACATGTTATTATTAACTGTTCATCGCTTCATATACTCAAGGAATTTAAAAAAGCGACATAAACAAATCGTCGTGTGACTTCGGTGAAAGGCGTCAGTCAACTTGTTGAGAACTGCTTGATGTATATCTTCGGAAGCCAGGAGTGTTCCATGAATGCAAAACCTCTTTTCAAATTACTAATAATACAAGCCCTTAATGCATTGTGTTCGGAGTCTAAACGCCATTAAAGAAATTCTAAGTTACGTCAAGATTAATTCAGATCAAATTAACATGTATCATTACGCATTGTAATTCCATTTTATACGTTACATGGAGATGATTAACAAGGTAAATGCGAGGTGGAAAGTAGAAAGCAGACATCTTGGTAGAACTGCAGGAAAAACTTTGTTTTTTATAACGAACAACCCACACGCTGACCCCTTCTGTAAGTTTGACGTTAATTCCCCTCAGCCGATCCTCAAATCTTAAACATTCTATAAAAATACACTTGTTTTATGGTGAATCAAACAACAATATAAGAGTTGGAGCTGTATTTGAAATCGTAATAATTTATCGACTGTACATTGAAAGGTTTCTTGATCACGCTCTCTTTACCATTGCAATGTTAACAGCTCAGTCTAGCCATTCACTGTTGGCAAAATAGCAGTCAGGTCACACATGGTGAAGTTAATCTAAAAACCAATCGAATTACTTGAAATTCAAGGAAATAGATGCACTACTTTAATTTTATTTATTCATTTATGTTTGTCGAGTGGTTGATTTCGAACACCAGACAGGGCCGTCTATTTCAATAAGAAACAAACTCATACATAGTGATTTAACACTCAATGGGCTTGGAGCCATCTCGCTCCAATCTTCAGATTATAGATAAAAACGTAATGGACATTGAGGCAATAGTGATTCATTGCTGATATAACCACATCGCAAGAAGAAATATAACCGGAGGCACAAAAGCAGTGTACATCTCTTTAATATGGTCTTCTACTTCGTTTAGTAATTCAAGCCGTAATTTGTGTATTTCCTACTCTTAAATTGTCCACAAATCGAAACTCCACAGCAGGCCTAAGGCCTGTTCAAGCATTTCTTGCTCTTTTTGCAATAAATTCCAGAATCCCGACCCGTTAGGGGCTCAGAGCAAGCCGGATATGGGGTTATCACTTTTACAACTTACGTAAAGAAGTCTCCGTTTCAAAGCGTGATATATCACCCAACGCTCAACAGATTGGTCCGTTTGCAGACATTTGTGAATTGGTGCAAATTGTTACTGTTGATTTCTGAAAGACGAAAAATTGACTTTGCATCTTTGTAATAGAAGCAGGAGTGATGAACGCCAACCCTGATCCCAAACGCACAAGCAGAGCGATGAAGTAATGCCACTTATTGCTTTGCTCATAAGCCATGTGTGAAATTGCTCACCTAAGCGGACTTTGAGGATGGGGAAGCATTATCCGAACTTAAAGCTGAGCGCACCAGTTAAAATTCAGCTTGGGATTTTACCGGGCAGAAACCGATTTGAGGTTATCAAACCTGGCTCTAGGACGATGACTCCCAGCCAAGATGTGCATAGTTCTACATGCCTTATAATTAAAGTGTTTTATGCTGTGTCCTTTAATCAAATTCCCATCAAATCCATTCGAGAAACAGGTTTTTAGCTAACATATGCTGTAGTTTACGAATCGAAAGATACAAAAACTCCTCTCGTTGAATCAAAAGACAGATTTTATTGCACGGCCTTAATCGCAAGTGTGAAATCAGAGGCCCAACGCGTGGATGCCTATGCTTAGATTGTCTTATAATCAAACGTATTTGGCAAGCTTGTATAAATCATTGCATAGTTGCTTAGGCAGAAGCTCTCCCTGCCAATAATCTAAGATCGAGGCAGAAATATGCCAGTAGCCGCAGAGCGTCACTAAGCCTGTGGCTTTGATGTAACGCATAAATCATGAAACCGACACTTCTTTCCCGAGTCTCTTTTTCCGCAACTGTATTTTTTACACATCGCATCTGTAATGCCATTACGGAAATAATTATCATGGGAATTTTGGTATGTTAGTGATAATTAACGGTAAACCGTAAAATGTATTAGATAGATGATATTTCATGCGAGCGTTTCGGATTATGATGGATGCAGGTTGGAGGAATGTGTTAGGATGCCGGCACAATGAGAAGCGCAACCACTGGTGATAATTACACAAGTCTCTTGACACGGGCTTCACGTCATGGGCAAAGCTTCAGTTTATGTTATACTGCATTGATGTAATACATGATATTGCAGAAAGTTTTAAAATTTCATACGTTGGTTGGAAAATCCTCGAAACCGCATGACTGGAGTTTGGTTTACGTGGACCGATCGCTATGTACGAATGAGTTAGTAAGCGAGTGAGTGAGTTTGAGTGCATGCCCGTGTGTGCGTTTGTGCATGTGCTTGTGCGTGTGCGAGTGATTGTGCGCGTGCATTAATCACGATTTAGACCAGTACAGATGCACTTGGAATATCGGTGACACAGTATTGCAAAGTCACGAAACCTGATCACCGTTTCTAATGAAACTTGTTACATTGCCTTGAGCCATGTGAGGCACCAAAGTCACGATCCAGTTTCCTTGGAGCCGCCATTGTAATTCCTATGGTTCTCAAAATGGCATCAACGTATCGTTCCAAAATATTATAGAAAATCAGACATATCTTGTGATTTAAGCTTATGCATGTATTTATCTTCTCCAGCTGTAGAATGAAGGCGAAGTTCTCAGAATAACAGAATCCGGACTTCTCTATACAAGTAAGGTGTTCCGGTACATGCAGGATCATTTTCCGATAGCTTTGTTTATACAGCATATTTTCATGCTTTTGTTTAGCCGGACAAAAAACGTAGGTTATATTGTTAAACACCGCATTCAATAATATTTGAGCTATATGACATCGGTCTGTAAATATGCGATCCTGGACCAGTGATTTTCATCTTCATCATCGTCGTCGTCGTCTTCGTCGTCGTCGTCGTCATCATCATCATCGTCGTCGTCATCATCATCATCATCATCATATCATCACCACCACCATCACCATCATCATCTTCGTCGTAGTCATCATCACCACCATCATCATCGTCGTCGTCGTCGTCGTCATCATCATCATCACCATCATCAATCATCATCATCATCATCATCATCATCATCATCGATCTACGCTTTTGGGATACGATAGCATGCTTCTACCAAGTCAGAAATATCATTTCCAAGCCAATTTTGTACATAATCATAAAATGGTACTCTCATTCAGATGTAGCCATTTTTACATGGCCAATGAGGAAGGTATAAATTTGATTGAATATAAAGCAGACTAAATATACAGGACAAACCCATTCCACAATCATTGTACAAGTCAATGCCCGATTCAATGCATGTGTCACCATCATGAATCACCATCAAATGGTGACTTTGCCAGGCGCTCGCCAACCAACACTGCCACAGACACTACCACAGACACTGCCATCAAATGTGACCTCATCACACCAATCAATAATGATATAAATCAATAAATCATGTGTCACGACGAGGAAGAAAAAAAATCTGAATTCTCAAACCACGAAAAATACGAATGCGGATTTGGAAAAATATTTTATACATTCTCACGCGGTAAAAAGTACCAAAATGTGATACCAAATGCTGAAAATAGCAAAATCATTTGCTCGTATCCGAATCGTGTCATGCCACTTGGATTTACGTAAATGTGAGAGCTAACATCCTTTTCACAGTAATCCCTATCTTAGCCAGTGGGTGCTTATCATTTGTCCGCCATTGAAATAATACTTAATTGTTGGTAATGGAGTGGGATCGCCTACATCAAAGAAGGGCTTATCATTAAGGTGTTGTCTCCTTCTTGGTAGTTAATTGTACTTTAGAAATGCCGAGTCTAGACTCCCTGCCTCACAAGGTTTTATGAAGCCACCGAAAGACACGTTTCAGCGCCTGTGGGAATTAAACACCAAAATCGAAGCATCCTAAGTAAGTGCTGACCTTTCAGGGGTAGGGTCCAGTGCACGGACACTATACCAGGAATAATGGCGGCTGCCAAAATCATTGTGCGAATAATGGTGAAATGAAAGAATCCATAGCATGTATCAATACCGCTTAAATGGGAAGGCGCAAGAGCCGTGCAGTGATGGTCAAGGAGAGGGACAGTGTCCAGACGCCTGGGGCCATTAGTGACCGGAATGAAAGGGGGATATGAATGGAGACAGTTTTAGGGAGGTGGGCCAATATTGAACGGATCATGGGCAGATTATTGTCAGTAAGTTCTATTTTGGAGATTGGTGAGGTTGGTTCCGTATCAGATTCCGACTGAGAGGAAAGGAGTTACAGGGTCATCCCAGGGTGGACAAGAGGTAGCAAGAGTTGAATGTCATGGGTGGGTCAGAATGACAAAGGAGAACAGGCTAACAGATGGTCAACTTCGGGAGAATAAGATTGGGGACTGTTTTGCCGGTATATAGTAAATGAGTGTGGTTTTTACGCCGCTTTTAGCAATATTCCAGCAATATCACGGCGGGGGACACCAGAAATGGCCTTCACACATTGTACCCATGTGGGGAATCGAACCCAGGTCTTCGGCGTGGCAAGCGAACGCTTTAACCACTATGCTACCCCACCGCCCCATTTCTGGTATGTAAATACTAACTGTCGGGACACTGTCTTGACATATTGTACCCACGTAGAAATTAAACAAGGTTTTCTCCGCCATGAGCGGACGCTTCAACCACCAGGCTATTCGTCCGCCCTGGGAGGAAATCATCCCAAAATGACATCCGTATTAAGATTGCTACTTGAACCTAAACCACTTCAGAGTTGCTGGCATGACAAAGAATATTATTCGGGGCGAATCTGTGATTTGGATCTTCAACCCAATGGAATGGATCCACGCAAAGCGAAGACACAACTCTTGGTGAGACCACTTGAACGCTCTTAGTTAGAAATGATAGAAATGGTATGTGATAGATGAATCGAGAGATAGCTGAGATTGTACCACTTATCTGGACATCAGGAGTTGGAAATGTTCAAAGGATGGGTCATTATAATCGACAGACTCAACGCAACGTGTCTACGGACGACTAAAGAACTAGTTTTTCTTGTGATATTTAACGAGGGTGGAAGGGCACACAAACGTCTTCTAGGGACGAATCGAATTCTCTGTGTGGGCTATTGACCAATTTCATTCAGAAACTATATCTACAATCTGATCTTTTGTGTTCAGATCTTTTCTTCTTCACTTAACCTACTTCCACATCGACCAGTGAGGTGATGCTTTTAGCCCACTCTAAGACTTCCCCCAGTCCGCTCTCAGACTGTCCCTGGTTCGGTTTGATATGGTCATCTGTTCCCTCTGAGATTGCACACAGTTCGCTTTGATTGTTCCTAGCTTGAGATTGTTCACAGTTCGCCCACTGTCTCCTTTAGCCCCTCAGATTGTCCACTTTACCCTCTGAGGTTGCCAAGTGTCTCCTATGAGATTGCCCGGTGTACTCCCTGGGATTGTCGACTGTACCCTCTGATGTTGTCGACTGTACCGTCTGAGATTGCCCAGTGTACTCTCTGAGACTGCCAAGTGTACCCTCTGAGATTGTTCATTGTACTCCCTGATATTGTCCATTGTACACTCTGAAATTGCCAAATGTACCCTTGGAGATTGTCCACTGTACCCTCTGAGATTGCCCACTGTACCCTCTGAGACTGTCAAGTGCCCCCTCTGAGATGGCCCAGTGTACCCTCTGAGACTGCCAAGTGTACTCCTTCACAATGTCCAATGTCCCCATTACATTGTCCTGTGTACCCTTTGAGATTGTCCACTGTACCGTTGTTGTCTTGTTGGAGATATCATCATGTACAACAATACAAAGTGTCGGGTTTGCATGTGGAGGGCATATGGACGGCAATACCGTAACGCGGTTCGAGATTACAAAAAATCGACACAATCATGATTAACAATGTATTATTGACAAAACACTTCATAAAGGTGAAGCTGGCAACGGTGTGTTGATTTGAAGGAGTCTTTGTGATCTGTTGTCTGTTATGTGGAATATAACGAAAAGCTGCATCTGATTTCAATAATAGATTGGCGTCTCATATGTCTGGTTTAACATCTCATTGTTGACATTTAACCAACTGAATGAGTAAATTCAACGGTCCATGAAAGTGAATGTTTTTCAAATGGCTGAGGCAAACTGATGCACAAAACACAGTCTGTTTAATAGTTTATAAGTTTGAAAATGTTAAAGTTAGTACGAAATACCAAAATGACCTAGTTGTCATTAGTAGATGTAACTATTCATGGAAAGCAAGATGTCACCAATCGATGTAGACAGGTGTTCAGCTAGTGCATGGTCTATCTCTACCGCAACCATTATGTGGAATGGTTTTCATTTTTTTTTATGTGAATATTCAATTAACCTTCGTTCTCATGGTTTCTCGTAACCCGTGAAGATCCGGGTTAGAATTGATCTTCAGTAACCCATGCTTGCCATAAGAGGCGACTAACTGGATCGGGTGGTCAGGCTCGCTGACATAGTTGACACATGTCACCGTATCCCAATTGCGTAGATGGATACTCATGCTCTTGAGCACTGGATTGTTTGGTCCAGACTCGATTATTTACAGACCACTGCATTTATCTGGATTGTTGCTGAGTGCGTTGTAAAACTCAACTCTCTCATTGTTCGCGAGAACAGTCGGTTACCACTGTAGTTATGATAATCACTACTGATATCTGTATACACAGTACAACTGTGAGAATAGGACGTCAGCCGTTACTAGAGTAAGACTCTACAATATGTGCATATACAGCTTAACTATCGTTGATAATGTTTGTTCGTGGGAACCGATGACACTCATCATAGATGATGCCACCCAACTTGTATATTTGCATCTTAAATTCCGCCTTTCATGTTTGTTCGCGAGAACCGACGGCAACCGCCACAGTTGATAACACTGCGGAAACTACTTCTTTCATCTTTATATTTTGTTCGTGAGAGGCTGTTATGGGGGATGATCATCAGCTCTCACAACTCCATGCACAATTTATACTCGTTTAGTGTTTGTTCGTAAGAACCAACATAGAAGTCATCATGGTTGAACGTAACACTGCAATAAATCCACTTGTACTGCCACCTGACATATATTTCTTATTTAGAGACCAAAGACAACCGGTGTTTTTCACTACAAATATTTAGACAAACAATATATTTACATTCTGAACTGTTTGTTCATTTGAGGTACTGTTTGCGCTGAACTGACCGACCTCCCCTTCAGATATTGATGACTGACAAATGACCACCAAACACTGCAATTCTTTGAGCAAACAAACACAATTGGTTTCGCACTGAATAACGATGTTTTTTCCACGCGGGAAGGTAAACAAGTGGAAAACACAAACACAACTAATGGTATTTATCTGGTTTAGTGAGAGCCAGGACTCCTTAGGGACTATCTGGCTGGACTTACGTGGTGCTTGCACGGCCATATTGACACACGTCCTCCTACTCATCAATCAGGGAACAACGCATTGGGGCGAAACTCATTTACTTATCTAACTCATTTAAGGATCTTAGAATGATGCACGGGATGATTCCTGTAGGTTAAAAGGACGATAATGCGGAGTATAATGTCATATACTTCACATAAGAAATGCCACTGCCAGGTATATTTAAGAGGTATTTTGTTTGAGATTTGTGAGCTCATTGAAATGCTAACTCTTGATAAATGGCTTGTCTGTCTTGATAAATGTAATCCCATCAGCTATTTCACCACGCATAAAGTTAATCTTATGACCAACAAACGAATGTCGAAGACATTTGGCGATTTAATTTTGATTTTATGTGATGTTATCTGCATCTGTACGTCGAGATTTCGTAATTAGAGGAACCAGGTTGAAAAAACAGTCAAATACAAACAGATCAACAACAGCTTAAGGAAGTGTATGAAATGCTGGTATATGTAATGGTGCTGACATCCGATCCATCCCGAGTCCTGCAAAGGTCATCTTAAAATGATGCATTTCTTCCTTCAGTTCGCTGGTTTGTTGGTTTGTTGTTTAACACTGCACTCGGCAATATTCCAGCTATATGACGGCTGTCTGTAAATAATCGAGTCTGGACCAAACAACCCAGTGATCAAGATCATGAGCATCGATCTACGCAATTTGGATGCGACATGCGTCAAACAAGTCAGCGAGCCTTACCACCCGATCCCGTTAGTCGCCTCTTACGAGATCTATAGCATGTACATCTACTTGTAACTCATATCGTATTTCCCCGCGGTGTAGTATCTGTATATTGTGATTTGTAACCTGGAGTTGGATTGAGAGTCCGTGAAGATTTGGGGTAAAATTGATCATCAGCTACCAATGCTTGTCGTAAGAGGCGTCAAACGGGATCGGGTGGTCAGGGTCGCTGACTTGATTGACACATGTCATCGTATCCGAGCAGATCCATGCTCGTGATTTTAATCACTAGATTGACCGGTCCAGAAGCGCTTATTTACAGACCGTGGTAATGTAGCTGTAATACTGCTGAGTGTGGAGGTAAACAACAAACAAACAAACAAACAATACAGTAGTGGTAATCTTTGGGTACAGTAAAATCAGGCGCTTTAGGGTCTCTTGTGATAATTTCCAAGTTTCAATTTCCCGTTTCCAAGTTTAACAGATCCCATTTTGCCCTTGGCGACATTGACGACCATTTTGGATTGGCTGACATTTTCTTCTATATTCACTCTTTAATTAGCTGTCCTCTTCAGTTAGATACTAATCTACAATCATTATGTATTATATTTTTGTCTTTAGTTATAAGACACTTTATGGACCCTTTGATGGCATGATTCTTTGTTGTCTGATGGATAACGAGGAAGAAAATAAGTGATTAAAGAATGATTAAAGACATTAATCACAGTGTTATGGGTAAATGAGTTTAACTGTGCGCTGCTTTAAACAGTATTTCCGTTACATACCGGCGTTAATATGGGAAGGGGACGGTGGGGTAGCCTAGTGGTTAAAGCGTCACGCCGAATATCCCGGTTCGGTTCTCCACATGGGAACAACGTATGAAGCCTATTTCTAGTGTCCCCCGCCGTAATATTGCTGAAATATTGCAAAAGGCAGTGTAGAACTTAACTCACTCACTCAGCTGGGAAGCAAAAAGCGAAAAGTAATGCAACTCTTAGTGTTACCACGTGAAGATCCAGGTTAGAACTGATCTTCAGTAACCCATGCTTGTCGTAAGAGGCGACTAATTGGATTGGGTGGTCAGGCTCGCTGACACATGTCATCGTATCCAAATTGCGTAGATCGATGCTCATGCTGTTGATCACTGCATTGTCTGGTCCAGACTCGATTATTTACAGACTGCCGCCATATAGTTGGAACATTGCTGAGTGCGGCGTAAAACTCACTCACTCACTTAGAGTTACCACTTTTCTATACCCTACACACATGATTGTGGGGGTTGACAAAAATATGAATAATCAGGGCAAATCCGCCGTTCGAACCAGAAATTATAAGTTTCTGGTATATCTAAGGGACGCAACTCTGTGACGATTTGACTGACTTCAAATGTATCTGAGAGTATCACATGTTATATTTGGTGTCACACTCTCTCAACAAAGTACATATTCTAGTACGTTTGTTGGGTTGCGTCCCACCCGCCATTCGAATCCACACCATCAGAGACAGCACCTAATCGCCAGCAAACAAAGTCAGACGTCTAACCCACTCAGCCAACGCGGCTTCCACACAGCGATACTAGACCTGCGTTACCTTTTATGTTCCTTACAGAAAAAAACGAACACTGTTTCAAACGGCGTATATCTTAATAATTAAATGAGTGATTGTCTGCCTGACTGAATAAATGATGATATGACCGAATAACTGAATGAATGAACGATTGACTGGTGGATGAATGGAGGGATGAATGAATTGGTGGATGGATGGATGGATGGATGGATGGATGGATTGGTGGATGGGTGGATGGGTGGGTGGATGGATGAATTGGTGGATGGATGGATGCATGGATGGATGGAAGGATGGATGGATGAATGGATGAACACAAGTGTCAAAAATATGAAACCGATCCTCGGAGCTTGTTACATCCGGGTACATGTTTTTACATGATGACTTCAAATTCAACACCTTTTACCATCCGCTTCAGAACACTTAACTAGCTTCACATCAATACGACCACAGACTACATCATCTCCACAAGTATTTACCGGAATATTTACCTAGATACTATCCTTCCTTTTTATTCCCAGGACAAACGAACTGTCATGTATTCTCATCAGCGAATATAGATTTTACGTGGCCTGGAATCAGAACATTTCATTCTGAACGATCGGGAGTAGGTCAAACCGAACAACGCTCAACGTTAGGATACAATCAGCTTATGTGCTGATCAATGGTACTGTAATTAAGCCGCATTGTTGTCAGTGCTAAGATCACGGGACAGACCGTACATTATTCGATTTCATTAGCATTGTTTACGGATGACAAGGAAGTCCATTTAAGCCAGTGTACCTAAGCAAATAACAATACATGACTCGGTGCAGTGTTTTGTTCGTAGCATCTCTCCTTACAGTCAACTTCCTTTGATGAGGAGCTGAACACGACCAGAAAATACCAGTCTGTCTGACTGTGACTGTTGGACTATCATTTCAGAGACTTGTTTGATATTTGTGGTAGCGAAGCGCTGCGGAGATTGGTGGAACTAAATTGACGTAAAGGTTTTATTAAAATTGTGAATACCTTTAAAGGACATGGTGAGGAACAATGGTTTCAGGAACACTTTGTATGCTGTCCTCAAGTTTGAATTACATCTTGGATCTTTCTTTATGTAGTATAGGAGGAACCATAAAGAAGTAATTATATGAGACTATTCATTTTGTGAGTGAGTGAGTTTTACGCCACTTTTAGCAATATTCCAGCAATACCAAGGCAGGGTACACCAGAAATGGCCTTCACACATTGTACCCATGTGGGGAATCGAACCCAGGTCTTGATAGTGCTGGATTATTGATAAATGCAGCGTAAAACCTAACCCACTCACGTTGGAATTAACTCCCACACCAATCCGAACCGCCATGACTGAAATGTCGTCCAGAGCTGTGATGGGCCAAGACACAAACAAACAAAATGCAAATATACACCTTAGAAATAGCCAAGTACTACTCATTCTTCATGACCATAGTTTCGGAACTCCTGTGCAACATTTGAAACGTCTGCAGATAATGGCATTCAAGTAAGCTTCAGGAATGTCAAAGACACCACTGATATCTGCGGTAAGGTTGATAAATGAACATGTATGTGATTCTGAAAGGGCACAAGTACTGTTTCACGTCATGTGAATCTTATGAACACTTATTAAGTGATTTGACCCAAAAAGTCCTAGCATTTTCAAGCCGTTAACAGGATGGAAACAGTCGTCGTCGAAAAAATGCAAGTCCAACGTTCAAAACACAACTATGATATCCCTGTATTGTATCTTCATACAAAAAGCAGTTTTGTTTCACACTTAGAACCCTTAGAACACGTTAATATGTTTTAGCCCGTCTGGAAACTGGAACAGCACTCAAGTATTCATTGGAGTTATGAACCATGATATTGGATAATTGATTTCAGTTTCTGTGTTTCAGAATGTGTACAATAGATTGAAAATAAAAACAAAAGGTAATCTATTTTTCAGTACTTGAGTACTACCGAGTTGTTGTTTTTTAAAATTACATGTATTAGATAAACTTGCTTTATATATGTCAGATCCGTGAAGATCCTTGTTAGAATTGATCTTCAGTAACCCATGCTTGTCGTAAGAGGCGACTAACGAGATTGGGTGGTCAGGCTCGCTGACTTGGTTGACACATGTCATCGTATCCCAATTGCGCAGATCGATGCTCAAGCTGTTGGATCACTGGATTGTCTGGTCCAGACTCGATTATTTACAGACCGCCATCATATAGCTGGAATATTGCTAAATGTGGCGCAAAACTAAACTCACTCACTCTCTCATATGTTTTATGTATGTATATACAAGTATGAAAAAGCAAGTGAGTTGGTTTCTAGGCTTCATTAATATGTATATCAGTACATTTCATCTTGATAAAAAAAAGTGGTGAATCAACCAGTTTAGTGCTGCTCCCAAAGAGGCAAAATCAGAGTGAATCTGGTGTTGCCTATTTAAGATCCTTGAGAGAACTTTAACGAAATAAGGAACACGTAGTTATATAACATCAATGGATCAAAATATACAATTCAATCACAGTTAACTGCGATATTAAATTCAATACAGCAACAAATAAAAGCGTATCTTATTTTAAATTTAAAATAACCACCAGTTTAGGTTCAAATCTGTAACTTTAGTCGTTTAGCTCTTATAAAACAAAACCCGACTTGTATCAGACACATTAACCTTTTCTTGTAGGCAATGGTATATTCTCACCACATTTCAGAAACTCCAACCATGTGATACAAGTAGAAACCATATTGACAGTTCCTCTCTTCTTTATAAGATCAATCACTTAGATCATAGACGGCAGATAATACGCCTGACTGGATGTACGTACAGGCAGATACTGATGGTTTCAGTGTAAGGCAATATAATATAATACAGACAGTTTAAACAGTATACGTTAATAATCTCAGCAACACTGATTCGTTCTTGCAGTCCTGATTCTCAATTACAAAGGTCGTGTATTCATAGAAATCATTTATTTATTAAATTGTTAAATTGATCGTCAGCAACCAATGCTTGTCGTAAGAGGCGACTAACGGGATCGGGTGGTCAGGCTTGCTGACTTGGTTGACACGTGTCGTCGTTTAACAATTGCTTAGATCGATGTTCATGCTGTTGATCACTGGATAGCCTGGTCCAGACTCGATTACTTACAGACCGTCACCATATAGATGGAATATTGCTTAGTGCGGCGTAAAACAACCAACCAACCAACCAACAACGTTTTGGTAAATTAATCCATTTTTCGTCATTCACTTTGACAAAACCATGGTCACTTATCCGAAGAAACAGATTCATTTGGGCAGAATAGTGCGGAATAGTGGCATCCTGGATGGATCACTGATGGTAACACCCGGTGTGGGAATTCCAGTACAGATCCGCTCCAACAATTTAACCAATGGGTACGCCCACGCCGCTTAAAGTCGATAGCAGATTCTGAGCCAACTATCAGGTTTCAGATGGCCTAATCAAACGTTGTCAAGATCACCTTTGAAGCATGTATATATCATTGCATGCACACAAAACACCACAACCGCCGGTACATATATCGAAGGTAGGGGATAAGTACCTTTAATCATCCAGCCATCGCATGCAGAATCAATTATCTTGGCCACCGACTGTCAAACTAGCCATTGACATGTCTAGTTGTCTTTGAGCTCAACGCTAAAAGCGGCAGGAAGCAATTCGTGTGTTACATATTCCTTGCTAATACCCCTGAACAAGATTGATCTTTCATAGCTGCAGATGATTAATCCAAGAATATCAAGAGAACAGGTGTGAACCGCTCCACACCCAACACATGCGTGACTGCTTTTACGCCCACTGCGCATGCGTTGACGGGTCGGTGATTAATACAATGTACAGATGCGACTGCTTCCAATAGAATTGCATTCTGTCTAGACTGATGACCGTGTTTCAATATATATCACGTGTTTAACATGATCTATCTGGTCTTTTTATTTTAACAGTAGCAAAAGGGGCGCGGGGAAGCCTAGTGGTTGAATCGTTCGCTCGGCCCGATGAGTGTTCGAGTTCTCTATGAGCACAACGCGTGTGGACCATTTCTAGTTCCCAAACCGTGATATGAATGGAGCAGTGATAAAACGGCGTGTGCAATACTCACTGACTTTAATATAATGTGTGGACGTAGTTTTACGCCGCGTTTGCATAATTTCAACCCGGGGCGAACACAATATGACTTAAACATTGTACCCATGTTTGCGATTCATTGGTCATCGGTGTATCGAGCGACTGTTGAAACCATTTGACTATCTTATATGGTCAGAATGAGATCAATCTCTTTGTGCCATTATGGTCTACGGCTGAGCATAATGCGTAAAGATGCAATGGTTGTAATTAAAAGAGTATTGGTCGTAATCTGTCTGTATTTATGTAGCATCGTACCCGGATGTCGATTATAGCGTTAACCAACTTTAACATAAATGGTTATGGTGCTGAAAAAGTGCTTTAGATTTACTGTGCTGCCACAGCTGATGTGCTGTCCCTTACACGTGCGAGCAACGTGTTGATGGCGCGTGTGGAATCCGCTCGCCCCGCGTATGCAATTCATGTATAACCAGTGAAGCACCAGGGTAACATGCGAATACCACGCGTTCCCAAAGCGTCAAAGGGCAAGGCATTTATAGTCTACAATGTACATGCGCTTTGTTAACCAACTAAGCATTGATCTTTCGGGCCCATTTACACAAAACATTGGGAGACATGGTTCTGCTAACTTTAAATTGTTGCTGTCTACGTCTGACTGGCACATGGATGACACTCCGTCCATAAAGCTTTGATGTCTCGTAAAGAGAGTACATATCAGGGCTGTGTGTCTCCTTTAGCCTTTGGTGAAATGTACCGTCGGGGACACAAAGAGTGTAGATTACACAAATAACATGGTAGGGGAAACAAGCCACCGACTTATGACCAACAACAAAGAGGAAGACGTGTGAGTGAATAAGCCATTGTGCCTTTCCTACAATCTCACTTTGATAACGCATCCTTTCATACCCTGAACCGACTCAGATTTATTTAATCTCTTTAGACAGGTCGGCAGCGGTAAAAACCTCGCTAATTAAATAAAACTAAATTTACAGCCTAAGGAAAACCCCCAAACGACAATTGTAGCAATATCAGGAAGTTTCGTAAGACAGGGCCTCAGATGTTTCAACTCAAGCCGTAATGCCATCATTAGAACTGGTACACAAGTCCTTGCCCTATCATGTGGTACTCAAGCTTTTGGGTTACCGTTAGGTTTGGTTTGGTTGTTGTTTAATGCCGCACTCAGCAATTTTTCCAGTTATTTGGCCGCGGTCTGTAAATAAACGAGTCTGGACCAGACAATCCAGTGATCAACAACATGACATGTGTCAACCAAGTCAGCGAGCCCGACCACCCGATCCCGTTAATCGTCTTTTACGATATGAATGGGCTACTGTTCAAAGATGAAAACTAACCCTGATTTTCACGGATCCTATCGTTAGGAACTGTGCACAACACATACTGCTATCATGAGACATTGTACACAATATATAGTGACATATTGTTAAACCTTACGTTCACGAGTATCTACTTACTTGGCGATGTGCATGCACGTGTATGTGTCTGATTATGCTAATCCGGACTAAAATGGATTTGCTAGTACCAGGCCACTGACGTTGTAATATGAAAATGCCACTCAGGCAGAGTATATTGAACCTGAACCAACCAGTCTTTGTTTCACTAACCTTAAGCCATGGTAACGACAAGCAACATCTTTAAACATGAAGAGGCACACGTTTTATGGATTATCAACTATTATTGCAATAGATGTCAATCCATAAAGGTTGTTTCTCTTTATCAGCATTTATTGCAATAAAGAAGCTGTCAGTCCATAAACCCTGTTCCTCCTCATCATAACTAAGTCTTCAAATGCCACTTGGGTAGGTGGGGTAGCCTAGTGGTTAAAGCGTTCGCTGGTCACGCCGAAGACCCTGGTTCAATTCCCCACATGGGTACAATGTGTGAAGCCCATTTCTGGTGTCCCCCGCCGTGATGTTGCTGGAATATTGCTAAAAGCGGCGTAAAACTAAACTCAGTCAGTCAGTCAGTCAGTCAGTCAGTCTGGGCGACGGAGACGGTATCACCAGTGTACCAACTATCCAAGGTAGGGTGCTGTCAATAGACGTTATGCACACGGTACAGTAAGCTTCGGTTATAACGAACTCAAAGAGACCACTAGCCGGTTTTTTACACATTTCTTATCGGTATATCCGTTAGTGCGTTATAGGCATGTTCGTTTTAAACGTAGTTTACTGTGTATGACTAACATTCGACATGATTCACGATGTGTAATAGTGTTACTACGTGAAGGCTCAGAACGAACAGTGGATCAAGCTGACGAGTGTGTGAGTGAGTGAGTTTAGTTTTACGCCGCTTTTAGCAATATTCCAGCAACATCACGGCGGGGGGACACCAGAAATGGGCTTCACACATTGTACCCATGTGGGGAATCGAACCCGGGTCTTTGGCGTGAGCGGCGAACGCTTTAACCACTAGGCTACCCCACCACCCTTCAAGCTGACGAAGGGTCATAAGGGTCAAGGGTCATAACTGGACGTAACATCAAAATAACACATTTGTATTTTGTTTCAAGTTCCTTTGTTGACGTAGCAATACTGCATGGAATCGAGATCAATAACCAATGTCAATAACACATCAGGGTTGAGTACCTTCTTTAGCATCTATATGTATCAAAGGTAATGGGTTAACTATACGGTATAGACCTAGTCAATAATACATTAGGAGCTAGCAAATTATACGGTCTGACACTTCTCTATAAATATTATTGACAAATCGAGAAGACGCCTTCCCCGCTGATACAATCGTTCCTTATTACCCCACCAAAACTCCAGTCAGCGTTCTGTTCGTCACGACCATGCCCGTTCCATACACACCAATCTGTCCTTATGCGTGGAGGTTCAACTATCATCATACGAGGTGACCCGATGCGATATTTCTCAAAATCAACATTGCCCTGACCCAGAGCTCTCCCAATAACCGGATCTGTTTATCCAACGAAAACAAATCCATGCTGAACCGAATCAATCTTGAGTTAAGGGCCAATAGAGGGAAGAGCAAAACTGCTTTACTCGCCTTTAATTGGAGTCTTCAGCGTGACTGTTGGAAGATTGTTCCATTACATGTAGCTACCAATGTCTCAATCCGACCTCCCTGTATTATTACCCCGCTGTAATGTGTCCCTGCACTCAAAGCCAAAAACACCAGTCTAACCCCAGTTGTGTTACCGCGTGAGCATCACCAAGACTACAGTCTAGGAACAACCAAGATAAGAGATTAACGGTAGAGTCTGTGATTAGATCAGATGTTATTCCACACCACCAGAAGGATTGAGAACAAAAGCTTGTATACCATCAGTTCCAAGCGTCAGTCGAAGATTGCATGCAGCGCAGGGATTCTAGAGTTCTAAGGGTGGGTTGGAAACGGCTTTACAGACTTCAGCTACGATGTTATTAATTCATCTTCTTTCAGGATTACTGAAAATTGAGAAGTTGCCTCATAAAGAAGAAGGTTCATTCCCATCTTCCTTGCAATAGTTCTTTAAGCTAACGTGCGTTCCTGGATAGAGCCTAGCATCGTGTTATGTTACACAGGACTGAAGCTGCTCTGTAATCTACACACCGTTCTTTAGATATTTGCCACTTACACGTAAAATGGCTCATCAATAACAAAAATTGAAAAGTCAAATTGTTCTCATCTCTGAATATACAGCCAGATGTCGTCATCTGGAGAGACTCTAGCACTGCAGCTGGATGGTATCAAGTGTTTAGTCAGCTCCGTAAACCTTTGTCTACTTTCTGAGGTAGGATTTAGTCAGTTCGTAAGGTTTTACGTCGTGTTGCAGTCAAATGCTTAGATTATATTTATATTTAGATTAAGATCATGTGATCTGGTGTAAGTCACATGACTGTCAAAGGGGAGACAACCTGGTGACAGGGGTATGCAGTGTTATCCAGTTTCAGTTGGGAGTCCAGTGCTGCAGTACGGTTTATGAACCGGAAATAGCAGAAGACGCTAAGAAAGCAGAAATGTACACAGATGTCACAGAATGAAAGGTCTACTGTTTTGGAACCGTGAAAATTGTCAGTTGTTACAGATATTTGCGCTGCCAATGACAATATTGCAGAATCGTCTCGTCAGGGGATACCAAAAACCGGCTACACACATTGTACCCGTTTGGGAATCAAACTCGTGCCTTCGGTGTGACAAGCAGAGGCTTTAACCACCTGACTACCCTACCGCCCCCGTAGGCTTTCATCACGTTTGAAAGGTATACTTTAGGACAATTAACCTAAGCCGTATCGTTTTCTTTAATTGTATATCACTAAAAATGTTTTGATTGTTTACGTCCGTGTTTCACCCTATGACCTGAAGAGAAATTTGTGTCAACGCCAAGTAAACAAATGAAAACCAAACCCACCTTCTCGTGCATTGAAACTCTAAACGACATTTATTGTCCCATAGGTAACCATAAACTGCCCAGTAACGTGCAGACATCTGTCCATGAATTTTTGACCTGAACGAGCTAATGCGGCTGTAGTATTGCTACAACTCTCGTTGTGAAACCGTAATGAATTTCTCTCTCGTTGTTTCAATTACCATTCCGACTTTTTGCAGTATATTACCAGACAGCGCGTCACTACCAGAGTAATTACATGGAAGTACACAGATAACGGTGTGACCTTGGTGGAAAGTAACACGATACAACGGACGCATGCTGGTAGCTCATATGTTGGTATTCCTGTACAGTGTTGCGGCAGCAAGAGAGGCAAGATAACCTGGAAGATTTATGTAGAAAGAAGATTAATTTACTGTCTTCCAGTATAGGTCAATTAGAATCGAACCCAACTTCGCATCGTCTCCTTTTAGAGGTCTGTTAACCATCGCAAATTGGCATAGCGGCATAGAACAATAGAACATGTCCCATGAAGGAAAACACAGGCTTCCTCCATGGACGTTGAAGTGAGACTTTTTGTCGCGTCATTGCGCTGCTGACGTCACTGACGCTCGCAACGGTAAGGTCGTCGCTGTCAAAATCTATTCGGAACAAGCGTGCTCTTCAGACTGCAGAAGAGGGTGCTGTTATGTAATGGATTGGAAGAATGCCTTCCTCCTTTGTGAATTATTTTGAGAGTGAGTACACATGAAGAACGATGCATTGCTTCGCGAGTCCTCTAATTAGGTTCTGTGAATAGAGGAATATTTTATTGAGCTGCAGAATTTCTGCACCAACTTCCATGCTCATTACCGAAATAACGCGCTCTCTACGTTCTTATAACGCCTAACGTAATTCAAATGGGCAGCCCTCCATGATCATTGTAAATAAAACGTCGAACCATTTAAAATGATTGAATAATTTTGTTGTAAGGACAAAATACACAATTAAGTCTTGCTTCTGGCCTGTCAATAACCCAAATAACTCCGAAATCGCACCTATCATACCAATTTTGGGTTAATGTAATATGGTAGCTTAAATTTGCTGAGAATCATCACGCTTCTTAGTCAGCTTCCGGACAGCAAGTGGCTGATAATTACATAGGAATAAATCTCCCTCTGACCTTAAGCCAAAGCAATCAAAGAGTATAACTAAAATCATTTGATAATTAGGGTAAGACCGTCCCTGGCCCTAAGTGACCAGCTATCATCTGGCCACTGGTAGCCACTGGGCAAGCAGTAAATCAAGGGTAATCACCATTTGCCCATGGTGTGTAAGAAGCGCGATATTGTTATAGCTGTATCTGGGATGAAGATGCAGCTGGGTCTGAGGGAATACCTAGGCCAGGAGGAATTAGGTTCCCAGCTTTTGTTATTGTAAATATTGTGATTGTGGGAGCAATTGGAAGAATATCACGTTGTCGAATGTCCAGATTGTTGGTTTTGGTCTTAATCAGGGTTTTCATTGAGTTCTGGGAGAAATGAATCTGAAAACGGATTCCAGAAGCATTGTGTCCTTATCATATACCAGGGACAAATTGATTACAAGGATGAAAGCCGTTTAGAGAGGTTTGTATCTGAAACGTATGTTAAGTTTTTCAGAGAAAGATGCCAGACAACGTCCATTGAACCAAGATGATGAGTAAGTGAGTGAGTTTAGTTTTACGCCGCACTCAGCAACATTCCAGCTATATGGCGGCGGTCTGTAAATAATCGAGTCTGGACCAGGCAATACTGGGATCAACAACATGAGCATCGATCTACGCAATTGGGATACGATGGCATGTGTCAACCAAGTCAGCGAACCTGACCACCCGATCCTGTTACTCGCCTCTTACGACAAGCATGGGTTACTGAAGATCAATTCTAACCCGGATCTTCACGCGCCATCCAGAGGTGGAGATCCAGATGCTTTATTGCCACAGATCATTCAATGTTATGTTCAGGTAGTAGTAACATAATATGCCAACTTGATTGATCCGGGTTAGATTGGTCTTCAGCAACCAATGCTTTTCATAAGAAGCGACTTGTGGGATCGGGTGGTCAGGCTCGCTGACTTGGTTGACACATGTCATCGTATCCCAGTTACGTACTCAGCTAGATTGATGCTCCTGCTGTTGATCACCGGATTGTCTGATACAGAATCGAGGATTTACAAACCGCCGCCGTAAAGCTGGAATAATGCTGAGCGCGGCGTTAAAAAATAAAAACATCGGTTATTTTGGCGAAACATCATATAAACGAGTTCCCGTGATTCCCTTGGAAATTTCGTGCCACAGACAGTCTTACGGAACGGTTCCTGAAATGCTTCTAAGACAACGCTGTTTTATGGAAGCTTTAAAATTACTTTCCAATGAGATCCCTATTTTCACTTTAACAATGTGTTCCCATGTTGGTCTTAGTGAACTTGACTTGCCTTTCCGTGTGTTTATGAGGGTGCTACCAGTGTGGCAGGAATCGTCGGACTAAAACCAGACATTTCTCAAGTTTTGTCGCCTTTAATTACATTGCAAGATCCACCAACAATCTCCAGAATTCGACAGCCTGCCAAAGCTGTCTGTAAAGGAACTTCGTCACATTGGTAATCAATGTAACATTTGCTTTTACAGACAAGTCTATGACCATTCGTGTCATAATACCTCTCCTTGAAAAAACTATTGATTTACTGTCGATGATACATATTTTATCGTCACAATATCACGTAACACTGGCGCCCCAACATAAGCAGGGCATTAGGGTCAGACGTCAATTATTAACGTAAATCGAAACTCAATTTTAAAGCAAACGTTTCACAAGAGCTCAGTAAACAACAACTTGTTAACATTTGCTGAATCATGTGCAACGAATGAAACAGACCCAGTCGCGCGTTTCTGTGTATCTTATTAACTAATGTGTTGGCTTGTTACAGAATGAAATATTTACTTTGTCAAGGTCGAAGAACATAAGTTCATCTGTTTCACGGATCATGGACGTCTTAAGGATCAGGCAACCGTGCTTTTCCGCCTACATCTCCCACTGCCGCTGGTTTGTCTCGATGAAGTGACTGCGTTGGCATTAAAGGTTCTGGTCTAATAAACCAGCTCGGAAACAATAGGAAAATAAACTTCTCCCACGCGGGTTTATTCAAGCTACATCATACCCTTGAGAACGCGCGTGATGGAAAGTGCTTACAAGCAATAATTCAATAGTCAATGTCACATCAGCAGCGTCTTTCTGATTCCGAAAATATAAACAAACTTGTCCCCATAGCATGAATGACCATATGTGAAAACATATTCTTCCCTATGATCAAATTCGTCCAGAATTTATGGATCCTTTCCCAGATATATTTGTCCAAAGTGAGATCCGTTCATAGTTATATAAATCATATGTTTGTTTGAAATCACAAAACAATGCTCATCAGATATAACATACAATTTCTTTACACAACGTGGTCTTCGTAAAGTGAATAAATGCATAAATGACGACATTATGGCATGTAACATTTACATTTGTCATTTGAAAGCTTTGTCGGCATGAGCATGACGTCGTTCTTGTATTACAGAGCATTGACATCGACACTAAATAAACAATTATAACAAGATATCCAGTAATATTCCAGGTGAGCATCTGTAAATATGACTTGTTCTTTGGCCATCAGAATTGTCCATTATAACTATTCTGTTAAGGGCGGTTGGGTAGCCTAGTGGTTGAGGCGTTCTCTCGTCACGCCGAAGGCCTGGAATCGATCCCCCACATGGGCACAATGTGTGAAGCCCATTTCTGGTATTCCCCGCCGTGATATTGCTAAAACCCAAATCACTCACCCACTCACTCACTCACTCACTCACTCACTCACTCACTGTACTGTTAACCGACAAAGGCAGTGTCAGTCTTTTTCTCTAATTATCGCAACATTCGGGGTGATTGATTCCAATCATAGAATGCCAATTCAAGATGCATTGCAGCGAGGACACCCAGTGAGCTTGAAACACTAGCATTTCCCGTGCACCAATTGAAAAATATATGCCACTATAGGGGTGAATGACATGTGATTAATTTCTTCGAGGATTAACAGTTCGACCTTGCTACTCCGGAACCCCGATATTCCGTACGCTGTTCATGGGAACGTGTTTATGTGCCAACGAAAATATCCTTTTATTACTTTTATTTGTAATTCTTTATTTTTTAAATTTGTTCATTCAAATGGTTTCAATAGTACTGTCCGGTTTACAAGGGTTTAATTAACAACGGTTTTAGATGGTGTATCCGATGTACACTATAATGTGTGGTTTTCATTGCATATACACACTTACCTCCTATTCACTGCTTCTTAGGTTGACCAATCTATCCTTCTAAAAGACATGCTTTCATTCAATGACGTACATCGCCAATCGTGTGACGTCACAGGTTTGTGAGCTTGAAATGTAGCACTACACTAAAACTCTACACAGCGACAGAGCGATGCCTACCGCTGCAACAAGGTCTCGATGTACATCAGTAGCAGAAATCACAGCCATCGTAAGTGAGTGAGTTTAGCATGAATCCAGCAATATCACGGCGGGGAACACCAGAAATGGGGTTCAGGCAATGGGCCCATGTGGGGATTCGAACTTGGGTCTTCGGCGTGACGAGCGAACGATTTAACCGCTAGGCTACCGCACAGCCCCCACCATCATAAGTACATCCCGGTATGCAATGCGTTCCTCCATTCTCTATGAATTCCTACTGTTGACACCCTGGCGAGTGATGAAAAGGGTCGAGTAGCCTATGAATTGTGTAGGGCCCGGACAGATGCCTCGTGGTGATTGTCAGACGGTGTTGTCTTTCAGGCTGGTTGCAGGAGAAAGTATGCAGTGTGTGATATGTAATATGTGAGTTCATTGGTATGAAACTATGCCGGTCTCCCTTCTACTGAGTGAGTGAATTGGGTTTTACGCCGCTGTTAGCAATACTCCAGCACGGCGGGAGACACCAGGAATGGGTTTTACGCATTGTGCCCATGTAAGGAACTGAACACTGTCCTTAGCTACTCCCATATAGCTGGATCATTGACGAGTGAAACACTGAAAACTGTGTTGCCATGCACTGACACTGTCTTCTAAGGGCCTATTCGATTATGCTAAACCGGTTTGGGTTTCTGGAAAACCATGCACTCGATTATGTCGAAACCAAAAACTGGGTTCTGAAACTTGGAAACAATCTCCGAGGCAGGTTTCGCAGTTTCGGTTTCGCGTTCTCTCATAACAAACATGGTGGAAACCACCACGCTAAGCTGCATTTTCATGCGCCAAGGTCAGCTGACCTTGGTGGCAATATAGAGCAGCAGTTTCTGTGACCAAAATAATGATAAAAACCAACTGAGAACTAGGAAAATATTATTCAAAACCCCAGTCTACTGAACATGACTATTTTATGTAAATTGTATACATATAATACCTTGTAACAGTATCATTACATATACGCTTCCAAAGTATCTTGTCTCTTTATTATTTCTTAATTCACTGATAAAATAACAAAACAATATGCTGCAATCCAATTCGTTCCTCATATATAGTAGCTGGGACATTTTTTGGGTATCCATTTTGAAACCGGATGGTGAAACCATCCACTCGTTTATAAAAATAGAATTTAGTTTCACTTTGAAACGATGTATCCGAAACTAGACACTCGTTTATGACAGGAGAAACCAGTTTCAGGAACCAAAACCAGTTTCGCAATAATCGAACAGGCCCTTAGAAACTGTGACACATTAGTTTCAGCTAAAACAAAGCACTCGCATTGCAATTTATTACAAGTACCTTTTATGTTATAAATAATATAGATAAGTAGAAAAAAAATCATAAACATTCATTAACGATGGTAAAACATTGTACAGAGTATATGAGCTGTTGCAAGGGAAGGGTTTCAACAACGTGACAGTCTCATATAGTTCAGAGCGTAACGTTCGAAAGACCGTTATTAATCATGTTACATAGTTGAATAACGGTTCTATTTGATTAAATACTTATGTATCAGCAAGGTAAAAAAGGAAACCAGATCATTATGATTCCTAATTATTCATAGTTCTTCACCTTCGACGAAATCAGTCTGCCCAGCTAAAAACATCTGTATCACATTCATATCATAAGGCGTCACTTCTTGCACTGAAACGTAAATGTCAAACGTATCAATTTCATTTCAAATCTATATTGATTACCCAAATCACTACAGACGGGTACAAGATCACATATTCATAACAATTACAAAGCAATGAATAACGTGATCTCTTTTGCGGTTTCGTTTTAACTTCATTCTTATTGCACGAGATGCAATTACAATAGAATAAGTCAGTTTGTTATCATAGGAACATTGGAAGTATACAAGAGTGACTTGTATTTCTACAGTGTAGGCACTTCACAATAAATGTGCAATGTCCTTAGATCTGGAGTTTGGAAATGTGTTGCCATTAGAAGGACACTGGGAACTAGGATGGTAATTAGATGTGCAAAAGCAGATAATGGATATGTTAAGGAACTTGCATGCAAAGCAATTCTCAAAATAGGGGGTTTGAGTATGACTGTGTGCGCGTGCGTGCGTGCGAGCGTGTGAACGTGTGTCTGCGTGGATGTGGTTGGGCGTGTGAGTGTGTCTGGGAGAATGAGGGTGTGTGTGTGTGTGGAGGTGTGTGTGTGTGTGTCTGTCTGTCTGTCTTTGTGGATGGGAGTCTGCCTGTGCGTGTGTGTCTGCGTGGATGGGGGTGGACGTGTGTGTGTCTGCGTGGATGGGGATGGACGTGTGTGCGTGTGAGTGTGTGTCTGCGTGGATGTGTGTGTGTTTGTGAATGGGAGTCTGCCTTTGTGTGTGTGTGTGTATGTGTGTGTGTCTGCGTGGATGGGGGTGGACGTGTGTGAGTGTGTGTGTGAGTGCGTGTATGTGATAGTTAAAACATTTGGTGGTTGAGGGGTGGGCGTGAGGGATCGAATGTGATGCACATGTATACAGATCACTACAAATCACTATCATCACTGATTCCCTCAGATCCGTTCTTGCAGTTTTCATGACTTTTAAGCCTTTTATGTACTATGGGACCTGATATCAGTGGATAAACTCGATGTCGTTGTCTGTTGCTGCTGTTATTTATTAACACTTACTTGTCTGATCCATACAGACTAATATGTTTTTAGAATCATTATAATACTTCTTTATTGTACTGGGGCGGCGGGATAGCCTAGCGGTTACAGTGTTTGCTCGTCACACCGAAGACCTGGTTTTGATTCCCCACATAGGTACCATGCGTGAAGCCAACTTATGGTGTTCCTGCCTTGATTTTGCTGCAAAACGTTTAACACTAGTCTAAACACCATCACTCACTCTTTATACGCTGACAACATTTGTCATACATGTACAAATTCTTGAACATATGTTCAAATCAAATAAGTAACACATCTGACTTTCCATATGAAAACACGCAGTACCATTTTCAAACATGATATCGCTTTTTCCAGAGGATAGCTCTGTTCCTCATCTTATGATCTGTTGATCTTATGATCACCAAAATCCAACTGCACTGAAAAAAGCAGGTTTGCTATGGAATGCAGAACACAGATTGAGCAAGGACCGATAATAAAGTACAGATCCTTGAAATCTATGACAAGCTCAATCACTTTGGTAATTTCAGCCACTTTGACAGTCCTTCTGTCGATGCACAGAAGGACCACGTGTTGTCAACATAACATTTTGTCTCTCGAACCCCACGGTGTTGGCATTGATTTAATACTTGGAAACAACAAACAACGGGTTTTCACGAACCCTCGTTCTCGTTTACAGTTTCGCCATTGACCATGTTTACCTCGATGATGAATTTGTTCGTTAAACAGTGAACCCAGTTGAATGCGTACATAAACTGACATTCAAAAGAAAGTATACACTTGAAAATTGATTTGAACATACGTTATCAAAACGTTCCTAGTCGTTTAGGGGCAAGGCACAGATATGATACCCATACCCAAATCCATTACCATCGAATTACCATCCATTACCATCATTGTACACAATAACAATCAAAAGCGTAGACTTTCTCTCGAGAGACCTATGCTTGCTTGTAATGGCTCGAGAAATGAGTGAGTGAGTGAGTTTGATTTTCACAATATTCAAGCAATATCACACCGGGGGACACCAGAAATGGGCTTGACGCAATGTATCCATTGTGATTTTACAGTGTAGCAGTTCGCCTTGGAAACATCTAGAACATACATGTATTTGTCACACAGAATAGCTCATATGTGTGAGAATGTGAGTGATTGAGTGAGTGAGTTTAGCAATATTCCAGCAATATCACCGCGTTGGACACCAGAAATGGTCTTCACACATTGTACCCATGTGGGGAATCGAACCCGGGTCTTCGGCATGACGAGCGAACGCTTTAACCACTAAGTTACCCAACCGCCCCGTCTCGAGAAGCGAGGAAGTAGAGGTGTAATGTCGTTTTAAACAAATGTGTTATATTACGACGTGTCATCTGGGAAGAAACCCCAAAATATTTATGGGCATTAGACATTTACCATTGAGAACATTCAGTAAACGTTTGTGTAATGCTGAACTTTACACTGGTATTACCACTGATGTTTTGTTTGTTGGTTAAAGCCGCATTCAGCAGTATTTCGCTATATGGCCGCGGTGTGTAAATAATAGAGTCTGGACCAGACAAGCCAGTGATCAACAGCATAAGCGTCGATGTACACAACTGGGATACGATGACATGTGTCAACCCAGTCAGCGAGTCTGACCACCCGATCCCGTTAGTCGCCTCTTACGACAACTATGGGTTGCTGAAGACCAATTCTAACCCTGATCTTCACGGGACACTACTGATGTCGAATCTAGTGTCATGGATAATCCGTAAGAAGTGTAATGGATAATCCGTAAGAACAGTGACAAGCTAACTTGCATAAAACGTTTCAGATTTTCGGAGCTAATTAGATATTTGTATGCATTTAATGATCGATCTTAACTATTAAGAGTAATTAATTTAACCCACATTTTAACCGTGTTTAAAGTGTGACTAATCCATGCATATTTTATATTGCCAAACTGATGTGCGTTGGTTTTCCTTGATCGATTTCAATTTTCAAAATGGCGACACCATGTTTGTTGTTTAACATCTGAAGCGCAAAAATAAGCGCGAGTTAGACACTAGATTTGTTGCAATTATCGAGATGACGATACGAGAACATGTGCATGACTACAAGCAGCCAAATGGCATGTAGTTCCTGAAAGCCAATCTCTGAAACGTTATTTCCTTGGAAAGGAAAATCTGGAAACATTTCTGATTCACTAAATGCATGTCCACACAACCATGTCTGGTAAAGGGATTTGCACCCCCGATTAGTAATATGGTACGACAGATATATAAATGAGATACTGTGGGAAGGTGTCACGTCACATCGGCCCCTAATATACAAATACGCATGCGTGGGAGAAAGTTTCAAATTACGATCAGAAACTTATATCCGGACTGTGTTCAGACGAGTTCAGACCCATGCATACACAGACATCTATGCGTTATCTAAGTGGATGCCTTTGAATTACATACCACGTACACCTATCGACTGGTTAGGTCAGTTTCTTTCTACATACACACACAGTACACCTATGCGTTATCTAAGCGGATGCCTTTGAATTACATACCACGTACACCTATCAACTGGCTAGGTAAGTTTCTTTCTACATACATACAGAGTGACCTGTCTAGGTCCTTACGTATCTTAGTAATACCACGTACATCTATCAGTCGGCTAAGTCAATACTTCTACCATCTGAATCATTAGATACATGCTTACAAAACCTTTTTACCTGCGTACCCTGTATCTCCCGTCGTGGCGTTGTATGTCTTAAACCAATAACAGCAACATGTACACGATTCAATCTCCTATTTATCTTTTGAAGGATGAAATCAATAGGACTACCAGCGTGATAGAGTGGCCTGGGAGACAATTATAGACGGTGATTTGAGGAAGATCTCTCATGCTAAGATGTGCAGTAGGGTCAACGGGACATGGATGAGGCCATGGAGGATGGCAGAAGCTTCTCACCCAATAAGTTCTTCAAACTAGCTGTGCTGAGCCAATTTGGACTCAGCAGCACCAGCAGTTGCATAAGGTTAGGCACAATGAATATCTACACACAAGTAATGAAATTCTGATGAAAACACCATCTCCAATTGAGAACTAATGTCATGCGTCTTTCTTCCAAGTGGGAAAGTGTTCAATATCGGTATCAAAGTGTAGCCATAATCTTAATTAGGAAATGTGCTCCATCAACAGTGAGGCGTGTGTTGCCAGTCTCTTAGCCCATATAATCAATGCGTATTGCAGAAAGAGTATCAGAGATATTTTCAATATGATTCTGGATGATGTCATTTGCTGCTACAAACCCATATCTTGAGTATTGCCCTTAATCGAAGATTCTGACGTAGTTTCTGCATATGACCCCACAAGTATCGTCTCGGGACATATTGAATCGGTAAATACAACACAGAAACCGTTCCTGGGTGAATTTTTTATGAATCACCATTCACACTTCTAAAAAGGGACTACGGTTGGTATTTAATAATCTAACACCACGAAAACAGTTATCATTGAAACATGGCTTTCGGATGTTATTTGGAACGTCTTGGACGAGATCGTATTTTTGACTCCTTAATACATACATTTGGCAGTTCCAACTATTACACAGGTACCACAGTCGTCTGGATTAACGGGTAACACTGTACCATTCTGTATTGGTACCATATCTTCAACATCCCATGCACCCGTGAAGATCCGGGTTAGAATTAATCTTCAGTAACCCATGCTTGTCGTAAGAGCCGACTAACGGGATCGTGTGGTCAGGCTTGCTGACTTGGTTGACACATGTCATAGGTTCCCAATTGCGTAGATCGATGCTCATGCTGTTGATCACTGGATTGTCTGGCCAGGACTCTATTATTTACAGACCGCCACCATATAGCTGGAATATTGCTGAATGCGGCGTAAAACTAAACTCACTCACTCAGCATCCCTTGCAAAGGAATCTGGTGGTCATTCTCTCTGACTTCGTTGATGCTGATTATGTCAGTTATTTCCCTTGTCGATTATTTAAAGGCCGCTGTCATATAGCTGGGATATTGAGCTAAACAAACAAACAAACAAACAAACAAACAGTCCTTATCTTGGGGGATCATCACAAAGAGCTGATGGAACATCTTCCCTAAGGATGAAATGGAAATGAATCTACGAAGATACGGAGTCGGAAATATTTGTAACATATACCCTGTTCCATATTACTGCCCATGACTGGCAAAGAGGATACCAAGAAACTTCCTTATGAATATAGCGTCTCAGTAAATGAATGCAACCTTCCCCATAATTCCATAAGGAACCAGTTATATTATTCTGACTATATCATAAACAGTTGTTTAGGAATTGCAATGCAACAGTGATGAAACACTGTGTTCACTAAAAGGTGTCCCACCTATGAATCCCGTCACAAACACATGCGAAGGAAAGCGAAGTGCCAGAATGAAACAACACGGGTACACAATGACACCAGTTTGGTCACATAAGCGTCAAAGTTGGACATTTTCTCCACACATTACCCACAAAACTCATCAGCGCTGCCATAAGTGTAATATGAACATTGATTGATAAGACTGGGAATCTGTACAATGACTGACAAAGATTGGAATCTGTGCAATGACTGACAAAGATTGGGATCTGTAAAATGACTGTCAAAGATGGGAATGTATTACAATTACTGTCAAAGATGGAAATCTGTACAATGACTGTCAAAAATGGGAATCTGTACAATGACCGTCAAAGATGGGAATCTGTACAATGACTGACAAAGATTGGAATCTGTACAATGACTGTCAAAGTTGGGAATGTATTACAATTACTGTCAAAGATGGAAATCTGTACAATGACTGTCAAAAATGGAAATCTGTACAATGACCGTCAGAGATGGGAATCTGTACATTGACTGCCAAAGATTGGAATCTGTACAATAACTGTCAAAGATGGGAATCTATACAATGACTGTCAAAGATGGAAATCTGTACAATGACCGTCAGAGATGGCAATCTGTACAGTGAATGTCAGAGATGGGAATATGTACAGTGACTCTATAAATCTGAACCTTTTCAATGACTGTCCTACAATGACCGTCCAAGATTTGAATGTGTGCAACGAATATCAAACAAGGGAATCTGTACAATCTGACTCTCAAAGATTATTGTCAACGATGGAAATCTGTACATTGACTATCGCAAAGTACTGTCAAAGATGGGAATCCGTAAAATGACACTATCAGTACTGTTAAAGATGTACAGTACCTAAAACTAAAAACAAACTGTAATCCTCATTAAATAATGATACGACCAGGTATCTACCACAACATCTATTATAGCTAAAATACCTGGAATTATCATGAAACAGCCCTCCTGTTATCAGAAATTTGCGGTCCGCTGCAAATGATATTGGACCGCTCAACCTTAACGACGGGCCACTATCAGTTCTGTTGTCAAGTGACGTCATAGTTCGACATTAGTGGCTTTCGACTGGCAGATATTCTGGGTCAAACAAGTCAAAGCAACCCAAATTCCCGCTTTAAATAGCGGTAATATTGGCTTTCTTGTTGGTGCTAACCTTAACAATTGCACTATTAAGACTGTTGATGGACCAAAACCGAACACTGTCATAGCTTGTCATGTTGCAGGCTATGGTCTTGTCAAAGGCCAAGGTCGAATATCGTCATTTTCTGTTGTGACGTCACTTGAATTGTTCGATGACGTAATTGCATTCGGGCAGTCAAGCCCGTAAGAAGTTGGTTTTGGGTAAACTTACAGTCAAATTCCTTCATTGTTTCCTTTTTCTTTTCAACACAAATTCCATGTATTTTAGCAATAATAACGGTAATGCTATTTTTGAGGGCATTATCATTTGCAGAAGCCCTCGGTCTTTATCAACTGCCCTCCTTCGTCGGGCAGTTAATGGAATACCTCAGGCTTCTGCAAATGATAATGCCCTCAAAAATAGCATTACCCTATAATATTATACCCTCTTGCTATTATATCCTCTAACCCGTGAAGGTCCGGGTTAGAATGAACCTTCAGTAACCCATGCTTGTCGTAACAGGCGACTTACGGGATCGGGTAGTCAGGCTCGAATGACCTGGTTGACACATGTCATCGGTTCCCAATTGCGTAGATCGATGCTCATGCTGTTGATCACTGGATTGTCAGGTCCAGACTCGATTATTTACAGACCTCCGCCATATAGCTGGAATATTGCTGAGTGCGGCGTAAAACTAAACTCACTAACAATTATATCCTCTTATCAGTCAACTGTGAAGTTATTAAGTTACTGACATTCAAAGTTTCAAGCTTCACAACAGAATCAAATACTTACAGTAAATAAACATTCGAGGTACATGCGGTTTCGATATTGCGGAAGTGGAACGACAACGATAGCCACAGGAAAAGTCGGTTAAATCGTCTCTTCGCCATAACCTAGTTGAAATGATATGATCGTTCGCCTGAATTGAATTCACAACCATAAATCTCTTCCGAGCTGCGGTCGATACACCCACTCTGACTACATGCGATATACATAATATTTTGTCAGTTCAATATCAAATGACATCTGCACACTACAACCGCAATGGCAGCGATGGATTGTGAACAGTCTTAACTTACTGCACTAAAATTACAAAAGTGGTATATCATGAGACAAGATTAAGAGTGAACACCATTTACGCCAACGCATGGTGAAAAGGATGTCGTACGTCGTCGTGATGTATGGCATGCCGATTCATGCACCCGACTACAATCAGCAAAGTGTTCCAAGAGCTCTCAATTCACCGTCTGGAAGAATAGGGGCATGCTTTTGACAGGAAATGACACAATACATCTTCGGTTTGTCGTTCACGCACACCGTTTGGAACTAAAAATCCATAAACCTACGTTTTTAAAACAGTCAGAAATGAGCCAGCTGTTACGTGCTGTCTGTAGCCGTTCGCCGTTTTACAAGGAAATATCTATTAGTATTCCATGGACTGTGCTTTATCACCATGTCAGAGCCCCAGAGGCATAAAGCGGTACATTATTCCTGTTATTGATTTCTTTCAATTATAAATAATATACGTTCCTTTGGGTTTACGTAAATACATCGATATCATTTACAAAAAAACCGCATTTAAAATGTTTTAATTTAATATTTCGTCATTGTTGTCACAAACTTCCACCTTCTCCCATCACTCCGACTCTATATCAGATAGACAATTATTCTGTTGATTTTTGCTTCGACCATGGGATACGTATAATTATATTATCACAGCAGTAATTGATTCGTGTTTAAATATACATCCCTTCGCGGGTACGTTATTGAGTTTAGATACGCTACAATATAAAGTCATGTTCAAATATTAATATTCAGCATTGTGGGGATCCAGCGACCTTGACTACTAGCACCACGCCATCGGGATCCTGGCTCTCTGGCCAAATAGACAATTCCTCGATAGACTCTTCAGAAATTTGCCACCAGAAAATCGTTTTCCGAGGGCTGAATACCATCTTCATAATCAGTGCTATTTTTCATCCAGTCAATCAAAATTTGACAGAACAATCAATGTGTTGGAGACTCGGTGATTTTCTCGCATCTAAAACAATTAGTATTAGTCTACCGTGAGCTGTGTCGCCAGGGGTTCATACAGGCAGACCCTTGCTGTGGTTGCTACAAGACAAAGTCCTTAAGACCTCTTAGTTTCAACAGACTAACTCGCATCAATTTACTATAGGAGATTTTGCCAGTTTTATTGATAGTGAAGTGCCCCTTGTGCGTTTGGCGTTAAAGACGGACGTACTAAATCACGAATATTTTCTCAACTTAAATCACTTTGTCCAAGGGATATTTTTAGATGGATGGCAGGGTTATATTTTAGCATTATGGAAATTGTGCACTTTAAAGCCACGGAATTGTCATTGGATCATGAACGCAGGTCATTTGGGTTTTCAAGATATAAACCAATTTATTTGAGAATTATTATAATGTTTGAGATAAATGTCTTGAATCTGACGTTTCGGTGGTTTATGTAATATTTCAACTTGGACGTTTTCAAGTGAGTGCATATTTGTCAAATGACATTTGGAACAAGACGTACCGGTTTCAAAAAGGGACAAATTCGTTTCTCCAAATAATTTCAAAGTAGCAGATGAATATTATGTAAGACGGCACATGCATTGTGCGATGAAAGCTAATGAAACAAAATGAACTCATTATCTTGAAACAGTATCTGTTTGTCTAATGCCACGTGTGAAGCATATTTCTGGTGTCCCCCGCCGTGATATTGCTGGTATATTGCGGCGTAAAACTTTACTCAGTCAGTCAGTTTATCTAATGTCAGTATGACATTGCTTTTCCTATTTCCACACTAAGCAACCGGTCTCCCGGCCTCTACAACCTACTAGCATATTTATTGTATTTATGGATTCACCCAAACGAGCAGTCTACCTACTCATACCGCACAAAAGCGTAAGCAGAATAGCTTTGTTGAACATCAGAGTCGTAAGTAGCAAAAAACGGGATTTCTTTGTCAGAGCCATTGTCAATGATTCCAAGAATACAGTTGCTAAAAGCAAAGTATCCCTGTTGCTCATCCAGAAGCTTGTGCTTCAGGTTGACAAAGACGAGCGTCCTTTGGTGGGACTCTATCTATCTATTCCTCAATATCTGAAGTTATATCGTGACAATGACATCAATATATGTCATTTAACCATCACGCTGACATGTGACCGCGTCCACCTTAATGTCCACCGGTACCACATCAATGAGCTACTGTTATCAAATATCGAATCAGTGCCTATTGCCCTCGGTTCCAAGGCAAATGTGCCATTGTCTCAAAGTGAGTCTATATATGTCTAGCCTATATACTGGTGTAACCACATGGAAAATTACACATAGCTGTGGGAACGCGTTCGATTTACTCTCTTTGTTCCTGTAATGAGATTTGGGTTGAATTCTTTGTTCCCTCAATATAAATCGCTCTTCACTTGCGATGAGGCAATGCAAAGAGGATCTGAAACAGTCCTGGTAATGGTATCTGGTAGTCTGGATGTTTATTATGTTTACTCAGCATGACCTCTACATTACAGCGGACAATGCAGCTATACACACAGTCTTCATCGTCCATTTGTTGACAATCCCAGCATTCACAGGATTTGTCGTTCCATTTCAATTTGCTCATCACGGTATTTAATAAGGATATTTGATCGGCTGAACTATAAAACGTATATTATGATTGAATTTGAAAATTTAGATTTAATTTACTTCCAACACTTTTTAAATAATTAAAAAATAACAATTTTAGCATCACACTGATCAGGAACTGGATTCAGATATGGATCCAAATTCAGGTCATGTGTCAGAGTACCAAGGATTAGAATTGAAAATGCACGTGGCACTGTATTGATAAGAATTTTATATCAGACATTTAGCCGTGATTTCCTAACTTTATGGAAAAGGTTATGTCTTTCGTGTACCAAGTTTCGGCAAGACATTTTCCTGGTTTATCTGTAATTAAATTTTAGACTTCTAATACTACCTGTATAGTGTCCGACACCATCGTAACATACTGTTATATCCACAAGAACCGAACTAGAATTCCATGCTGGAACACATTAACCACTACGCCACTATTTATGGAACTTGTACTTAAAGCAATCACTGAAGATTCTAGATCCCAAAAGCAAGTAGTATAGGGATGACATTGCATATTATGATTCTGTGTTGTTTGTAGTTTTATATATTTATTTAGGGCTACACTCATCATTATTTCAGATATAATTCCAGAAGATCCGTTAATAATTGAGTCTAGTGATTGACATCATGAGCAACGATAAATGCAACTTGAGAACGATAGCATGCAATTTACCCAATCACCCTACCAGATTGTCCGGCCCATACAGTAACCCCATACGGCATCTCAGCTTGCAGGTGATCTGTATCCTTGCCCGAAATTCATACTGAATTCATGTACTGACATACGCGCTTCACTTGCCCACGTGATGAAGAGTAACGGTAAATGGTAATTGCTTTTTTCGATACAACTAGATGATGGTGCTTTTTAAGTTTCAATGTTCATAAAACTAGCCATATATATTCATCATGAAAAAAAGAATGCAGATTTGTCATGCTTGAAACTGACAATATATGTTGGTGAGGTCTGGTACAAACATCAGGCTACCTCGCTGACCTTCAATAATTCAATAATTTCCACACTTTTTCGCGCCCGTCCGATAATTGAGACTGGTTGTTCTCTGGCATTGACGGTCTATATTTAGATTCTTATGAGAATAGGGGCGGTGGGGTAGCCTAGTGGTTAAAGCGTTGGCTCGTCACGCCGAAGACCCGGGTTCGAATCCCCACATAGGTACAATGTGTGAAGCCCATTTCTGGTATCCCCCGCCGTGATGTTGCTGGAATATTGCTAAAAGCGGCGTAAAACCAAACTCAGTCAGTCTTATGAGAATAACTCTGTCTTGCAATAAACTGAAATAGATTTGATGGGCTTTACTTACAGACACGTACCTACTATCTATTTACAACAAACACATCTTAAAATGCCACTTCAAGAGCAAACACATCATTTAAAACAGATGCAATTATTAATGTTGTCGATTCTGATCCACCGAATAGCACTAAGCGCAGCTTATAGAAACGACGGTATTTCAATATGAAGATCAACGTTATCAGAATTGGCTGAAAACCATGAACTATATATTACACCAACAGCACGGATACCCTGAATATTATCATTGACTGTTTACTTACACTAGGAAAGACATCTGGCTAAACAATAAAGATCTAACACCACATTGGAAAATGGTTTTGAAATCACTCCGACGGAAAACAACCGAAACCAGGATTCCTACAGCATTGGAACCGCCGGAGTGACTAAAAGACTCCTCGCTCTCTGCTTTAGTACAACATCTATCGTAGAGTTACAACCATTGTCTGTACGACCACGGTATTGATTGAATAATCCAGTCCATCTCATCTCCAATGAACGATCTCCTTTAACTTACAAGCGGCTGTCTACGACAATAAACACAATTTGTCGACATAAAGCGGAATTCTATTTCAAAAGCCGCGCAAATAAAATCGATTTCAATTAATTTTCATCGAACCAAGAGCCTTGTCAAGGTTTCTTTTAGCGAAGAACAAAGCAGAATTTACAGAGCGAGTGTTTTTTCGCAAAATGCCTCTTTCAACTTTCTCCATTTTTCTAACAAATCCTATCATCTCAGAAATAATTTAGCTGATAGCATCATAATATACAAAGAAGAAGAAATACTTGTGGGTTATAATTAACTAAATGACAAAAGCGTCATTGCAAGAGTAATCGGAGTTATTTCCCTTGGGTGTGATATCTGTACTGCAGCGTACTTCGGACAATGATTCCTTCGCCTGTGTTATAGGTTTCTGAATCAGTTGATGCTGCAGGACTCACCGTGCCGCATCCTCATCGGCGTACACAAACTCGGGGGATATACGTGTGTGAGATTTTGATATGTATTGCAAGTGACATGAAATAAACATTGACATCCCAGTGTGTCTAGACCGACAAAAACTGCAATGTGCATCGATGTAGGCTAGTGCTTTTGTAATTAATCCTGACCTTCATTTGCTTCATTCTTCTGTATCGTATTAATGACTGTGGGCACGAACTGACAGTGCAAATACACGATCGGTGTTCAAGTGATGTCGTTATTTGCTGACAGGGATCCGTCAACACAGAATGAACATTCAGATGTTGAAATCCATGACAAATATACATGATTTGGAGCTACAGCTGATTAAAGTGTAATGCTATAAGTACACATGCATATGTGATATAAAACACATGGGAATTGCCATTGCTTCCGTTGCACTGTGTTTGATTTGTGGCACATGTAAAGCACTGACCCAAATGCACTCCATCGAATCAACACAATTACAGCCCGATATTCGAATTTCCCAACGCAAATCTACAGCCGACATTTAAATGATATCATGCAACTGTAATACAATTAGGTGTGTTTTCAAAAGCGTGTTTCTGAAATTGTTATCATGAAATATGAATGTGGAAATCGCCCTTCAAGTCCAATTCACAAGCACGGGAGTAATCCAGTGTGTTTTGAAACAGTCGCTCTTAAAGGGGCGAGGGTACAATTTTCAGTAGTTCCTAGGCGCTCTTATAAGGACTGTAATACGAGCATTGCATGAAGTAATCCATAGTTGTGCACCTGTTCCCATTGACTTTACGATAGTTTGTGCTGCATTTGTAAATGAAATAGGGATATGGGATAAAAGGTGTTAGAAATGTACTACGCTGGGCGAAATCATCAGAAAGGGAAGACACAAATGCTTTTCAAAAGCGTGTTTCTGAAATTGTTATCATGAAATATGAATGTGGAAATCGCCCTTCACGTCCAGTTAACAAGCACGGGAGTAATTCAAGGCGTTTTCAGTAGTTCCTAGGTTCTCTGATAAGGGCCATAACACGCGTATTGTATAAAGTAATCCATAACTGCATACCCAAAACCGTTGACTTTACGATATGTTAGTACTGCATTTAAACTGCTGGGCGAAATCATCAGAAAGGGAAGACACAAAGGCTTTTCAAAAGCGTGTTTCTGAAATTGTTATCATGAAATGTGAATGTGGAAATCGCCCTTCACGTCCAGTTAACAAGCACGGGAGTAA
Organism: Haliotis rubra; assembly: GCF_003918875.1. NCBI lineage: Eukaryota > Metazoa > Mollusca > Gastropoda > Lepetellida > Haliotidae > Haliotis > Haliotis rubra. The sequence continues at coordinate 1,209,915 of NW_025765170.1, read as the reverse complement.
GTCAAGGCGTTTTCAGTAGTTCCTAGGCTCTCTGATAAGGGCCATAACACGCGTATTGTATAAAGTAATCCATGACTGCATACCCAAAACCATTGACTTTACGATATGTTAGTACTGCATTTAAACTGCGATAGGAACATATGGGGTAAAATGTGTTAGAAATGTATAACGCTGGGCGAAATGATCAGAAAGGGAAGACACAAAGGGTATTCGTTAACATTAACATTCCATTACCTGCATGACAACAACGGCTGTATTTTAAACTCAAGGATGTTTGAAGTGTCGTGGAATGCCATTGTTCTGAACAATATATACAAATGTAATCAGCTTTATTACCTCTTTCAACGATTTACATCATATTCATTGCTTTAACAGAAACTCTATACTTAATTCCTCTTTGGAAACTAGACCAATAAAAACTTAACCTTTTTATTTCAATACACGACCAAATTTGTAACGTTATATTGGTGTTGGCATCACTTTATACCACCAGAAATTGTTCCAGAAATGATCTACGGCAACAAACATTATCAATTAATTATTGATATAAACATTGGTACGTATGGTGCTCTGGGATGTTAATGGTGTCTGAATGACAACTACTGTTTATAACATTCAAATTCTGATATATTTCTTGTTGACGTAAGGACATTGGGGTAGCTTAGTGGTTAAAGCGTTCGCTTGTTTCGCTTAAGACCCGGGTTCGAATTCCCACATGGGTACAGTGTGTGAAGCCCATTTGGGTGTCCCACGCCGTGATATTGCTGGAATATTGCTAAACGCGGTGTAAAACCATGTTCACTCACTCTGGTTCACGTAGACAAACATTAAGTAATCATTTCGAAACACACCAAAAATGTTATTAAATCTGTACAACCGTCACTTAATATCATTCCAAATTGGTTAAGTTTTGCAATCGCATTACTGTTTTAATAGTAAATTGGGAATCACAATGCAACAAAATACAGCAATCTTTTTAAAAATGCATCTAAAATTGGTAACTATACCACAGGAATGAAAAACAATTTTCCATCGATCTGGTACAAGTAGCTATAGTAAACCATTTATCATGGAAATAACGTCTCCTAGCCTTCCATGATTTCGTAATCACGATATTGAGGATAGTTATGATCAATTACTTTACGTCCAATTGTGTAAAGATAGTAAAGGCGGCATTTGTGGCATTAAAGTTCGACTGCCGTTTCTATGGCAAATGGCTCTAACGGGCAGAGCGTGTGGTTTCGATTTCACATACATCCCATCGAGACGTGACTCTACCTTATGTCATTTTGTCGATGCTCATTTCAAATCAATATACACGGTATCAATCAAATCTGGAGCCTTTCATAGACGCAACTACATAGAAGAGATAGGAATCTGTCGCATACTACGATCGCTATGAAATATATTTCCGTGTACAAGCTCGATAAAGACTGGTTTAGCGTCTGTCTATTCAAGTGAAATATGGCTGACGTTTTAATGTGCATGTTTTATTTACCAAAACATGTCCGTTATAACGGCCATATGGTCAGAAGAAACATCTTATATTTCAAACAAACATGCAATCACCTCTTATCAACCTAATGCAGACATATACACGATCTGCCCTCGAAGACCTTGATTATGTTTAAATGTAGACACGGTCGACATCGGTAACATCGACCATAGACAAACTCATATCCGGTGTACTCAAAAAGAGAAACTCAGACGAATGGAACAGAAATCGGAAATAAACGAAATTGGATTGGAGTATACACTTAATTAAAGACAACGGTACCGGGATATGGAGTCCGTGAAGAGCGTCACCAGATTTTCTTGCACGACATGTGATTAAAACATGGACTTTATTACACGTAAATCGCACTCGCTAAGAGTGGGTGGTTTAATTACAACCGTCTTAGACTGAACTGATTGTAAGTGCATGTGTATGTGTATGGTTGTCGGTCTGGGAGGGAAGGCGCGGCGAGGTCTTCCGCCCTTAACATCGAGACTTTGTGGGCGATTAACATCCGTTCAATAACACCTGGCTGGTAAATGGCTGCTATTGACGCATGTACATTTCAGATATCTTGTCAATGACACAATGACTGTGCTTATTTATATGCACGGATTATCACTAGGCATTCCAAGAGTGTAGGATTGCTTTTTATGTGTTAATAACAATTTACCAGGTTGATGAATGATCATTCTAAATTGTAAATATGAAACATGGGATTTACCCCAGTGTTATAGCTCTTGATAGGTATAGTGTTGTATGGAAAAAACACTAGTGATGCCTACACTAGACGGTGTCGATCAAATTAAGTTGGGTTATGCATAGAAATTGGATATTTGTACTGATTGTTTATCTGGATAGGCAGAGTGCTGTTTTTAAATATATATCTTATTATAATAGATAATACTGCTGTTAGCTATGGAGGGTTGTAGGTAAACACATTTATTGTACTTGCAGTATAGGAATATATGACATGGATGTATAAGAGATAGTTTAACTATACATGGTATAGCTATGGTGTTAGAGAGTGCTGCGTATAAATATGGTATATGAAATTCTCAATAGATACTTCAATATTTTTTAAGAATTATAGAAAGCATAAATCATTTTGCCTCGCTACATTTATAAGCAGGATTTTATACCAGGGGTCAATTTGTTTAACTCAAATGAACAGCAATTTCGAAGGCATATTCGAAATTTCTAACGTATATCTTCATGTATTTTCTAATTCTATTTGCCAAAGTAGCAAGTGCGATATACACATGCTTTCATCACATTTTACAGTTGTCTGACGATATTGGGAAAACACGACGCATGACCAGGTACGTTCTACCTTTCCCGACAACGTTTGATTAAATAAATGTGAAGCTTCACATGATTAATATATCACATATCACTGAAAACAGCATTGTTTTACACCATGGGTGATATACCATTTATATTATGATTATATGGGTGTTCACTTGTCAACTATGGACATCTGTTGCGTGGTTACCGATACCAGGAATCATCAGCGTTAGTAGAGGTAACCGTTTCTTGCTTGAAAATTCGATGCCAGAATCTAAATATAACCATTTTCGCTGTGTTCTTAAGTCTTTCCAAACATTTTTTATTGTCTTGGCAAACTAAACTAAAAGTGGTCGATCTAGACACCTGTGAAGCGTTTAACGGTATTGATCAGCAGAAGCTGTTCAGTTGGCCGATATCCACGTCACTAGTTCAGCTCGATGTGCAATGCCAACGGCAGATCTTCGTGATATTTAAGCTTTCATAAAGCCATCTTAGGTTTTGCAATCTAGCGGAGGAACGTTGAATGTTCCAATGAATCTTTATCCAGTATCAACCTAAATAACATTTTACATAGAATTTAGCCCCTTTTTATACAACCATTTACCATTTCCAAAGAGGATAAATATTCTACCCTATTTTCTTCATATTCACCACGACGTATCAATTACAGGATGATCGGGAATAATTTGGAACTGCCATATTCTCACAGAGTGTATACTACCACTCGGCATTGCCCATTAGTGAATGCAAATTCAAGCGTTAGACATGTAGTGCTAGATAGGTTAACGATCGTCGTTGAAAGTCATGGAAAGGCTGGAAAATCCCACTCTCTTGCGTGTAAGTCATCTTATCAAGCCTTTTGCGTGTCAGCGACAGCAGAGGCGATCTCCCATATCGCCTATAAGGCATATCAAACCCAGATATTAATGAAATACGAACTAATACTCATCTTTATATTAAATATCGATACCTTGTCCATGCGAATGTAAATACGTCATAGATTTCAAGTCAGGTCTCTTCAGCCATAAACATTTCAAACCACTAAATCCTGAAATACGGACTCCCAATATGCTCTTAAAGGAATACTGGTTAGGAGGGGCTCTTCTGCGGTTGAGTGTAAGAGAGGGAAGTAATAACAATTATTCACCTCTTTGTGAGGGAGGAGATCTATTCGCTTTGAAATCCGAAACTTCTGACTTTTTCATTTGCACAGATTCGCGTTCAAGCAGCGAATTGCATGCGGTCGTAGATTCAACTGTTTGAAGTTGATGTTAATTCATGCCTAATTGGATTCTAATTCGAACAGTTCCTGTGCCAGAAAAGAACTGAAAATGACACTTTTGAACCTAATCGTTTTTATGCTTTATTCAAAATGTTTTCTGCGTGCAGATCACGAGCGCGTTAATTTAGTTACAAAACAAATGATGGGGTTGAAAGTTATTCTGTCGTCTTTGTTTTTATTGTTGATGATAAAAAGCAATGTTTTCAAAGCACTCGACGCTTGGAGAAGGTCGATCAACGTTCAAGCATGTTTTCTAAAGGTTAGCAAGCTGTGTCAACTGTAGTTAATACTATCACTCCTACCTTGCAACCTTTTCAACAAACGTTCAATAGAATCCCTGTATTGGACATGTTAGAGAAATCTTTATGTATCGACCTGCTTACCATCGCCGTGCTTGAAGTTTAAAAAGCAAGTCACCCACGATTACAATCACTATACAAATACCATAGATCAATAAAACACAGATGCCGTAAAACTCACCTGGAGAGAGAAAAGTTACTCCTCTTTTCGCTATTTCAAGTTGGAGTATCTCCGTGAAGAGTTCTGACAAAGCAGTAGATCCCTTGGTCTATTAACGATAAATCTAATCTGTCCGTCTGCTTTAGATTCACCCACATCGATCTATGCCCAGCACTGATGCCGACACTATTCAAGATGGGACATCACTTGCAATACTGGGTTCGAGGTTATTCCAGTCGTAGCCAATGAGCGACGCCGATACAAGGCTATTCACTGCGGGACCACCTCCTCTCGTGCTGGTGTCCGTCACGAACACATATCCTTGTCAAGCCCGTGGATGAAATCTGCTCAGGCCTGGAAACTGCCTTGGGAAACGTTAAGGGAGATCTTCTAGTTTAAGCGAGTCAACGGCGTTCTTGAAGGAAACATCGCCTCCGCTGTAATTGATCCTTGTGATGTCAAAACTGAAGGTGGAAAAAGAGATTCTGATTCACGTTATTTGACACCGTTCGATTCCGTGGGAAAATAATCAAATCATTTTACTGATAATTGTGTCATTGCCAACTTGCGATTGAGCCGATAACAGTTTGCCACTTAAAGTGATTCGGAAGCAAACACTATATCAGAGCATCCCTTTTTAACTTCCCCCAGTAACCACAAGATTCGGCGTCTGATGCAGGAGCTGTCCTTTACTTGTCAAACACATGACCGATCCGTCATCTTGTCCAACTTAGCTCAGATCAATACCATTCTTTATAATCGCAGTATGTTGATGTTCCGTCACGATTAAACGAACATTTACCCCATCAGCTGAAGGGGATATTTCGGGTTAAAGAATGGTCATGTTCATGCGGACTAGGAACAAACCAGAATAGAACTACACTTTTCTAATTTGTTGTCCAAGTGTATGGTCAAAAATCCGATTTTCCGTTTTGCAGTCAAGTAGTATCATATGATTTTTTGTTTGGTTGGTTGTTTTTTGGGTTTTTTTGTTTAACGGTGCACTCACCAATATTCTCGTTTTGTAATGGCTGCTTAAAAATAACCAGATAATCCAATGATTGATGTTTAAGAGCCGCGGTCCACGGTTTTGGATTACAGTGGTATACAATGCAGTCAAGGAACCCGACCACCTGATCCACAGGGCCACCTTTAACGAAGAAGTTCCTGGGGATCTGTTGCATCACAGAGTACAATCAAACGGATGAAGCAGGGAGACTGTCACATTTTCAAGGTACTATTATGAGAGCAAGTATTGTGTTTTTTTCTCTGAATGTGTATTATCTAACCAAATATATACATTTTATTAATCTATTCTCCCACGGGAATGGTTGTTCGACTTTCCAACGTTTACCATCGGCCTCTTATAAATAGAATCTTCATAAGGCACCTAGACAAGCAGAGGCCATCGTTCGATTCCGACGACATCATAAGCACTATAAAATTTGTGATGCATTTCTGAAAAACTACACCGATGAATGTAAAATAAGTAAAGATATAAAAGATTGTTTTTTGAAACAAGATTTCCAGAATTACAAACATTCGGAAGAAATTATTTCTTAATTAATGTTCTTTTTTAATATGAAATTTAGAGATAATGGAAGCGAAATCTGATTTTATTTGGCCATATTATATTTTCGCAAAATTGCTAATCATAGTTGACGTGCGTATACTTGTTAGAGTATCCAAGTATCCAAGGTTTCACGTCTCGCAGATCCCATGCATTATCAGTTTGAGCGAGTGAGTGAGTTCTACGCCGAGAGAGAGAGAGAGAGAGAGAGAGAGAGAGAGAGAGAGATAGAGATAGATAGAGAGAGAGAGAGAGAGAGAGAGAGATGGATAGAGAGAGATAGATAGATAGAGAGAGAGAGAGAGAGAGATGGATAGAGAGATAGATAGAGAGAGAGAGCAGACGGCAGATAGATAGAAAGAGCTACGGGGGGCAGACAGACATACAGTGAGAAGTCAGATATGGATTGGTCTTGAACACGACGTCAAAGTTCACACCTACTGTAAGCTGGGATGTGTAAGGTACCGGAATTCACTGTCCGACCCGCGATGGTACCGGAATCCTATTACCCTGTCTGTGGTGATTCCTGGTTTGGGTATGTTGTTGTGGGACTTTTCCACATTTGCAAGTTCACAGTATTACAGGAATACTTTTCATATGAATACTAGCTATATTACATCATAACGTTAACCACCATACGAGGGGCGGTGGGGTAACCTTGTGGTTAAAGCGTTCGCTCGTCACGCCGAAGACCCGGGTTCAATTCCCCACATGGCTACAATGTGTGATGTCCATTTCTGGTGTTCCCCGCTGTGATATTGCTGGAATATTGCTAAAAGCGGCGTAAATACAAACTCACTAACTAGGGTAGAAAGCTTAGGTTTAATCGGTACCTTACGTTACAAAATTGTTTTTATAACCAGCAATGTTAACTATGAATATCATAACACTGTATACAGAATGCAAAGTTCAGTTGGTACACGACTTACATTAACTTTATTTAAAAAAATGATACAATGCTAATAATACTAGTATTACTATATATACAGTATATTATGCTTTTACAATGTAAAAACACTTTTACGTGCAACAAAATGGAATATATCCATTCAAACGGTAAATAATACATTACATTGCAGAAACTCTTCTTGCAACGGAACTAAAAGAAATAATGGCAAGCGACTGCGATCATTAGGACACGTGGCTTTGCCGGACACTTTACGATGAGCTTGCCAGTACATCATTAAGCTAATGTATGACATGAATACTCAACATTCAGCAGGATGCTATTTTCATACGTCCCTTGATAAATCCTGAGCCCACCTGAGTGAAGACGCTTTCAATGGAGAAAGAAGGATTTGGCCTGTTCTGATAGTCAAAGTTACCGTTACTTAGTACATTAAGATAAAGAATGTCCCTGTTCCTTAGCGCTTGTAAATCATCGACATATTAGTACTAATGGTCGATGTGATTAATTCCAGACCAGCATCACATGAGGCCCGTCTGTAATGGCGAAAGAAGCCAAAGGAACACAGGTCTTTTTCCAAGACTGCTAGATGTCACGGAATGATGAATTTCTGGAGAATGTTTTTTTCCGGATTGACTCAGATGAAGAAGTGGATTTTTACCAATATTTTGTAATAGATCAATCAGGTTAGGATTTTCACCTTTTCCGAACACCTGGTATCATCATAATTTGACAGCGATCTATAAAAACAGTAATATTTCCATATGTTTTCAAGAAATCTCTGCTGAATTCAAAGACCATTGCCCAAATCTGACCATAACAAGAGCATATGCTTATGACTTACTCACTTAAAGGAACACAGGTCATTACTGAAAAAATTATTTTGTACAGAGGCCAGTGAAGATCCGGGTTAGAATTAGTCTTCAGCAGCCCATGCCAACGGGATGGGGTCGTCAAGGTCGCTGAATTGGGTACCACATGTCATCGTATCCCAGTTTCGTAGATCGATGCTCATGCTGTTGATCACTGGATTGTCTGGTCTAGACTCCGTTATTTACAGACCGCCGCCATAAGGTAGATTATTGACGAGTGCGGCGTTAAACAACTAACAAGCAAACAAAAACAAACATAATTGTCGGAAAAGACAATGTAGATCCACTTGCAAATGCGGAATATATAATTTGTTTTGTTTCACGCCGCACTCAGTAACGTTCGCGTTATATGGAGGAGGCCTGTGGATTAAGTGGTCAAAATGGCTGCAGTATACAGGCCAAACAAAATCACCAGTAGTGGAACCGTTGAAATAGCTCTTTGGCTTGGTGAGTGAGTGAGTGAGTATATGGTTTTACGACGCTTGTAGTAATGTTCCAGCAATATCACGGCAAGGGACACCACGACAAGGGCTTCACACATTGTATCCATGTCGGTAATCGAACCCGGGGCCTCGGCGTGACGAGCGAACGCTTTAACCACTAGGCTTCCCCACCGCCCCTTCGGCTTGGTATTATATCCATTTAGTAAACTTCCTGACAACTCAGCTAACAGCATCGGTGCCACGTCGTCTCGAAAACGTATCTCATTGTAATAGCATGATTGTCTCTCTATTGGCACAGTCAAATGTTAATGAACGAATGACCAAATGTCAGGCAGGTTCTTAGACAGAATCTCGCATTTAAAGATGCAGTTTTGAATTCTGTCCACCGAGAACAACAGTTTCTTAATGCCAGAGGTACGTCTTTGATTCTGTAATAGTCAGGGTTCCTAACGAAACAGAAGACACACACACATACACGCATATGCGCACGCACGCATGCACGCACGCAGGCACACACGCACACACGCTTACACTCACTACTGGTTTGTATACTAGCATATCATAAAGTGCTATATTTAAGATCCGGCTAAGAATTGGTCTTCAGCAACCCATGCTTGTCGTAAGATGCGACTAACGGGATCGGGTGGTGAGGCTTGCTGACTGGGTTGACACATGTCATCGTATCTCAGTTGCGTAGATCGATGCTCATGCTGTTGATCCCTGGATTGTCTGGCCCAGACCCGATTGTTTACAAACCGCTGCCATATAGCTTGAATGTTGCTGAGTGCGACGTAAAACTCACTCAGTTGTGTGTGTTGCTGCCATGTAAGTTCGCACTAGACCTTCGGCAACCTACGTTTGGAATCGGACCCGGGCGAATGCTGTCCGACCACTATTCTACACTAAGTAAGTGACTGGAATAGAAAAAGCAAGTTCGTTATATCACTTCGTTAGAAGCGTGTTGTTTAGTTCGTTTTAAAGCATGGTGCTCAGAGCATACATTGTAGATCTTAATATCTGTGCCAGAGAACAATCAGTCTCGATCGTCTTCCGGAATAATTGTCATTGGATTTTAAAGGACAAATAGTGATTAAACTTATATGACTAGATTAATGAAAACACGCTTGAGGATATATCCGAGAATCTGTTTAACCCAGTCTTGTGTTCCCTCGCTTGAAAACGAATGAAGCCTTGTGTGAATTCCATTCGGCATCTGTCCTTACGTTACTATTCACGGCTGTGTTAATCATATAGCTTTCAACGTCAAGCTTTAAATAACTGACACTAGAGTCAGTGATGTGAAAATGACCGTTATCTTATACTACTGTGTCCTTGACCTTGTTAGTGGAACGTTATTGTAATACCCATGGTGTATACACATTGTATCAGAAGAGCGTTGTTATACAGACTGGAGTTTGGATAATATCCAGGTTGTTACAACATTTTATCCTTGACAATATTTATCAGAGCAATATAATACCCAGACAGTTCCCCCACGGTATTCTTGACCTTACTCAGCGTTATGATAATACCAAGACAGCACCCCTTATCATCATCAAGTTTAACGTCAGCTTCATGTTCTAGCCTATGTCGCCGACAGAACTTTATGAAATGACAGTACTTAGACTAATCACTCTTGTATCCTTGACCTTAATCCGCACAGCGTTACGATAGTTCCCAGGTCACGCCCCTATTGTGTGCTCGACCTTTATCAACAGAGCCTTAAACTAATACCCGGGTAGTGCTTACATTGTATCCTTGGCTTATCGAACCGATATCATAATACCCAGAATGTACCCCTTTTGTGTTCTTGACCTTTATCAGCAGAGCCTTAACCTAACACCCAGGAAGTGCCCACATTGTATCCTTGGCTTTTCAAACCGTTATCATAATACTCGGAATTTACCCCTTTTGTGTTCTTGACCTTTATCAGCAGAGCCTTAACCTAACACACAGGAAGTGCCCACATTGTATCCTTGGCTTATCAAACCGTTATCATAATACTCGGAATGTACCCTTTTTGTGTTCTTGACCTTTATCAGCAGAGCCTTAAACTAACAACCAGGAAGAGCCCATATTTTATCCTTGGCTTATCAAACCGTTATCCTAATACCCAGAATGTACCCCTTTTGTACCTCGACCTTTATCAGCGGAGCCTTAACCTAATACCCAGGAAGTGCCCACACTGTATCCTTGGCTTATCAAACCGTTATCCTAATACCCAGAATGTACCCTTTTGTGTTTTCGAGCTTTATCAGCAGAGCCTTAACCTAATACCCAGGAAGTGCCCACATTGTATCTTTGGCTTATCAAACCGTTATCATAATATTCAGAATGTACCCCTTTTGTGTTTTCGAGCTTTAACAGCAGAGCCTTAAACTAATACCCAGGAAGTGCTCACATTGCATCGTCGTTTCAGAAGAGCGTTGTGATATTACCATTGGCTCCATTATATCCTTGACCCCACGTTATGATGATACCCTAACTGTACCCACATCCTTACCGTGGTTAGCAGAGCGTTGTGATAAGACCAAGGCTATGTACACAATACATACATATTTTATTACATTTGTTCAGTAGCGTTGTCCAAAGAACTAAATAGGATACAGTGTGTTGGTTTGAACAAGACAGCCGTCGTCCCATGGGCATTAAAGCAATGTTCCTAAAACTAGTGTAACTAATTAAGCCGAAGATATTATTGATATTAATATCCATTGCAGTGCTTATAAACGGTACTGCTATTACACAGAAAAATGGAAAGGACAATACCTTCATAGAAAGAGTATACTCTTGTGTCGGTGTGAACTGGTTCGCTTGGTGCATCGTCATATTAGTTGAGTGTTCGTTCGTTCGTTCGTTCGTTCGTTCGTTCGTTCGACCGTTCGTTCGTAAATTATACTTTTCCGGCGGTGTGTAAATAATCGAGCCTGGACCAGAAGATACAGAGACTGGCATCAGGAACATCTATCTACAAACATGATCTATCTACACATGATATTAATGGGTGATTTTAGGCTTGCGGTTCTTATTGAGCATTTGATACCCGAATATTTCATTTATAACCTACGGTGCTAAATATGAAAAATTATCGGGAAATTGAATAGTCATTGACACAAGCAAATTTGAAAAGATATGTAAGAGTTATTCCATATTAATTCGACCAGGCGTCCCAGTTCATGTCATCGATGTTCTTCATTTTTACAGTGTATGGAACATACATGGAACACACATAAAATTCATTCGAAAATCTATTCACTCACTCACTCACTCACTCACTCACTCACTACCTCACTCACTCACTCACTCTGTGTTACCACGTCTACCTAGTGAGGGTTAAACAGTACATTCGGAAATCCATCCCGACTCCTGGAGGTCCTTACCCTATGTATATTATTGATGAAATAGATATGGTCAGTAACCCCGGAACACCGTAACTATGACTTGTGCATCGATGCTCCCTGACAGTTACTTAAATAAAGAAGTAACTAAAATATAGCAAATATAATAGTTGAGTTATAGGATACCTGATGACCCCGAGATAAGAACAGTAGAGGAGGCCGTGGGGATTAGCCAGGGCTCAAGACCATGTTAAATGGCTTCATTTGAACGTTCCTTATAAAAGGATTAGGACTGACAACGCGAATTGTCCGGAAGGGTTTTTTTAAAGTATGGATCAAAGGCACCCAGTGACCGAAAGGAGTCTTAAATATAAGGCCATGGCAAATCATTTCTTTGGCCATTGAGAATGTGGCTATCGGGTTATGTTTATTTTGTATTATGCCGCAGTTGGCAGTATGCAAACTAAATCACAAATTAGCTGGACCAGGAAATAAGTGATAATTACGAGGTACTTAAGGCCTTTTTCACTATCCGAAAAGGACATTGATCTTTTCTTCTGCTCAGAAACAGAGTATGTTTCTTGTCGTGTACACATATCATTAGAAGCATGTATATATACACCACCAAAGTATATATTAACGGAAAAAGTTATCATGGTCCATGTTAAGTGGTGTAAATGTTTTGTTATAAAAAATAATGCATATTTGTTAGATCTACTGATCAGTATTTTACCATAACATATTCAGTGATGAGCCTAATATCTGGTACCAGGTGACAGAGCGACACACCCAAACGAGGGCTGACGTAACAACGCGGTTAACAATATTAGCTGTGCTTGCTGTTTAACGCCGCACTCAATATTCCAGCAATATGTCGGAGGTCTGTAAATAATCGAATCTGGACCAAACAATCCAATGATCATTTTTCCAAATGCCAACTGAAGATTGGTCAACAGAGCATGCGTTGCTGGTTCTGGTCCTGTCGTAGGCGTCGTCAATCTTACTCCATACGTTTCAGCAGAACAAGAGGTCTGGGGAAACAGCCGTCCATGGCAGTACAGCATGTTTCAAAATGTCTGTTACATTATGTGAAACGAGTCTGTTACATCACGTGAAACGAGTGGGCGTCACGTGATGTTACTTTCCTGCAATAATAATAATCAGAACATGATCTCTAATGATGTGGTCCCGCTAGCAAACGCACTGAAATGTTGATTAACAAATAATTGTGATGCCACATCATACTATTAACTTCCATCTTCACTGTGACGATGTTAAGTAACCGCTACAACGTTCTCGATTTTAACAAAGACCACTTGCTCCCAAATCGTGACAAGGAAAATACACATTACAGTAGCATTGGCCTCCAGGCTCAAATTACAGAGAAAATACGGAGTTCAACTCCATTGAATACTTGAAAAAACGCAGATGGGCCTTAACAAAATCTAAATATATTATAAGCTACAAATGATGTTTTGAACGAAAATGTTTTTGCCAACAAATACCTTCACCACAAGTGAAACACACAAAAAATAAGGAAACCCCCTTAAAGAGGTTTCAGCGAGTTGATAGTGTTTTTCTTTTTTGTTGCATTGCCTCTTTTTCAAGTTGTACATTAAGCAGATCTCAGTGAACATCTCGCGCTTTAAGTCCTGAATCTAATTTACAGGTTTCCAACAATCTGTCTCATCGCTAAAACACAAGTCAGGAGGCGAGAAGAAATTATAGGTTCCCAAAGAGGATGTTTCAGCAGAAAAAGTGCTCCGTGAGCCTTGTGCATGATAAGATTTAGAGCTCGTTTCCCTCCTAATTTGACCCGCACCAGTTCAAGACGGATATTCTGAAGTTCGAGGGACACCAGAGCAGGAAGCACCTGCTTCACTTTGGTCAGCTTCTTCTGGAGAATTGGCAGCTTTCTGGTATTGAACTGACATTTTCAGTCGCATGAATTACATATGAGTATACTGAAAAGCATAAGAAACGTCGTAATATTGGAAATGACATTTAAGTATCAATGGAGTATTTGAACCTATTATTTTATAAATATACGCCGAAAGTCAAGTTTGAGGAAAACTTGAATCGTGGTCGTATAGTCTGTTTGAGTATTGTTTGAGATTGAGGTTAGAAATATTTTTGTTTGTGAAAAGGGAAGAGTTCGCACACACATTGAAATCGAGATGCACGTGCATCATGCATGCATTCAGGCATAAATTGCCGGCTTGAATGGCAGTCGTTCACTTGTTGTCTGAACACAACAGCTAAGGCTAGGTTAACGAGAGATCAACGACAACAAGCCATTGGGCGTCTTCGCTGGTCAACGTGCTCGAGTCATTGCTAATGACTTCAAGTGCAGCGTACGAACAATAGAACGTCTTAGATAGCGATACAACGCCACCAATAGAACTGATGACCGTCCACGTAGTGGTCCACCCCGTGTAACAACACGTCGCCAGGACCGTCATATCGTCCAACACCTGCAACACCGATTCGCAAATGCCACAGAAACAGCTCGGGGAGCACAGGAAACCACCAGCGACCAGTCAGTAATCGAACCATTCGACGACGTCTCCAAGCCTATAACCTGTTTTGTCGACGTTCTACTCTGATGAAAGTCGGTACTTTATAACACAATCTCCAGCGACGTTTCTATTGCCTTTCAGTATTATTATAAAGATATATTTACAAAATTCTTCTTTATAAATGGACACATGCTCTGATTTAGAACAGCAACAATTGGCTTCACACGTACCAATTTTAGAATCGGAACACAACCTTCGGTATAAGGAGCGAACGCTTTAACCACTGTGCTACAAATATAAAAAGTCAATGCCAGAGAATCACCAGTCCCGATTTTCTGACGAAACAAATTCCATTGGACGGAAAAGACTTTAGCCTTTTCTTTATACACTTTACAGACTTTAATTTGTTTCCAGTTCATGTTACAATGGTCAGAGTAGGACAGATCAGATATGTTAGTGTCGACTGGCTTGACAACTACAGACAAGGGGAAGACACATTCTCCTTATACCTAAGCATTTTAATCAAGGTATCACGATCAAAGACGTTGTTCTGTGATTCAGAGTCACGTCTCTTGGCAGATGATGCTCCATGCTATCCTTTCGTATGACCTTTAGATGGTGTCTTATTTCAAGTGATCCGTTTGAATCATTACAAATTTGTTTTTCACGATCTCTGAAACCTGTGGATTAGTGACATCCTGCACTGACGTATGTCATTGAGAACTCCATTTGAAACTACCATGCACCTGTAAATATCAACATTTTGAATCGTATCACACTATCGATCTCATAGTGAAAATCATATAACAGACCGTTGTCACAAACACGATCTGAGATATTTAAAAAGGGAATAAAAAACGCATTCAAATTTACCCCATCAATCACAACAACACGCAAACATAAGCACAAAGTGTAAAACAACCCCCACCATCAACACATATATTAATCTAACAATAGAAAATAAAATCACTTAACAATATGTGTTGATGTGTATGAAAAATCACATAAATAATACAAACTCATTATTTAGGGAACCAGGGTCTAAAACGAGGTCATGCGTTAAACTTGAATGACATAAAGTTATTTCCTACTGTTAATTTACACACCCATAATTCATGTTCTGCCGTGGAATTGAAATATGATTTAGAACACACATGTACTGCATGTGGTGAATAAAATCAGTTTGTTGTATGATACATGTCGTCCTGTGAGTATCAAAATTTGAATTTTGAGTATATATGGCAAATAATAAAAAAATGCTCAAAAGTGATCGTATCGACTGGTGTCAAAGGGCTGGTGTCAAACAGCATAATGGATTATTTGTAGGGCATAAAAGCTATCTTAAAACTAATTAATTCAACTCTCACTTCATGTTTCCAATAACCATTATATGAAGCTAGTGACCATCCCATAACTCTTTTTTCAGCCAGGCAGACGACAACTGACACTCGATGAATATTTGTGTCGATGAAGCCATGAGTACAATATAATATTTTACAAGATCTCCTATAATTCGTGTAGTTGTATTCATTAATGTTTTTAGTAGTTCATTTTTTATCATAAATATAGGGATTTAACACCTTCTCAATCCTCTCATTTTACAAGCCTTAAACGTGCAAGTCCATCTGGCGATCATCTGATAGCCATCTGATAACCTAGTTTGACTGTCATGGAAAAAACGATCCACTCTCTTAAAGACGTTTAACAACGTTTTTGCAAACCTCCAAAATGCTTTAATAATCCATTTAACACTCTTACAACCCTCAAAGTTTTATAAACCTCTTAAACCCTTCTGACAAAGTGACAAAACTAGAATAACGCTCAGAGTTTAGCGATGTAATGGTTAAAAGAGTTAAAAAAAACACCAAGTGTTTATTCGTTCTTTAGCAACCCCTTTAAAAATGTTACCCTCTTACGGCTGTATTTCAAACACCGCATTTTTAGTCATTTGGTACATGTATCTCGGGCTATAAAATAACGTTTTAACAATATACTGTTCACTTCGTGATATTTGACAAAAGTGTGCAACATGTAACATACAATCATATAGAACAATTTGAATGTCGGTGAAAAGGTTACGAGGATTTCAATGTGGACTCCATGAAGGTGTTTTAACTGGTTCATGAACATCTATCTATAAGTATACATAACCACTTGTCGATTTCATACATACGTGTACCTCAACTCTCGTACTCACCAACTTGTGAATTACCTTCGCACGTATACATAAACTGTCATTCTTCAATCGACACAAGCTCTTGCCAATGTCCTACACACATGTACATAAACTTTTCATACTCGTCAATATACAAAACCACTTGTCGATTTCCTACACACATGTACATTAACTCCAACACTCGTCAATATCCATAACCACTTGTAGATGTCCTAAACACATATACATTAACTCCCATACTCGTCAATATCCATAACCACTTGTAGATGTCCTAAACACATGTACATTAACTCCCATACTCGTCAATATCCATAACCACTTGTAGATGTCCTACACATATACATTAACTCCATACTCGTCAATATTCATAACCACTTGTAGATGTCCTAAACACATGTACATTAACTCCCATACTCGTCAATATACACAACCACTTGTAGATGTCCTAAACACATGTACATTAACTCCCATACTCGTCAATATCCATAACCACTTGTAGATGTCCTAAACACATGTACATTAACTCTCATACTCGTCAATATACACAACCACTTGTAGATGTCCTAAACACATGTACATTAACTCCCATACTCGTCAATATCCATAACCACTTGTAGATGTCCTAAACACATATACATTAACTCCCATACTCGTCAATATCCATAACCACTTGTAGATGTCCTAAACATACATGTACATTAACTCCCATACTCGTCAATATCCATAACCACTTGTAGATGTCCTAAACACATATACATTAACTCCCATACTCGTCAATATCCATAACCACTTGTAGATGTCCTAAACACATGTACATTAACTCCCATACTCGTCAATATCCATAACCACTTGTAGATGTCCTAAACACATATACATTAACTTGTAGATGTCCTAAACACATATACATTAACTCCCATACTCGTCAATATCCATAACCACTTGTAGATGTCCTAAACACATATACATTAACTCCCATACTCGTCAATATCCATAACCACTAGCTGATATCCTACACATACATGTACATTAACTCCCATACTCGTCAATATCCATAACCACTTGTAGATGTCCTAAACACATATACATTAACTCCCATACTCGTCAATATCCATAACCACTTGTAGATGTCCTAAACACATGTACATTAACTCCCATACTCGTCAATATACACAACCACTAGCTGATATCCTACACATACATGTACATTAACTCCCTTACTCGTCAATATACACAACCACTAGCTGATATCCTACACATACATGTACATTAACTCCCATACTCGTCAATATCCATAACCACTTGTAGATGTCCTAAACACATATACATTTACTCCCATACTCGTCAATATCCATAACCACTTGTAGATGTCCTATACACATGTACATTAACTCCCATACTCGTCAATATCCATAACCACTTGTAGATGTCCTAAACACATGTACATTAACTCCCATACTCGTCAATATCCATAACCACTTGTAGATGTCCTAAACACATGTACATTAACTCCCATACTCGTCAATATCCATAACCACTTGTAGATGTCCTATACACATGTACATTAACTCCCATACTCGTCAATATCCATAACCACTTGTAGATGTCCTAAACACATGTACATTAACTCCCATACTCGTCAATATCCATAACCACTTGTAGATGTCCTATACACATGTACATTAACTCCCATACTCGTCAATATCCATAACCACTTGTAGATGTCCTAAACACACATGTACATTAACTCCCATACTCGTCAATATCCATAACCACTTGTAGATGTCCTAAACACATGTACATTAACTCCCATACTCGTCAATATACCATAACCACTAGCTGATATCCTACACATACATGTACATTAACTCCCATACTCGTCAATATCCATAACCACTTGTAGATGTCCTAACTCCAACACATATCCATACATTAACTCCCATACTCGTCAATATCCATAACCACTTGTAGATGTCCTACACACATGTACATTAACTCCCATACTCGTCAATATCCATAACCACTTGTAGATGTCCTACACACATGTACATTAACTCCCATACTCGTCAATATACATAGCCACTTGTAGATGTCCTAAACACATATACATTAACTCCCATACTCGTCAATATACACAACCACTAGCTGATATCCTACACATACATGTACATTAACTCCCATACTCGTCAATATACACAACCACTTGTAGATGTCATACACACATGTACATTAACTCCCATACTCGTCAATATACACAACCACTAGCTGATATCCTACACATACATGTACATTAACTCACATACTCGTCAATATACATAACCACTTGTAGATGTCCTACACACATGAACATTAACTCCCATACTCGTCAATATACACAGCCATTTGTCCATTTCTTACACACGTGTACATCTATTTATACAACCACGTTTCAATGCCTATATATTATTGCAGGGTAGCATTAACTCCCTAACAGACGTACTTAGAAAAATGAAACGTTTAATGTCCTCTCATCGTGTTACATTCAGCACGTAAATGAAACCTACAATAACAATAGGGTCAAACCTATTTTTGTTTTAACAAAACATTACCTGACTAGATGTTGAATAAGCAAGCATTTTATTCCCTACCAAATATATAAATAATTAATCATAAGAATAAACAACCTCTTTCGATAACACGCCATGTGTGTCTTCACTGCATACAATTGTCTGACAATACAACACGCTTCTCTAAGGAGGTACTCAGAGAGAAGCCACTGTCTTGAAACCCGGTCCTGGGTGATTCAAATCGTATCAGAAACCCCACTTTCACCAGTAAGTGTTCCCTCGGCTTGGACAGGTCGCATGAATTATTCAGACCGTGTCGTCTACCGACCCCGAGTTAATATGATACACCGTTGTCTTCAGCGTGCTAACACTGCCACGAAGCCAATGTGTTGTATAATCCAACTTTCAAATTCACATTTTTACTTTCACCTTTATCATTCATGAAGCCTGCCAGCAAGGTTGACATTGAGGGAGTCCACGTCCCGTACACTGGAGTAATGCTTTACGACCTTCTTAACTGCAGCTTGGCTCACCTGGGGAGGTGTCAGTGTTTCTATTAGCCAACAATTGAGCACGAAGGGGATTTTCAGTGAAGTAAACTTCCCAACAAGAGAAGGAAGACATGTCTGTTTGATAGTGTCGACAATAAAACAAACATTGGGGAGCTGTTTCAGCGTTTCTCTTTGCTAACATTTGAGCACGAAAGGGCTTGTCAACAGATAGATAGGCAGTTTGAGCAAGAGGGAGAGAGAGAGATAGGGAGAGCTAGAGAGTGAAAGAGAGATGGGTGGAGCGTGACGCACTAGGTTCCGGAAACACGAGAGAGAGAGAGAGAGAGAGAGAGAGAGAGAGAGAGAGAGAGAGAGAGAGAGAGAGAGAGAGAGAGAAGAGAGAGAGGAGAGAGAGAGAACAATTTTAAACATCATCTTGAGGTAATCAAAACCAATCTTATGTTCAGTTTTGTGATGGGTGACTCCGTTCAGCACTGGGTTGTAAATGCAATCTAAAACAAAGCTGTTTTAATTAATTAAGACTGGATCTTTTTGATGAAATTGTTTTTTTAATGATGATTTGATCGGAATGTAATGATAATCGATACAGAAGAAGATTCAAGTAATGTCAATTTTATGTCTGACACAATGCCTGTTTTCATCAATACTATGTCGGGCCTCTTCAGCAGATTAGTGGAATGATCCTGAAAGTATACACTCCAAGAATCGCAGAGGATGTGTACATTCATGAAGGTAAAGAAGGTATGCATTGATATACAGCTATGTTAAACTTGGTCGTGAGATAGATGGATAGAGTTAGAGAGAGAAGGAGCTAGAGGAGTGAGACAAACACACAGAGAGTAAGAGAGAGGGGGAGAATGACTGAATGACTGGGAGTGAGATATGGACAGAGAGATAGAGCGAAAGGGACAGAGTCGGGAGAGAGAGACAGATAGAGATGAGTGAGACAAACGTACAGAGAGAAAGAGAGAGGGCTGAATGACTGGGAGTGAGAGACACATGGAGAGAGAGAAAGACAGAGATAGGGAGAGATATAGAGAGAGGGTGGATTGTGAGTTGGATATAGTGAAACTTATGATTTTATAATTAGATTCCGGATAAACGAGAGAGAGAGACAGACAGAGACAGACAGAGAGACAGAGAAATGGAGAAAGCGAGAGAGAGAGACAGAGAGAGAGACAGAGAGAGACAGAGAAATAGGAAAGAAAGAGAGAGACAGAGAGACACAGAGAGAGAGACAAAGAGAGACAGAGAGATACAGAGAAATAGAGAAAGAAAGAGAGAGACAGACAGACACAGAGAGAAACACAGAGAGACATGGGTGTGGTGTGTGGGGCCTTTGGCGTTCTACAGGACATTGGTCATTTTGTTGTAAATATCTACTCCGTCATTAAGTATAAAGACGTCACGATCCATATACGCTTGGTTACACTCGGTCATTGACCCATTTTGTCAGGTCGAAAGAAATAAGAAGTTCCGTGCGTGATAGTTCAGTCGACTTTGCCGTAGTCTTATCAGTTCCGACTCACGCTTTACCTTGTTTGTCACCCATAACTCTACAACTGTCGATGTGCTGCTGTTAGGACGGCGAGAGTGTGTCACCAGTGCATAAAAGTGCATGGTTAGGCGCGATAATTTTGATACGTAATATTGCTGATTGTCATATGTAACTGACTCATGATCGTGGACGCGCTATTCTTGTTGTTTGAGATCTAAGCGAGAGATTGGGAGTGGGGGTAGGTGGAGGTAAGTGTGTAGGTGAGATGTGTAGAGACAGAGACAGAGTGAGAAAGAAAGAAAGAGAGAGAGAGAGAGAGAGAGAGAGAGAGAGAGAGAGAGAGAGAGAGAGAGAGAGAGAGAGAGAGCAAGAGAGAGAGAGAGTGGGTGTGTGTGAAACCTGTCAGGTCAGACATGGTCCTGACAAACCTTCAAATAATCAGAGCGAAGCTGGGATTCGAGCAAACGAAATGGCACAAGATTTCTTTGATCTTGATAGAGGATGAGTGAGTAAGTTTAGTGTTACGCCGCGTCAGCAATATTCCAGCTATATGGGGGCGCTCTGTATATAATCGAATCTGGACCAGACAATCCGGTGATCAACAGCATGAGCATCAATCTGCTCAATTGAGAACCGATGACATATGTCAACCAGGCCAGCGAGCCTGACCACCCGATCCCGTTAGTCGCCCCTTACGACAAGAGACAGAGAGTGATGAAGAGAGACAGACAGAGACAGGGAGGGAGAATGAGAGAGAGTTCAAAGGAGCGAGAGACAGACAGATAGCAATGACTAAATCAGAGAAGGAGAGAGTGAGAGAAGGAACGGAGGAGAGATAGAGAGAGCGCAAGAGAGAGAGAAAGCAAATGTTACGGATATACGCATAACTCGGCGTATGAAACGCGTGTATTTCTGACATAGTTTGGTCTGGTACATTCTCGTGTAAGGCTTACTTGCTGGGTAGCCATTTTGGGAAAGGTAAATGCATTTAGAAATTAAATGTAAAAGTTGAATTCGTTCAAACATCTGACTGCATTATTCATCAGATGCATTTTTTATGATTGCGCTGCATGTTTGTAATAAAAATTATATAAAATATATGTAATTCTTTCACCACTTAAATATTCCTATTGACATCTGTCACATGTTGGTTATGAAATACATTCTGAGAATATTTTCTGAATTTTCAAAAAATGATGACGCACGTTAAAAAGATATCGTGTTTAGTTCCCGTCTAGTGCACAGAGCGCCTGACCGAAAGCAGAAGGTCGATGGTCGCGTTCCTGGCCACGCCAGAATTCGAAGGTACTTGTTGCTTCCTTGCCTGTCATCATTGTGGGAGTAATCAAGAAGTGGCTGAGTCAGGGTATCCATGCTATACTGCGGAAAATATCGACATTAATCCGGACGAGCAAAAGTGTACACGCGCGCCTGCGCACGCACGCACGCACGCACGCACGCACAATTGCAATAATAGTGATATTCATGGAGATCCGGGCTACAATTTCTCTTCAGCAAGCCATGCTTTTCGTGAGAGGGATCGAGTGGAAAGGCTCGCTGACTTGGTTTGACACATGTTACCGTACCCATGTTGCGTAGATCGATGCTCATGATGTTGATCACCTGACACAATCACTGGACTGTCCCCAGCCTCAGAGAACTAGGTTTGGCCGAGTATATACCGTCCCACCGACCTGCACGCACGTCTGAAGATCATGTTTTTTTCTATAGAAGAAATGTTCAGCCTAAGCTTGATTCTTTTAGAAAGTGAGTGAGTGAGTTTGGGAAGGGATATATACAATCAGCAATTATTTTTAACGTACAGTAATCCTGAATCTATTCTAAATTAAGTTGAATAGAAACATTACATTTGCCGTGGCATCATGACCCTATAGAGATACTCTCATGACCAAAACAACTGATCCATGATCCATTATATCTGACATACAATGGCGGCTGTCCTACGTCCCCAATTTTAAGTCACTACAAATCGAAGAACATTAATCTTCATGTCTATTTGTACCGTCATGCAAACTGATGCCCCCAAACCGTAATCTTTAATGGAATATTTGAGTTCCACTATTTTTTATCTCAGTAACTGTGTTTACAGAAATGTATTCATGGTGACAATAACAGAAATAATTGCAATTATACGGACTATGTATGACGTCACTCAATTCTGTCTTGAAGTTTTAGATTTTATGTGTATTGAGTTTAAAATATAAATTGAATGGAATTTACACGTTAATTGTATATTGCTTGGCAGCATGCAAAATAACAAAAATATCAATTTCATAAAAATTGTAAATGTATTGGCAAACCATCTCATTTAAAACCTTGAGTTTCATCTTCCGACAATTTAATGGTGCATCTTAAATCTTTGAAAAGAAAAAAGCAGATAAGACTTACGTGGTAAAAAATAATTTTGCATCAAGATATCATAAATATTACAAACAAGCACATTTACACTCTTTGACGTCTTCGTTCCCAAGCAGTTAAAATCTGCCTTTAAAAGGTAGTGCTTCTCTGTAAGCCTGTTCCAACTCTACGTAAACGAATATAATGATTTACAGTAAAACTACATTTATATCGAGCACGATTATAGCGAACTGACGAATATTGCTAACTGTTTTTTTCGGATATTTTACAAATGGACCCACATAATGGCACTATCTTGATATAAACCGTGTCAGTTTCTTTGTTCTTACACATCTATATAATGGTACGTCAAAAATCTTTAACAATTTCTGTTGAATTTACCAAATCATTGTATCTGATTCCCGAATTCTTGTAACGATACGGGCGGTGGGGTAGCCTACTGGTTAAAGCTTACGCTCGTCACGCCGAAGACCCGGATTCGATTCCCCATATAGGTACAATGTGTGAAGCCCAGTTCTGGTGTCCCCCACCGTGATATTGCTGGAATATTGCTAAAAGCGCCGTAACACTAAACTCACTCACTCACTCACATTCTCACACATATGAGCTATTCTGTATGACAAATACACGTAGGTTCTAGATGTTTCCAAGGCGAACTGCTACACTGTAAAATCACAATGTTGTTTTGTCAACGTTTTCAAACAAGTACAGCGTTCTTTTTATGATATGTTTCACAATTTGCAGCAACAATTCGTTTGTTTGACACTATTCACAGCAAAGTTCCAAGTATATGACGGTAGCCTGAAAATAATCAAAATATCATATCATAGTTATTATATTATATCATTATCATAATTATCATATCATAATTATCTTATCATATCATATCATAATTATCTTATCATATCATAATTATCATATATCATATCATAATTATCATATCATAATTATCATCATTATGGTATATCATATCATATCATAATTATCATATCTTATCATAAGTATCATATCATAATTATCATATCATATATCATGACTATCATATTGTATCATAATTATATATCATATCATATCATATCATAATTATCATATCATATCATATCATATCAACAATCAAGCCTGTACCCTGACATCCAGTGATTGATATTATGAGTAACGCTCCATGCAGTCGAGGTAGAAAGATCCCGACCAGCTAATCAAGTAAGTAGTGACCACTTACGACCAGCATTGATTGTGGCCTACCTATTCTAATCCAGAATACCCAAAGGGGTTGACGGCAATTTGATTGATTTTAGTTTACAATGAATGCCGTGAGAAACTAACGATGTTGTAAATCTGACCACAGTAGCATTTCACTGTCTGCTGAAAGTGAAAAATAAGAATGGCTGAGATCCAAATCTGATATATGACATTGGACTGCTCGTTCTTGGGGTTTATGCTCTGATGAATCGCATCATCCAATTTATGCATTTGGAAAGAAAAATTAAATTTATACGATTCATGCAATGATTTTTCATTGATATGAACCTATATGTAAATGACATAATTGAATTCAGAGAATTATCCGGCACTGTTTTTATAACGTTATGAGAGATGAAAATTAACAAAACTGTCCTTATCTACAATGATCAGCTGCTTGATTTCTATTAAATGATAATGTATTTATACAGCTGTATGTACATCACTCCGAGTTAAGATGAGGTTGCGTGCTATGTGACCTATAACTAACCATATTCATTCACTTGATATTATCAAATAAATATTCCATGATTACAACCAGAATCTCTTTCCTGAATTGAAAGTTTCGGAGAGAGATAAAGGGATAAATGCTGGGTCCACTAGCATTTGCCGTCGGTATCTTAGATATAAAATCAACATATAGGACATTTGCACATGAAGGAGCTTTTCCCATTGGCATCGGATGCATTTCGCTTCTTGCTGAGATGTTTCTTAATGTATGTGAATCTGAACTAATGCATTCATACAATGTGACATCTATACAAGAAGTCGTCATTCTGTTAGGTGCTATTTGCACTCCACGTCTTGCTGGACTGTTTCTCTAGGTAGATGAATCTGAATTACTGCATTCATACAATGTGATATCTATACAAAAGGTTGGCATTCTCTTGGGCACCAATTCCACCCCACTTCTTGCTGAGCTGTTCTCTATGTATATGAATTTAAATGACTCCATTCACACAATCTGACATTTATACAAGAATTAGGCATTCTCCTGGGCACCAATTCCAACCCACTTCTTGCTGAGCTGTTTCTCAATGTATATGAATTTAAATAACCGCATTCACACAATCTGACATTTATACAAGAATTAGGCATTCTCCTGGGCACCAATTCCCACCCACTTCTTGCTGAGCTGTTTCTCAATGTATATGAATTTAAATAACTGCATTCACACAATCTGACATTTATACAAGAAGTAGGCATTATGTTGAGCACCAATTGCATTCCACGTCTTGCTGAGCTGTTTCTGTTGTATAGCATCTGAATGAATAACTGTATTAACTTAATCTGACATTTAGCAAGAAGCGGGCATTCTTCTTGGGACCAGTTGCATTCCTCTTCTTTCTGCCTGTATACGATTCTGAAATACTGCATTAACACAGTCTGGCATTTATACAAGAAGTGGGTTTTCCCATGGGCACGAATGTTATTCCACTTCTTGTTGAGCTGTTTCGTTATGCATATGAATCATAATTACTGCTCAAACTGGCAAAACTAAACCACTGAAATTTGGAATTTGGTCTAACTTTGTTGTAAAGTCGTCTTCAGTTGATTTAACCACCTGACCAGTGACTAGTAGATATATTATTTGGCAACGAGGTATCCACAAGAAGGTCTGGCAAGACTTTCCCCTCCTGTCAACTCCAGCTATTTGTGTATAGCATAATATTAATGGTACACTCAAGGGTGGTCCTTCTACCACACATTAAAGAACGTCATACGACTCTTGCATAAACGTTATGTGATTATGAACACAGAATCCAGGGCATTTGAAAGCACACAAAACATTATGGAACACATGTGGAAGGATATTCTAAATTAGAAACCTGGTTATGTTTGTAGGACAGGATACGCTCACCTTTTCTCAAACAAATTTCATCTTCACTATTATTTTGAAAGTGATTCATAGAAGCATGCCTTTGATCTAAAGTGGAAATCATACATTGGACTCTTCATGTCAAGTAGCATTTTCACATATTGTTTTCTCACCATTGTCACCATGTTTAATAACAAATACACCTTGAATGAAGAAATGACGTCTTCGCATTTTCGTTAAGGATATAGTGGTAATGATTTGTTCTTCTTTAAGCAGGCAAGATCATGATCCACGAGACATATGTTGTTGGTTATATTAAGGAGTATAGATGATATCTTTGGCATCTATCTGTAGGAAATTTGCTGATTCCAGCAATATATCTAATGTCACATGTGTACCTCCAGAATGAAGTACAAAAGTAAAATGGATCAGTATTCAGATTTTACACTCACTCACTCACTCTGTGTTCCATGCACAACTCACCCTTTCAGGCACTTTTCCGATAAACTTTGGTAACTGGTATCTCTATGACACTGTGACTTCACTCGAGCAACATGGCACCGTGAGACCTGTTAGTACTCGATGCACTTGGACTCATGGTATTTGTGCCTTTAAGAGTTCTAGCCTCAGTAACTATCGGCAGTCTAGCATGTGCATCACACCCAAGAAGAGAACTTATTTTCGGACCAATTACTTCTGCACCTGATTAAACCCAATACGCACGAAACCAATATAGTTTCATTTTGTAACAAAAGTACGTTTGTGATAGCGTTTCATCGCATTTGATGTCTCAAATTCTTGAACATTGAAGTTACTAGAGCGGTTCTTGGATAGATTCTATTTCGCGTCTACATTTATCATTCTTATTCTGTCAATATTATCACTTTTGTTTCACTTTCGCGCGTCATCAGAATATAACTGTTAATGTTTTGTTAAAATACCATACTAAAGTATCCCATTACCAATTATATCATTTTGTTTCTTTGACCTTACAGACCCCGATTTCCGGAAGGCTGTCTTGCTCATGAATGATTATATTTCTTCTTCTTCAGGTCACATGTGATGGTGCTCTCGGCAGACCATTCTTATCCATTTTTAGCGAACACCAGGTGTCATGACCACTGATTTCCAGTGATAAATTCATATAACTTATACCAATACTTTGCCTTTTACATTCTGCGGAAACTGTTTTGGTAGAAAGACGAGACTGATTATACCCTGACGTTGACATTTGCTTCCAACTTGTGTCTTCTCAACGGTTTCTTCTATTTTTCTCAATTTTCTTGCTCAAATCCCCCGATTCTACGCTCTAAACGATCTTGTTAAGAAAATCAATTTCATACAAGACACATGTACCTTATATAAACGAAATAAGTGTTTCCTTAAAGTAGTGAGTCATGACATTATGTGTGATTCATCTCCAGTGTAATTCATTAAACGTTCATAGACAGGCTTTAAGGCGATTCCTAAAACTCAGCAGTATTATTTTTTATGAGAAAGTTAAAATTAACAATCCAACTTAAAACAGAGCTGTTTGAATTCCTCAACGCATACAACACCAGTGCTATTCTCCATATCAGTCAATAAATGATTTCTGTTGGCATGTCAGAATTGTCAAATTTTAAGTCATTGTCAAGATTATTCTTGGCAGCTCTATCCAATTTGCTGTTTGAGGAACAATTTTGGAGTTTCATCTCATAAGCATCATGCTAACAAACATTCCTCTTCCCAGAAATATTGGTTTCTGAGAAATTTTCGGGATTAAGATGCAGAGTCAATGTATGGTTACAAGAACCTGGAATCTTAAATTATGTTATGTTATTGACTGTGAAATATTGAAATCAGGCAATTGCAGACATGGATAAAGAAACGAAAATAAACGTCATGAGATGCTTACTAATTTATATTGATGGCAAAAAATAACTCGGTCTTTAGGTTGAGGAAAAAATCAACAAAGACGTATTGTGACATTTGACATATTAAACAGATCCTCCATCATTTTTTCTTTCTCAGCATTTCATTTATCTCAATTCCAAAGCCATGTGTAAGATTCAACAGATAAAATGTTTGTATTCCTGTTGTCACGTGTATCAATCAGAAGATGTTGGTGATCTGTAAGAAATGAAGATTAAATAGCAAGCTTGAAGAATCTCATTTCCTAATCCGATTATAATTCAGCAAACTCATCACTGGAATTTGAGGCTTCAAATGATAATCTGATTACTTCTGTTCAATGGGATTATTGGAAATTCATTTGGTACCTGTGTCTAATGTCACACTTCACTAGACGGTATTTTTACAGCAGTGGTTTTAATTAAACCTACTCTCAATAGTCTCTGTTTAAAGTTCTTTGCAGAAGTAGTCTGGGTCGAGTGATAGTCTTCTTTAATCTCGGCAATATAGGTTCCGTCATGGAACGGAGATTGGTATGTCTAAGTATGTGCTAAGTCTTATTGCATGAGGAATCTCTGTCCCCTTGGGAAATTCATTACGAGGACTGGCATGTTTCCGTTTTCGCTTGGTCAGTTTTGACCACTGATAGATCATTCGGTACCTAAGACGAAATATCCGCTACTTTGGACTTTGGATCGTGATTAATATCATTCACATCTCGCGTCCATCTGGAGACACTTGTTAGTTTTCTACGCCACTGAGTGACGGGTGTGCTAAGCGTAATGACTATGCCATTGGATGAGAAATTACTTACGTCCGTATAGACATGGTGTCAAAAATGTTATTAACGGTCAGTAGCCGTGAACACCCGTGATTCTGACAGTCGTGATGGCTTGAAGTTATTATTTGGTATTTGAAAACAGGACCATCGTTGAACCATGTATAGATCCTTGGAGAATGTATATGAAGTGTGTTCTGACAGCAAGATCAGTACTTAATCACAGAGAGAGAACGATTGAAAGAGGTGGGGTAGAGACACAGAGAGAATGAGAGAAAGAGTAAGTGATAGTGGGAGTAAAAGAGGAGAGAGAGAGGAGTAGAGACAGACCGAGAACGAATGAGAGTGAGGTGAGAAAGAAGGAGTAAAAGAAAAGAGTAGAGAGAGAGGGGATAGGTGCAGAGACAGGACAAATGAGAGAGAGTGAGTGAGAGAGGGAGTAAAAGAGAAGAGAGGAGTAGAGAGAGAGAGGCAGATACAGAGAGAGAACGAATGAGTGAGTGAAGGAGAGGGAGTAAAACAGAAGAGAGGCGTAGAGAGAGAGACAATTACAGAGGGGAACGAATGAGAGAGAGGTACGGATGGAGATAGAGAGAACGTACAAGAGAGACACAGAGAGAGAAACGTCCGCAGAAAGTCAGCAACTGTGTTTGAGTGGTGTTTAACATCACGTTTCTCTGATACTGGTTTTGATTGTAATTATAACAGAAGGTGTGGTGACATTAAGAACGGACGCTGCACAAGAAAGGAACGAATTGACTTCTTTAGGTCTTTTCAACTCTTTTTGAGAGAGGCAATTTTGAAAGTGAAACAGTCCCCATGTCTCCATGCTTGTTTGGAAGTTATTCGTGGTTTCAAAAACATATGTTCAAGTATTCAAGGCTATAACTCAAATTCCAGTTACGCAGAAAAAGTAATTGATCGAAATTTACAGAATAAAAATGATCGAATAGAAATAAACGTATTTTTTACCAAAATACATTTCTTTTTTAAAGTAATGATGATCATGATTGGTGTTTTAGGTTGAAATGTATGAACTATGATAAATTATTAGATATATTATATTTAAGATTCATACACCAGAGACTTTCACTGCTTTCACCAATGGTAAGACCCGTGAAGATCCGGGTTAGAATTGATCTTCAGAAACCCATGCTTGCTGTAAGAGGCGACTTACGGGAGCGGGTGGTCAGGATCGCTGGCTTGGTTGACACATGTCATCGTATCCCAATTGCGTATATCGATGCTCATGCTGTTGATCACTGGATTGTCTAGTCCAGACTCGATTATTTACAGACCGCCGCCATAAAGCTGGAATATTACTGAGTGCAGCGTAAATCTAAACTCACTCACCAAAGGGGCGTGGTGGGCGAGCTGGCTAAGGCGCCAGGCTAGTGATCCAGTGAGCTTGAGGTGACGGAATCGAGCCCACCTGTGACTGGGTGTAAAAACCTTGGAGTCAACTTTGCGTGCAGACTCTCTCAGTGTTGTCACAACGCCTAGCGTACAGTGCACAACCCTCTGCACTTACAAGAACCTACGAATCCGTTGGTATATGACCAGATGGTGACCACATGAAAACGTGCAAACACCCAGTTGCGGGTACAGCAACGTGCAGTAAACCTGAACAAATTACTGTGACTACGTGTCCCAGTCCACCTAGCTGTGAATGGATACCTCGTAAGGATGGTAAAGCCACATAAACTCGGTGCGCCTAGTGGCTGCAAGAGTTGTATGATCCCCAGGGAGTTGAGATTGATAATACATTGTGCCGTTTGAGACTGACATCCAATGATCGAGGGAAAAACAAAGCACCTTTGAGCAGGTGATCTGGATATTGGCGCTATATAAATAAATAAATAAATAAATAAATAAATAAAATGGTAAACTTCCGGCTTTAATTCGATATCAACTGAATGTCGTGATATTCAAAGAGGCGTTACATCCAACTACAAAGAGCTAAGAATGACCCTTTCAATTATATCTGACAGCAGAGGTTCATAGAACTGCGTCTGGGAAACGTCTTTGGACAGATACCGTTCAAGGCGTTAAAGACTTTACTTAATATTTATAGTGATAAAAAGGAATATGTTTTATATGTTCAGATTCAATGGTGGTATAACAAGAAACATCTTAAATTACCTACCTTTTTGAACGAGCTTCAGATTGTCACTGTCAAACTTTGACAAGAGTAGACCATGATTTACATGAACACTTTTTAATGGTGGTATGACAAAACAATATCTTAAGTTACCACCCTTTGTGAACGAACGTCAGCTTGTCAATGTCAAACTTTGACAAGAATACACCGTGATTTACATGAACACTTTTTGAAAGTAAAGAAAATCGAGAACTATTTAAATTTACAGTGTTACCAAACTGACCCAGTATATATTGGTCTTGAAAACGTATTTTGAATATTGAATGTCGGGTGTTTAATGAAAGGTATCCTTGCCATATACTTGTAGAATTACGTGCCTTACTTTTGTCCTTGACTTTGCAGGCGCAGTGTTTACGCAATAGCGAAAAAAGTGAAGCATCTTTTTTCATCTTTTTCAATTCCCAAAGTCATAGTGTGGTAACACTACTCGTTATTAATCATAACAGGTCTTGCGTCAGAAAGTTGTTTTTACATAACTCATGTGCATGTACCAAGAAAGCCTAGAATCCATGAGAAAATTTGTCACTTGAAATCGTGCAGTTGAACTAAATAGTGCGTCTACAAATGAGAAAATATCGTGCGCGATTTCAGAAAATTGTCATTCGTGGAGCAAGCGTGCAATAGAATGGACGATAGTTATACTATATGTCAAACAGACATGCATGTACATTTATCATTTGAAGAAGTTGGTGTGTATAGTACGAGTTGCTAATACACAGCAGTGCAGTAATTGTGATGACCCAATATACAGTATAATGTCTTTGAAAAGCATTTAGAAGGGATACACATAAAGGGGATCATTTATGGATGTCAGCTTCTTTATTTTGAGGACGTTTCGGAGTATATATTTATAAACGAAGAATATACTCCGAAACGTCGGGTTCGTCAAAATACAGAAGTTGACATCCATAAATTCTCGCCTTTAATATGCTGTATTGTCACTATAAATTTCTGTCTCAACAAGGTGTCGTAGCGTATTCGTTAAAGTGTTCGCTCGTCACGCCAAAGACCCAGGTTCGATTCCCCACATGGGTACAATGTGTGAAGCTCATTTCTGTTGTCCCACACCGTGATATTTTAGGAATATTGCTAAAAACGGCGTAAAACTAAACTCACTCACTGTTTCAACAATACATTTATGTAAAAGTAATTAAGCATAATTATCCCAGAGTTGATCCGTTTAAGTGTGCGAGTGAGTTAAGAATTAAGGTCACACCATCCTTTTAAGACAAACAGCTTCATTTCATTTCGGTCTCGACTCGATCTCTGCCAAACAGACCTACCACAGAACAGAAACCCTCCCTAGTAACCATAGAGGGTGTAGATGTCGCCCATTTCTGTTGTCCACCGCCGTGATATTGCTGGAATATTGCAAAAAGCGGCTTAAAACATAATCACTTACTCACTCACTCATAACTCAGGGTGCCGTTATTTCTTTTTGGCGTTCCGTTTTTCCCGGTAATATTCGTTTTCGAGACAACAAAAGCACAGATACTTCTCTGAACGCTTTATTCTTTCGTACCAAGGAAAAAGCCACCATACATATTGGCAGATTAGAAAGTTCGCCTGAAATGACTTCTGTGGAGGTATCCTCAGATATTTGTGGTAAATCTACTGCTTCGCGCAATGAGATCACGCATCCCATATACGACATCTGTTGAACAAATGCTGTCCCATGAGATCTTATAATGAACACGTAAATAGTTTCACGAACTTCATCAGTTCTTGATAACGTCACAGAGTGTTGTATTATTCTCTACTTATTACTCAATTACTCTTGGCGGATGTTCTATAAGATGAATGCAAATAGAGTTATCAAATTGTCTGACGAATATAATCGGAAAATTCTTCAATGAAAGAACCGTTTAGATGAGGGTTAAATTGACAAGGCGATAAAACCATACTTAGGTTTACAGTACCCACTTTGAAGGTTAATGAAGGATGCTTGATTCTGATTGGTCAAACTATGATTAAAATCAATTATCTAATTCCACATATGAATCGTATAATATTATCGATCTGGCTGTTAATAGTCCACTGAGGTGTACAGGTTTTGTTTTTAGAATAACAGCTTCTGAAACATGATCACATCTGTTTCGATGAAATTACAACACAAATTTAGCAGTGTCCCAGAATCTATGTAGCACCTGCAATACGTGTTTGCGCTCTTCCTCCTAACATTTTCCCCTAACAACTTTTCCACTGATGATTATGAGAATAACAAACAGAAGATATCGGGTGCAGGGTATTCATTGCCATGTACCGTGTCGTTGTTTACTCATTTTGCAGTTCATCGTTTTTATTTGTAGACAAACGGACTGTAATAATTGAAAATAATTCCGTTCAGCGGTTTGGGGTATTACTGTCACAGACGATCACAGAGAGGGTACTTCAAAGTGTACTCTCGGAAACTCACTTATTTGTCGCCATAAAGCTAAACATGTGTTTATGTTGAGGCTCTGTGCATCACATGTGTTTAAAGTCCGTGTTAATTTAGATTACGCGACGCCATATCGCTGTAATGAGCTTGAAATGATCGGAAAGATCGGACGGAAGGGGTGGTGTACATTTCATCAGCTGTACTATGCTTTACTAACACTGTTGAAGTATGATAAAAGCGAAAAAATGCATTCCGAATCCATATGATATCGCTTCTAAAAGCAAGGTCATTTGCACAACTACGACTATATCATAACATGAGTTAGTAAATCACTATCAAATGCTAATAATGTCACATATCGCTTATAGGTGAGCTTATCCTGCCCGATGGTGGCACTCGTCATGAACACGCCCAAAGGCTAGTCAATTGTTTACCTGAAAGAAATCGGAACGTGTGGTGAAAGTCAAAAGTGGGAATTAAATCGAAAATTACTGCGTCACTGATGCCAATGTCTACCATGTCTTCATATTTTGGTAAAGAACTTGATAGTGCCGATGGATGGTAGATTTCTTCATCAGTTAACATATTGGCCTTTTATGTAGCAATATGAGCTAATACTGTGTTTTCCTTTATCGTTTCAATTTAATTATGTCAAGTAATGTGAAAAAACCCACTGAATATGACATCAGTACCCTTAAGCTACATGTGACTTCAAGCACAATCGTGACGAGTAAGCAAATTAGTAACAAACAAAAAAATTGGGTGGGGGGGGGGATCCTGAGTATATATTTTCTTTTCTAAATTTGGATGTGTTATTTAAACAATACGTTACAGCACCATTGGACTCTAACAAGCACCTCATCCCTAACTATATGTGATACGTAGCGGTTCATGAAATGCAACGGGAAGCCTATGTGGTGTAGGTTGTGTGGAGCGGAAGATAGGAAGTTCGATGCCCTGATCGAGTCGTACCTATACTTTAAGATAACTGATGCTGCCCTGCATGCGCGTTGGCATGAACAATATGTCTTGCTACGGGAAGCCATTCCTCCAAATTCACTCACTTTCAATAAGGAACCAGCCATTTCATGTGGACTGTTGTGTCATATGCGGTGTGTTATTCGTGATTGTGAAAACAATTATTGCTATGTTTCTTTTTTGAAATTTGGTAGAGCTTGTTATATTTAGTTTTGAAGCTCCAAAACCTCCACAGATCATCTAGGCACTGTATAGAAAATTCTGGCAGCTGTTTAATATGTATGAGGGGGTCGGACGAGTGCATTTGTCATCTCACGTTTCATTACAGCAGTCTGTTGAGACCATTATTTTCACCCTGGATACCCAGCCTAGGCCTATTTTGCTAGCTTGACCAACTGATGCTCCCAGGTGGACGTTATTATCATTGACTTTATAGCTTTTACCGCTACTATATGTCCATACTTATGTGTAATATAGTAACACAGAAATATATTTAAAGGTAATTTTATGACTAATGTATTGTGCAGAATTAGTTAAACTATTAACTACTATAATATTAATCACTATATTTATTCAGATATTTGTGGAAATAGTAATGCTTTAGTTAGTGCCGAAGGTACTTGCTTTAACTCACTTTCAATATTACTAATATGTACACAATGTACATATCTTAAATATATTTAAGGCTAATTTTAAGTCATTTTAATTTATTATGCAGATTAAGTTGAACTATTCACTACTAAATGAAAAATGTCCGTTATTACTGATGCATCATGCTTTGTCTGACTGTCAACAAACAGTGTGTGTGTGTGTGTGTGTGTATGTATATATATATATATATATATATATATATATATATAGATATATTGGATTTTGCTCCAAAAACTCATCATGATCATGAAGAAAACTTGAAAATAAAGTGATTCGGGTTTTTTGTCCGTTCATGGATTGCGACAGTTGTTCTTTGAAAATGAAACACAGTGTGCAAACAGCCAAAGACCCAACAGTACTTCAACACCATCGAATTATTAAAACTATCGCTTCTTAGCAATCCAACTGATAGACCTCATCACAGACAGGTACAAAGTCTTTCTCCACTACAGAGTGGAAGCTATTAAAGGTTATTCACGAGTCCAAAGCTACAAAGGGACTACTTGGTCAGAAACGACAACATGATATACAACATTCCAGCAAGTGTATACTGACCTCTTTATAAAAACTCGTTCCCATAGAGTAAGTTTTATGATAAAAATACGAGGCATAATATGAATTTGTCTAGACAGCAAAGTAGGGGTAATTCTTGCCATTGGACACGGTTCATAATGTGTGGTATAGGAACATCTTATAAGCCCATTCGACTTAATCATGGGCGTGTGTTGACCAAAGAAGTTAAGCCTGATTAGGATTTCGTACCACTATTCTCAAGGAACGATGACGGCAAGTACAATATATTTATACAGCCAGAGTTAGTATAAAAGGCCGAGTTGATTGATTATAGGTATTTTGTCTTGTAATGGCTTGGTGAACTCATGAATAAGGTTACGCACAATTAATTAGAAAGATGCCACTATAGAATACATCGAAGATAAAAATACTATATTAGTAATAGCTGTATATTTTTGATTGGTAAAAGCTTTTACTGGTTCGTAAGTTAATGGATCAGGATTGATGTAGGTATTTGTGGAAATTCAACTAACACTTTTTGCTCAACTTGAGTCACGTTTTTTATGCCGTTTTGAGTAATTTCATATATTATGCATCATTTGATACATCACAATTTATTATTGTGGTAATTGATTGAAATTGACATAACGCTTATCTGTGAGACGGTACAGAGCGTATTATTTTCTTTGGTTGTTGGGAATAGAAACGTACACTATTGAATAGGAAATAAAGACTTGACAGAACTTGTTCTGTGGGTTGTGTTGTGCTAGTCGTTTCTGCATCGCGACCGTCATAAATAGTGTGCAGGCAAGTGTATGTATGTATTAGTTGAAGTTCTTGAACATTTGTACATTCTCCCACCTTAGGTCCTGTAAACATGCTCTATGTATATATATATTACCTCTGTGCATTGACTCAACATACACCTGATGAAGGAGCAAGAATTAGCTATGGAGCTTTGTGTGAAAGAATTAGAAGAAGTTGTTATCCTTAAAACGTGTCAAGTTGTTTACATGTCACGAGGGAGCCATGGGTTGATGTACCCTCTGTTTGTTTATGTTCATTGTGCCCAAAGGGCAAGGGAACACAAACAAATATAGAGGATACATCAACCCATGGGCCCTGAGGGACCAGTGAACAACGTATTTATCTTACCGAACACCTCAATGTTAATTTGTTTGAAGCACGGGTATTGGATCATAATAAGGAGTATCAGAGTTAGGCAACAGGTCAAACACTACTAACACGAAGTACCAAACGAACTCCCACAGTTCGGCATTTTCAGCGGGTAACATAGAAAACGTTACTGGCTTGAAAGCGGGGTACATTGATTGGTTCAGCCAAAAAGAAAACGACACTTACGTGTGAGGTAAGATACGTATTTATGTATTAGTTGTATATAGGTAAAACGCGGTGAGGTAGCAGAGTTGTTAAAGCACCTTCTCCAAGAGTCATATTTAAGGGGTACTCAGTTCTAAGTTTACCGTGACTAACCCACTCAAGGTTACGTTCTCTTAAAAGCGTTGAGTTAATTAAGTGGTCACAGCCAACCTATTGGATGTCTACGCTTCTTTCAGTTGTCTAATCAGAGTGTTCCTTCAGTGATCTTCGTCAATAGCACTTTCACCAAAGCTTAGGTAATCAGCTGTACGTTTGCTCACGGTTTGTTAATCAGCGACCTGTCCTTTGTGAGTATTAATTTGGGCATTGAGCCTCACCCTGCTTGACTTCAGTTACAGTTAGCTGCTGATAATAAAATTGTCAACTTTTACAACTTTTTAGTTTTACTTTGTTCCTATTTTAATCACAACCTTCTTTCAGGGCGGGCGACGGGTAGCCTAGCTAGACCCGGGTTCGATTGCCCACATGGGTACAATGTGTGAAGCCCATTTATGCTGTCAACCGCCGTGATGTTGCTGTAATATTGCTAAAAGCGGCGTAAAACTAAACTGACTCACTTATATCAGGAACACAGCTCCATGCCAACCTGGGTCACGATCACGCTTTGAGCATGGCCATGTGTTGTGGAATTAGCGCTATATAAATATCCTACTACCACTACTTCTACGATGCATAAAGCGTGTGTAGTGCTACGACACTCGTAAGCCCATGGTAAACAGTTACGAATGCTTTGGGGATCGGGACCTTGAACTGTAACCGTCATGCCCAAGACGACTGTCCCATATCGTGCTACTGTCGTGAAGAACAGGATCATGAATTTAGAAACAGATTCGGGATTGAGGATTGGGGATTGGGGATTCGAATCCCGAATCTGAATATTTTTCACATTCGGGTTTTTTCTTTTGCACATTCGGCACTCGGCATTGGGCATTTGGTATGTGGTATTTGAACGCTTATTATGCATTTCATTAACACATTTGGTGAGTGAGGGAGTGAGTTTAGTTTTACGCCACACTCAGCAATATTCCAGCTATATGGCGGCGGTCTGTAAATATCGAGTCTGTACCAGACAATCCAGTGATCAACAACATGAGCATCGATCTCCGCAGTGGGGAACCGATGATATGTGTCAACCAAGCCAGCGAGCCTGACCACCCGCGGCCGATCCCGTTATTCGCCTCTACCGACAAGCATGGGTTACTGAAGGCCAATTCTAACCCGGACCTTCACGGATATTAACACATTTGGAATTCGGAACTTCACTGTCCTTGTAACTATACTCTTTGCACCTTCATCTGTCAAACCTATCTATCCTTATATCCCTAATCTGAATATAGTCACAAGGACAGTGTGTGGCTCGTTGACTTGGTTGACACATGTCATCGTATCCCCATTACCTATATGGATGCTCATGATTTTGGTCACTGGATTGTCTGGTCAAGACTCGATTATTTACAGACCGTCGCCGTATAGTTGTTATATTGCCAAGTGTGGCGTTAAACAACAACCCAACCAACCAACCAAACAGAACGGTCACATGCCCAGTTTCCCATCACGTCTTACGAGTTCGAACAGGAAGGAAGTTTGATATGGAACACTGTTAGGGACATTGTCATGTTGTAGCACTTTTGGACAGTATATGACTGATTGCAAAAAGTAGAGAACGCCATAACGATGTCCCTTACAGTGTTCAATAGACAGAAGCACTGACATTCAAAAAATAGTGTTGCTCTGTCTGAGTGTAATTTATCAAGCATGTCAGCTACTGACTGATTCTGCTCGTATTTCCTCACGGATCGGAAGAGACTTCTTTGGCTTACTAGAGACTCCATGACCCGGCGCCAGGCCTCTCCTTTCCGCTGCTCGGATCGCGTCGATGCAATGTGTTCACAGATGTAAAAAATACCACGCAGTCATGCTGTCAATTTTTTATGTCGCTGAAAATACTGCGCACTTAATTTTTTCTTATTTTGACATTTTGACCTGGCCCCGATTTCTCGAAACAAACTTAAGTTTTTACTCAAATTTCAAACTGAGTTTGACAATTTGAAACAGCTGAATTTTAAACTCAACTGCATTTTTTAAATAAAAGAGCCCAAACAACTTAAGTAATCTATCCACCAAACTCAAACTGTCTACTATGTTTGAGTTTACAATCGATTTTAGTTCATTTTGGGAAATGCATTTTCTCAAATTTGAGTAAAAACTCTAACTTAAGTCAAAACTCAGACTTAAGTTTGTTTCGAGAATTCGGGGCCTGATGTTATAAAGGTGATATTGTGAATACTGTAAATGTAGGCTCACTGAGCTTCTCTGGTATAAATTCGCACTGGATTAATGAGTGGATGTTAGCAATTTTCATGTTGTTTCAAGTAAATGTTCAAGTCTGTAAATTACTATGTAATGACCACCGGTCAACGGGTCACGTGTACGTCACAGGGGAGCAGTGACCCGCAAGCCATCGGAACCCTATCAACCGTCCCACGTACCCTCACAGGTTGTACATTTCTAAAGGAGCTGAGAATGAGGAGTGACCATTGAACCACTGACGTTTGAGGGAATGGTAACCCTGCCCTGTCCTGCTCTACCTTTCTCGTAGCGCAAGCCATTCACACAGTTTGCTTGAAAAAGTAAGTACTTACTGCCAGACGCCAACCAGCAGCAAGCTTGTCATGCGATAGCGTCCTGTTAACAAACCAGACAATCAAGTGATATAAGGCATTTGAAAAAGAGAAGCGCGTCTTCTCCACGAACCACATGATTAAGCCGAGAAAAAGAACGACACATCTTTGTGTATTACAGTACTAACTTGAAATATGAACATCACGTCTCTGTGTACCAAAGTGTTAAGCTCAGAACAAGAACAGCACGTCTCTGTGTACCAAAGTGTCATGCTCAGAACAAGAACAGCACGTCTCTGTGTACCAAAGTGTCATGCTTAGAAAAGAACAGCACGTCTCTGTGTACCAAAGTGTTAAGCTCAGAACAAGAACAGCACGCAGTTTTGTCTCAAAGTGTCATGCTCAGAACAAGAACAGCACGTCTCTGTGTACCAAAGTGTCAAGCTCAGAACACGAACAGCACGTCTCTGTGTACCAAAGTGTCAAGCTCAGAACGAGAACAGCACGTCTCTGTGTACCAAAGTGTCAAGCTCAGAACAAGAACAGCACGCATCTTTGTCTCTGTGTACCAAAGTGTCAAGCTCAGAACAAGAAAACAGCACGTCTCTGTGTACCAAAGTGTCAAGCTCAGAACAAGAACAGCACGTCTCTGTGTACCAAAGTGTTAAGCTCAGAACAAGAACAGCACGTCTCTGTGTACCAAAGTGTCAAGCTCAGAAGAAAACAGCACGTCTCTGTGTACCAAAGTGTCAAGCTCAGAACAAGAACAGCACGTCTCTGTGTACCAAAGTGTTAAGCTCAGAACAAAAACAACACGTCTCAGAACAAGAACAGCACGTCTGTGTACCAAAGTGTCAAGCTCAGAACAAAACAGCACGTCTCTGTGTACCAAAGTGTTAAGCTCAGAACAAGAACAGCACGTCTCTGTGTACCAAAGTGTTAAGCTCAGAACAAAAACAGCACGTCTCTGTGTACCAAAGTGTTAAGCTCAGAACAAAAACAGCACGTCTCTGTGTACCAAAGTGTTAAGCTAAGAACAAGAACAACACGTCTCTGTGTACCAAAGTGTCATGCTCAGAACAAGAACATCACGTCTCTGTGTACCAAAGTGTCAAGCTCAGAACAAGAACAGCACGTCTCTGTGTACCAAAGTGTCAAGCTCAGAACAAGAACAGCACGTCTCTGTGTACCAAAGTGTCATGCTCAGAACAAGAACAGCACGCATCTTTGTACCGAAGTGTTAAGCTCAGAACAAGAACAGCACGTCTCTGTGTACCGTAGTACTAACGAGAACAGCAGGTCCTTATGTACCAAAGTGTTGAGGTAAGTACAAAAAAGCACGTCCTTATGTAGCACATCACTGACAGCAGAACATGAACAACACGTCTCTGTGTACCAAAGTGTTAAAGTCAGAGAGAGTGCGTGAGCATGGTTTCACGCCGCTTTTAGAAATATTCAAGCAATATTACGGCGAGGGACACCATTGTAGCCATGTGGGGAATCGAACCCGGGCCTTCGGCGTGACGAGCAAACTTTAAGCTCTGAACAAAAAGCACGTCTCTGTGTACCTAAGGTTTAAGCTCAGAACAAGAACAGCATGCTATGTGCATCACAATGTTGACCTTAGATCCAAATAGAGCGTCTCTGTATACCTCTGAACAGGAAAACCATGTATATGTATACTACTGGGTTAATGGATTGCAAACCGCTGGGTCTGGACATTTGATAAGAGTCAGGCGGAGGTAAGTAATGGTTTTACCTGACGGGGAGTTGTGAGGCACACTTCCGTGTGGTGCTACTCTCAACAATTATTACCGTCAATTCCAGAATCCCCAAAGACAAACAGCCATGACTCTTACTGACATACATGAGAAATACCGTGTACACTGTGTCTCACTTTGGCCCCGTTTGTTCAAGGTGACAGAGAATGTAGGTGTATTAATAGTGTAGAAAGAGACTAGTTGCACCATTGCAGTCGAGTTGGAGCCTGGTAACTATGTTGAGTGTATTCAATATTGATAAGCAGCAGCAGAGGTGTAACATTGAAATATCACATCAATGAAGGAAATGCACTTCTACTTAACGTTTCCGTGCAGCAGAATGTTCCTCTAAAAACATCATCACCTCTGGAGGAATTTGTAATGGAATTGTTCTCGACATCGTTGTTTTATTAAGAGAAGCCTCAGTTGTATTTCATTTAGCCACTGGAACAAACGCTCGCATGTGTTCAGGGCGAGTGTGTACAATGCAATGTCTTTATAAATGAAAACTGGCTAACTTGGAAGCATTTAGATAATCGAAAATATATCGCCTTGTTCTCAGTTCAAGAGAAGCAGTCTTCCAATATAAAACCATAGAGACGGTATCTTCTGGCCTCTGTACGAATGAAAGAAGTCGATTAAATGGATTACGAGGAGATGAGCTTTCATCAAATCTTCAAATCTAGTGACCACAACGTGTAAAAATATGAATTATGAAATACCCATCGACATGGAATCACATGGAATATCATATGTCATAGTGTTGATTACTTTGCCAGAAAATAACATAATGCATGTTATTGACCTTGTTATTATCATCCTGAATAGAATGTGAAATTAATCGTTCGATTATCTCAAACTGTTGTACATTTAAGACATTATCCGTGTTAACTTTAATGAGAATTCTTTTTAGCCTCAACTGTTATATACAAGGCACTTAAAGAAACTGTGCATACAAAAATTTAAAATCTAAATTTATCAAACCTGTGTAGACACATAAGGATTTAAACTCAGAGATTAGTGACATGTATCCTACATGCATGCACGTGCCGCGTTCCGTGACGTCAGTGGGTTCGTCCTTGAGACGTGCAATACGTTGTTGCACGTGCATTCCGGGAAAGAGAAACAGAGCAAATGAATGCCACACAATACTGTTACTTTGGAAAGCTCAACCCCTGCCCTTGCGATCGTTCAAAAAATTAAACGGCTATTGAAACGCATAGCATGCCAAGGCTCACGTCTGCACAACGTCATGAGGCCATTGGGATGGTCCGTGGGGGAATGTCTCAACGACAAGTGGCTGCACATTTCCACTGCCACCGGAACACCATTTCTGCACTGGTGAGACGCTACCAGAACACAAATGACGTCATCGATCGGCCACGTTCTGGACGTCCACGCGTAACAACGCCAAGACAGGACATATGTATAAGGGTGACCCATCTTCGCCACAGGTTTTAGACTGCAGTGATGACTGCCCGAACCATCCCAGGACTTCGCCGTATCCACCCCAACACAGTTCGACAACGTTTATGTCATCACGGGGTCAGACCACGACGTCCCGCCATACGGCCTATCCTGACACAACGTCATCGACAAGCTCGCCGAATGTGGTGCCGAAATCATGTCCGCAGACCCTTGTTTTGGTGGAGAAATGTTGTTTTTACAGATGTGTCCAGGTTTAACATTTCCCATAGTGATGGACGTCAACGTGCCTATAGACGCGTGGGAGAACGTTATGCACAGGCCTGTGTCTTGGAGAGGAATCGCTTTGGTGCTGGTTCCGTGATGATTTGGGGTGGAATAACAGCACGCCAAAGAACTCCTTTGGTGATTGTTCAGGGCAACGTAACTGGTGTGGGCTACAGGGATCAGATTCTTCGACCTGTGGCAATTCCTTTTCTGCAACGTCATGGCGCTGGGTTAACATTCCAACAGGACAATGCCCGCCCTCATACGCAACACTACAACGTTGACTTACTGCCACGGCCTGCAAATTCACCGGATCTCTCCCTGATAGTGCATGTTTGGGACGAGATGGATTGACGTCTACTCCGTCTTCCTCATCCGCCAGATAACGTCCTTGACCTTGCAACAGAACTTGAGAGAATCTGGCGTGACATCCCACAAGCCTTCCTTGCACGTTTGATAGGCTCTATGCGTCGTCGATGCACTGCTGTTCTCAATGCCGATGGTAGACATACCCGTTATTGAGTTTATGACATGGTCGTTTGACCCCTGTCCCGCTTGTGGACTCGTGACGTCATTGTGATTGACTTTTCAATTGAAATTCTCCCGACTTGTTATGGTCTCATGATCCCTCCATTAAAGTTTATATTTACCTTTGACATTGTTATCGTACTTATCAACTGGGATAATA
The DNA here is from genome assembly GCF_003918875.1 of Haliotis rubra. Taxonomy (NCBI): domain Eukaryota; kingdom Metazoa; phylum Mollusca; class Gastropoda; order Lepetellida; family Haliotidae; genus Haliotis; species Haliotis rubra. The sequence goes on along the minus strand of NW_025765170.1, from coordinate 1,166,058 downwards.
TTTTGACAATGCACAGTTTCTTTATGTGGCTAGTATTTTAATTTATTTTTTAAAAACTTTTTTCAATGAATTCCATTGACAATTCAAAATATACCTTAGTATAATTAATAGCATGGATTCATGACATGCTTTATGGATAACTCTTTCTTCTACTGATGAAGGAGCAAGAATTAGCTCCGAAACGTCGTATAAAGAATAAACAGAAGGTGTTATCCATAAAAACGTGTCATGTGTTAATGTTTGTCCAACTTCTAAAAGCCTTTCAAAAACTTAACTTGTAGCAATATGTCATTATCGATTGGCTAACTACCTAGTTGAGAATTTGCTAGAATGTATAGAAACTTACATCAAGAGAATGAATGGATACCATATGTATGTATGAGTCCTTTTCATGAATTGAAATTATTAGAAATAACAGTTTGCCAACGAATTTAATGTATTAATGTTCTGAAGAGTACATATCGCCAATATGTACTCGCTATTAGATTACGAATTGGCCGCGAACCTCATTACTTCAGACTGTTCTCCAATAACGTATATAAATTTCGTACACGTTCAACTTTTTCTCGTTGGTGTTATTTGATACGGAAATTTACGAACGTGCCTTCTTTGATGTCCCGAAGAAGCTTTTCGTCCACTGCCATCACTCACTTGAAACGTCTTTCATGTCACAGGTCACGTGATGCTTTTTTCATGCACGTATTACGGCTTTGTCACGCAAGGAGCATCCATATTGTATACCGATACATGATGCACTCATGAAATAGATATACGTGATGTCCCACTGAAATAAACTCCACTTCCTCATCCGTCCATCTAAAGTTGTCTCCTCAGCGGCGGAACAAATACGTACCCATTTACTGTGTTCTTTGATGTACATAAGCTATTTATAAGCCAATGAATGGAGTCGGTTTATCCATGGCGAGCACAACCGACTGACTACTGAAGTCATTACCTGCGCTAGTATTATATTCTTTTATACGCTGCAGGCGTTGGTTATGTTATGACTGCAGTAACATTCATGGAATACCGAATTACAGAAAGCAATGAACCAATAATAATATACTCTTTTCTTATCAGCCGCTGGTGTAAAACTCATATATATTACATAGTTCTTTTTATACGCTGTTATACCATGGTGTGGTACAATTCACCTCAACCAGAATAGGCGACTACACCAATCGTACATTGTGCTTAATCTGTTGATGATGCTGGACGACACAGAGCAATGACTCCGCGATGTTAACCTTTGAAAATTCTCCGTTTCATCATCCATATTTAGAGGTTTTTCACATGGTCTTATGACATAAAGGGTTGATGGCATAATAATATGAATTATAACAGCTTGCGCAAACTTTGATCATTAAATAAATAATTATTGAAAATGAATACTACTTTTTGATGGTGTGCCCTTACCACACTAATTTATTTATTTTAAATTAAAAGGTCACATTGGCAGTATTTCAGCCATATCGTGACAATACTCATTTTAAGAATACTTATCCGACGCATTATAATCATACAGATTAACAACATATAGAATATGTTATGCTTTTATATGTCCATTTCAAGAACGGCTATCGGACAATTGCTAGCATTACTGTCACCAGTACAAATATTGTTGGTGTTGAATCATATATTACAAGAAACAAACTTATATTTATCATAACGTAGGTGTAATGACTTTAAATTATATTTCGAGATCGGAATAATATTCCTCATAAAGTAGATTTCTAGGAAAGTAATATATAGATCCTAGTTGCACATACTATCCAACTAATGAACTGATAGACATTCTATAAATAATACCAGACTACATTCATATACAGTGTTTTGCAATGAGAAATTAGAATGTACGGATTTGTTACCAATACCTATATATACACGATAAATCTCTAGTATTGTGGTGAGATGACCTTTATAGCTGCATCAGCCTCTCGTGGTCTGTCTTATACCATGGCATTATACTTACTTCAGATAACTGAGATATATTTCATGGCTCGCCATATTTGATAACCCATAATGCGCTAAGTATATTGAATTGAAGTATTGGTTTTTTATTGGTCCACCAAATCACCCATGGGATGCAATGATGAACGTGTGTGGTGGGTGGTGGGTGGGGCTGGAGCTTCTGTTATTATAGATACTTTTCTTATGATTACTATTCTTACAAGTCATTTATAGTTGATTGTTGGTTGTTAAACGCCACACTCAGCGATATTCCAGCTATATGGCGGCAGTCTGTCAATAACTGCGTCTGGAGCTGACAATCCAGTGATTGACACTTGCCTATATATCTAATCAACTGTGATACGATGACATGCATCAACCAGACGGACCACCCGATCCCGTTAGTCACCTCATACAAAGCATGATGCTGAAGATCAATTCAACTCGAGTCTTCACAGGAAAAGTTATACGATTCATTTTATTCACATTATGCATATTAACTCAACGTCAAAGCTTTCACATTGGCGAAAATTATAAGTATTCCTGGATGAAATTCGTAAGTGAATACTTTATTATATCTACTTATGAATAACAATATAGTTTCTTGAAATACCTTATCTGAAAAGGGGCTTCAGATGTTAAGATTTAAAAAGCGATATTTCTATCCATGTTTTGGTGTTTATCAAATTTAATTTTCAAACAGATATTAAGGTTACCCGCGTGCTTCTGTACCAAAACTTCATAAAGGCTCAACATAGCAAATACAATTAAACGACGCTTGAAAAATGACTTGTTTGTCGCAAACACGGATACTCCCCTGGAGTTAAACAAACAAGAATATTCGCCTTGGGGCCAAACAACCACAACGTTGCATAATACAATTACAGTAATAACTTGCACGTACCCTTTAAAACGAATTTTACAAAGAAAATTTCAAACGCTTGACATATTCAATATATTAGGCTCTGATGTTTTACCAGTATAAAAGTTAATCCCACATTGAACGCTCAATGGAAACTGGACTTGTTGCTTTTGAATTGAAGGCTAATTTCCAGCCTCAGAGTTCAATTATATGCTTGAGGCTATATGTGATTTGTGAGAAATCACCCATTTGTCATGTACTGATCTTAGCATTGGATAATGTCCATTATGATTCTGGTCACTGTGAGCATGTCAAAGGAAGCATGCTACGGGTCTGTGCCAATTAGCCTGCTTCTTGGAATTAACGGCCTTTTTTTATCAAAGGTTAGCGTGGTATTGAACTTGTGTTTAAGAATACTCCCTCAGCATACGTAGTTGTCATTGAGAATATTTTGTACTTGGCCTTCTTTTACATCAACAATGCAGCTCGCAATGTCTCGGCTTTCTGGTTCAGGAAAACCCATTGTGGTGAATGCTTTGTTGAAGCGAGTGAGTGAGTTTAGTTTTACGCCGCGCTAAGCAATATTCCAGCTATATGGCGGCGGTCTGTAAATAATCGAGTCTGGACCAGACAATCAAGTGATCAACAGCATGAGCATCGATTTACGCATTTGGCATACGATGACATGTGTCAACCAAGTCAGCGAGCCTGACCATCCGATCCCGTTAGTCGCCTCTTACGACAAGCATGGGTTACTGAAGATCAATTCTAACCCGGATCTTCACGGGTGAATGATTTCTTGAAACCTAACTTGGTTGGCACGAAGATTACAATCGAAGAATAGTAGACCCTGGCAACTGTGGATAGCCTTTGCTAAGTCTTTAACGGCAGGTCAAAACTTACCTTCAACAAACTATGTAAAGAGAAAAAAGATATATATCCCCAACATATGTAACTAGTCTCAAAAGAGCTGAGTATTACTGAAGGCTAAATGCGTTCAGCTTTTTGTGCTAGACTCCATATTCTGAAGAACAATTACATACAGTTAAATGTGGCATTTAGCAATTTAACGAGCATTCAAAGAGCACTTAACCAAGACGATGACGTCAAAAACAAATACCAGCAAGAAAGTAGTCGTTTCCTTGTTCTTGATAGTATATAAACAGGATTAAATTACCCGCTCAACCGCCATATAGCTGGCGCTCAACCGCCATATATTGTTGAACACGGCGTTAAATAACTAATAAACAAACCTGCTCAAAATGACCTTTCCATCTTGTACATATTAAATCCTTTTGAAACCTATTGATGTGCCATTAACAGAGATTAGAAATGTCATTGCAATGTCTATGTTGTTTTCCTCTAGACTCTTAGTTCACCTTTTATATGCAACTATACGTTAATGTGACAGACTATCTGAACCTTTAGTTCTTAGTGAGGGGGCGGTGGGGTAGCCTAGTGGTTAAAGCGTTCCCTCGTCACGCCGAAAGCTTGGGTTCGATTCCCGAAATGGATATAATGTGTGAAGCCCATTTCTGGTGTCTCCCGCCGTGATATTGCTGGAATATTGCTAAGAGCGGCGTAAAACCCAACCCACTCACTCGAAAACAGTGACAAGCCACCCTGGAAATGTCACATTAGGGCTTGTTTCTTTCGTCTTTCCTTAGACACCAAATTTGGTCTCATGACATGGTCAAATACATAGATATGCCTAAAATGAGAGGAACAAATAATAGGTGTTGCTTCCGAAAGGACCTCTATCCCCCGCCACCCACATACTGTTTCGACAGTGACATGACACCATCATCACCAACTGTTGTCAGATATCGCTGTTGTCCCTGTTTAGTATAGTCAAGCAAAGCCATGGCGACGTGTAGGTAGTCGACGTTGGCCCAGACATCCAGTAAACGATAATTAAGACATCCCACGCTGTCGGGTTATGATTGCATACAATCCATAACACGTCTCTCCAGCAGATCCTTCGAGTTGCTTCTTAAGACAAGTCAAGGGATACTATTCTGAATCGGTTGTCCACTGGGAGCAACCAATACAGGCAATACCTTTCAGGAAAGTGTCAGTTCACACTTATTAATTACAAACATGATTTATCAACAATATTTCCCTCACATAAATGGAATAACGTTGTTCAAGGTTAATATTAATAACCAATGTAACAACAGTGAGTGAGTGAGTATGGTTTTACGTCGCTGTTAGCAATATTCCAGCAATATCACACATTGTACCCAAGGGAGGAATAAACCCGGGTCTTTGGCGTGTCGAGCAAATGCTTTAATCACTAGGCTACACCAAGGCCCCACACAAATCAAAAAACAAATTTCTATCAACTGGACGTCACTTGTTGCACTACGTATGCGTGATAACGGTATTCGCACACTGTGCAATAAACATGAAGTTGTTATTCATGAAGTCGTATACTTGGTAACTGACTCACCAACTTCTGGAATGCTGATCAAACAATGGCCAATCAAACAAGTATGCATCTGGAAATCTTGGGGATACGAGGCCCCAAGTGTGCATTGCTTGAATGTAGAAAGGGACAGCTGGATTGGGTATTGGCTGGTTACAATGGGCGACATGTCCGATTAAGATTCATCGTGTCAGGATGATGCAGACGTTGATGCAGGATGATGTTGATCCGGCGACCATTCACATGCATGTTTTCCCGGCAAAGTCTCGATACTTTCAGTGATCTGTCAGTTCATAACATCTATCCACCCACCAGTCAAAACAGTGTAAACATTATCATCATGACTGCTCTGTATTATCTTATATCTTATAGCAAAATAGGCAGTGGGGTAGCCTAGTGGTTAAAGCGTTCGCCCGCCACGCCGAAGATCCTGGTTCGGTTCCCCACATGTGTACAATGTGTGAAGCCCATTGCTGGAATATTTCCTAAAATGGCGTAAAACAAAACTCACTCACTCACTCTTATACCAAAAGTGCTTGTGATCTTTAAATCGAGTCAGAATGTGTTGTCTCAGGGTGTGGTATCTCAATCTCTTTACTAAGCAAGATTACGCTGAGTGAACTCTCCACAACACCATGGGTCACTGCTCTGTATACCATCGTGTTTAAAGATGGACATAAGCCAAATGGGGACAATGAAAACCTGATAAGCTTTTAAGGCGGGAGGTTTTACCTGTCAGGCAGCTTTTAGATGAGCGTCCGATTGGTAATCTTGTACACGAACCTGACACAACTGATTCAAGAAAGTCCGGAGACAACACCGATTTCTCTCAGACATGTACCAAGCCCTTGCTCTCTTTGGATGGTTTTCAACTTTCACGGATCACGTTCTGCAATGTAAGTGTTCTACGTTAGTTCAAGTATATATCTCAGCAATCCTTTAATCAGCTGTCTCTGGAAGTCCTTTCAAGGAAAATAGATGCTACAACGTTGGTTCTAAAAACAGCCATCGCATCTTTTGTAATTTTTATCCTGCCATGTCTATTATCTTGTTATCGAACTGGTATATTTATGCTGCTTTCAAGGCGGTAAGGTTTGACCTGCTTAAATGGGATCAGGTGTAATGGCGCAACATCTCGTTGGTATGAACTGTATCGTTACCAGAGAGGGTATTCGGGATGATACGAAGGTGCTATTATACCTAATTATACCTAGACATGGGCGTACCTAGCAGCGCTTGTCAATGGCTGACGTATTTCAGCGTGATTTGTTTGTTTTACGTCGTACTCAGCATAACTCCAGCTGCATGACAGCAGCCTTTCGTAATTCGGGTCTAGACCAGGCAATCCGGTGACTGACGTCATGAGCATGATGGCACATGCACATAATGCACATGTACGCACGGCGTTATATACATGTAATCATCTTGAAGTTCTGCAACCCAGCTTGCCGTAAGATCCGACTAAGAGGATCGGTTGCAAAGGCTCGTTGACCTGATCGATGTCATCGTATCAAATGCGTTAATAGATGATCATGCTGATGATCACTGGATTGTCGGTTCCAGGCTCGATTATTACAAACAGACGCTATATAGCTGGATGTTTACCAAGTGCAGCGTTTAACAACAAGCAAATAATCAACTCAACCTCAGTACCTCAAATACTGGAGTTGTATTCCCATTGCAATGTGGGTACTAAACGGTGACCTGTTTAGGCGAGGTGGCTGATTGCATTGTATATCGCGGTTAAATTGGGCGTTGCTTATACCATCCATCACCGGATTGTCTGGTCCAGACTTGATTATTTACAGACCGCCGCCATATAGCTGGAATATTGCTGAGTGCTGCGTTAAAAGACAAACAATCAACTCAGCCTCACTACCTCAAATGCTGGAGTTGCATTCCCATTGCACTATGGGTACTAAATCGTGACTTGTTTGGTAAGGCAAGGTGGATGATTGCATTGAGTATCGCGGTGAAAAATGCTACAGAAAAATGTATGCGCTGGATCCAAAAAACTACATCACTCATTCTGCTTGATTGATATAATTATTATCTGTGGGAAACAAACAATCTCAATTTCTAAAACAATAATGTTCATCTTTGTCGTCCTAAAGATACATCCTTCCACTTATGAAAAGATCTCATCTAAGCTGTAATGAGCATGTGGATATTTCAAAAGCAATATGTCTTTTAATGTTTCATGTTATTCTATTTTTGTTTTCAAATAGAGATCAAGCGTTTGCTGATTGTCGAATTAATCTTTCATGTTTCGGATATTTCATCTCTGCTAAAACTTCTCAAAGTGGTAACGCAGCAAATACAATTAATCGAGGCTTTAATGAAAACGGACTTGTTTTTCGAAAACACAGATATTCGCCTATGGTAAAACATCAACAAACAAGGATATTTGCCCTGGGGCCTTACATCCTCAACGTGGCTTAATGTAGTTGCAATAATGACTTGATATGTATCCTTTCAACACGATTTTGCAAAGTAACATTTCAAACGGTTGACATGTTCAATATATAAGGGTCTTAGATTTCTCCTGTATAGAAGTTAAGCCCACGTGAACGCTCAAGGAGAACCCGCCATGTTGCTTTTGAACTGAAGACTAATTTCCAATAGCGGAGTTCAATGCTTGAGGCTATATGTGATTTGTGAGAAACCAGTCATTTGTCATGTACTGATCTTAGCATTGGATAATGTCCATTATGATTCTGTTCACTGTGGGAATGGTAAAGGAAGCATGCTACGGGCCTGTGTCAATTAGCCTGCTTCTTGGAATCAGAGGTCTGTGCTCGTCAATAGGTCGAACTTTGTATTGAATATTTTTGGCATAGAAAATGTCCCAGTAGTTGTCATTAAGAAAACACGTTTCGTTCGTGTCTTAATGCACAAGCTATCGGAAATACATATATATTTGGAATGATCTTAGAATTTTCACCTATGCTGGAAACCCGTGAAGGTCCGGGTCAGTAGCCCATGCTTGTCGTAAGAAGCGACTAACGGGATCGGGTGGTCAGGCTCGCTGACTTGGTTGACACATGTCATCGGTTCCCAATTGCGTAGATCGATGCTCATGTTGTTGATCACTGGATTGTCTGGTCCAGACTCGATTATTTACAGACTGCTGCCATATAGCAGGAATATTGCTGAGTGCGGCGTAAAGCTAAACACACTCACCCACTCCCCTATGCTGGATGTCCATTGATACAAAATGCAGTCCCGAACAAATGCAACAAAATACACTTCAGCTGCATAATTAATGCAACATCGGGATATAATAAAGATGTATTTATAGAATAGAATAGAAAAATACTTTAATGCCTGTTCAGGAATTTGTGTTACATCAACAGAGCTACTGACACATCAGAGAGATACAAATACGTAACATATTTACAGAAATTCATGAAATTAAGTATCTTCACATTAGTTTAAGAGAGATATGGTACTTGGAATATAGGATGTAGTTTTCACAATTGGAACTTAGTAGCGGCGGCCTGGAGGAAGGAGGTTGTATTCCGAATTTAAGTAGTGAGTTGGGTCAGATATAATTTTGACAGCCTGATTCACGATATTCTGATAATAAACATTCAAATTTGACCCCAGCGATTTTACTTGCAGTATTAACAATTTTGTCTATTTTAGATTTGAGATGAACTGAAAGATACCCGTACCATTAGAATTTCTACAGTTTCTAGGATTAGAAACCTCAGTTTCAGGAAACTCGGTATACGATTCACTGAGGAGGTAGTCCGGACAGGAAGATGCACTGTGTATTTGTGAATTGGGTTTGCCTTGAGGAACCAGGTAAGAATTATAGGATCCCCATTACTCCTCTGTTTGTAAACAAACTTGGATCGGGTAATCGGGGTTGGCAACTTGGCTCTGTTACCAATGGCTAGTGAGTCCCTTGTTTGTATACAGAAGACCATAAAATGCATGGAGAACTATTCATATCACATGTTAAGTTTAATCAAATATCTATATTTTTACATTATGTATTTTTTCTTTCAGGGAGCATCGAGCCTCCTTTAGTACATTGGCATTTTGCATAGACAATCACTAATGACGTATTGGTGGTTTTTGGTTTTTGGGTTGTTTTTGGGTTGTTGTTTTTTTGTTGTGGTCTTTTTGTTTTGTTTTGTTGTTGTTGTTTTGTTGTTGTTGTTTGTTAGTTTGTTGTTTTTTGGGGGGAGGGGGGTCACCAGCATGCTTTTTAGCCAGATGGCATAGACTGCAATCATAGATTTTGGTGTGTTTGATTGTTATTTAGCGACACACTCCAACTACATGATGGCGCCATATTTAGTAATCTAGTTTGAAACACACAATGCAGTGACTGACATTATGAGCATCGATAATCAATTGGGATACGATGGTATGCATCAACCAAGTCAGTGACCCCGTCTGTAACTGTGGATTTATAACCCCTCGTAAGTTCTTCCGTTGGCATAACATGCCAAGTTTATTGCTTCCTTCCGGAAAATGTAATCTAGACCATCTATTCCAGGTACTGGAATCGTATGCCTGGTATATACGTTTACCCCGAAACATTAAAAGAGGGAATGAATTACCAACGTTCAAATAATATGTATTCCAATGCCCGCATTCAAAATTCCCCGCGTATAAAGAGCTGACATAAACACCAAAACTCGAATTATGCACAATTCATAGTATGTGCATATTATGAGACAAGTGAGTATGGTTTTACTAATATCACATCCAGGGACACCAGAAATTGGCTGCACATCTGTACCCATCTGTGGAATCGAAACTGAATTCAACGTGATGAGCGAACACTTTAACCACAAGCCTTCCCGGTGCTGCTTTTAGCAAAGATTTCTTGTGGATGTGGAAAGGATTTTGCCGCTTCTATTAACAGTGTAATGAATCAATATACCTGCAGAACCAACTGCCCAAACCTAAAGATATAACCATTACAATTCATGCTAAGGATTTCAATCAAACGTTTTGTAAGTTTGTTTTAAGTAGGAGTTTGAAATTATACAAAACATAGGAGCAAAACCTCATGTGTACAAACCATCACTGATTGGAATTTCTTAACGGTCTAAATAACTCAACTGATTCTATAAAATAGTCCATAGAGTGGTTTCACAATAAAAAATGCTTACAAATATTTGTTTAATCCGTAGCTGTCTTTTTGTACTTCATAATTGTAACTTTCACTCTTGAACTACAATTCTCCAATTCCAGATACTGTTTACCTCAAACAGTGGAATGTGTAACTGTGAGAGACTTGCTAATGCACTAATGTTATTCATATCGTAAGATCCTTTGTGCTGACATAAACCTTCAGAATTCCAATGGAAGATGTCTGTTTGGAGGGGTGATCCCAAAACTAGTTTCCGGAAGTTCTACCACAGTATATTTAAATCGTAAATATTTTGGTGCGTGCATCTGGCCATACGAACTGTTGAACCTAAACAATCGAGGAAAAGGCAGTAAATATTTAACTTCACCTTTGTCAATAAACTAACCAGCGTGAAATGAGACCGTACAGGTAGAAAAAGCCACCCGGTTCCTGATTTCCGACAACAAAGATTTCTATTGATCTTCTTGATAGCTACTCATTGGTTCAAGATCGAGATCATTGTGTGATGCTCGGTATGAAAGGAAACAGTAATGGTATCGCCATCAGTCTGATTTTCAGTCACTTTCACTGACGAGGAGTGATTGATTTTCTTGCCGAGCCATCATGAATGCAAACATAGGGTACGCCTGGTGACAAAGTTTACCCCAAACACGCCTGGAATCGTTAAATGACCAGATCACATTTTGTCATCATATGGCTCGGCACGGTCTGTCAATGTCTCTCTTGCAAGAGGATATCCAAAGACCAACTTTGGCTCCGTCCAAATTGGGAAGATTCATTTCTGCTCATCCCAATACCGCTCCGACCTTCTTGTGTGGTAAAGTTACCTGTCTCGGCTCTGGAAAACTAGACGAATATTCGCCGCTTAAGTGGTCAAAATTCTGAAGTCGATCTCAGCGCATAAGTATTGGCCATTAGCAATATTATCACACGTTCCTCTCGGTAATGTATTAGTCCAAAATTACGGTTTTGTTGATTTGATCTAGAGCTCTTGCCTCTTAAATGGATAAAGATGTAAGAGAGTTGAGATTGGTTTTGCAGCTTCGTATATCCCTCGAGAAGGAGATGTCGGTAGCGAGACGTCTTGCAAAAGTACCTGCCACAAAAGTTTCTGTGAGGGAATTTAGTCCCGTATTCAAACTACATAACAGGCTTCGTTCGACGTCCCAGGGGAATCTAAGCTTGAAGAGTCGAGCCTGCATGTGTATACGCGAAGGACTACTTAGTCATTAGTAAATGGGTACTTTTAGTTAATGTAAAAGAGATTCAGTTCAAAACAAGGTTTTTCTCACCATTTGTGCACTGCAACTATTTGAAAAAAACTGTAAATGAGCATTTTTCCCAGTCACATGATATTTTTTTTACAGCCAATACGTCTTGTACTAAGTGAGTGAGTGAGTTTAGGTTTACGCCACACTCAGCAATATTCCAGCTATATGGCGGCGGTCTGTAAATAATCGAGTCTGAACCAGACAATCCAGTGATCAACAGCATGAGCATCGATCTACGCAATTGGGAACCGATGACATGTGTCAACCAAGTCAGCGAGCCTGACCACCCGATCCCGTTCGTCGCCTCTTACGACAAGCATAGTCGCATTTTGTGGCAAGCATGGGTAGCTGAAGACCTATTCTACCCCGGATCGTCACGGGTCACGTCTTGTAGTAACCTTGATAAAGTTTTATGAAGAGTAGCAAACGTTCTTATATATTGAGTGAATGCAATTTTGTGGATGGCGTGAGAAGAAATGGGGTTCAAACTGGGGTTCGCTATCTGGGTTATTGTATATTAGGTAGATGGGGTCTTTCATGCACGTACCCGTGAAGGTCCGGGTTAGAATTGATCTTCAGTTACCCATGCTTGTCGTAAGAGGCGACTAACAGGATCGGGTGGTCAGGCTCGCTGACTGGGTTGACACATGGCATCGTATCCCATTTGCGTAGATCGATGTCCATGCTGTTGATCACTGGATTGTCTAGTCCAGACTCGATTATTTACATATTGTGTGTGCCGTAACACTAAACTCACTCACTCACTTTCATTCACGTGTGTGTATTTGTTCGTTAGTAGTGTTGTATTCAGCAATATACCAGCTATATGGCGGCGGTGTGTAAATAATCGTGACTAGATGAGATAATCCAGTGTCTGACACCATGAGCATCAATGTACTAAGTTGAGATGCTATGATGTGCATCAATCAAATCAGCGAGGGTGAGATCCCGATCTTTCTGAAGATAAATTCTAACCCTGTTCTATCCTCGTTTGTTTGTGTGTGTGCGTGTGTGTGCGCGCGTATGTGTATGTGTGTGTGTTCTAGCCCATCTCATTTTGCATGAAGCACTCCGCTCATACACATCATGCATGCTCCAAGCTCCCATACTCCAGACAGTCTAATGTTCGTTTTACATCCATACTCCAGACAAATTAACAAGTTCGTACCATCGTATGTTTTCATGTGGTTTTGTGTGATGAGGCCACTGGATCGAACCACCGACCTTCCGCTCTCCGGTCAGACGCTCTGTCCACTCGACCAAAGAGGCGTTCCAACAGACAAATGACTGCCATTAATCATCAGTCTCTAGTTCCATTGAACGTAGGCGCTATGACCCGCTCTGACGATGAACGTTACAGTCTGCAATTCTTGATAGACAGGAGGACAATTGTTGGCTAATTCGGTAGCTTTTTCTAGCTCTGAAGTAGGATCAAAATACATAACTTGCATACGGAAATAGAAGCAGGGCGGCAAAGAATGAACTTGGTTCGCCTTTTGTGCTGGCATCCTCGTGTGGCCTTATTTTGTATTTAATCCTGTTTGCTGTCGATCGTGTCATAATCATCCTCCTGAATGGGGTCAGTGCTAATGAGATTTTTGGACATAAACCGTTTGTCAGTGCAACGATGTGAATCTACTGGCAATATGGTGCGGCTAAAGTCGTTTTGTCATGTTAGTAAAAGTGTTGGAGTTCCTGTCTGCTAAGGTTGGTATTGTAATGTATAAGGTATGGAATCTTATTAGGGCAACAGTCTCTTCTTATCGTCTACATAGAGAAACTTACATCTGGGTTGAATATATTTACATCTACGAGTACGTAAAAAGATAGTATTTTTCAGACCGAGATATTATCTTTTAAAGTCACGACTCTAGTTAGATATTGTGTATGCAATTACGTCGTGTATTTTCATTTGATGGCAATGAACTATGTCACGGGGCATTGGCACTGGTCCATTTAGATTGCCGGAGACCAATTCTATAATTATGATCATCCTTGGTAATATATTTTTGTTGTTTGTTTAACACTCAGTAATCCTCCAGCTATATGACGTAAACACTTAGCTCTGGAGCTGACAATCCAATGATCGATATTAAGAGCATCGATCCATTCCATCGGAATACAATGACACGTCATCATAGAGATTTTACTCTTATGAGAAGCATGGGTTGCTGGGGACCACCTATATCCCGGATATCGTGACATTCACTTGAATTTATGATCTTGATGCTGCACCTTGCCCTCAGGGTGTGTGTATGAAAACAGGCATTGTGTCAGACATAAAATTGACATTACTTGAATCTTCTTCTGTATCGATTATCATTACATTCCGATCAAATCATCATTAAAAAAACAATTTCATCAAAAAGATCCAGTCTGAATTAATTAAAACAGCTTTGTTTTAGATTGCATTTACAACCCAGTGCTGAACGGAGTCACCCATCACAAAACTGAACATAAGATTGGTTTTGATTACCTCAAGATGATGTTTAAAATTGTTTCTCTCTCTCTCTCTCTCTCTCTCTCTCTCTCTCTCTCTCTCTCTCTCTCTCTCTCTCTCTCTCTCTCTCTCTCTCTCTCTCACACACACACACACGCATACCTTGATCACCCGATTCTCTAGGTCGTCCTTTACTTTATCGTATTTTTAGCCTATTATATGGGTAATAAGTTCGTGGTAATAGAGTGAGAGGCGTCGACATGACCCGTTCATCTGTACGACATATCTCACATGACAGCAGTTCCATTCTTGGGTTCCCGGAAGGATCATGCCGTCTGGGGCATTACTAATGGTACGTATTATCTGGCGTCGATGATGATATCAATATCGGAATACAAGTACATTTATTGTATTGACCGGCGGGAGTCCTTACCGGCGGTACACAGCGTCATTTGATAATTCAATCAGGACTATATATCATCAATGTAAGATGTCGAGTGTTTCTCAAGTGAAAATGTTTTTTTTCACAAACAAACAGTGTACATTTAAGCTAGCATTACCTATGTTTTTCAAAGTCAATACGTCATAATAGACTGTAAATGTTTCTTGTTTAACATTGTGTCATCGTATCCCAATTGCGTAGATCGATACCCATACTGTTGATTACTGGATTGTCTGGTCCAGACTCGATTATTTACAGACCGCTGCCATATAGCTGGAATATTGCAGAGTGCGGCGTAAAACTAAACTCACTCACTCTTGAACATTGATTTCACCATTTCGCTTACAAGTGATCTCATAATTTAACAGTGATTCATAAACAAATGCCTTTGCTACAGTTGTAACTGTACAATGAACTCCACTTTTAACACAGATTTCTTACGATTATGGAAACAGTTTTCGTCGCTGTTTGCTCAAAGAAAGAGTTTTGACATCGTTATAACGGCACAGATGAGAAAGCAAATTCTGATTCATATAAACTATTCAAACCCAAAACACTTTAATTACCTGAAAAAATAATTTTGTACCATTTTATTCAATGTTCATGACGTGTTCACGATATGTTCATGTCAATGATGACCTTCACTAAAGAGGTGTTCCGCACCATGATGCAACACAAGCGATCACGTAAAAACATATGGCAAAATGAAAGGTTCCGGAAACTGTTTCCTGGATTTATTTCCGGTTTCCATAGAATTTCTTCGGTAAACCATTTGCCTGTAACATATTTAAAACAATTTAAGACACCGGTTTGCTTTTGCTGACACTAATGATTAAAGCAGATACCGAAATATAGGAAACTTGACGTGAAATGGTTTGAAGACACATTATTAAAGTGGCCCGTCAATCATGAACAATTTGCGAACGAGAAGGACGAATGTGTGACATGTTTTTTGTGATATTATTTTTCTTACTATCAGAAAAGCAGCTATTTGACAGTGACCATCAAAAGCAATGCCGCAACGAACACATCTGAGAGCTACTCATCCTTGGTGTCGACCACGGGTAACTCTGTTCTATAAAGGTGCGCATAATTACTGTTACTAATTGTCCCAGGATAACATGTACATTTGGTTCAAATAATATTATGGGCGGTGAGGTAGCCGAGTGGTTAAGGCGTTCGCTCGTCACGCCGTAGACCCAGTTTGATTCCCCACTTGGGTAAAAGGTGTGAAGCGGATTTTTGGTGTCCCCTGTCGTGATATTGCTGGAATATTGCGTAAGCATAAACTCACTCACTCACTCACTCACTCACTCAAATACTATAAATTCGCCCTCGGTCATTTACAGCCATTAAAGTGTAGGTTGGTTAAAGTGATTGACGTCTATAAACTTAATGCAAATCAAACTGACGATCCATGATGTAATGAAATAGAGCTCAAGGCTGCGTTTGTTACCAACTGCGTCACCGTCTCTTCCCTCGTAGTCACTCATATACATACCGTTCACTTGGTAATAATTGATGACTCCGGAGAACATACGTAACAGCATCCTTAAGTGTAAGGTGCAATATTGCTGGCGGCGCAAAACAACATATACTCATGCAAGGGCAGAGTCAGAATTTCGGCTGTATCTTACATAAACATGGACGATCTAACACGACCTTCCCTACCTAGTAATAAGAAAAAAATCGGAATAAGAACACTATGAGAACTGATATCAGTGTAATAATCGGGTCTGATGTTCCTATGCATTACATGTGGACGTCACGTTCCCAATTGTGATGTCTAGAGGCCATCGTAGAAACTTGTGAATCTTTTTGCCCCTCTTTAAACGAACTTGCAGCGGCTGTGATTAAGCGTGGCTACTGGAGAAATTGTCCATGGTTTTTCAAACGATATCGATTTTTCTTTCAATATAATTGCCGTGCTGACATTTAACCTTGATGTTGTCTCCTCCAAGCCTCCCAGGCTGTAACCATTGCACCTACCGGAACCTCCCGTAAATTTCTCTATCATGCCCCGAAAAACCCCAATTCAATTCCAATGCCATTTTACGAATTGGTTAGTATAACTTGATAGTTTTTATATTACATATCTGTCAATCCGTATTTGCGAAAAGATTAGGATTTTTATGAGTGAATGATTTTTAAAAGAGATCAAGCTATATTTTCATTTTGTCCCTGAACCTATAATTGTGACTAGAACAGGAGTTCGAAGTGGACTTGTGATTTCAACTTGTGGATGTGTTCCAGGTCCCTGAGCCGGTGTCAGTCATTTGACTGCGTCTGTAACGAACATTCGTGCATCAAGAAGGATTGGATAGTTCGAGTCGAAAAAGGTCGAAAATACCTAGGACCTTCCATAATGACGTATTGCAACGAATGAAGTCCTTAACTCGTGCAGGATCGTATAGAAATGTACGTTCTGCAGTACATATATAGACTGCGGTATACTGCAATACATATCGTACTCTCTGTACGTCTTGCAGAACATATAGTACCTCCCTGCGGTACCTTTAAATCGGTGTATCGCAGTACATATGGTAGTTCCTTAAGGGAGTACTGCAAGTCTGCAACACATGTCGAACTGTATAAATGTCGAAATGAAGACTTAGTATATGTAACATTTTCCGAAAAACGTTTTACTTCCCATTAATGACATCTATGGGTGTCATGCAAATTTGTAGTAGTTCCCTAAAGACTAATACTTATGCACATGTAGCACTTTCCAAGGGAACACACAGTCATTATCTTTGGATGTACTGTAATACAAACAGTCGTTCCCTAATGACTTACCGTACTATCATCTTCATAAGAAATATTTACTATGGGCGTATGATAGTACGTTTTATGAAAGAGCTTCAAGGCATGAAGTACTTCCCTGCTGACGTATGCAGCATAGACAGTACTTACCGACGATTGTACAGCAGCACGTGTAGTTTCTTTGCATATGGTCGTACTGCAGCGCATATGGTACAGCGCATATGGTACTGCAATACGTTTATCTAAGACGAATCACCTCAGTACTTGTCACACATTTCTACTGACATCCTTCGGTGTGTAAAGTACCTTCTTATGCAAGTCCCTAGTACACATGCATGATACTTCCCTATGGTTACACAGCAGCGTATATAATTACTTCCTTTAAGATTGCAGGACAGGTAATGTTTTCCAATGAGATAATGCAACACTTCTGTATGAATGCTCTGTGACAAAAATAATACTTTCCTTATGAACTCTTGCAGCACAGATAATACTTTCCTAATCACGTATTGCAGAACAGATAAAACTTTGCATTATGACGTTTGCAGCACAGATAGTACTTTCCTAGTGACGTACTGCAGAACAGATAATACTTTCCTAATGATGTACTGCAGAACAGATAAGCCTTTGCCTTATGGCGTTTGCAGCGCAGATAATACTTTTCTAGTGACGTATTGCAGAACAGATAATACTTTCCTAATGACGAATTGCAGCACAGCTAATACTCTGACTAATGACGTATTGCGGCACAGAAAAAAAACTTTCCTAATGACGTATTGCAGCACACATAATACTTTCCCAATGACGTAAATACAGCATGGCTATCTGGACGCACTAAAACGCATATAATGCGTCCATCATGGCGTATAGCAGCACAGATAATACTCCCTAAAGGTCTTCCTGTGTGATTGTGGATGGCTGTTACAGGTTGCACAATAATAAGTCTAAGCCCAGTTCCAAATACATATAGCGGATAATAGAATCGAAGGGAGCATGTTGAGAGCCTCATCCCATGGGCTCTGATATCTGACGAAAGGTTCCATTCAAGCTCTTACCATGACACAATTCTAAATCCTTTTGCAATGGAAATCTAATTTTAGCTCCATTTGGTAAAACAGATCCATTAATACAAATCTGAACACAGAATATGATTTTTATCTTTTCTCCTTCGAATTCCCTTTACGAGCTCAATGACATCGTGCATCAGGTCACTTGTTGTTAAAGGTTAGTGATAATTATCAGCGCGTCCCTACAGAACCAAAATACGTTTTCAAAGGATTGTGCACTTCAAGTGGCGAGCTTATTGTGGCGGCTTTCCAAGGATATGAGGGGATTTTCTGCAAGCAGATTTAGAAGGAGATTTATTATGAACTATTTTTTGCACGAGGTGTTCTCGTTTGCGGACGCTTGATGTTCTTTAAAAATTCATTAAAATTTACAGAACTGAAAGATGTTTTTCCGGGTTTTCTTTATCCATGGTTCTTTATCTGTAGATTGGTTAATCAGAATAATGTCAGTGTCATTGTTGTTATTTATGAGTGTGTCATAAAAACCATTAAATGCACTCATGAAAGTAATATTTAAAAAAGGTTTTATAATCTGGATCCATTTATGGCCTGCAGGTGGTAATGTCATGTTTAGTGCTCCATATGGGACCGTGATGTTTTCTGTACCTATTTATTTTCGTATACGAGCAATGAGGATAATAGACTTTCAAACTGCAAAGTCATTGTCATGTTTAAATGTATGTACATGACTAGCTGTGTCTTTCAGATAACGTGAATTCCAAGGTGAAAGCAAGTTAAAAGGTATGCACCCTCATTGTGTGCGTGTGTGTGTGTGTGTGTGAGAGAGAGAGAGAGAGAGAGAGTGAGTGTGTGAGAGAGAGTATGTGAGTGTGTGTGCAGCCATCTTAGAGAGCATGTCACAGGTAAACATAGATACACCACTCTAACTCATAATGCACTAACACTCAGACAAAGCTGTGAACATCTATATAAAGGCGAAAGAAAACTTCCATGATCGTAACATTATTCTGCTGTCAGCAAAGCCCATTTTACGATTCACCCATACGCATTCGTCCTTAAATAGGGGCGATACAAGGCACGTACCCGGCCGTACAGGTGACGCCGTCACAAACACACGCAAAGGCAAGTCAACTGTCCAGGAAAAAGGACTTTGTAATTGTAACGTCGCGTCAAGAACACCAAATGCCTTTTCATCATCCGATGTGTTTTACAGAAATAAACTGATGTGTTTACTCGAGAGTTGAAAATTACCTACAGGGCTAAACGATTATTGCGAAAGGATGATTTTCTTCGATATACTTATAGGAAACATTGGTAACGGATTTGCTTATACTTCTATTTTCTCTTGAAATTAAAGTAATTTTCACTTTTCGCTAAAGTTTTTTAACTAAAAGTTTGTTCTTCATCGTGCTTTTCTTCCAATACATACCAGTAGAGAACTTGTTTGTTCAGACCAGCACCCAGTTCTGGATGGGACTCAACTAGAATCTGTAAGTTATTGGGAAAGTGTAATCCCAATATATCCTTTGTTACATTTGGCCATTTTCAGAAAGACTTTGCGCATTCACTTTTGCCTTGGGAGCAAATACTACCAGCAGTCAGAATCCCATATTTGTAAAAACGGCGATGGCTGAGTGGGTTAGATCGCTGACTGAGTGTGCTGGCGATGAGGTGCTTAATGCGGAAAGTGCGGGTTCTCTTTCCAGATGGAATTTAACCACAAAAGGCCTCTAATCCGTACTTCTACACATGCTACATTTGCCCACTTTCTACAAGGTATTGTACATCTGTTTTTACTTTACGGCTCCCCACTTACTTCTGTCTGCCACACCTCTTTCTTTCTATTCATCATCAGCGCTCACTAGTTCCTCCACACTTCTCTTGTGCCTCTGATATGTCTCTCATTCTACCAATCCCTCTTCTTCCCATGTCCACATTCCCTTGTGCAACTACCATCTCCGTCCCCCCAACCCTTCTTACATATTCGTTCATGATCGTACTGTACATCCAAAACATGCAATCAATGATAGCAAGAACACTATGGTGGTTTGTCAGTAATATAAAGAGATAATATGTCTGATATTTTCTGTAACAAAACAAATTGTGTACATATATAAACCTGACATTTCCCTGTTCCGGAAAGAGACCTAAGCATACATTGTCCTCTTTAATTAGAAAGTACGACCACAATAATGTACAGAGAGTCAAAACGGTAAACAGAAAGGCACCTATTTCACTGGACCGTTATATAAATATAATATTGTACAAGGTGGCCACAGCATATTTTATAGAAATATTCTTAAAATACAAAATGAATTAACGATTCCCAACGATTTTATCAGCGTATCAAATATTTCACCCCACATGGTCGCTAATGTAAAAAAATCCGTTATGGTTCAGACTGGAGTATCGCTTCCCCTTTCAGACAAATAAACGTATATATGAAATCACTGACTGAAAAAGTATTCTCTCTCATTCTAAAATCTGAGAGACCACCCAAGTCCTGTTAATGGTTGGTACCTGATACAGACTTGTTCGACACTGGACTCCTTCCCGTACCAGACATTAATGTATCGTAAGTAGACCATAAAAGCCAACAGTTTACATATGAATACCTAGGTAACAATTCCCTAATTTACCTGGTCACTGTGACCACATGATCCGATCGACATTGTCTGACATAAGGTTCCACATTGGCAGACTACGTACACCACCAAAAATGCCATAACTATATGCATTACAGGAAACAGAGCCAATTTGCACCGTGTTGGCATCAATGGCAATCATTTCCAAAGGAAGCCAATGCCAGAGAAAAGTCTGCTAGGGCGTACAAGCGTTTGATTAGGAGTTCAGTAAACAGTGTGTGATATCTACTCTTACTTCCAGTTTTGTCCCAGACGCCGGGTGCACGCATGCGATCAACTAATTTCAAGTGCCACTGGTTTGCGTATCGTTGCGTGCTGTTGCAATCATTGATGTCCGGAGACTCTAGTTTTGAACGGTACACGTAGTTTGCTTATAGTTTTAAGATAGCTGATGCGACATAAATATGACTTCATTAACCAGTGAACAACATAATCATTGTTTGTTTGTTGTATAACGCCGCATATTCAGCTATACGGAGTTGGTCTGTAAATAATCGAATCTGGACTAGACAATCTAGTGATCAATATCATCAGCATCTACGCAATTGAAATACGACATGTGAGACCAAGTCAAGGAACCTGACTACCCGATCCCGTTAGTCGCCTCTACAGGCATGGGTTGCTGAAGATTAATTTCAACCCGGATCGTCACGGGTAACAACATAATGAAGTCTGAATTCGACTTCTTTAATTTCTTTCGTTCCTGGGCGTCTTGGTCATTTGCTTGTCATCGTATCCCTACGGTGTGGACAGTCATTATTTTTGTCGGGATTGTCTGGTCCACAATTAATTAACTACAGACCGCCGTCATATAGAATATTGATACATGCGTTGTGTTAAAATTCAGACATTGACGGTCATGAAGGTAAACGTGAGGATTTACATGGATACCACTCAAATAATACAAAGAACTTTTCATGAATCTTGGAAGCGATGCGACCAGATGAGTGAAAACCATGCACAATATGATGGTGCCAATTAAGACTCGTCCTTGGGCATTTCAACATTCTGCTTATGTTGGAATGGCACATATTATTTCCCTCGAGTGCGACAAACATGATTTCCTTTTGAAACACTTAAGCATCCCCAGTCCGCAAATCCAATAGTTGGTCATTTAAGTACCCCTTCCTGATAAAGAAGATCAACATCTCCAAGGTTGAAATATATCTTTTGAAGTTAATGTCTGTATTATTGTTTATGTACACTAATATATATAATAACTTTAACAATAAAATTTGTGTCAATGAAAAATCCTAAAGAAAACACAATTTTAGGTTCCTGTCATGAAGACCCCTCAGACACTATATGAGTTCCCGGGAACTATTTTTTATAGCAAATCGACTTTTGCTTATATAAGGTGTCCGGGTCATCTATATATCATATATCATGTCATGCCTGATCCATAGCTATATTTGTATATCACATGTCATATTTTAGGTATATAGGTATTTTTTTAGTCACGTTTTGCTTTTTGCACTTTTTCAGTTGCATCTCTATTATGAAACTGGTAGAAACGATGTCAACACACAAATATTCTTCCATCGTGTCTAATTGCTTCGTATCAACAAGGTTTCAGAAATCAGATCATTATCGTAAAAGGAAACATTTGTTCACGCGCACCTCATCCCATGTGACGCATCCGGGCAACATAACGCGCGTGACAGAAGGAGGTTAAGTCAAGCCTGTCCCGTGAAGATCCGGATTAGAATAATTGACAAACCCGTGCTTGTCGTTTGTGACTATCGGGATGGGGTGGCCAGGCAAGCTGACTTGGTTGACACATGTCATCGCATCCTAATTGTTTAGATGGATGCTCATGATATCATTCACTGGATTGTCTGGTCCAGACTCGAGTATTTACAGACGCGATATAGCTGGAATAGTGTGAGTGCGTGAGTTTAGTTTTACGCCGCTTAGCAATATTCCAGCAATATCACGGCGGAGGAGACCAGAAATGGGCTTCACACATTGTATTCATGTGGGGAATCGAACCCGGGTCTTAGGCGTGACGAGCGAACGCTTTAACCACTATGCTACCCCACCGCCCCGGTAATTCAAGAAATGTCATAGTGGACACTCAGAGGAATTTATCAAGTATGACACGTCGGGCGATGCTATCCTATGCTGTGACCTTTACTTGAAGGTTTCACTTCTCCTTACTTCCCGGCTCTGATTCCACGGACATTTTGAGTGGCGAGTGTTACCGGTAGCACAGGACATCTTACTCTTCTTCGCGAACACCTGGCGCCATCACTGATTTTCATTGATCCTTTCTCATCATGTTCGTCACTTTCTGGCCTTTAACACAGAATCAGTTTCTCTAGATGTTCTTAGAGTATTCCCTGGCGTACACTGACAGCTCTACATCAAGACACTCCGATGGAACGGTTCCTGGCTTCGGTTGCATCATTTCTGACGCTGCCAGAAGGGTGGTTGGTTGCACCATTTGTGATGCTAACAGAAGGGTTTGGGATTGCAGCATTTGTGATGCTAACAGAAAGATGGTGGGTTGCAGCATTTGTGAAGCTGCTAGAAAGATGGTGGGTTGCATCATTTGTGATGCTAACAGAAGGGTGGTAGGTTGCATCATTTGTGATTCTAACAGAAGGGTGGTAGGTTGCATCATTTGTGATGCTAACAGAAGGGTGGTAGGTTGCATCATTTGTGATGCTAACAGAAAGATGGTGGGTTGCATCATTTGTGATGCTAACAGAAAGATGGTGGGTTGCATCATTTGTGATGCTAACAGAAAGAAGGGTGGTAGGTTGCATCATTTGTGATGCTAACAGAAGGTGGTAGGTTGCATCATTTGTGATGCTAACAGAAAAGGTGGTGGGTTGCATCATCTTGTGATGCTAACAGAAAGATGGGTAGTAGGTTGCATCATTTGTGATGCTAACAGAAAGATGGTGGGTTGCATCATTTGTGATGCTAACAGAAAGATGGTGGGTTGCATCATTTGTGATGCTAACAGAAAGATGGTAGGTTGCATCATTTGTGATGCTAACAGAAAGATGGTGGGTTGCATCATTTGTGATGCTAAAGAAGGGTGGTAGGTTGCATCATTTGTGATGCTAACAGAAGGGTGGTAGGTTGCATCATTTGTGATGCTAACAGAAAGATGGTAGGTTGCATCATTTGTGATGCTAACAGAAAGATGGTAGGTTGCATCATTTGTGATGCTAACAGAAAGATGGTAGGTTGCATCATTTGTGATGCTAACAGAAAGATGGTAGGTTGCATCATTTGTGATGCTAACAGAAAGATGGTAGGTTGCATCATTTGTGATGCATCATTTGTGATGCTACAGAAGAGGTGGTAGGTTGCATCATTTGTGATGCTGCCAGAAAGATGTTGGGTTGCATCATTTGTGATGCTGCCAGAAAGATGTTGGGTTGCATCATTTGTGACAAAAAAGATGCAAGTGGATCATGCATCATTTGTGATGCTGACAGGAGCATCCTTGGTGGGTCCTGACAAAATGCAAGTGGATCACAGTGTTTTACTGGAGCATCCTTGTTTTACTGCAGTATCTCAGTTGAATAGCACTATAAATCCGTCTTAATTCGGACCTGTACACAGCCAGACTCATGTGCATTTACGTCTTACTGTGAAATAACCTGCACGCACTTTTAAACCCATTTGTCTTTACAGTGCGGTAAAAGTTGTGTTACAACATAATCGGCATGTTGTGGCAGTATCTCTAACGATAAAATGGAAAATCAGTTTTCGAAGAGATTATTGTATTTTCTTCACGAAATATTTTGAAAAATGTGATTATTATGCCAAATGTTGAATAAAAGATTGGTGAATTAAAGGGGAGAATTTTGACCCAGTTGCACTGAAAGCCATGAAGAAGTTAAGTCACTGAGGGTCATCGTTAAACTGTCACAGAACTGCGTGTATTGGCTATCGCTGAGGGCGACTGAATCAAAAAGATACTCTAGCATGCAGTCATCTCATTTCTTGCTGGAGTCCCCACAGATACAAGATTGTTCTAACATGTTTTCCGAACGTCTCAATTTCATTGAACCACGCCGCTAGGAATAGATGCTACCTACTTAAATATTAATTATAAGTTTGTGAAACAATTTATTCTTCTTCTTTGTGCACTCAGGTTCAATCGAAGACAATTGTACAGAAGAACACAAGTTGACTCCATTGGCGTCCGAATGTCCAGCTAGGGTGTCCCGTGACACACTACGGCCTCAGCAACCGGTAATTACGATATCTTCCCAAGTCCTAATTGAAGACGATGATGAGGTGGAGGAAAGAGCCAGTGTTTTGTATCAATGTACACCGAGGCAGCTCGCAGTCAAAACCTTTCCTTGCTGTGCATCGCAGAGTGGTTCAGCGACTTCAAACGTTTCGAAACACCCTATTATCCCTCTCTATCGACAGTTGTCATCTGGGTGGTTTCGGGACAACACCGTTGTGGTGTATGTGGCTTTTCTTGACGTCACATTTGGAGGAAAAAACAAGTGAGGATCCAGGCATTAGTCATTATCTGTCTCGGGGGAATTAATTGAGTAAGTTCCGATCTTAGCGATGGACATTCAGCATTTTTTCACGTGGCACAGATAATCCTATTTCCGAGTTTCGAGTAGGTCATTCTATAATAAAAGAAATTTAAATCTGAGAAATCAGCTGAGTTTCTCTAATGGAACGACGACATAATTTGTGACGACAAAGCGTTCATTTGACGTCATATTACGATAGCTGTCAACGGAATAGATAAGTGGAAGAACTGGAACTAAATAGCCAATCAGAAAGAAACATAAAATGATTAATTGAATGAGACTCTTTTCACCCATGTAGCTGCTCTGGATAAAGTTATATACTGTCTTGTAACAAATGTATATGTATCTTAGTACAGATTGCAGATTCGCAGACTTGCCTGGTAGATTAAAAGCAATGTTAACCACATCTGTCAAAACATACGTAGCAGGGTTAAATAATGTATCTTAAGCTTTACGATAAAAATGTATTTCATATATATGCAAGACAAACACATATATTGTATATATTATTCATGTCCTTTAAATATTTATCATATCACATGTATCTGTGTTATTCAGGTCTGTTATATTAACGCAAATATGTTATATTTCTACATACCCTTGATGCGTTATACAAGTTTGGTAATATACATCTGACATGGACCGCCGTCATATAGCTGGAATATTGCTGAGTGTGGCGTTAAACAACATCCAAACCAAACCAAAGCATATACCATGGTCGTCTCATCCTGCACGTGGAATTGCCACGTGGATGGAGGTTCATTACCATACTGGGATACCACACCACTGATGCCATACCACCTAAGTCGGACACGTGGAACCCGTCCTGGAGCTGTAGTGACATGCTGCAGGCGCCGATACACGCCGTCGGATACGATGGCACCGAGTGCACTTGGCCAGGGTTAACAGTAAATGAAGATCATAGGTGGTCACCAATCCTCCATGTCGTACTCTGAGGGTGTAATTCGTAATGATAGCCCATCTTGATAGTCTTACTGATATGGTAAGGAAAGTGTCACTTTAATAAGCTTACCACATGAACCAAAAATGTCGATACTATGTCAAATGAGATACACCAGAACGGAATGTAGGCAATTATCTGCATTCAGAAACCTGTGAATATATAATGTCAGCGCTAAAGATTAATAAAAAAAACCCAAAATGAGCAAGATAGCTGCGAACATTATTTGAGTGGATCACTAAAATCCTTTGATGACACCCGGTGTAAGCATGTCCAGCGTGTTTGTGCGTGGATCCCTTAACTGAGTGTTGGTGATACAAAAATATACAAAAGTAAAATAATCTCAAATAGTTAAGGGTAAACTAAAAAATAGCGGTCTCAGGAAACGGTGCTCAGAGGGAAAATGAAGTTCTAACAAATTCAGAACTGTAGTAACAACAAGGCTAACATTTCCTTCAGCTGGTTCAAGAAGAAAGATGCCTTTCGAACAAATGCAGGACAATAATAACCATGAGTGTAACATTTCCAACATTAGCTCAAGGAGAAAAAGGCCGTTGGAACAAATAGAGCACTGTACTAACCAAAAGGTTAACATTTCCTTCAGCTGGCTCAAGAAGAAAAATGCCTTTCGAACAAATGCAGAACTATAGTAACTATAAGTTTAACATTTCCAACATTAACTCAAGAAGAAAAGACAATTCGAACAAATGCAGAACTCTAGTATGAATAACGTTAACATTTCCCACATCTGACCCAAGAAGGAAAAAGACGCATAAACAAATGCAGAATTGTAGTTACCACGGCGTCAGCATTTCCTACAACTACTCATGAAGGAAATGACGCTTGAATAAATGCAGAACTGTAGAAACCATAACGTAAACAAATGCAGAATTAGTCCCGGCGTCACATTTCTGACTACCAAGAGGAAATGACGCTTGAAAGAACTGTAGAAACCATAACGTAAATATTTCCCACATCTGACCCAAGAAGGGAAAGGACGCATACACAAATGCAGAACTGTAGTAATCATAATGTTAACATTTCCTACAGCTACTCAAGAAGGAAAAGGCCATTCGAACAATTGACAAAATGTAATAATCATATATTTAGTCTGATGAACATAATATGGAACGGTAAAGTGACTTTCCTTGTTATCAATAGTTGATATATAATGTGATCACATTTTCCACAACTGACAAATGTTTTGACTTTGATAGAGACAAAGTGAAAATACTCCTACCGATCACTGGAACTGGAGCTATAATTTCCCAAACGGTATTCGCTGGAACGTTCATCATCACGAGTATAAGAAAAGGCAACCCTTTTGATCTTATGATTGAGTCAGCAGATGATGAATGAACAAAACAACCTTAATCTGTGGGAAATAAGAAGGCATTGACTACAGAGAGTAACCGCCAAATTATTAATGCCTAGTCACGTAGGACGATGTTCAAACATGATCCCGTAGTGGAATATTAGTTGCATCCCATTAACAAGGTCAAACACAGACACCACAAGGTCAAACAAGAATGTTTAAATTAAATAGAAGTCATCGCTCTTGAGAACTATTTCTGTTTTATGCATATTTTTGGCAAAGGGACAAATGGATTGGACAACATTGTGTAACTTATGTAGCCGTTTCTAGTACTCACAAATGATCCTGCAGAAAAGATTAAGCATATAATGCTGACCAATGTTAAAATGTTACTATGATTCACATAAAGTCCAATCAAAATACATTTATTCTGAAATATAATTATACATCTTGCAATACATAACCATGAAGACATTAAGGTCGTGATTCATAATTTGCACGTGCATGTTAATGCGAAGCGCACTATTTGGATGTTAGCGTGTTTGCTGGGACCATGTTAGTCACACATTTGCCTTTTTAATGTGAAACATTCAACTAACGAACTGTGGTTGTTCAGCTCTGAGGTGCTCGTAAAAACACTGTCACCACGACAACCATATTTGGTTGCTGCAGCTACGGAATCGAAACCAAATGCAAATTGCCATGCTCACAGCTCGACTGAATCCTGGATTGAGATCAGTTACTGGCAGAATCGTATGCAACCGGCCCCGATGTCCATGCAAACTCCAATGTTGCTTATACTTCGCTTTCAGGCACACGTACTTTGGTGCAGACAGCATTTGGGGTTCAGAAGACAAAATTAGCAGACTATAAGTCCAGGTTTAATAATGTCAGCCCTGATAGTTGAGCAATGGTCTAAAGGCGTCCAGTAGAACGTTTTAGCGACTGTTGCGTTACTCAAAGTGGATTGTTTGGGCCTGGCAATGGAATGGTATGGAGTGACCCTTTGGTGTCCACAACTCGCCATTGTTGATGGCAATTTGTAAGATGTACGACACCACCCAATGTCACGTTCCATCCTTTGCGCAAATTCAGCATATTGCAGAAGGATAATGACCTCCTACATGTTCCAGATGTTTTGAGGTAACATAACATTCCTGCATTAAAAGGACCGCCTCCGCGGTGTAGTGGTTAGAGCGTCCGCCCGGAGAGCGGAAGGTCGCGGGTTCGATCCCCGACCGCGTCAAACCAAAAGACGTTAAAATATGGTACTTGTTGGTCGCTGCCTGGCGCTCGGCATTAATGGGTACAACAAGGACTGGTCGGCTCGGAGTCAGTATAATGTGTCTGAGTGGGGTATTCATACTTCACTGCGGCATGGTATCTCAGTGGGCTAGCACTATAAAACCAGCTTCAGTCTGGGCTAGTACAAGCAGCCGCACATACACATACACACGCATGCATGTCGTCATATGAGCGAAATATTCTCAAGCACGACGTAAAACCCAATTTCACCTCACCTCACTTCACCTCCTGCATTACCATAGGTGGCTGCTCCCCCCTTCACTGAGTGAGGGAGTTTCGTTTTACGCCGCATTCAGCAATATTCCAGCTTTATGGTGGCGGTCTGTAAATATTTGAATCTGGACCAGACAACCCAGTGATCAACAGCATGAGCATCGATCTACGCAATTGGGATACGATGGTTCACTGAAAATGGCTTGGATGATATGGAACGACGCCTACAACAGACCAGAACCAGCACGTAGCACAAGCACAACGACATCACCCCTCATTTAAGGCGTGTTTCTCTGTCACCGGTCAGCAAGTATAGGTTTTTGTAATAATTTGATGATGATAAAATATTGATCAGACAAAGGACCAAACATTAGGTTATCATTTTCAATAACATAACATTGTATATATAAGATGCTAGTGCAAAAGAATACCCAATCGTGACTATCCTCAGAAAGATTATATTTGGTGTCAACGGCAAAATACGTATGAAAACCTTATGAATGAACCACTGAAAATCAGTGCCGACAGCAGGTGTTCGCTAAAAGCATGTCTTTACCTACTAATACTATCCGCCGTTCGTACAATTTGCTTTAAAAGTTAGTATTTACAGTCCGACACCTCACAACGATACTCTTACCATGCGACGTCGGAAAGTAAACAGTGATTAAAACTAATACCTTTGAAGCACATACTTTTTTCAATTAGTAATCAAAGTGGTATGCCAATGTTCTCAAATAATTTCTATTTCTCCTTAGTAATGTTTTTATTCTATCTGGGATATTGCTGAGTGCGGCGTTAAACAACAAACCAACCAATCATTATTCTATCTCCTTCTACATCATTCTCCGTCATTGATATCCGTTTTAAAAATTAAAATGCATGGCTACACATTACACACAAAGTGAAATGAAATAAATGTCTTTTCTGATTAGCGGCAACCATCCTTTATGTACCGTAATGAAATGGCGAACATAACGGCATTTATCATGTTCTCCATATGCCCTACATCCGACTGCATATTTAATCTCTATTTATACAATATGAACATAAAGGTCAAAATATTTAGCAAATACAAAATATGAAATTCAAATGACCTCATTTATAATCTATGACACACATTCATTTCCTTACCCACGTCAAATCTAGAAGACAAGAAAGTTCATTTTCATAAGACAGCACGCCAATGGCTCACCTCAAGGTATTAATAGTGTTATGGTTTCATGGCCAGAATCCCCCAACCTAATCGACAACATATGCTATTCATTTTCTCGAAAAAGATAATGATAGATTTCGTCTCCTCTATCACACTTCTGGCATAAAGTAATAAATCTTTTTTTAAATTAACGGAAACTATCGATTTGGTAATTTTTTAAAGATTACAAAATGTCCGTGCGTGATTTAGGAGCTTGACTCAGATTTGTTTTACATGAAGGATCCAGTTGATGTTAACGGCCGCATCATGGCAAATAAGATCTGTGTTTCACAATACAAACTGACAGACTAAAGAAATATACACCCATGTGTGATGATGACTCAAGATGAAAAAAACGTGAAATGGTTATTCTATAGTGATGTATTGGGTGCGGGTATCATTGTTGTCTTTTAAATGAAACGTATTAGACACATGCTAATGTTTTTAACGAGCAGTTTCATTCTTGCATTTGCAAGTTGTTCTTCTGACATATTCAAGTATATTGAAATGACCTAAAAGATTAGAAAAGGATATCACTGTTATCTTTTAAAATAAACGTGTGAGACATGCACATGTTTTAAAGAGCGTTTTCCTTTTTGCATTTGCATGTAGTTGTTCTGACATAGTCAAGTATATTCAAATGACGTTAGAATAACAACCAAATTATCTGTTCTACTTCAAGAGAATTGATGAAAAAACCCGGTTATCTGCCTTGATTTTGTTGTTGCATATTTGTCAGTCTTCTTCTATATCTCCTAACAAAATAATAAAGAGTGGAAGACTCACTGATATTCAAGAATGTAGAATATGCGTCCGGAACAAACATCTGAAACCAGCGTTTTCGAATAAGTTGACCAAATTGATAATTTTAGTATCATTACAGGGTTAGAGTCAACGAAATTGTTGAAATAGAGAAAGTCGTTTTTCTAAGATTCCATATAATAGTGTTCGTAACAATTGTGTTTGTTTGCTTTACGCCGCACTCAATAATATTCCAGTTACATGGTGGCGGTCTGTAAATAATCGGTAAATAGTCGCCTCTTACGACAAGTATGGGTTGCTGAAGACCAATTCTAGTTAAGATCTTCACGGGTTCGTAACAAATGCTTCTTTTGCAAGTTTCGTAAAACTTCGAAGGTTTTCTTGCATGTTTCGTAATATTTCGTAACATGCTCTGTCATCGTATCGCATGGTGACAAACACTTTATTGTCTAGTTCAGACCCGATTTGTTTACAAACAACATCATACAGCTGTAATACTGCTGAAACAAATATCTGCTCATGATATAGTCACCACTGTACAATCGACTCTGCTTTTGGCAGAGATTTCTTATGAATGTGGAAAGGGTTTTGTCGCTTCTATTATGATGGTAAATTATGTTATTGTACTTGGTATAATGCTGCGGAAGTCAATGCTTCTATGTTCATGGTAACACGTACGTTGCAGATAAGGCTTTGGTGTCTTGATGAAGGTTATTGCTTGTGTTTCTTCACTACACAACACTTTCTATTAATCTAGACTTCTCAACCATTATGCAAAAACTGTGTTGCGTTGTAGTGGTCCTTTCCGCGTTCAACATCTCGAATTGATTGTCTGTCAAGTCACGTTCATATGCGTGGTTGCATAATAGTTTTTGTGTGTAAACTTCAATAAAGTGTCATGCTTGTGTCTTACGTGAAACGCGGACATGACATCAAAAAAGATTCTAGTTTCAGGCAGTTTGCATTTTTTGTTGAACGCTCAGCAATCTTGCAGATATGACGACGAACCGATGATGATATAATGAGCTGTCGAGGTACGATGATGACACAGTCACGGAATCCACCAAGCGTAATCACCAGATCCTTTACGGTAAACAAGGTAACTGTTGACCAGTAATCACTGTTATGATAAACAAGGCTAAAGATGACAAGTAATCACCATTACGGTAAACAAGGTTACTGATGACCAGTAATCACCATTACGGTAAACAAGGCTACTGATGACCAGTAATCACCGTTACGGCAAACAAGGTTACTGATGACCAGTAATCACCGTTACAGTAAACAAGGCTACTGATGACCAGTAATCACCATTACGGTAAACAAGGCTACTGATGACCAGTAATCACTATTACGGCAAACATGGTTACTGATGACCACTAATCACCGTTACAGTAAACATGGCTACTGATGACCAGTAATCACCATTACGGTAAACAAGGCTACTGATGACCAGTAATCACTATTACGGTAAACATGGCCACTACTGATGACCACTAATCACTAATCACTATTACGGTAAACAAGGCTACTGATGACCAGTAATCACCATTATTACGGTTACTGATGACCAAATCACTATAACGGTAAACAAGGTTACTGATGACCACTAATCACTATTACGGTAAACAAGGCTACTGATGACCAGTAATCACCATTACGGTAAACAAGGCTACTGATGACCAGTAATCACTATTACGGTAAACAAGGTTACTGATGACCACTAATCACTATTACGGTAAACAAGGCTACTGATGACCACTAATCACTATTACGGTAAACAAGGCTACTGATGACCAGTAATCACCATTACGGTAAACAAGGCTACTGATGACCACTAATCACGAATACGGTAAACAAGGCTACTGATGACCAGTAATCACCATTACGGTAAACATGGTTACTGATGACCACTAATCACGAATACGGTAAACAAGGCTACTGATGACCAGTAATCACAATTACGGTAAACATGGTTACTGATGACCACTAATCACGAATACGGTAAACAAGGCTACTGATGACCAGTAATCACTATGATGGTAAACATGGTTACTGATGACCACTAATCACGAATACTGTAAACAAGGTTACTGATGACCACTAATCACAATTACGGTAAAAAAGGTTACTGATGACCAGTTCCAAACCTGAACGCACGAAACCAGATATTTTGCTGTCTTGGAATACAGAGCTCAGGAGACTACTGGTTGCCTTTTAACTATATTTACTTGCAATTTAGAGTATGCCAACAGACCACACATATAAATATCATTGCAGTGCGTGATTACCTTTGTATGCGATAATGGTCAGTGGCAGGAAAAAGGAATCGTTCGTTCGCAGTGGTTAGATTGCTACCGGAAGTGTGATTGTGTGCTACCTCCCTTCGTATTTGTTCACATATATGACATTCAATTTCAACTTATCGTTTCAAAAATCGTGATGTGTTTCCAGAAGGCTGTTTTACCTTTATATGAGGTGAGGTGAAATTTGGTTTAACGTCGCACTTAAGATTATTTCGCTCATATGACGACGTGCATGCTTGTTCATGTGCGGCTGCTTGTACTAGCCCATACTTAAGCTGGTTTTATAGTGTCAGGATACCATGCCGCAGTTAAGCATGAATTACCCGCTCAGACAGATTATACTGACTCAGAGCCGACCAATCCTTGTTGTACCCATAAATGCCGAGCGCCAGGCAGGGTACAACAAGTACCATAGTTTAACGTCTTTTGGTATGACGCGGCCGGGGATCGAACCCGTGACCTTTCGCTCTCCGGGAGGACGCACAACACCACGGAGGCGGTCACCTGTATATGACCGACGAAAGGGAGGGCCAATGCATTTTACGACCTTCCATGTGTCTTATCTACTTCCTAGACGCGGAATAGATGCCTATCTGAAAGCACCTTACCATATTCAAAGCATGTGCTTCTCTCAACACATTCGACACTGACAATTTCTAAGATTCGTTACTTATGCCATAGAGCCTGTTATTGATGCAGCCACTTATTAGACACTTTATATTGCCTTTTGTCAATGTAACTATGTTTAAATGAAATTTGTTAGCTATTCATTGATATTGGTGGTCACATACTGTCAAAACTTTCTTTTTGCACGAAGCGATTTCTGGGTTATTGCGTTGCAATATGGAAATCATGTCATTATACAGTACATACATATTTATCATGATGGAAAGCTTTTGTAAAATGATACATCGACATGATTTATCGTTGCTGCATTACAAGTTGAAAAAAGCGGTGATGAATCATGTAATATGTCTCGACGACAGTCAGAGATATCATAAAAGCATTGGTAAATGTATATTCATATTGATTTATTGCTGAATATGTTATATGCCAATCTCGTTTTTGTTTAAGGTTTTGTCGTCAAGATCATAAAAACGAATTGTTGGTGTTAAATCTAAAACAATGCCTGATTTAAGGAATTATTCGTTGTTTGCCAAGTTGTAAAAAGAAGCCAGTCTACTCTGTATACGCTGTGACTGGTTCATAGTACATGGAACCTTTTGGACGAAATATGATATTATCATAGGCTGGGATTTGAGTTATAATTGAAAATATTCAAACACTTATTTCTGTTTCTATACTTATATATGTGAAAATATTCTTTCTGTTAATTTTTGTACCTATGTTTATCATATGGCTTGTTGGATTAGATTACTGCAATCCAGAAATTTCACAAATATTGTCAGTGTGTATGTATCCACATATATTAGGAACTAATTGAATTCTGTATTAAGGTATCGAGGGCCATAACTTAATGACACCTTATCGGTGAACGAGAGGTATGTATTTCAGTTATTTATTATGGGAAGAGAATTGTGACAGTATTGTTAACTTTTAACTCTTATAAAACTTTAAAATCTTGATAATGGTGTCAGCATTCATGGCCTCAATTAGGCTGTTTTATTATGATAATCAAGTGGAGGACAGTTCTAAAGTTGACCACATCAGTGACTATAGTGACGTCCTATGTAGCTCCCTATTCTGTGCCTGTGAAGATCCGGGTTAGACCACCGCCATATACCTGGAATATTGCTGAGTACGGCGTAACACGGCGTAACTCATTGACTCACTCCCCAAAATCTACTTGTTGATATTTGTATGTTTCACCGAAAAGCTGCCTTCTGAATTCATGTATGTCAAGGTCAGGGGACAATCTGAAGATCTGTAACACAGATCTGGCAAAGCACCAAAGAAGACATCCTTGTAAGGTTAACCGAATCAAAGATGCGGTTCTGTTATTCAAACAACAGGAGTTACATGTATACATGATATATATACATGAACATGTCATAAATTCTAGTGAATTTTGTCAAGAACGATCACCGTCCTTGGTTCCCTGGCCATAAACAGTCACACTGCAACATCAAGTCATGATTTGTAGAACAGGTCTAGATTTCCATAAAGAAATACTATTTTTTCACCATATTCATTAAAACGGAATCCCCAAAAGGTATTAAAACAACCCACATCCGCATATTTGATGCACTCCATGTAAATGTATCTATGTCTCACCAAGAAAGAAGAAACATATGCTTCACACTATCTCCAAGGCATTTGACCTTGCACTGTCCTGAATTGACAAATGTGCAGTTCTACAATATTAATTCCAAAGACAATATACGTTACACACCGTATGAAAGTATGGGTCAAAAGGTCGTATGGAGGCAACAACACACCAGACATGCTGCCTGTTCTCCTGTTGGCGAAGAATTACGCCAGGCCATCACATACGCAATGTTATAACTCATAACACACCTCCCCTTGCGGACAAAACAAGAAATGCGATATTTTTCTTCTATTGATTTGTCTGTCATCTGCAAAGCGGATCAATACCAGGCCACGGGGTGGAGGCATTTGTCCACGACCTTCATCAGTAAGGACTTGATCGGGCGCTTCAATCGTGGGCAGGTCATCCAATGATATTGTGGTCGATCTCTGCTTCTCATGACAACCCAAGAGACCTCGGTCTAAATTGTCTGTAATGAACATGAATAATATTGTCCCCGAGAGCCGTCACGTCAAAATGCGAATACGGTACCACACAACTGAACATGAATATCATTCACTTGAATAATGGGCAACAATGACAGCTGTTTTACGTATTGTTAACCATGCAGCCATGATCACAGTTTGACGTTTATGTGTGGATGATGTGACTGCTTGTCCAAATGACTTTGGTGACATTTGAATTGTTGCTTGAATGTTCCAGCTGAATGTTAGGAAAACATTCCGTGTTTTCTTCTGAAAATACCTCTTTTGGTGTTCTAAATTTTGAAAGGTGTTATGCTTTCCGTTCCGCAATTACTATCTCAATCAAAATCGAGTCAAATGGAGAAACACTGACAAAATAATTATAATTACATGTTTACGCATGACAATTTAGTATTACTATAGTGAGTGAGTTTTTAGCAATATTCAAGCAATATCACGGCGGGGGGACACCAGAAATGGGCTTAACACATTCTACTCATGTGGGGAATCGAACCCGGGTCTTCGGCGTGACGAGCCAACGCTTTAACCACTATGCTACCCCACCGCCCTTATTCTTATTATTCTTATAAAGCTGAAACGGAACCATCATATTCTCTGCTTCCCTCAACACCTGTTTCAATGACACCACACGGAAGAAGTAATCTGCAATTTGATGTATCAACTAATCAAATCGATATCTACAGGTGTGTGTTGAGCTGCAGGCTTGATCCCACACAATCGGCGATTGATGACGCACGTAATCCACTTTAGACATCCAAAAGACTGTGATGGTTACCCAATCTGTATTGGGATGCAGAAAGCTGCTCCAAGGAGTTGTTAGATTATCTTTTTCGAGTGAGTGAGTTTAGTTTTACACCGCACTCAGCAATATTCCAGCTATATGGCGGCGGTCTGTCAATAATCGAGTCTGGACCAGACAATCTAGTGATCAACATCATGAGTATCGACCTACGCAACTGGGATACGATGACATGTGTCAACCAAGTCAGCGAGCCTGACCACCAGATCTCGTTAGTCGTCTCTTACTACAAGCACGTGTTGCTGAAGATCAATTGTAACCCGGATCTTCACGGGTATCTCTTTAGCAATGAAATGGAAAAAACAGAGGTCATCGAGCATCGATAACACGTTTATATATTACAATGACGAAATCTTACACTTTGCAATGTTCCTGCAGCACATCATCTGGAAAATTGTGGATTCTGAAAGCAATATCAGGAAAATGTCTGTGCTGCTAATTATTACTAGTGATATTTGTATTCGACAGCATTATGGTAAGAAGTCAGTGATCTTTACAAAACGTTCAATATTGTGTTCCTAATTTAATTATAATTTTCAACGTCAACGCCAGTGAATAATCAGTATCAATTATCAATTATTAGCCAAAACAGATAATTTGTTTTGGCGTAAGTTGCAAAACAGAGTGAACAGTGCGTGAATGAATCAATGACAGAGATAACACTAAACAATGCGCCATTTTTGGACCCTAATACAGCCTAGTAAATACCACGTTTACACGATAGTTTACCCTGCCATTTGTTAGTCATGGTGATACTATGATATGGGTACCCTTGAAGATCCGGGTAAAAATTGATCTTCAGTAACCCATGCTTGTCGTAAGAGGCGACTAACAGGGTCGGGTGGTCAGGCTCGCTGACTTGTTTGACGCATGCCATATCCCATTTGCGTAGATCGATGCTCATGCTGTTGATCACTGGATTGTCTGGTCCAGACTCGATTATGAACAAATCGCCGCCGTATAGCTGGAATATTGCTGAGCGTGCCGTTAAACAAGAATTAAACCAAACTAAGATCTGGGGTAATAAAACCCTAAAACGTTCTTAAAAATATACAAAATCAAAACCTTTCACATACTGGACTGGAATTTCAGAACAATAATGTGTGGGTAGTAAATTGAAAACGTTACAATCAAGAGTTTCTGTTTCAATGCTTGGCGAAATGGCTGAAATAACATGATCAAATTGTTCACGAAATGGTAGAACATCACCTTATGCAGTGATAAAGGTGAGGTGAGGTGAAATTGGGTTTAACGTCGTGCTTGAGAATATTTCGCTCATATGACGACATGCATGCGTGTGTATGTGTATGTACGGCTGTTTGTACTAGCCCAGACTGAAGCTGGTTTTATAGTGCTAGCCCACTGAGATACCATTCCGCAGTGAAGCATGAATACCCAACTCAGACACATTATACTGACTCCGAGCCGACCAGCCCTTGATGTACCCATTAATGCCGAGCGCCAGGCAGGGACCAACAAGTACCATATTTTAACGTCTTTTGGTATGACGCGGCCGGGGATCGAACCTGCGACCTTCCGCTCTCCGGGCGGACGCTCTAACCACTACACCACGGAGGCGGCCCCAGTGATAAAGTGGTTGTACATGGCTTGATATGGTACTGATGACAGATGTCGTTTGCAAAATGATTGAAACTCAGCTGACCTATCGAAGACAGCATGTTACTGCTGATCGCATACTATCATATGTTCTTACACTCGAAAAGCAATGTTTTGAAAAAAAAAATTCACGTTACATCTACATGTCTTAACATAACGTGATGAAACTAGGAAACCCTAATTGCAATAAGGCAAGTGAGAGAAAAAATCGATACACGATTTAAAAGTTGTACGACAACTGCCTTGAGGTTCCAATTTCAGTATATAGTCGGCGCTTATATTGACCTGGGATAAATTAGTTACTTCGTTGAAAATGTCTCCCACAGTAAATCAAGCTAAAAGGTGCTCCGCTTGTGGTATTTTCTATCTAATTAAATAAAAAGCCTTCATCGAAGCAGATATATCACCTTGTGCCTTAGAGACAGCTATGGAGGAAGCCATTCGTTGCACGAACAATCTCCCGAAAATATTTAGTGGACTTCGTTCAGCAGAACATGGTCTATTACAAAACATTCCGAAGCAGATTCATACGAATTAAGCAATATTCCAACAATACAACTGCTGGATACATCAGAAATGGGCTTCACACATTGTACCCACGGGGGGAATCGAACCTGGGTCTTCGGCGTGACGAGACAACGCTTTAACCACTATGCTACCCACCGCCCTCGATTCACACGACTCAATATATATTTAAATACAAAAATGAGGAGCTCTGAATTTAGATACAGGTACTTTCGTGTATGATTTAATTATTTAGAAAATATTTCAAATTGAAGCCTAATTCATCAAACGTAAACACATTGTTTTTTCATCAATGCAAGTGAACGGTATGCCATTGTTGACCAACGGAAACTGGTGCTCCTGGAGTCAAAGTGATGCCAGTGTGTAATTGTCTCAGTATGTTTTACTGGTTTTTAACATGCAGCCATATATTCATTGTTCTGGGTGTATAGGGGCGGTGGGGTAGTCTAGCGGTTAAAGCGTTGGCTCGTCACGCCGAAGACCCGGGTTCGAATCCCCACATGGGTACAATGAGTGAAGCCCATTTCTGGTGTCCCCCGCCGTGATATTGCTAAAAGCGGCGTAAAACCAAAAACTCAGTCAGTCAGTCAGTCTGGGTGTATAGCTCTTAAATGTGTTGTGCTGGCAGTGGGCTGCCCAAATAGCTGACCTGTTCTCTCATCACTCCAGTTCCAGGTCCATTTCCAAACCTGTCTTCCGTGATATAGCAAGACTTCAGTTGAAGGCAGCGTGCAACCATGCTCGTGCCCTCGTAGCACTCGATCAGCAGACATCCAAGTCGTAGGTGTTCAACTAACAAGGTAAACATAATATCTAGCTCTCAAATAATGTTATTCTTTATTTGACTTGAATACGTCATATCAGAAATAAGATAATCTCTTACTCGCATTCATGGTTCATGTCAAGATGGTCCTTCCTGGACTGACTGACTGACTGACTGAGTTTGGTTTGACGCCGCTTTTAGCAATTTTCCAGCAACATCACGGCGGGGGACACCAGAAATGGGCTTCACACATTGTACCCATGTGGGGATTCGAACCGGGGTCTTCGGCGTGACGAGCCAACGCTTTAACCATTAGGCTACCCCACCGCCCTTCCTTCCTGGAGAAAATGAAGAAACATAAACTGATCATGCCCAATTTTCTATAAAATGTTCGGTGCTTATGTTTTTCTCTTGATCGGTCTAAATTCGGCGTGTCATTGACTCGAAACACCTTTCCCATAAACCTTCTGGTGACGGTTTAAGGAATGTTTATTGTTCTTTTGTTATCTCGCTGGAATGTCATCATAAGCACATTATAGATATTTCCATTTTGTTGTTTTGGCGTTCACGAAGACAAACCGTCTTCGGAATACATTCATACCGGGGTATTCTCTGGACGTGGACACCCTATGTCGTGTAAAAACAGAGTCCAGAAAAAAAGTGTCTACTTTGTGCGAATGGGTTACTTCATACCATCTCAAATGAAATAAAAAAATATAAACAAATTTCCTTATTATACAGCCTGTCTGTATCCTTCCACCTGATCTAATAAAACGTCAGGGTCTGAGTGTCGTGTTCTGACGTGATGCCCTCGATGTGACGTACTCTTTTCAACCCAGAGCCAGAGGGCGAGGTTTTAACAGACAGCTGCTGTTGTGGCTACACACTTTTCAAAACAATTACACCGGTTCTATTTCTTTGTAATTGCTTTGGACATAATCTTCTTCTTTCAAACTGTGTAATGCAATTTGAAACATGCAAAAACATGGAGAACGCAATGACAATATAATGACATGATTGGTTAAAATTGAAATGAATCTAACTGTGCAGATCAGTGGGGTTTCGAATTTGTCGATATGGCGCAAGCGTAGAGTTCCGGCGATGGAGTATTGTAACCGTATGACGCACAACACTCTCTGTCTATGAACTCCAAGTGCCAGTACACCTTTTCACTTTTTAATGTCATTTCGACTTTTTAGATGATCCAACAACATAGAAAATTGTCCGAATTTGCCTGACTAACAAAGGAAAGCACGCACAGCACTATTTAAACGGGTTCCTTATAATGTTTTATCAATAACTATCCAAATTACTTTGTCCCAACATACGATATCTGAATGGATTTCATGGTCATCGTTCCACGAGCGAATGGAATGGTTCGATTCCATGGGCGCTTCACATAGACGTTAAGATGGGACTCGTTGTTGCCCTTTCAGTGGTTAGGAATAATAATAATAATAATAATAATAATAATAATAATAATAATAATAATAATAATAATAATAATAATACCGTCTCCGACATGCCTGTGGCTTTGACTCCGAGGTCCATCCATGGTACGACCCTGAACATGTCCAGGGCATCATTGAAAATGATGCTTTCAAACTTCTGTGGAATAGGCCCATATACAGCCTCAGAAGAATTCCAGCAAACAAACCTGATCTTGTCCTTTTTGATAAAGCCAATGAATTTATTTATATCATAGAATTTTCTGTCCCTTTTGACACCAATGTGATTGGCAAGATTAAGGAAAAGCATGATAAATATGCGGACCTCGCCTTTGAAATGTCTCGCTTGCATCCCAAGTACACTGTCGTCAGGCTCCCCATTGTTCTCGGTGCCCTTGGTTTGGTACCTCCTGATCTCTTGGCGCAGATCAGGAGAGTGCCCGGGTTCTCCACCGGGAGTACAGCCCTTCTGACACTCTGGGTATTGCAGACGGCTGCAGTGTTGGGGAGCCGTCATATTCTCCGGAAAGTTCTTGGTGGGTTCGACTAGGCAGCGTTTCCTGGGAGAAGTCCCATTCGCTGTCTGGGCTGCGTGTAGAGGGGGCAAGGGCCCTGAGCTGATG
Organism: Haliotis rubra; assembly: GCF_003918875.1. Classification (NCBI taxonomy): domain Eukaryota; kingdom Metazoa; phylum Mollusca; class Gastropoda; order Lepetellida; family Haliotidae; genus Haliotis; species Haliotis rubra. The sequence continues at coordinate 1,124,049 of NW_025765170.1, read as the reverse complement.
ATGAGCCTTACCAGCCTGACTGTTCCAGGATCACCCGAACCCTCTCTGCTGCATACTATCTTTAATCTGTAAAACATAATAATAATAATAATAATAATAATAGGCTATTTATATAGCGCCTTTCCACGTCACAGGGATATGCTCAAAGCGCTTCCTGAGCTCAAGTTAAAACTATATACAGGTGGCAGGTACGGATGATTGGAAGTCATTTGTAGCGGAGAAATAGATGAGTCTTTAGTCGTGTTTTGAATGTACTTAGGGAAGGAGATGATTTTAACTCGAGAGAGTTCCATAGAGAAGCTGCTGCATATGAAAAGGTTCTTAAGCCAAATGATTTTAGATTGTAGCTCGGGACAGCAAGTAACAGTTGTTGTGATGACCTTAATGGGTCCGTATGGTATTGGGGAACGAAGGGGCTGGGGAAAGAGGGGGAAGAGGGAATGGGATGAGAGTTCTGAGATCACTTTGAAACAAAAACCAAAACTTGTGCCAGAATAAAATATGTAATATAGAATAACCGTCCTCAAGATATTAACCCACATTAACATTATCCAATTGATAGGCTTGTCCTTCAGCATATAAAATGACCGCTGGTAAGTAAACAAGGGTCAAGTGCTTTCTATATGAGGAATTGAACGTAACCAGAAAAAAACAAATTTCCCACGTTTATCTTAGATGAGGTAACTTTTATCTTCCGTGTTCAGTGTTGAACGCCTTGAATAGAACTTTCAAAATGTTAGTTAACGTTTGACAGTTACGTTTGCAGCAAACCACCCAACGCCAAAGGGCTTATAGTATTTGGGATAAAGTCCACAAAATGTGTTTGTATTTGTGTTTAGATCACTACTGAAGTCATAGGGACTGTCAACAGTTAATACAAGACTTACTTGAGAGGAAATATGTTCCATGTATACAGTTTAAAACAAAAGACATGTACAAATGTCGAATTATCACCAAACTGTATGTATTTATTGCTTGTTAACTAATGCACATGGGCATGTGGCCTTTATTCTGATTAAAGTCTTCTTCTAACAAGACTATAACCGCCGTCTACAAACACATCAGAACTACCAGCAGTTCATGACACTCGCGGCACAAAGATTCACGTAGCAATTGGCCCCACTGAGGTTTCATGCTTCTTTGGGAAGCATGTCTGGGTATTCTGATTAACGCTGGCATGGCCTCTGATTACATACTTTTGTTTCACTGAACCTTTCCTATATCAGATGGAACTGAATACATGCATTACGTGCCTTTGGGGTACATCTTTCGATGTTTCAAAGCTGTTTCTCTGGCAGCTGAGTGGACCGAAATAGTGTTTTTAAATTATTGTTTACTGCAAAACGATGTTTCTAAAGATCTTCGATGAATCTGTTCGTCTGGCTGCTTCCCAGGAGATAACAACGCTGTTTCGGTGATGGCTTCTCAAACGGAGCATCTGCCAAGCTAGCACCGTGATGGTTGGTTCAGAGGGACCCTTGGGACGTGTTAAAGTAGGGCCTTGGTATTGTCATTGATCCCAGATAACGAAGCTGTTGGGACTATCAGAAAGTACGAGTTTAGAAATTGGAGGTAATGGATTATTTGGAAATATCTATGCACATCGTGCAATGTTTTTTTATAACATCACGCTAATATATTTCTCAAGTTGGATACCCTTTGTAATAACGTGCAATGTGTATGTAATTAAAAAGTCGAAGAAATGCTTACTTGTCTGCACTTGAATTGGGTTTTGGAAATATTTATTAAAGTGCTATTTCTTACGTGTTTCATTTTTATTACTCAGGAACTGTCCCACAAGAGAACAACCACTAAAAATAATCGACTCTGGAGCAGACCAATACTGATATCACAACAGCACCTTTCTAGTGGCATACTATAAGGAATACATGGTGCTGAGAATACGTTTAATTGTGAATAGCAACTCATAGGCGGATCCCAGCACACACACACACACACACACACACACACACACACACACACACACACACACACACACACACACACACACACACACACACACACACACACACACACACACTTTTGTGCTGTAGTCATGACCTCTTTCATTATTCAAAAATATTATCACCTTTCACAAACAACACAAACTGTGTGTGCAGAACTCTCGTTCTCTGTTCTCGTTATCTGTGACAGACAGAAATTGGCAAAGTATTAATAATTCAGTGTATGACAGTTTGGCCGATAAATAAATAATAAATACAACGTAGAAAATGTCAATGCCCATTCCAGATCCATTCCACAACGACGAACGCATGGATAGAGCCAGGACGAGGAATCGGAAGTGTTAACTACAGGGATTTGACACCTGTCCTCCAGGCGCTCAGGAACTGCCAAACTGTAGCGTCAATATTTCTAAGGACACTGAGGTTGTTTATGCTGTGTAACTGATATCGCTTGACTCGGCCTTAACTGCTCGGTCATGGTCTGTGATTCTCGTTTTGGATTGATTCGCTTGTGCCAGAACCTTTTGTCCAGTTTGAAACACTGGACAGCCACTGGTGAACCTGCCCTCCTGTGTTGACTTGGCACTTTAACATTCTGATCGGAGCATTTCTATATTTATCATGTTGTGATTGTGGAGAAGCGCAAATGCTATTTCAGCAATATTACTGGTATTGGGAGTAACTGGATCCGATTAGGGGATGCATGGTAGCTAATAGTTACTGTGTAGTGTTGCAAAAGACTCATCAAAGTGTTCGATATTGGAGTTAAACAAGCGACGTCTTCATGTCGCTGTGGCAGTTCGTTATTACCTCTATGGGAGGTCTAATCGTCTTTTGCAATCTTCTTCTTAAAAACGCAACATGGTACCTTTACAATGTCCAGTGAATGTCCACACGAATCGTACCAGGATTTAACTATAAATAACGGAAATACATCAATTTTCAATTTTCGAAACGAAACACAGAGACATTAATTGTATGTAGCTTAATAACTGGAGACGTACCCTCCTCTTGGCATTTCGTGACCAAGGGATATTTGTTAAACTCAAAACGGAAGGTTAACTTGGCAAAAAGCGTGGACTTGTCGTCTTGACCAAGGATATCTTCAATTACCTATTACGAAATCAGATAACCTTTTTCATGAAGTTGCCTTTTGTCTGAACAGTGGTCTTCGGGGTAATGCAGAAAATGGGTGTTGATTGTTTCACATATATATATATTTGCTTTCTCAATGCGATTGTCATCCAGTCAATACCCATATGTCCTGAAGAATAATTGAAGGAAGGTTTTTGTATTGAAGTGTTTGTTAGAAATCTCGAAGTATAAAGTTCATGTCAACAGGCAGAATGCAAAGTTACATGCCACACACACACTTTGTTATAATCTGGGTCCCGTTCCTCTAAGCGATCGTAGCGCTACGACAGTCGTAAGTCTATGTTAAAGTATGGGAGTTACGATCACCTTAGCGTTACGATCGCTTTCAGGAACAGGGCCCAGCTCGTTGGCCACTACTGGTGTCTGTTACACAAAACTAATGGGAAATATGGATCGATTGTTTTTCACTTTTTGTAATTAGATTGTTTTGTCATTAACATTTCTCGATCAATTTCGCTCTTATTTTCACAATGTTCAATCTCTGGTCCATTGCATTCAAACGATTCTTTAGTGAAATTTGTTTATCTCAAACCATTACAGTTACCTCTTTGATTAACATTTATTGGAAAGACAGTGTCCCTTTTTAGAGTCACATTTTCAATCGAGCCAAGCCAAAGTCTCAGAAAAAATGTACATTCATGTGTACACGGTGGACATTTACCGAATTTCCTGCAATTTGATTTCATTTGACATCGTGTATTTATAGTTATACAGACCATTAAGCATTTAGACATTTCACCATTTAGAGAAGAACTGGTTCAGAAATGTCTTTTGCGTTTCGGGGCGTTTCCGTTTCAACGTTCTGCAAATGAACATTGTACACCGTCGGCAGTCTTTGGGTCGGAAATTAGTTCTTCGAGCTTCTAGCTAATTCGAATTCGTTTGTGTTATTTAACCTTTATTTATGTCTTTGGGTGAAGGTTCTACGTGATGATAACTTCACATATCACGGATTATCTCCCTTTGAAATGTGAACCATGTCTTTTTGATAAGGTTAGACCCTTAATGGTATATTATTCAGGATACTGGGCAAACATTTTACTGTTAAAAGACAACGCTTTGTGACAGCAACGCCGGAATTGGAGACACTTTCACCAAAGATCAATGGATTCCAAAAAAGCAGTACATCCGATTTGTAGCAAAGCTTAATTGTATTTAGGCCACGCAGGGCGGGCATTCACTTAAGGTGATCTGCAGGGCAAGGGCGAAAGTAGGTCGCTCTGCATGTGTTGAGAAGAGATCATAATGAATTTTGTGTCACATCTTATTTAGTTAGTTCTCTTCTCTGACCCGTGAATAAGCCCAGGATGCACGAAGATATGACAGTCACGGATCTGACTAGGCTTCAGTAGAACATTTACTCCCAGTGCAATCGTGTATTTGGAATAAGGTTGATATTTGTAATGTCACACGGCAGACCGGTTTTTGAAGATGGATACATTAAATTGATCTGACACTTACGCGTTTACTGGTGATGACAAAGTTCGGTTGCATGCCTAACATTTGTAGGATTTGTGAAACCCCTTCTTGTGTACGTCGTACGTCTTGCTTTGAAGGCGGTTCAACACCACATGGACACCATATGTGAAGTCTATTTGCCAGGCGCCTCTATAAAAGAAGCAAAATTGACTCGTTCCCCAAACTATTGTAAAAAGTCATATGTCCTTAGATTTCAAAGAAGGCACATTAACTGGACATGCATGATGTTGTAAAACTTAAACAGAATATATCCAGTGTTAAACAGCAAAACCCAGCTTGCCACACCCCACCACACCTAAAAACCCACACAAATACCTGGTCTTAGATTTTGTGTTCCTCGTAGAGCCATTACTGGATTATGGTTAAGCTTGCTGACAACTATCTACTCCTGTTTCTTATTGACATAATACGATCAATTCACAGTGATATCCATTAAAGTATTGAACACATCTTGAAGAAGTAATTCTTTATCCCCTGATAAATGCCACACGCATGGCTTGGTTTGTGAGTGAATGAGGAAACAAGGAGGATTTGACTCCAACTGCTGTATGTATTACACGGATCATTTATATCTGATTACTGTCTTCGAGTGTTTGCGCTCACATTATTGTCGAATCCAGATTCACCATATGATGGAGCTAAAGTTAAACTTCTTAGCCAAATTACCTTGTTTTGATTTTGACAATCTGAGCAGAAATTCTAAAAATATACAATGATTATAAGCCAATAAAGTTAACCCAAATACGGATATTCGGCATGAAGAGCGCATAGTATACTTTGCCGACATATGCACAGGAGTCCTTTGTTTAATATATACATTATATATATATATATCTATATATATATATATATATATATATATATATATGTGATATATATCTAAAGAAGAAATAGTTGGACGCATCTTGCTTTTACACCTGCAGAAATCACGTGTGTGTGTGTAATATATATATATATATATAGTGTGTGTGTGTGTGTGTGTGTGTGTGTGTGTGTGTGTGTGTGTGTGTGTGTGTGTGTGTGTGTGTGTGTGTGTGTGTGTGTGAGTGTTACTTATTTATATGCCACCTGACCATATGTTGCACACATTAACAGGAATCTATTGGTGTTAAACAATAGAGATAATATGATTTGGTGCCTGAGCCCGTGCTTAACAATTATCCTACAAACTGGGGCAATTTGTGGTGTATTTGAATCGAGGATAGTATTTGAAGTCCAAAGCTTTAATAAAGCCAGTGATGCAGTGGGTACTATTACAAATCGTTACGTTTATATTAGTCAGTAATAATAGCATAATAAAATCAATGATGACCTCTGGTTTTTTTCCATTTCATTGCTAAAGAGATACCCGTGAAGATCCGGGTTACAATTGATCTTCAGCAACACGTGCTTATCGTAAGAGACGACTAACGAGATCTGGTGGTCAGGCTCGCAGACTTGGTTGACACATGTCATCGTATCCCAGTTGCGTAGGTCGATACTCATGATGTTGATCACTGGATTGTCTGGTCCAGACTCGATTATTGACAGAACGCGGCCATATAGCTGGAATACTGCTGAGTGCGGCGTAAAACTAAACTCACTCACTAGAAAAGAGAACGCCAAAGCCTCAATTATCAGCCAAAGCAGATCCCATGACAACAAACGATGCTCAGTTCGTGTTGTTAATACAGTCCAATAAACTAGAATTATGTGTAACGCCTCTTAGACGAATAGCATGTAAGCAGCCTTCCATTTGATGGTCACAGTGATCCTATGATTGGGTAAAGAACTATTTCCCCAAATGCTAAACATGTAGTCAAATATATTTGAGTTTTATGAAATGTTTCAACTTGTCATGCTGGAATTTCGGAACATGGATGTGTAGACATGCAGTACAGTTAAAGATGACGTGACTACCGATGAGCGCTTGAACAAAGGCTGAAAGCGGTTGTTTGTGAAATGGTTGAACATGACCTTGTATCTGGATGACAGGGTTTGTGTCCAAATGATTTATCCTCCCCTGGTATACGCACGTGAAGACAATTTTAACAAATTACTATTATATATATTTTCTAACACTCAAGTGCTTTAGATGTTTCTAAGTGGCATTTACATTACAAAACTAAGGTAAATGACGACAGGACAAGATTTGCTAACTGCAATAAGGCAAAATAGTCAGTTTGAAAGTTGTAATAGAGCTGCCTTAGGGCTCTATTTTCCGTACAGACGTCGCATTTTTGGCACAGGGATAAATTGGGTTCTTCATTGACAATATCACCCACAGTAAATCAAGCTGAAGTGTACGTTGCTCCGGGTATTTTTCCTGTAATTAAATAAAAGGTCTATATTGAACTACATAAGGCAACCTTGTGCCTTTGAGGCAAGTACATGCAGAACAGAACACATTTTGTTACAACAAGAAGACAAAGTCATCAATATCCCCCGCAAAGGCAAAATACTCTTCATGATTATGTCTACGAGTTATGATTATGTCAAATATTTATGTGTGTATATAGAAAAGTGGAAGGAGAGTATTGAAAGGTTTTGAAAGTTCTGCTCCAGAAAGGAGCACTGTCACCAATTTCATTCTATGTCAAACTTGTTGGCATGGAAACGCCAAAAATATTTTATTCAGAATTCCAAAACTACCAAAAGGCACCAGTACACCACCAGATCTATCTATGTGCCAAGTTTGGTGAAGAAAAAGTGAATGGTTTTAGAGTTCTGCTACGGAAAAGAGCACAACCACCAATTTCAGTCTAAGTCAAACTTGTTGCCATTGAAACGCCAAAAATATTTTATTCAGAATTCCAAAACTACCAAAAGGCACAAGTACACCACCAGATCTATCTATGTGCCAAGTTTGGTGAAGAAATAGTGAACAGTTTTAGAGTTCAGCTCCGGAAAAGAGCACAACCACAATTTCAGGCTAAGTGAAAATTGTTGCCATGGAAACGCCAAAAATATTTTATTCAGAATTCCAAAACTACCAAAAGGCACAAGTACACCACCAGATCCATGTATGTGCCAAGTTTGGTGAAGAAATATTGAACGGTTTTAGAGTTCTGCTCCGGAAAAGACAAATTTGCACGTACCACCAATTCCAGGCTAAGAGAAACTTGTTGCCATGGAAATGCCAAACAATTTTTATTCAGAATTCCAAAACAACCAAAAGGCACCACTACACCACCAGATCTATCTATGTGCCAAGTTTGGTGAAGAAATATTGAACAGTTTTAGAGTTCTGCTCCGGAAAAGAGCACTACCACCAATTTCAGTCTAAGTCGAACTTGTTGCCATGGAAACGCCAAAAATATTTAATTCAGAATTCCAAAACTACCAAAAGGCACAAGTACACCACCAGATCCATGTATGTGCCAAGTTTGGTGAAGAAATATTAAACGGTTTTAGAGTTCTGCTCCGGAAAAGACAAATGTGCACGGATGGACGGACGGACGGACGGACGGAGTCCATTTTAATACCCCCCGCAAAACGCGTTGCGGGGGATAACAATCTACCAACGACATTTAGTAGAGCTCGTTCATTTAACCAACACAAAATTGTCTTATAGGGCCACTGATCCAGAGCAATTTCCGTGGACTGGTTGTTGCTTTTGTTATTGTTTTTACCCGGATGATATCCCAGAATTCATAACTGGTTCGTTACCTTTGCTGCGCCACCCTCATGCACAATTGATAGTATAAGTATAGACTGATCAACAAAACTAAAAACCTTTTTACTCGATAATCTTAAGTTGATTTTGTTGTAAAATTATGTTGACTTTGATGAATAATTTGGTTTCTTATAAAAAATATTCACTTTGATAAAACTGCTGATTTTGATTTCATAGTAGTGTTGACTTTATAAAAATGTTAACGTAAATGGATGTAGAATTTGATTTACGAAATAGTTTGACCTTGAATTTGGTGAGAAGCCTGATACAATAGCATTGTTTTGAAAGTAAGGCTAACTAAGTACATGGGGAGTCTTGGGGAGAGTAGTGAGCTCGGGTTCACTGCTAGTCAATCTGAATGTTGTATTAAATGGCATTATTTTGATAACAAATGAAAACATTTTAAGTTTAACCAATTGTCAGTGGCTAAAAATCCTAGGACTGAAATAACGAAGTCAATGTACGTCTTTATATTTTGTCTTATAATCCTAATTAGTTTACTATCATATTTGTATGCATTTTGAAACTTGATAAAATGCACACGATCTGCTTATACTTAGTGAATTTATAACATAATTGTAATATCTAGACATTTTATAGATTGCCAACGTGTATCATATTTCACACACACTTCCTGAGTGCGACCTAGTGTGTGTTGTCTGTCTCATGACACTTCACGGCAAAACAAATTGATTCTATTGAATGCCATAACAAATAAAAACAAAATGCAAATATTAAAATTAAAACGGACTAAATGTATAGCAACAATATCAGGCTATTACCTTGTAATGTATCCATCAATATCCACATAGGAATGAGATACCGTTCATCTGCAGCTGACAAAGTATCCTGTTCCATGTCATGTGTCTTTTAACAATCTCACATGCGACAAAATGATCTATCGTTTCAGGTTTTTCACATTGGTGTATAGTCCCATTGGTCACCCAAGATAGCACACCTGGCAACTAATCGCATGATGTCCGCCATTCTTTAAAAAAGTAATTTAGTTAGCCAATAATGAGCAATCAATCAATGTATTGGGGGTTAATCCTTTGAGGGAAGGACGTTGTTTTTACAAAGAGACTTTACGACAGGTGTATTCAGTATAGATTAGTAAATCTACATATATAAACACTATCTTTTGACAAATACGCTGTGCAGGATAGAAGCAATTAATCAATCAGCATGTTATCAGTTAATCCTTTGATCGATGTTTGTTTTGTACTCAGCTGATAATTCCTCTTACTGCACTTCAGTGCGCATATTACATAAGATGTAATACATTTGCCACATCAGACCTCAATTTATAATGATGAGTATTTACTCCAGACACAAGAAATGCCAAATGGGAACCTTTGTCGGGTAATCTGAGTGGTGTTATCACTAATTATATCTGTTATAAATTCATTAACTGACCATCAAGTGAATGATGACAAATAACATGTGTAGGTGGTTCATTCTCACTTATCCACCACCCTTTAGTTTTGACAAAGGGATTAGATGGGATTAGTTGACACGGGTTTAGTGATTACACTGCTCACTCTGAAATTTGGTCCTGGTGGGTGACACTAATTAGCTGATTTTGCCCTGTTACAGTGAACAGTGTTCGTGAACTTTAATTAAATTGTGTCGATTATGCTATTTGTGTTTTTTAATTCAGTGAACACTTTTCACTATTACACGATTATAAAATGGTACATGAGGTTCTTTAAGGTCAGTCACGATGGCTAACCAACAGGTTAATGTCCAAAGCCAAAGACATCCTGGTACCAGTGGACTGTGTGAGTGATGTGTGGTGGCAGGCCCTGGAAGATGCACCTCCTGGGGTGGAACAGTTTACAGACTATATGACATCGTACTGGGTGGAGGGTGACCATGGCAGGACCATGTGGAACCACTTCGCCACCGAAGGCCCCCGCACTACTAATCATGTTGAGGGCTGGCACAGGAAGCTTTCCTGTTTAGAAAACCATCCCAATATCTTCAAGATTATTGAATTCTTGAAAAAAGAACAATCTTACGTAGAGGCATCATGTATGCAATTAAGAGGAGGTGCCAAACCTCCTCGCAAGAAAAGTTAAATATGTCAATTTAACAAACAGATTATGTAACATCAAACAGCAATTCTTGGCTGGCCATATGGATGTATATGCATATTGCGATGCAGTATCCCATTTAACAGGCTATTGAGGATTGTCATAGATATTGAATGTATTGTTGATTTTGATATTGTATGTATTGTTGAAATAAAAAAATGTAGAAAGACTTACTTTTTACTACTAATAAACGAGAAGACCCGTGTAGGTTTACCACCAAACAAGGGTTACAGTGGTAATCGCTCTATTGCATGCAAGTTTGATTGCCTGAAAAAAATACTTAAGGGCCGACACTGTTTTGAGGATACGAACGGAACTTCATTGTTACATAAGAAATATATATAAGCATTTGCTGTGTACTTAGTTAAAATCTATATACCTATGTATCTAAGTAAAATTTCAGATTTATTTTGCAATGGCAAAGTGGGGTTGTTTAGTTTATGGATTCAAATATATTAAATGTGTGTTTTTGATATTATAGCATACGTAGTACAGTAATAGGATCAAATTGGATCAGTCACTATACCATCCAAACATTTGAAAATCTGAAGAAGCCTACAGTGCTGGGATGCCTTATTACAATCAGACAAGAACTAACAGGGATATTTTCAAATAACAGCATCTAATGGGCATCCACCCTTCCTAATGCCCCACTGATTAGGTTGAAGAAATTCTGCAAAGGTGTACAGTAGCCCAGTCCCCGTGTCCGTCACGGTCCAGGGAGCAGGGGCTGACCATTTTGCAGCTAGGTTTCGTAATTAGACTGTTGGCGAGAAACACTAATCGCTCTGGATCAGTGGCCCTTTAAATATGTACATAATTGATTCACACTACTTAAACAAAATACATAAATGCAAAATTTTATAATTAATGTAATATTCAAAGCTATGAATTATGCTTGATTCAACGTGTTCTTAAGGTATTCAAGGGAAGTCTAATCAAAGATATAACGGATAACGTAAAAATCGTTGTCATCAAACGTGCTTACACTTGGTCATCACATCAAGTACAATTAGCACGTACCATGAAGATCCGGGTTAGAATTGATCTTCAGCAACCCATGCTTTTCGTAAGAGGCGACTAACGGGATCGGTTGGTCAGGCTCCCTGACTTGGTTGACTCATGTCGTCGTATCCCAGTTGAGTAGATCGATGTTCATGCGGTTAATCAGTGGATTGTTTGGTCCAAACTCAATTATTTTCAGCCCGCCGCCATATAGCTTTAATATTGCATAGTGCGGCGTTAAACAACAAACCAACCAGCGAATAGCACGTATTTGACTCAGTATGTTTTAGTGGCCTTCATCATGCTGCCGGGGGCGGTGGGGTAGCCAAGTGCTTAAAGCGTTCGCTCGTTACGCCGAAGACCCGGGTTCGGATCCCCACATGGGTACATTGTGTGAAGCCCATTTCTGATGTCCTCCGCCGTGATATTGCTGAAATATTGCTAAAAACGGCGTAAAACCAAACTCACTCACTCACTCATCATGCTGCCATTTTCATTGTACCTTTGTAAGGGTGATATGTGTTATACGAGCAGTTGTAACAGGTGTTCTCTCGTCACTCCAGGTCCGATTTGACAAGAATCTACCTGTTGATATTTGTGTGTTTCACCGAAAATCTGCCTTCTGAATTCATATATGTCAAGGTCAGGGGACAATCTGCAGATCTGAAACACATTTCTATATTGTAAAGGCTATGCGTGTCCTTCTAGCTGATCAATGAAACGTCAAGGTCTGAGGTTCATCTTTCTGACGTGATGTCATCGATGTGACGTATTCCGGTATATGCATAGTCATTTCAGTAAATAGTTCGCAGAATGGGTATACAAGTCTGATATGAAAGTGCTACAGTGATACGCAAAATCACAATTGAAATGACAGTCAGGCTAGAAATATCTTGTTGATTATACCAGTGTCCGTGATGGATGGCGGTTTTGGATATGAATAAAAAGCTACATTTCTGTGATCAATTTGTCTTTTTGTCAGCTAAAATATAATCATAAACGGATTTTCTGGAATTTCAGTAAAGTACAGAACTAGGGTTAATATCCCGTGGTATAGAAGTATGAATGTGATCTTATGGTACTATAATTTGGACATATAAAGAAATAACAAGCACTATCCTTGCATATCGAACCGCTAGAACAAGAGGGTCTTCAGAAATGTGTCTGTCGCAATTTGGGGCATTCAAATCACTATATCCTACTATGCGACGCGACTGAAATACTCGCGATCCGTAGTCCAGATTTGAAAATATCCTGTGGATCCTGTGGTCAAATCTAACGAAACAATATTCCATAACTTAGTGGCAGGGGAATACAACATTTTAGTAGTTCTTGATTCAATAACTTGTAGGTTGGAACTACTCCTTAACAAGTAATTATCTTAAGTGGAAACGCAGAAGTAACAAGATCAGTGAGATAGTCGGGAGTAACTTATTTACCCTTTTACAGCAGAGCAGCATCTTCCCGAGAGAAGTTAATTTTCTTTCTTCAGATATTTTTTTCATGACTAGTACCTTTGGGAACCCTTCAGATTGTTCTAAAACCATCTAGGTGAAGATTTTCTATCATGTGACGGATCTATCGTCTACTTGTCTTATATATTACTACAATAATCAAAATTTGGTAAGATAAATGATTGGTACGAAGTCTCTACGGACGTAGTTTTATCCCGGGGGCGAAGTATTAACAGAGAGTTGGTGTTGTGGCTATACACTTTTAAGGCTTTTACATTTGATTGCCTTGGACATAGTACATTACCTTCAAACAATGTAATAATAAACAGTGCAGTGATTATATAATAGCGTGATTGGCTTGAATTCCATTGTGGAAGCAAAGAGGATTTCGAGAGAGAGAGAGAGAGAGACAGACAGACAGACAGACAGACAGACAGACAGAGAGAGAGAGAGACAGAGACAGAGATACGCCAAACGTCAATGACCAGAAGTTGTTGCTTCCGTACAAGAGCCCTTGATTCAATTCGGACCTTTTGATCAGCTTTAGGTATAATCATAGGTGGGAACGGGTATGTTAAGTTTCCGGGTCATAGGACAAATCGTTTCCAAGCTGACATACAAATGTAAAACGGACCTGAGATCGAAAATTAGGAACTGATGATGGAAGAAATGCAACAATAAGGCCATAAAATTGATTTTAATATTACAAACAAATGAGTGTTGTTTACGATTTAGATAGCATTTCCGCCTACACACCATACAAGAAGCAGACGCCTTCCACGTCAGATACAGGAGAGGTGGACACAGTAGACTTTCCAAGTTACTCTAAGTTCGGTATACTTTTAACTGTTATGCTCCATGTGTACGGTCGATGGAAGTAGAAAATAGAGCAATAAAAAAAGGCTTAATCTTAAAAGCCTAGGGCACAGTTAATCGCCAGACGCTAGACAGCTGATACTACTTAGAACAGAGTACCAATAATGCGTTTTGAATCACAGCGTATTTTAACAACCTTCAGATAATTATTGGAGCCATAATGACTGTCTACGATTACCGCAAGTCTGTAACCGCCATCTACCAACACATCAGAACTACAATTTCACGAACCTTAATGCGCGAACATTCACTAAGCAATTGGCCATACTGAAAGTTCATACTTTTGGGGAGTATGTCTGGAGATTCTGCATAGCCTCTGACATACTTTTTGTTTCAATACTGCTGTCTTACATCAGTTAGAACTAAGTACATGAATTAAACCTTTTAGAAGGGGCTTTCGATGTTTCAAAGCTGTTTTCTAGTACCTGAGCAGACCAAACTGGTGTTGCTTGGATTGCTGGTTTTTTGACTATTGTGTTTTACAATGCAAAAGGATGTTTCCAAAGATCTTCGATATCGTCTGGCTGCTTCCCAAGAGATAACAACGCTGTTTCGGTGAAAACGGAGCATCTGCCAAACATACACCGTGATGGTGGGTTCAGAGGCACCTTTGGGACATGTTCGAGTTGGGCCTTGGTTCTGCCTTTGATCTGAGATGAACAAAGCCGTCAGTACGAACCGAACTGCGAGTGTGAATATCAGTAATGATGATTTTTCCTAAAAAAATATCGACGTTCTTCGTTCGATGGGTATATTTTCTTGTGATACCTAGTGAAACTATTTTACATATTGGATACCATGTGTTTCAAATTGCAACATGGGGTGCTTCTGAAGAGTTGCAATTTACTGGTGGCATTTTTTCCATTGTTTTCTTATTTGTAATAGTCGTAATTAATTTGGAATTATCGCGATGCATGCTCTTGAATCTGTCGTCATCGGCATTAGTCCCTCCACAGCACGATGGCCTATATATAATCGAGACTGGACCAGAGCTACAGATGGGGGATACCATGAGCAGTATTCATAAAAAAATACAGAGCCTGGGCATCAGTCTATCCCCCTAGTACTAGACATACAGGCTGCTCGGAACAAATTTAATCCGGAATGCCAAACATGCTCTTAAACAGATATAATTGAAGAAAAAAAGATATTTTCCTTAAAGCCCAATTGACCTGTATAAGTTCAACCCTTCCTGTTGCAATGTTTAAACCGAAAAAACCCCAAAACACCAATAAAAACTAGCGTACTTTGCATGTGAACAAAACATGCACAACAAACGTACTAACTAAGTTGAAACAACAATGCAGTCCCGGCCGAGACATTTGTTAGGTTTGACACAAGCAATTACCATAAATGAAACCCAAGCTATGTGGGCGTCATTTTCGTGATTTTGCTCCCGTTATCTGTGACAGGTATTAACAAACTATCAAGAATGTAGTCAGTGACAGTTAAGCAGATAAATAAATAATACATACAATGAAGAATATGCCTCTGGCATTTCCAGATTCATTCCACGACCAGCAACGCATGGTTTGAGCCAGGACGATGAATCGGAAGTGTTAACTACAGGGAGTTGACACCGACCCTTCTGGCGCTCTGGGACTGCCCAACTGTAATATCAGGGTTTTGAAGGCTGTTTATACTGTGCAAGCAATACCATTTGACTCGACCTTAAGCATTCAGATACATTCTGCGCTTTTGCATTCTGGATTGATGCCCTTATGTCAGTACCGCTTGTCTGTTTACAAAGACTGAACAGAAAAGATTGAAATTGTCCTAAATGGTGCTTTGGCTCTTCCACAGCGTGACCGTGGGATTTCTATTTTTGTTGTGAGTGTGGAGAAACTGAAGTGGCACTGCAGCTGTAGTAAGTATTGAATAACTGGATCCGATTAGGAGTGGCTTGATTGCTGGCAGTTGCTGTGAAGTGAAGCAGAAGACGACGCATCATTGTGTTCGGTATTGGAGTGAAACCAGCAACGTCTTCATGTCGCTTTGGCAGTTCGCTTGTACTTCTTAAACGCAACACAGTACTCTGTACAAAATGTAGATTTAATTATTTGTAATTTGATTCTGGAAAACGTACATGTAGAAGGGACACCATTTGTTGTATGTAGCCACAACATTCGAGACGTATTCTCCTTTTGGCATTGTGTGACGATGGTCTATTTGTCAAGCCCGCACAAAAGTTACCTTTGAAAAAGAGTGGTTTTGTCGTCTTTAACAGGAATATCTTCATTTACCTATTACGAAAACTGTAACCTTTTTTGTTATTCTTGAGTCTTTTTTGTAAACGATGGTTCTCGTGAGGAAAATGTGTTTATACATTTTTTTGTTGCTTTCTCGTTGCGATAGCTCCATCAAGTGACAAAACATATGTCTTGGAGTACAATTGAAGGAATGTTTTTACAAAAGATTTTCTACGTATACACTTCATGTCAGCAAATGCAACGCATGGCGTTGTATAACCATTCAGACACAGTGTTAAGTAATGCCTTTTAGACCACTTCGATATAAAGGTTGCATACATTAACCTTATCGTAGGTTTGTATACGAATTCACCGTGACTGTCTTCGGGTTTTAACGACCGCACGGTCACCTGGTTTTCATCAAGGGGCCGGTGGGGTAGCCTAGTGGTTAAAGCATTCGCTCGTCACGCCGAAGACCCGGGTTCGATTCCCCACATGGGTACAATGTGTGAAGCCCATTTCTGGTCTCCCCCGCCGTGATATTACTGGAATATTGCAAAAAGCGGCGTAAAACTCTACTCACTCACGTATCTGAAACATTCACCACTTTGGGCTCATCTCGCACATCACGTCGACACAGAAGTCCTGCCCATGGTTTGATGGGATGTAGTTTGGTTTTGGCCCGCGTCTAGTGCCAGCTTAATATTGGAGGAATGCCGAAAGTGACTCAAGACACAGACGATCACCAAACCGACCACCACGGGAATGATGCATACACAGTCATCGCTAATCTGAGCCGTAGCTCTGCACGGTAAAGTCTTTGATTACTGCTCCCCGTCCTCTTGTTAAGGTGTGGGAACTTCTTTTAAGAAACATTAACACATTTGCATGTGATACATATCGTGACGAGAGAGATTTCGGAATGGGCGTATGCAACACGTTTGTGCATGCGTGGAGGAGATGAATGTCGATTTGGGATGCCAAATTGTTTAAACGGCATGCCACAACCCACAACGTTATAATGCTATTGGAATGGCTCTTGAAGGAATGTCTCAAGTATAGATGGCGGCACATTTCCATTGCCAACTAAACACACCATTTCAACACTATTGAGGCGTTATCAGAAGAATAATGAAGTTGCCGATAGTTTCTGGGGTCTTTCTGTGGCGATTTGAGGTGGGGTAAGTGCATGTCAAAGAAGCCCTTTAGGGGAATTTGACAGGTGTGGTTGGTAGAGTTGCAGGGCATATGGCAAGCTTGTCCACAGGCCTCCCAGGTCTGTTTGATAGTCTACTATGCTACAGATGCACTACTGTTCTCTCTGCTCACCTTATAGAGTTTGTATTATTGTTGCCTGGCCCTTAGTCCCAAACGTCAATGCTATGGATACTAAAAATGCGGTTCTATAGTCTTCTTATGATCTCATTAATTACCTTTTAAAGTTGACGTGGAGATCTTTCATTGGTGACATATTTGTTAACTCCACAAATATTCTCGTGGGTTTTACCAGAATTGTAAACGTCTGAGAACTTCATATCTTTGGACTTTCCTCCCCCATGGCATGCATGGAGCTCATTTCACAAATCACTTGAAGTTAAGCAACGTTCGGAGCGGAGAGTTCTTGGATGGGTGACACTGTTTGGCAGCTTGACTCCTGAGAGTTTATAGGACTTCAGTCCTGCCCCACAACGAAGTACGTGTGATACATGTGGTCTCACCCTAGGCAAGTGAGCTTGTTCAAAATTGCCTCTGTTCACCCAGCAGAAAATGGGTACCCGGTGGGATGAGTCATATGACTATAACCTTCCAGCGCCTCACGGGCAGCTTGGGTTATCCGGGATAACAATGAACTGTCTGCGCTACGGGTGTGCTGTCGGTGTGGAATTAGCGCAATGTAAATCAACTAATTGTCTATTAAATTAATTACGTAACTCAAAAATGTGACAGTGGCATCATATGTGATGATTTACAGCAGCCGTGATACTACTAAAATATTACTAATTGCTGAATATAACCAAACACACTTTTTCATATTTTTCTCATTTAAGACCACTGGTGTCTGCTACGCAAAAACTAATTGGAAATATGGATCAAATTGATTTTTGTACAAATTGTAATCAACCTGTTTCTTCTGATTATATTTTTTCGTGTTTCTTTATTAATTTACTCTTTTACTCTCTCTCTCTCTCTCAATCTCAAGCTCATGTTATTGAACTTTAAAGATTCCTTACAGAAATTGGGAAATCTCAAAACATTATATATACTGACGCATTGGAAAGACAATGTCTCTTTTCTAATTACATGTCAAACGAGCGAAGCCAAAGAGCCAAGTTGAAACCTACACAAGTGTACACGGTGGGCATTTATCTAACACTGGCTACACTGGATTTCAGTTTGACATTATGTATTTATAGTTTGACTGAACATGCACTTTTCACCATTTACAAAATTGTTTTGGACAAGTCTTTCTTTGTCTGGGTGCTTCTGCACCAACGCGTTGCAAGTGAACAGTGTACACCTTCGGCAGTCACTGGATCGGAAATTACGATTTTCGAGCTTCTAGTCAATACAAGTTAGTCTCATTCTGAAACCATTATTTATATCTTTGATTGAAGGTTCCATGTGATTATGACTTCGCCTAGTGGTGCTTTTGAAATCTGAACCATCGCCTTTTTCATCGCATTGGGCCGTTTTTGGAATATTATGTAAGTAAATGGCAAACATTTAAAAAGTTCCTTTGTGATAGCAACTATACAATTGGAGACACTTTCACCAAAGATAAATGGCTCCCCAAAAGGCAGTACATCCTATTAGTGGTGTAGTTTAATTGTATTTTGGCTACAAAGGGCGGACGTCCGCTCAATATGATCTTCAGGACAAGGACCAAAGTAGGTCGTTCTACATATGTTGAGAGAAGATTATAATGAAGTCACGTCTAATTCAGTTAGTGGACACCTGTGACCCGTGAATATGTCCTGGATGCTCGGAGATATGACAGTCCCGGATCGGACTAGTCGCCATTAGAACAGTTACTGCCAGTGCCTGACAATCGTGTAATTGGCATAGTGATATTTTTTGGTGTCAGCCATTACGTGAAACAGTATCCCAATGAGGCTCGTGCTGATTGACACGTTAAACTTTATGTGACACTTAAACGCTTGCAGGGGATGATAAACGTCGTTTTCACGCCAAATATATTAAAAGTTGATGAAAACGTTTCTTGTGCACGTCGTTATTATTGCTTTTGAGCAACAGCATTATATATTTGAAACAGGCCAACTGAATTTTATATTCAGGTTGTCCCGGTAGCCAAGTGGTTTACGTGCCTGACTGGAAAGGATATGTGTGAAGCCTATATGGTAAGAGTTGGCATCTTTTAAGAAACCCAGCAACAAGAACCTATCAAGATTCGAGAACAAGATTCAAAGATTTAAAACACGTTCACTGGACATACTGGATGTTCTGTCAACCCTAGGACACTGATTAAAAACAGAACAATATGATCGGTTTCAACAGAAACACATAGGTGCCCCCTCCCAATCAAATTCTTGGACCAATAAGACTACCTGGTCCGAGGCTCTGTGCTCCCTGTTGCTTCATTACGGGGTTAAGGTTACGATGAAGGCTGCTTTAAAAAACACACTGTTTCAGACTAACATACGATGAATAGACAGTGCTATCGGTTAAATTATTAACTATAAGTATTAACACGGATTACTCTGTGGCTTGATAATTAAAACTCGGATGAGATAAGAATGTTTACTAAAACCAATTCAGAAAGAGTCTGTCACCAAAGAGTGACTTAGATAGTGAGACTTTGATTTTGAAGATGATAAACTATGTGCAAGAGCTTAAAGGTACTTCACTCAAATGGTGCAGAAAGTGGTTCGAGCCTCACTAGCCAGTGTTTGTCATTTAAGACTCGGCAGAATGATTTCTTACCACTGGCGACGATATTTGTCCAGTGAGCCATGTCTGTTTGATTTGACTCTTTTGTAACCAGCCCCATGAAGTCATGACCAACTTCAATATGGGCTTTTGTATTACAGAAAGGGTTGGGGTAGGAATAATATCTAGGCGACACATCTCTCTCTCTCTCTCTATCTCTCTCTCTCTCTCTCTCTCTCTCTCTCTCTCTCTCTCTCTCTCTCTCTCTCTACGCGTACCTTAAAGGGTTTCGTTCGATATTTCGGACAAAAAACCCATAACCACCTATGTCTAACCTCGGTAGTTTCAGTTGGTCATGACCACCTTATCTGGGATCAATGACAAATCCAAGGCCCTACTCTAACACGTCCCAAGGTTCCATCAACCAACCTCCACGGTGCATGCTTGGCAGATGCTCCGTTTTCACCACAACACCCTTGTTATTCCCTGGGAAACAGCCAGATCTTTGGGAAAATCCTTTTGTCGTAAAATATAATCCAAAAGCCTATTGTGTTCGACCAGCTGCCTGAAAACAGATTTGAAACAACGAAAGCCTAAAGACATGTAATTCATGTGTTCAGTTCCATCTGAAATATGAAAGCAGTACTGAAACAAAAAACTGTGTAATCAGAGCCTATGCACCCGTTTATCAGTGTGAGTGAGTTTGTTGCACTCAGCAATATTCCACCTATATGGCGACGGTCTGTAAATAGTCGAGTCTGGACCAGCCAAACCAGTGATCAACAGCATGAGCATCGTTGTACACTACTGGGATACGATGAAATGTGTCAACCAAGTCAGCGAGCCTGACCACCCGATCCCGCATTTATCAGAAAAACCGAGAAGACTGGAAAGACGCGGGTTCGATCCCCGGTCGCGTCATACCAAAAGATGTTAAAATATGGTACTTGTTGGTCCCTGCCTGGTGCTTGGCATTTATGGGTACAGCGAGGTCTGGTCGGCTCGGAATCAGTATAATGAGTGGGGTATTCATGCTTAACTGCGGTAGTACAAGCAGCCACACATACACACGCATGCACGTCGTCATATGAGCAAACTATTCTTAAATACGACGTTAAACCCCATTTCACCTCCGGATAACCGAAGAACTAAGAAACCTCAGTGGGTGCAGCAACTTCGTGAATTTTAGCGAGGTTCGTGAACTCCAGGTACGTAGTTGTGATGTGTTTGGTAGATGGTGGTTACAGGCTTGTAGGTAGTAATCGTAAACAATCACTTTGGCTCCACAGTTATATACATAGCCGTAAGCTGGCTTAAATAAGCTGAGAGTCAACACGGGTTATTTGGACTTTGTATAAGCTGTCTGGCATTCGGCGATTTGCTGTGCCCCTGGCTATCAAGCATGAAGCGACATTTTAAGTGATTATTTGAATCCCCGATGTTCTGCTTTCATCGACCGTAGACATGGAGCATGTGTAATTAAAAGTAAACTTAACTTAGAATAACTTGGGAAGTTCACTGTTTCCAGCGTCTACATTATTTGACAAGAAGAGTGTCTGTGTATTGTGTTGTGTTTACCAATTAGACATTACCGCGCACAAGTGGATGCTGGCAAAGCAAGTATGAGATTCAGAGTAAACTAGAATGCATCAGACACGGCTGAGAGGCTAAACAGCATACCTTGATCTGGTGTCCTCTGGAGCTGAGGGCCACTAAGGCAACAACAATTCTATACATCCGAGAAATATTGCGGTTTATTACCTACGTGGTCAACGTATGGGTAGTTGCATACTAATCTCGTACGTCAAAAGAGTGTCGTATCGCGTTGACCTGTGTCGTAACGACTTGACGTGACATTCTAACGATTTGATTGGATAACCGATGACCTCTCAGTTAGGTCACGTTGTGACGGAACTACTTGTTCATTCATAACAAACACGTGAATTCGATTATTCTACAACTTATATGCATTGTGGGAATGTAAACATTGCGAACGTTGCCGTATCGCTGTTTAATTGTGAGTCGAACTGAGACATTATATGCGTCGAAAAACATAAACGCAAAGTTTCCACCAGTGATGCTAGCCGAGTGAAGCAACTGCAAACCAAGAAACGGGGTGCTACGGAGTAGTATAATGTAGGAGGCTGTACGAGGCGATGACAACTGACATGCATCGTGACGTCGGTTACCAAGGGGGCAGACGAGCAAGGCGTAGTGACGTCATGCAAAAAGTGTACTACAGAACAACATTCTTCCGCGACCTGTTTATGAAACCGGTTTCAGTTTGAAACCATAAAAATAACAAAAATACGCTATTTTGTCAATTTAAAGCATGTAGGACGTGGGTAATAAATAAAATACCACACTCAGTCTCATAACATACGAATTATACGAAACTCGTGACCTACCTATGGTTTCTGACCTCGCTTTCGCTCGGTCAGATACCATAGGACGGACACTCGTTTCGTATAATTCGTATGTAATGAGCCCTCGTGTAGTATTCTCTCTATATGTAACCCCTAACTTGACATCAGCAGTTTGGGTTGGTATGAATGAATGCAGAAGGCAGTGTAGATGTGTCATCCAAATATTCTCACGTCGTGTGAACATGAAATGGTTAACTTGTGTGAGTGGCATTTAGAAGATGGTGTGATGAACAACGAGGAGAGTTCTATGGATATACAAATTCTTTAATATAATATGAGCGACGTTTCGGTGTAGCTACTAAGTCCGTCATCAAGCAAATGATGATAGCTACACCCAAACGTCGCTCATATTATATTAAAGAAGTTGTATATCGATAGAACTCTCCTCGCTGTTCAATGAAATGGTTGTTTGACACATTGAGGTCATCACGTCGGAATATGAAGTTAATGAACAAAGTTAGCCTGTATAATAAAGAAATCAGTTTCAAGTCTGTAGATTAACCCCTAACCTTGACATTAACAATTAGGGATGTTGCGGGTGTATTCCGAAGGCAGTTTACTTTTGTGAAACATCCTAATAACCCCACGTTTTCATTTTTCCGCAGCGAGTAGGCGAAACGAGAAATAATTGTTATGTGGGAAAGTAGATTCATCTCAAGCACTCATCTTTCTCATCGTCCCCAGAAGGTTTATTTGGAACGATAGTTTCCTCAATGACGTTTGGAATTCGAATTAGGAAAAGGGATTTAATAAAAACAACAACATGCAAGCATAATGCTTGATAAGGACATATTCAATTGAAAAATAGCTTCCCAGTGGAACATCCAAGGCGGGGCAGGTAAGGAATCTGACCAAGCCTTTCGGTATGAAGAACTCCCGCGTTACTCAATTGAATTACAGACATGACACATTTGACCCTTAGCGCACAGCAATGTTTATGTGAACATGCTGAAAATCAGTAGAACATATTGGGTCAATTTAGATCACGTATTCCTTATTTCGACTTTAGGGACACCAGACTGTCAGTGTTTATTCTGTTTAAATCGTGTGAATGAACTTGGGAAAGTGTTGTATAAGATCATGTTGTGTTCGTAGGAAAAAAAACAACTCTAAATGTAGTTGGGAGATTGGACATGGGCACCAACTGAGTTCTCCTCCTTGCGGATATTTTTCTTTATACATATGACTCAGATTTGTGTGCATAAGAGATCAATCTTGTGTCAAAATGTGTCATGATGCCTTGTTCCATGTTGGTTGAACATATAACTGGCTAAAAAATACCAAGAGTTGTTCATGTTTTTGCTTTATTTACAATAGGAGACATTTTCAACGAAGTAACTAATTTAACCCTGGTACACAAGCGCCAACTGTTTACTGTAAATGGAGCCTCAGCGCAGCTGTAGTGCAAATTTCTTTTCTTTGCTGCCTTCCTCAGTAAGCGAATCATTCCAAGTCGTCATTGATTACGTTTATGTAGATACATGTCGATGTTACTTGAAAATAATCTGGCATACTTTTCTCGAGTGCAAGTAATGATGATAGTGTATTGATCGGCATTAACTTGTCTTTGATAGGTCAGGAGGGGTTCAGTCTTTTTTGCAAACAAACGCTGTCATCCAAAGATCATTCTACATTCAACCATTTCACAAACAACCGCGTTTTCCATTGGTTCAACCTCATCGGTATATCTGGTGAGAGTCTGCCATTTTAACGTCCACACAATATTTTTTCAGAAACCCCAGCGTGGCATGCGAAATCATGTAGCAGTGATAAAACCTGAGGATATGTGTTTGTACTTCGAGCATTTAGGGGATTTATGTTATCTTATCATAGGATCACCATGTCTATCAAAGTTAGGCTGCTTACTTACCAAGCGTCTGCAAGGCTTGAAAACACATCATCATAGTTCTATTGGTTTGTACTGAAATACCAAAATCTGGCATTAATTGGGGTTATCACTAATTTTCAGTGATGAATTCATGCAATGTGTAATCGGTCATCTTTAGCCTAATGGAATCTGTTTCGTCTGATAATCGAGACTTATTATTCACTGGTGCTGACGTTATATGTAATAAATAAATGAAGAACCAGAATATGGAATGTTTTGTTAAAATCGTTGTCTTAAGTAAGCCATTATATCTGCCATGTACAAATATAACAGTTTGTAATATTCACATATAATTGCAATAGTACCCATAATGGCGCCAGATGCCTTCAGATATACATACAGCATCACTGTTGTCACTTATGCCTGGCTCACTCTCTACAGATAATCCACAATTCCAGGTCCTGGACTGTACGGGACAGGTTGAGAGAGACTGGACTGAGAGCCAGGAGACCCGACGTCGGGACCGTGGTACGTCGTCACCACTTCTCCGTTATCTAAAATTATCCACTTGGTTCATGTACTAAAGTCTATTTGCGGACGAGTTATACATGTTTGAAAATACATATTCTCAACAGATTTCTGGGTTATGCTTTTCTTTTTTTTGAATAGTATATATACTACGGGAATAAAGTAACTGTGCATTATATGACGTTATGCCATTTCCCTTTTAATGCAGAAGGATAATAACATGATTTGTGGTGTTTTCCTTGACCACTGTTTAACAGTTGACAGGATAATATCGATTGATATAGTGTATGATTTGACACTAGGCATTATGACACACCCTTGAATTTCGTATCGTGTGTGTCCACCATTGGCGTTGATGCAATTGAAGAAAGCTCGGGGAATGTAATTCCATGTCTGAACCAACGCTTGTCCCAATTCAGCTAACGCCAATGGCTGATTCTGGGCTTAACGTAAACGTCGCTCCATTTCATCCCAAGCATGCTGTATAGTGGACAGATCCGGAGAAACAAGTAAATCACTCACTAACTCTACTAAGGCACGGCAGGCTGGTCACTGATGGCATGTCTTACGACTTTGATAGTGAGTTCGAATCCCGGACGACCCGATTCTGTTTCTAAATGTGTGAACAATATCACCTTGATCGTTGTATTCCCCAGAATAGGAAACGTCTGAGCGATACCTGCATGCATGTGCGCTTTTTTCCCACATCAAGCAAACCTAACTCCCACATCAGACACTATATACGGTTCTATTCCCGTTTGACATTCTATATTTATTGTTGAACAGACCGTTAAGCGTTCAGACTCGTCTATTTCACCCATCTGGGTGATTCTGCTCCAACGTGATGCAAATGAACAATGCATACTGTCTGCCGTCACTTGATCGGAAATGAATATTTTCGAGCTTCTAGCTAATTGGAGTTGGTGTGTGTTCTTTAACCTTTATTTATGGCTTTAGGCGGAGGTTGTACGTGATGATAACTTCTCTTATCACGGATTATCTCCCTTTGAAATGTGAACCATGTCGTTTTCATAAGGTTAGGCCCTTAATGGTATATTATTCAGGATATTGGACAAACTGTTAAAAGGCAAGGGTTTGTGTCAGCAACGCCGGAATTAGAGACACTTTCACCAGAGATCAATGGATTCCAAAAAAGCAATACATCCGATTTGTGGCTTAACTTTATTTAGGCCGCAAAGGGTGGATGTCCACTTAATGTGATCTGCAGGGCATGGACGAAAGTAGGACGTTTATGCATGTTGAGAAGAGATCATTCATGACCTGTGAACAAACACGAGGATATAACAATCACGAATGTAACTAGGCAACAGTTACTCCCAGCGCTTGACCTCCGAACTATTTGCATTTTTGGTGATTTTCGTATTATCTAAATTGTAAAACATTATCGGAATAGCACTGACATGTTTCGATTGATCCGGCACTTAATCGTTCGCTCGTGACGGCAAGGTTGGGTTGGATGCCTTGCACTGGAAGAACTTGTGAAGCCCTTTGTGTACAAAGACCTTATTGCGTCAGTGCTAAAAGCATTGACAGTTCTAATGCTTAAAAATGTTTAAAAAAAGGATGAAAGAAATCATGAAACCTTTTGGAAGCATAACACCGAACGTTGTAACCCTGATAATGCTGTGATATAAGCGGAATACTGTTCACTGGACATACTGGATGTTCTGTCAACCCTAGGACACTGATTAAAAACAGAACAATATGATCGGTTTCAACAGAAACACATAGGTGCCCCCTCCCAATCAAATTCTTGGACCAATAAGACTACCTGGTCCGAGGCTCTGTGCTCCCTGTTGCTTCATTACGGGGTTACCCATTTCTGGTGTCCCCCGCCGTGATATTGCTGGAATATTGCTAAAAGCGGCGTAAAACTAAACTCAGTCAGTCAGTCAGTCATTACGGGGTTAAGGTTACGATGAAGGCTGCTTTAAAAAACACACTGTTTCAGACTAACATACGATGAATAGACAGTGCTATCGGTTAAATTATTAACTATAAGTATTAACACGGATTACTCTGTGGCTTGATAATTAAAACTCGGATGAGATAAGAATGTTTACTAAAACCAATTCAGAAAGAGTCTGTCACCAAAGAGTGACTTAGATAGTGAGACTTTGATTTTGAAGATGATAAACTATGTGCAAGAGCTTAAAGGTACTTCACTCAAATGGTGCAGGAAGTGGTTCGAGCCTCACTAGCCAGTGTTTGTCATTTAAGACTCGGCAGAGCGACATGTCTCTCTCTCTCTCTCTCTCTCTCTCTCTCTCTCTCTCTCTCTCTCTCTCTCTCTCTCTCTCTCTCTCTCTCTCTCTCTCTCTCTCTCTCTCTCTCTCTCTCTCTCTCTCTCTCTCTCTCTCTCTCTCTCTCTCCGCGTACCTTAAAGGGTTTCGTTCGATATTTCGGACAAAAAACCCATTACCACCTATGTCTAACCTCGGTAGTTTCAGTTGGTCATGACCACCTTATCTGGGATCAATGACAAATCCAAGGCCCTACTCTAACACGTCCCAAGGTTCCATCAACCAACCTCCACGGTGCATGCTTGGCAGATGCTCCGTTTTCACCACAACACCCTTGTTATTCCCTGGGAAACAGCCAGATCTTTGGAAAATCCTTTTGTCGTAAAATATAATCCAAAAGCCTATTGTGTTCGACCAGCTGCCTGAAAACAGATTTGAAACAACGAAAGCCTAAAGACATGTAATTCATGTGTTCAGTTCCATCTGAAATATGAAAGCAGTACTGAAACAAAAAACTGTGTAATCAGAGCCTATGCACCCGTTTATCAGTGTGAGTGAGTTTGTTGCACTCAGCAATATTCCACCTATATGGCGACGGTCTGTAAATAGTCGAGTCTGGACCAGCCAAACCAGTGATCAACAGCATGAGCATCGTTGTACACTACTGGGATACGATGAAATGTGTCAACCAAGTCAGCGAGCCTGACCACCCGATCCCGCATTTATCAGAAAAACCGAGAAGACTGGAAAGACGCGGGTTCGATCCCCGGTCGCGTCATACCAAAAGATGTTAAAATATGGTACTTGTTGGTCCCTGCCTGGTGCTTGGCATTTATGGGTACAGCGAGGTCTGGTCGGCTCGGAATCAGTATAATGAGTGGGGTATTCATGCTTAACTGCGGTAGTACAAGCAGCCACACATACACACGCATGCACGTCGTCATATGAGCAAACTATTCTTAAATACGACGTTAAACCCCATTTCACCTCCGGATAACCGAAGAACTAAGAAACCTCAGTGGGTGCAGCAACTTCGTGAATTTTAGCGAGGTTCGTGAACTCCAGGTAGTTGTGATGTGTTTGGTAGATGGTGGTTACAGGCTTGTAAGTAGTAATCGTAAACAATCACTTTGGCTCCACAGTTATATACATAGCCGTAAGCTGGCTTAAATAAGCTGAGAGTCAACACGGGTTATTTGGACTTTGTATAAGCTGTCTGGCATTCGGCGATTTGCTGTGCCCCTGGCTATCAAGCATGAAGCGACATTTTAAGTGATTATTTGAATCCCCGATGTTCTGCTTTCATCGACCGTAGACATGGAGCATGTGTAATTAAAAGTAAACTTAACTTAGAATAACTTGGGAAGTTCACTGTTTCCAGCGTCTACATTATTTGACAAGAAGAGTGTCTGTGTATTGTGTTGTGTTTACCAATTAGACATTACCGCGCACAAGTGGATGCTGGCAAAGCAAGTATGAGATTCAGAGTAAACTAGAATGCATCAGACACGGCTGAGAGGCTAAACAGCATACCTTGATCTGGTGTCCTCTGGAGCTGAGGGCCACTAAGGCAACAACAATTCTATACATCCGAGAAATATTGCGGTTTATTACCTACGTGGTCAACGTATGGGTAGTTGCATACTAATCTCGTACGTCAAAAGAGTGTCGTATCGCGTTGACCTGTGTCGTAACGACTTGACGTGACATTCTAACGATTTGATTGGATAACCGATGACCTCTCAGTTAGGTCACGTTGTGACGGAACTACTTGTTCATTCATAACAAACACGTGAATTCGATTATTCTACAACTTATATGCATTGTGGGAATGTAAACATTGCGAACGTTGCCGTATCGCTGTTTAATTGTGAGTCGAACTGAGACATTATATGCGTCGAAAAACATAAACGCAAAGTTTCCACCAGTGATGTTAGCCGAGTGAAGCAACTGCAAACCAAGAAACGGGGTGCTACGGAGTAGTATAATGTAGGAGGCTGTACGAGGCGATGACAACTGACATGCATCGTGACGTCGGTTACCAAGGGGGCAGACGAGCAAGGCGTAGTGACGTCATGCAAAAAGTGTACTACAGAACAACATTCTTCCGCGACCTGTTTATGAAACCGGTTTCAGTTTGAAACCATAAAAATAACAAAAATACGCTATTTTGTCAATTTAAAGCATGTACGACGTGGGTAATAAATAAAATACCACACTCAGTCTCATAACATACGAATTATACGAAACTCGTGACCTACCTATGGTTTCTGACCTCGCTTTCGCTCGGTCAGATACCATAGGACGGACACTCGTTTCGTATAATTCGTATGTAATGAGCCCTCGTGTAGTATTCTCTATATGTAACCCTAACTTGACATCAGCAGTTTGGGTTGGTATGAATGAATGCAGAAGGCAGTGTAGATGTGTCATCCAAATATTCTCACGTCATGTGAACATGAAATGGTTAACTTGTGTGAGTGGCATTTAGAAGATGGTGTGATGAACAACGAGGAGAGTTCTATGGATATACAAATTCTTTAATATAATATGAGCGACGTTTCGCGTAGCTACTAAGACCGTCATCAAGCAAATGATGATAGCTACACCCAAACGTCGCTCATATTATATTAAAGAAGTTGTATATCGATAGAACTCTCCTCGCTGTTCAATGAAATGGTTGTTTGACACATTGAGGTCATCACGTCGGAATATGAAGTTAATGAACAAAGTTAGCCTGTATAATAAAGAAATCAGTTTCAAGTCTGTAGATTAACCCCTAACCTTGACATTAACAATTAGGGATGTTGCGGGTGTATTCCGAAGGCAGTTTACTTTTGTGAAACATCCTAATAACCCCACGTTTTCATTTTTCCGCAGCGAGTAGGCGAAACGAGAAATAATTGTTATGTGGGAAAGTAGATTCATCTCAAGCACTCATCTTTCTCATCGTCCCCAGAAGGTTTATTTGGAACGATAGTTTCCTCAATGACGTTTGGAATTCGAATTAGGAAAAGGGATTTAATAAAAACAACAACATGCAAGCATAATGCTTGATAAGGACATATTCAATTGAAAAATAGCTTCCCAGTGGAACATCCAAGGCGGGGCAGGTAAGGAATCTGACCAAGCCTTTCGGTATGAAGAACTCCCGCGTTACTCAATTGAATAACAGACATGACACATTTGACCCTTAGCGCACAGCAATGTTTATGTGAACATGCTGAAAATCAGTAGAACATATTGGGTCAATTTAGATCACGTATTCCTTATTTCGACTTTAGGGACACCAGACTGTCAGTGTTTATTCTGTTTGAATGGTGTGAATGAACTTGGGAAAGTGTTGTATAAGATCATGTTGTGTTCGTAGGAAAAAAAACAACTCTAAATGTAGTTGGGAGATTGGACATGGGCACCAACTGAGTTCTCCTCCTTGCGGATATTTTTCTTTATACATATGACTCAGATTTGTGTGCATAAGAGATCAATCTTGTGTCAAAATGTGTCATGATGCCATGTTCCATGTTGGTTGAACATATAACTGGCTAAAAAATACCAAGAGTTGTTCATGTTTTTGCTTTATTTACAATAGGAGACATTTTCAACGAAGTAACTAATTTAACCCTGGTACACAAGCGCCAACTGTTTACTGTAAATGGAGCCTCAACGCAGCTGTAGTGCAAATTTCTTTTCTTTTGCTGCCTTCCCTCAGTAAGCGAATCATTCCAAGTCGTCATTGATTACGTTTATGTAGATACATGTCGATGTTACTTGAAAATAATCTGGCATACTTTTCTCGAGTGCAAGTAATGATGATAGTGTATTGATCGGCATTAACTTGTCTTTGATAGGTCAGGAGGGGTTCAGTCTTTTTTGCAAACAAACGCTGTCATCCAAAGATCATTCTACATTCAACCATTTCACAAACAACCGCGTTTTTCCATTGGTTCAACCTCATCGGTATATCTGGTGAGAGTCTGCCATTTTAACGTCCACACAATATTTTTTTCAGAAACCCCAGCGTGGCATGCGAAATCATGTAGCAGTGATAAAACCTGAGGATATGTGTTTGTACTTCGAGCATTTAGGGGATTTATGTTATCTTATCATAGGATCACCATGTCTATCAAAGTTAGGCTGCTTACTTACCAAGCGTCTGCAAGGCTTGAAACACATCATCATAGTTCTATTGGTTTGTACTGAAATACCAAAATCTGGCATTAATTGGGGTTATCACTAATTTTCAGTGATGAATTCATGCAATGTGTAATCGGTCATCTTTAGCCTAATGGAATCTGTTTCGTCTGATAATCGAGACTTATTATTCACTGGTGCTGACGTTATATGTAATAAATAAATGAAGAAACAGAATATGGAATGTTTTGTTAAAATCGTTGTCTTAAGTAAGCCATTATATCTGCCATGTACAAATATAACAGTTTGTAATATTCACATATAATTGCAATAGTACCCATAATGGCGCCAGATGCCTTCAGATATACATACAGCATCACTGTTGTCACTTATGCCTGGCTCACTCTCTACAGATAATCCACAATTCCAGGTCCTGGACTGTACGGGACAGGTTGAGAGAGACTGGACTGAGAGCCAGGAGACCCGACGTCGGGACCGTGGTACGTCGTCACCACTTCTCCGTTATCTAAAATTATCCACTTGGTTCATGTACTAAAGTCTATTTGCGGACGAGTTATACATGTTTGAAAATACATATTCTCAACAGATTTCTGGGTTATGCTTTTCTTTTTTTTGAATAGTATATATACTACGGGAATAAAGTAACTGTGCATTATATGACGTTATGCCATTTCCTTTAATGCAGAAGGATAATAACATGATTTGTGGTGTTTTCCTTGACCACTGTTTAACAGTTATCAGGATAATATCGATTGATATAGTGTATGATTTGACACTAGGCATTATGACACACCCTTGAATTTCGTATCGTGTGTGTCCACCATTGGCGTTGATGCAATTGAAGAAAGCTCGGGGAATGTAATTCCATGTCTGAACCAACGCTTGTCCCAATTCAGCTAACGCCAATGGCTGATTCTGGGCTTAACGTAAACGTCGCTCCATTTCATCCCAAGCATGCTGTATAGTGGACAGATCCGGAGAAACAAGTAAATCACTCACTAACTCTACTAAGGCACGGCAGGCTGGTCACTGATGGCATGTCTTACGACTTTGATAGTGAGTTCGAATCCCGGACGACCCGATTCTGTTTCTAAATGTGTGAACAATATCACCTTGATCGTTGTATTCCCCAGAATAGGAAACGTCTGAGCGATATCTGCATGCATGTGCGCTTTTTTCCCACATCAAGCAAACCTAACTCCCACATCAGACACTATATACGGTTCTATTCCCGTTTGACATTCTATATTTATTGTTGAACAGACCGTTAAGCGTTCAGACTCGTCTATTTCACCCATCTGGGTGATTCTGCTCCAACGTGATGCAAATGAACAATGCATACTGTCTGCCGTCACTTGATCGGAAATGAATATTTTCGAGCTTCTAGCTAATTGGAGTTGGTGTGTGTTCTTTAACCTTTATTTATGGCTTTAGGCGGAGGTTGTACGTGATGATAACTTCTCTTATCACGGATTATCTCCCTTTGAAATGTGAACCATGTCGTTTTCATAAGGTTAGGCCCTTAATGGTATATTATTCAGGATATTGGACAAACTGTTAAAAGGCAAGGGTTTGTGTCAGCAACGCCGGAATTAGAGACACTTTCACCAGAGATCAATGGATTCCAAAAAAGCAATACATCCGATTTGTGGCTTAACTTTATTTAGGCCGCAAAGGGTGGATGTCCACTTAATGTGATCTGCAGGGCATGGACGAAAGTAGGA
Organism: Haliotis rubra; assembly: GCF_003918875.1. NCBI lineage: Eukaryota > Metazoa > Mollusca > Gastropoda > Lepetellida > Haliotidae > Haliotis > Haliotis rubra. The sequence goes on along the minus strand of NW_025765170.1, from coordinate 1,091,363 downwards.
CGTTTATGCATGTTGAGAAGAGATCATAATGAATTTTGTGTCACATCTATTTCAGTTAGTTCATGACCTGTGAACAAACACGAGGATATAACAATCACGAATGTAACTAGGCAACAGTTACTCCCAGCGCTTGACCTCCGAACTATTTGCATTTTTGGTGATTTTCGTATTATCTAAATTGTAAAACATTATCGGAATAGCACTGACATGTTTCAATTGATCCGGCACTTAATCGTTCGCTCGTGACGGCAAGGTTGGGTTGGATGCCTTGCACTGGAAGAACTTGTGAAGCCCTTTGTGTACAAAGACCTTATTGCGTCAGTGCTAAAAGCATTGACAGTTCTAATGCTTAAAAATGTTTTAAAAACGATGAAAGAAATCATGAAACCTTTTGGAAGCATAACACCGAACGTTGTAACCCTGATAATGCTGTGATATAAGCGGAATACTGTTCAAAGGGGCGTCAAAACCAACTCATTCCCGCACTCACTTACTGCAATCCTGATGAAACAACGTGGAGGAAGAGTTGTATCCATCTCTTTGGTGGTTTTTTAGAATGACTATGCTCGATTGTAGCTCAAACGAGGAGGAGTTGCTTGGACATATTTGCCTTACTAAAGCTCCACCTGAATCTAAGACCAAGATTTTACCAGTATCACATGTAAAACACACGATTCACAAAATATCTTTAAAACTACTTCCGGGTTCATGTGCGGCGAAAGCGCCAAACACACTGGGATAGAGATTCCATAATTGTAAGTTTATGCACTACAGTGTGCTGATCCGATTTAAAGATGACAGTATATAAACATTAACTTTCAGAAATACACGGTGGCACGAAAATACATTCAGTGATGTCCTGTCGTAACATATGTGCTAAGCATGTGGCCACCGGTGAAGTCAATGATTGTCCAAGATCTGGATATACAACGAAGACCATACCAGTGGCCATGCCAGTCCTCATTCCTCTGGTAAGATACAGTCCCATGATCCTTGGTTGAGAATTGACAAAGGTAAGTCAGAGCCCTACTCTTCTCCACTGCCATGGGAAGGAAACTGCGTGCTACTGGTCCGATCAGACATAAGGTCCTCACAAATAGGCACAGGCAGGAGCGTCTGGCATGGCTCATTCTGATAGAACAGAAACTTGAAGACATGGTGTCCATTCGTCTGGCGGTTGTCACCTATGAAGAAGTCGTAACTAACGTCGTATCACCAAGGGGTAATCCGTGAAGCCCTACCATTTGACGGTGGCTCAGTGATGGTGTAGAGTGGGACTTCAAATTGGATCCCACTGCAGTTCATTCGACAATCAGTTGTCAAGGAGCCTTGATATGAGCCACATCGAACATCTTTGGGACTGTCTTGGAGGCCAAATTCGAGCTTGAAATCCTATTGCTCAGGATCTGATCGAATCGACCCGGGCACTCAATGAGCAATAGCAGAGAATTCCGATGATGAGAATTTGACGTTAGATTGCCAGTATGAGGAGGAGACTGGACGATGATATCCGTGCGATGGATGGTTACATCAGGTGATGTGGTCGCCAGAAGTGGATGATGCAGTCAAGGTTTGAGAACTGTGCCACAGTCAGAATTGTGGCTAGTCATGATGACCATACATTTACTTATTGTTGATATTTTTTTTTCTGTATTCCTCTCAGATTGTAAGCAAATTGTTACCAAATTGAAATTTCAGCTTTTATACATTGGATTTGGTTTAACGTGTAGTGATTTCGTCCTTTTCATATACAACTATGAGTGGTGTTTGCTTAATGCTCATGTGTATTTGTCTCGACACAAAGGAAAGGTTGAAATATCCCTTGCCATTTCGCTTCATGGTTACATTACTGTCACTATGAATCAATAGGTATAGATATAAATAAAGGATGCTACGGTTCCGGTCTTTTGTTTTTAGCTCGGGTTGGTAAATTTAAGGAAGATATTTAGCTACTTTACCACAATCGTCATAGCAGATCACAGATATACCTATTTTGGTCGCACGTTTGTAGCAAACACCCAACCAGGAAGTAATTTAAACACGAGGGACCAATGAGGAGACAATTAAGAGTGATCATCAACCATTGGAGCTTGGTCCAAAATGTGACGGTGGTAAACGCCTATCACAATCTCCCACATGAATAACATCTAAAATTAACCTTGAGTCGCATTACTCTCTTCTGAATGTCGAATACTATTGAAGAAAAACCTCATGCGGAAAGGGCACGATTTTAAAAATGAATTGAACAGGTATCGAGAAAATGAGTATAAAACAAGAATGGTTAATCATTTATAACTGTGTTATTATTGGAGCTATTTGCTTGCTAAATACGACTATATTTGCGTCACATGTACGACACTAAACAGTCCATAAACACTGCTGGTTATAATTGTTCTCCAGCAACCCAAACATGTCATAACTGGCGGCTAACGGGATCGGGTGGTCAGGTTTGCTGACTTGGTTGACACATGTCATCGTATCCCAATCGTGTAGATCGATGCTCATGCTGTTGATCACTGGATTGTCTGGTCCAGACTAGATTATTTACCGATCGCCGCCATATGGATGGAACATTGGTGGGTGCGCGTTAAATAACAAACCAACCAAACATAAACGCCTTTAAATATCTCCTCAAATCCAGTCTACCAAATAGGAAGCACCGACCTATTGCATTCTGTAGGCCACATATTACAGCTATAAATATTCAGACAACCACATGTAAGATCCTGTTATTAGGATACCCTTCGGCGTAGTTCTCGGGGATACGACCACGGTCAATATCAAGCTGTCACACTGTCACCCAACTGAGAAACTATTCAAAGCACCTTCAAAGCTACCACGTTAACTCACTCACATGCAATAACGGGAAACCCACCAGTTCGAAATTGAAAGGGTCTTCAAGTTGACGGGAGATATGAACTCCGACATTTCGTCTCTATTGCCGTTCAATTTTCCTCTCTTATAGATTTTTTATCAGCTTTTCTTGTATAAAGTTGATGGAGTCGGCAATGAATAAAAATTAAAAAGCAGCCGGGAGACATCCCTGACACGAACACATAAATGTCCCATCTATATGTATATACCTGCCCGTTGATTCCAGCTATCTTTGATTGTATTGGTTTTGCTGAAATTGGTCAATTTAGACATCGGATCTCTGTGTTTACTTTAAGGGTAAGAGTATGCATTTCAACGTTGTAACGTCTATAAGGCATTCATCGTGATGCATGTATATAACGATGCAGTGGCGCATTTTGAAGGTCAGGTCTTAAAATAAAACAATCGTAATGCGCTAATGGAAACCGTCTGTCCATTAATGGGCAAACGCCTGAATATTTTTGGATGTTTATTTCACAGACATTTGTTGTTCTAGAATATAGCCATAACGATGTTTTTCCTTTTAAGTTATACTCTATTATAAGATTATTTGATGAACGACTTACAACTGAATGTGACAGTGGATTGACAAGTCTCCTTCACAGTATCGCTCCTGTGATGTTCTTACCTTGTGACACATAGTTAATTGATGTGAGTGACTGACTAACTAGATGAGTATGGTTTTACACATCCTCGATAATCTCCAGGGTATACGTTACGATCACTCTCCACTATACCCTGGATGCATCCACGGCTTGGCCAGATGATTTTATTACCTCCCTTGGCTGGCTCCGCATTCGCACAGTAGCCAATCAGCTAAGCCGCCGTTACAACCGAGTTTGCCAGTGTCAACAAAGATTGCGGTCGCAGTTGCAAAGGTTTGTTCACAGTGCCACTCAGATTTTTCGGGAAATAATAAAGACAAATTCACAGATCTGAAACTTTAAAAAGAATATATGAAAGAACTCCTTCTACTTCTTTCAGAGTACCTCTGCATCAATTGTGTTGCCAAGTTTAAACGGTTAGATAATTTAAGACGCGAAAGTGAGTAGTGACCTGACTGGATAAAAAGCCAGCAAAGGGAGGTAATAAAATCATCGCCCCAAGCCGTGGATGCATCCAGGGTATAGTGGAGAGTGATCGTAACATAAACCCTGGAGATTATCGAGGATGGGTTTTACATGGCTAAGCAATATTAAAACAATACAACGAAATGGGTATCACACATCGTACCCATGAGGAGAATCGAAGCCGGGCTTTCGGCGTGGCCAGCAACGCTTTAACAAGAAGGCTACCCCACCACTTGTAAGATTGAAGGAATTAATGATTAAAAATGTCATGTTAAAAACGGTTCATTGTAAAGAAATATACTACTAGTAATTGTGTGTAGGAGACACAAGTTGTCGCCAAGCAGCAGATTATGACTAAGTGTGTTTGTTGCTCAGTATTCTTTATATATCACAGTATGTCAGCCTGAAAAGTACGAAGTGATGCAGGTTTCAAGTGTTTCCCACTGGGGGACAACACAAAGTTATGGTGCTTACAAATATAGAAACAAGAAAGGGTTAGATCGAGACTGGAACTGACAAGGATGTCATTCAGGCATGCCTCAGACAACTATCAACCCGTCAATCTAAGATACGTTAAAAATATGGTATTTGTTGTCGTCCCCATGGGGCGCAGCACTATGAAAATAAAACTCGGCTTAAAGTACTGTGTCTCAGGTGGGTGGCCGTGTTAAAATGGGACATGATATCTGAAAGGGCAAGCACTAAAGTATCAACATTAGTCTTGACCAAATGAAGCAAACCACATACACACACACGCACGCACATACACACACATGCATACACACACACATACATGTAAGTGAAAGTGTCTTGAATGCGGCGTTAAATCAAACTTTACCTACATGGGTGGTGAATGTAGACGTGGTAAGACGTCAGGGTTGTTGTTGTTTTGACAGTGCTTCTATAGAGTATTTGTGTTTTCAAATTATGACAGTTCAGTCCATCGACAGCTTGTGTCAAGTAGATATACTGAAGAATTCTTTTTGTTTAAAGTTTTAAACAATACAATTCATGTAGGCAACTCAACGCTTGGAGTTATATTACCTTTCAGATAGAAAGATAGATCATGATATTTTAACCACCATTTACTATGGGAATATGAATGTACATTAACCTCAGTGTATGTTTGTGTCCCTGTTCCCAGTGATAATTTTTCAGGGTTTTAATGACTGCATCTGAGCTTAAGGCTTCCACTATTTGCAGAGTTAGAGAGAGTAATGACGAAGTGATCGAAACTATATTTATAAATTCCATGTATGTTTCCCTGTACAAACGCATATATCTATTAGAGTGGTAAAAACCGAATGTAAACAACCAATCTGAAAAAGCATACAAATTGATGCGTTCCGTTTGTTGACATGAAGAATATACTCCAGCCTTTCACGAAAACCTTTTAAACAAAAAACATCTTCAATTTATCTCCATAACATCTGTGAAGTCCCTGAATTGAGGTTTCGCAATGAAAAAGCAAAAAACATTGCACTTTTTCTTCCCAAGTATTATTGTGTAAAAACACTGTCTACAAAAAAGGGAATTACCAAAAAATTGGTTTCAGCTTTCGTATTAGGTAAATGAAGATATTTTGCCCAGGACGACACAACCATACACTTTTTCAAGTGAACTTTCCGTAACATCCCTTCATCATGAAATGCCAAGATTGGTGGGCCTCTCCTGCTTTAAAGCTTCATCATACCTTCGCTCTACCTTTCGAGAATTGAATCATCCCCATAGATAGTTAAATGCACATTCGGTAAGATTCTTAGTGTGTGCATTCACTTGACAATAGACAAGGCACTATCTTGCGTATAAGCAGCAGCTGTCAAAGCCCACTTCATTGAAACAATGAGATAAACTATCCTCCAAAGGTACAAACGAGCTGCCAGAACAACATGAAGACGTTGTTGGTTTAACTCAAATATCGAACACAGTGACTCGTCTTCTGCAACACTACACAGCAACTGCTAACAATCAAGCCACTCCTAATCAGATCCATCGACTCTCAATACCAGTTATAATGTGGCATTATCCTTCAAGCTTCTCCACAGTCACAACATGATAAATATAGAAATGCTACGATCAGAATGATAAAGTGCCAAATCAATGAAATACACAATGCCATTTTAGAAAGTGGTCAAATGTAACATATGTTATATTTGGGATTACACTTTCTCAGTAAAGTACAGATTCTAGTACCAAATCAACATTGTAAGACAGTTTCGTCAGCTGTCGTCAAGTGTTTGTCACTGGACAAGAAGTACTGGTACACCAGAATGTGAAAGCGTAGACCATTTCCATGTATTTAAGGTCGAGTCAAGTGATGTTGGTTACAGAGTATAAACAACCTCAGTCTCCTCCTTTAAAACACTGACAAAATTCAGTTTGGCAGTCCCTGAGCGACTGGTGTGTATGTGTCAGGTCCCTTTAGTTGACACTTCCGATTCATTGTCCTAGCTCGATGGTAGTGCAAGGACTCTTTGAAATGCCTATGGCATATTCTGTATTGTATGAATTATCAATTCATCTGTCATTCGGAATCTTTTAAGACTTAATTTCCGTCTGTTACTGATGACGGGAACAAAAACATGACTGATGCTCACACAGCTCGGGTTTTCGTGTGTACGTTTGTTGTGCGACGTTTTGCTCAAATACAAGATTCGTTTGTCTTTGTGGGTTGTTATTGTTCAGGTTAAACATGAAGGGCTATAAAGGTCACATGGAGCAATACACCGCCATGAACGGAATTCTTTAAATGAATTCAGGAAACGATCTGTTGCTTTAACTATAAGTGTTCAAAAACAGTTGGCATTCTCAGTCAATATTTGTTCTCAGAAGCCATTACTTTTAATAAGAGCAGACTAATTAATGGCATGGACGCAGCTTGTGATGTCACTATTGATTTGTCTGGTACAAACCCTGATTTATAGACTGTCGGTCTCTTGAGACACTATTACTGCGTAGAAGAGATGAAACATATGAATAAACTCTGCATTATTTCAAAACCTATTTCAAAACAGTGACAAAAGCATTTTAACCAACAAAAACATCTCCTGTAAGTAATTTTCTTCCCAGTTTAGATACCTGTTTGCATTTCAAATGCATGGTATCCAACATGAGAAAAAAGTTTCACTTGCATCATAAGAAAGCGTACCAATCGCAAAAAGCCATTATGGTCTTTATCTAAACTCGCAATTTCGCTTCGTCCTAACAGATTCGTTTATTTGGGATCAATGACAAAACCAAGGCCCTACTCTAACACGTCCCAAGGGTGCCTCTGAACCATAAATCATTGCGTATGCTTGGCAGATGCTCCGTTTGAGAAGCCATCACTACCATAGCGTTGTAATCCCCTGGAAAGCAGCCACATATATAGTTTCATCCTATGGCAGCACACAATATTCCCCAAACACGTCTTTGGGTCAATTAGCTTAAAGAAAACATCGAAAAGTCTACTCCAACGACACGTAATCCGTGTATTCAGGTCTGTTTCATAAAGGACAGCAGTACTAAAGCAAAACGCATTTAATGAGTGAGTGAGTGAGTTTAGATTTAAGTCACATCGGCAATATTTCACCCATATCGTGACTAGTTCGAAATTCATAATACATATATATAATATATAAAACCCTGTCAACGAAGGACTGTAAAATTACTAGGTTATCACAAATGAGGTAAAACTAGCTACCTATATCTGTAAAAGTAGAAAATTATATTTGGACAATACAATATAAAAATGGGCTATTGATCGCCAACAACTGAAAGTAGATCACCCTACTAGGGCCCATGTGGGGACTTACATTACTTTTGCTAACTGCATGGACCCTAGCTGGATTTACACCATCCCTTCAGCCATTTGCGTTTATGCTGAGATTTAGCCATACATTAAAAACACAAAAATACTACGATTAAAATCCTGGTAGACTTAAATTGACTTGAAATGTTCTGGGACTTACGTACCCTCTCAGGAGGACAATAATTTTACACTACTTCAAAATACCTTTGAGGGTACAGCCACTAACAATCTCAGTTACTAATTTAAACTACCAATAATAAAATATGTATCTATTTACAAATCATTTAACAAATCTAATTCTTTTAAAAATGCAATAATTAAATGAGAACTGACATTATTAAAAAGATCATTCATAGTTCGTGATTTGAAATAGATATCCCTTGTGATGGAGTATTCAACACAGTACGCATTTAATGAGAAGCCATGCAACCGTTATTCAGAATATCCAGATCTGCCTCCCGAATCTGTATGAAACGTTAGTGAGACCAAATGCTACGTGAACATTTGCGCCGAAGGTTCTTCGACACCTTGTTGTTCTGATGTGTTGGTAGAAGGCGGTCAAACACTTGTGGTTATCGTAGACAGTCGTTAGGGCACCAGCAGTTATCTAAATTGTTGTAAAAAGGTCAAAGGACCGAAATAATTTTGAAACCCATTTCGTGAGGTGCTAAAGATATTTTCTTTGTATCTCTCTAATATGAATGTTTCCCAAAAACAAGCAAACAAGCTCATATACATATGTAAATAGTATCAATAGCATGTAAATAGTAAAATACATTACTGATAATGAAACATCAGCATTGATATTGTTGTAACATTCAAAGCAGTTTTATTGTATAATAATTGATCCTGCATTTTATTATCATAAATCAGTTTAAAGAAGGGGTCGTGGGGTAGCGACAAATTCGAAATCCCGATGACGTGCACAATCATGTCATTATATTGTCTCTGCATTTTCCTATTTTTTGTGTTAGGCTTTATAATTGAATTACACAGTTTGAAAGAAGAAGGCTTTGTGCAAGGTAATTACAATGAAAGAGAACCCGTGAAATTGCTGTGAAAATTGTGTAGCCACAACAGCAGCTGTCTGTTAGAACTTCGCCCTCTGGCTCTGTGTTGAAGAGAATACGTCACATCGTGGACACCACGTCAGAACATGACATTCAGACCCTGACGTTTTATTAGATCAGGTGGACAGACAGGCTGTGTAATAATGAAATTTGCTTCTAATGTTTAGATTAAGCCCTAACCTTGACATTAGCACTTTGAGATGGTATGGATGAATTCAGAAGGTAGTTTAAATAGTTTTTATGAAATATTATATATCATCACGTAGTGTGTTTTCCGGCACTTAAAACCAAAATAAGGAATCGAAAAACTTGTAATGTGCTTGTGATGACATTTCAGAGGGATAGCAAAGGGAAAATGACTCTGTCGCAATCGGTTGTAGTCTCTTCGTCACCAGAAGGATTATGAGAAGGGATTTTCTAAACAGAGACGTGCCGAATTGAAATTGGGAAGAGGAAGAACGATAAAAAGAAGTACACGACAGTTTTAAGAAAATGTTGCATAATTAATTCACATGTCGAGAGTTTCAAAAGGAAGGCACAGAGATGAAACGTGAATAAGAGTACAAGATTATCTCATTTCTTTTGTGTCATATTCAATTTACAGATATTCCTTTAAGCAAGACAATGGAATATAAATGACGTAGGCGTCTGCTAATCGAATGCTACGAGTGATTGAGTATGGTGTGACGCCGCTCTTAGTAATTTTCCAACAATAGTACAGAAAAGCAGGTTAGGAATGGGTCCTTACCTGTGAAGATCGGATTGGAACTGGTCTTCAGCAACGCATGGTTGTCGTACGAGGCGACTAACGGGATCACAAAATCCCTGCTTACGTTCTGTCAAAACATTTAATTTGTTCTACCTTGAACGCCATTATCCGACATTTCATCCCTTGAACCTTGGGTTTTTGGTCAGATATAGAGTTGTTGATGATAGATACAGTTACACATCAATCTACCCATGCAGATCCGGGGGAGAATTGATCTTCAGTATCCAGTCGTTGTCGTCAGAGGCGACAAGCGAGATCAGGTGGTCAGACTCGTTGACTTGGTTGATGCATGTAATCGTATCCCAACTGTACATCGATGCTCATGCTGATCACAGGATTGTCTGGTCCGCCATATATCTAGAATATTGCTGAGCACAACAAAACACAAAAACAGAGGACCTTGCTCCTTAGAATGCTTATGACGGATTGGCATTTCTTATGTTCTGGTCAAATGAATCAAGTTTGGAAAGTGTTGAATAAAACCATATTGTATTGGCTAAAAGAACAAAACTCTACTAAATGTACACGAGTGGAATTTCATGGGTGCCAACAGTGATCTTCTTCTTCCGGATCTGTTTCTTCTTTGCGGATCTGCACTTAAGAATTTCTGTTCGGGTTAGCAAAATTCAAACAAACCAATTTGACTGAGAAGCTGCAAGCATATCAGTAATATGTTATGGTTTAATAGCAGCCATATAGCTGAACCCCTTGGACTGAATTACCCACCTTAAATCAAAAGGATATGTGCAAAACTATTTAGAGTGACAAAAAGACCACATGGCCGTTTGACAAGTGGGATGACTTCAACTTTCCAGTAGTCCAAGTTTTCTTCATGTCGAGCAATTTTGCAACAGCTCCTGCCTTTTGTGTTTACTTTTCACAGAATTTTAGATACATGCATTCTCAAAGGGTCATGTGACTCAGAAGTTATTCGATCAACGTTAAAACTGGCAAGGCCTCAGTAAAATTTTATAAACGTTTTATGGAAGACATGCAGTGGACATTTCGAAATTTAGCGCATCAGTAAAATAATGAAATGTCCGATTCAGTCTCCCATTTCGCCTGTAGCCATACGTCCCTGTGTTGGTTTTTTTAAGATGAACAACTGACCACACTCAGCATTCGTTATGACGGGTGCCACTGGAATATCAGGAAACGCTCACCTTTTCATGAACACCTGGTACCATCGGTATTTCATAGTGATTCAAAAACACATGCTTCAGATAAACTCGAAACTGTACAAAATACTGCATTTAGCTGTAATATCTTATGGATGTGGAAAGGTTTTTTAGTTCTTCTTGTAACCGAATATGCCCTTCATATGGTTGTTTCAATGGCACATTCTCATACTGTCTGGTTCGATCAAGACTTTTTATTTAACTAGATGGAACAAACTAAGCGTATTGTAACCGATGTACTGTGCGAGACACTTTCAACACACTAGCTATTTTGTCCGTGGTCAACCATATATACAGTATATATTACAGTAATCGAACCATTCCCAGTTATCTCTCATTACTTTGTTAACACATGCAGCGAAAACTTGAAACAAGTAAACTATAACTGCTTTTCCAGTCGACATAAAGATGAAGTATATTGTTGTCTTCGATAGGTCACGGGAGGTAAGGCCAAACGTTAGTAAGGCCACACTTGTTTGTTTGTATGAGGTGGTATTTTGGCAGTCAACTCAGAACTGTGCAGGAATTCCATTATAACAAGTGAACACTTTGATAAAGGCTTTTTTCAAATTTTATTTCCAGCATTCTCTATGAAAAGTCTATTTTTTTCCAAGCCATAGGATCACAATGACAATCAATTAAATGGTATGCTACTTGCATAGATATCATATGTTCTGAGGTAGGACACAGTCATAGTTTAGTGGGTTGTATTTAGGGTTTACGACCAATTTCAGACGAACCAATCAACTGACAGACCAGTCAAGTGTGACCAGTGTACCTGCCTGGTCTGACGCAGTAAGTAATGAGCTGCTCCCAGCTGTGCTCCCGCAGAGGAGCACAGCAGCCCCCACATCAGCATCCCAACCTGTACAGAGCATTTTCTGTTTCACTTATTTTTAGGGGTCCTTTTAAATTAATGTTCAATAAGGTTTCTTGTGCCCAGTGGAATCTGTTTTAGCTGATAAATGCCACTGGAAGTGACGTTTTATTTTGTCACTGAATGAAGGAACTGAGCGTAATTGACTTCAGTATGCCATAATAACTGATGAATACGAACATAACAATGTTTCATATCACCTGTATAACTGTAACATTACCCATAGCTGTACAAATACCTTTAAATATTGTTACGGTTAGCAGTTGGCCATGACAAAAGGTGTAAGAGTCCCCTCTGAACCAGCAAAATAGAACACAGACAAGTCTAAAATATTCAATGATATATTGAACAAACAATGAGCAAGCTCCAATGAATGACAATACAGATTTCTAGTACAATGCAATTGAATCATAAATCTAAAATATTAACTCACCTGAGTCTTGACATTTACAGTGAGAACATCTATACCGATTGAAGGTTGTTTACAATGACAGCAGTTGAATAGACAAGCACTGTCAGTCTTGAAACGTTGATCAACTTGACAAAGGCAGACAGATGTGTTTAACTCCAATCATGTGTTAGCCCCGTCGCACAACTCAACAACCAGCCTTTATACAGCTAGCAATGCTAGGCGCCATCATTATTCTCTCAGAACGTTATGGAATCATGTGGAACACACGGCATGATGAAAGCCAGAAGTCAACAATATAAACAAGCCAGCCAAGGGAGGCAACTCTGAAGCGCTATCAAAAGGCGTGCCGCAACAAATACTATTGCCATTGAACATATATGATGCGAGACAAAACCCACACTCAAAACTTTATACATTGTGACCCATAATAATTATCACTTAATCAATGTGATATAACAAGTTACAAATAACACATTCTCATAACAATGTATATTCAGTATTTGGGACTTACCTTCACAGGTTTCACCAGGGCTTTGGATACTCGATGATCTGTATAGGCATATGGGATATGACCGGCTAATATACCATTCAAGTAAGGTTTTGCACACACTATGATACACACTGCCACGGGGCAGCATCAGCCCTAAAATAAATGATACATTAATACTAGGAAACGTGGTAAAGGTTCACCGTTTCATTATCAGCAGATAACATTATCTACGTGAAGCAATCTCTGGGATCAAAGACCTGATCAACAAACTGGCAAGGATACCTAAAGCGTGAGCGAATATACGAGCTGATTAGCTAAACAAAGTTACCATCGTCAATAACCATGGACAGCTAACACCATACCCTGTCAAGACAACCGAGATGATATGCAGACAGACACCTAAGTGTGCTGTGACCCGTTGTTTGTCTTTCTAACGAACTCCAAACCAATATATTTCACAAATCGTGTCCATGTGGGTACCAACGTTTGTATTCTTGTCGAGACGAACCGACACTTAAACCTCTCGGCAAAATCTGACTACTTGCATGTGTTGGCCTGCTTTATACCTTTCAATGCTTTTAGTCGTAATGCAATCAGACTGACGTGCACAGGAAAAGGTTTCACAAATTCTAAAATGTTACGCATGAAACCCAAATGTGTTGCCATCAGAGAACCAACCAAATGGCCACTGTCCATCTGCATGAACTATATTTCAATACTGTTTTACCTTTAGGTTGATACTAAATTCAGAGGACCGTGCTAGTAACACGCTTGACAGGCGTTGTAACTGTTTTACTGGCGTCTGGTCAGGTTCGTGACAGTCTTATTGTCGTACAGGCAGGACTAATTCACAAATATCAGATGATAAAATATTCATTGTGATTTCCACTGGTCGCAGTTGAGCTGAATATGATGTGAGAAAAAATAATCAATATGATATTCTATCAACATATGTAGAACGTTATACTTTTATCCTTGCCCTGAAGAGCACATGAAGTGAACGTCTTGTCTTCTCCCTTGGCTTAAATGTAGTACAGCTATGCCACACATCGGATTACTGTTTTTGAGGAATCCACTGATCTCTGGTATATGTGTCTCCAATTCCGCCGTTGCTGTCACCAAGCGTTGTCATGTAACAGTGAGATGTGCCCAGCATCCTGAATAATTTACCATTAAGGGCTTAACCATATAAAAATTATATGTTTCAAGCGGAGATCATCACCGATAAGAGAAGTGGTTGTCACATAGCACCTTCGCCCAAAGGTAAATACAGGTTAAAATATAAACGATTTCAAATTAGCTAGCTCGAAAATCTCTTAATTTCAAATCCAGTGCACCCATAAAACCGAATATACGACGGAATCTAGCGTTTTATAAACATCCACCCTGTACCCTATGTAGGTTTTCCCCTGTTTCTTTGTTCATGTGACTAGAAAAGGGACATAGTTTCTTCATTTTACGAAATTAGTGTTTTGAAATATATCGATTTAAAAGGGATCTTTCAAATACCATGGACCTCAGACTTTGCCAATAAGAGCGAGATTGAACGAGTAAATGTGTAAATGTTGTCATGTAAAATTTGTCCAAATTTCCCATTAGATTTGTGCAGCAGACATAAGAGGTCGCCAAGTGTGTTTGTTGCTATGTGTTCTTGATATATACCACAGTATGTCAGCTCGTTGTTTGAGAAAAGCAGGGAGTGATGCATGTCCCAGGTGTTCACCAGTGTAGGGCAACCCAAAGTTATGGTGCTGACAACTATAGAAACAAGATAGGGACAAACCCAGATTCCAACTGGCAATGGTGAGCTTCAGGCACCACACAAAATGACTGTATTTCCCAACTTTACTAACGTCAGGAAATACTCGTTTCATTAGGCGGCCATCTGAACAACGTTTGAAATCTACGTATCATCTGGCCTTCAGATTTACACACGTTCAAATACACGAACACTCAACTCTGCATTTACATGTATTTCACAGGTGTGTAAATCTGGCCATTGTTTTCATGTGTTTTCTAACATGTGTAACATATGTAAATGCTGTGATTGTAGGACATGCATTTCAATACCTTTGAAATCTCGTATGACCAGGGTTAGGTTTGTCATATATTTAGTACATCCGTAAATGGTTGGTAATGGGTAAATAGAGTGTTGCAAGATTGACACTACTTTAACATGTATTTCAATGGTTCTGTAATATAACTGTCACATAGGGTTCGTTAGCGCATCCGACCACGCCATAATGTACTGAGATAATTAGAAACACATGGTGAAGTGATACCCATGACTGAGCACCATTAATAATGTGCGTGTCTTTCTTGGCATACACATGATGTCTGTTTGAAAGGTTCAAATATCGGGCCTATGGGTCAGATCGATATGTATGTTAGGGAGTGTGTGTGTGTGCGAGGGAGAGGGTGTGGCATGGGGTAGGCCTAGGGTGAGGTGGTGGCGGTCGGTCGGTGTTGGGGTACTGATAAGTCTATCTGACCAGTAGGAAATATCGTTTATACTTTTTGAAATGGAAATTACATAACAGTTTAAATAACTGACCTTAGGTACACTTCTTATATACGCTATACAAGGAGACACTGCTAATTACAATAAAACACAGATCTCAGATGTGTTCACACAGACATGAACCGGTAGGTCCCTAATTTTAGTGCTCACTTGTATGAGTTATCCGACCGATCATAACTGAACAAATTTCATTATCTATACTTTCATAAAAGATGATTCAATGTATTAATGATTCCCGGTGTAAATTACTGTTGTAAATGTGTGAACATGCACATACTTGGTATGACCTCTTTTTGATTCGGAATACAGGTATTATCCCATTCGGACGTTTTCTCAAATTTCAGTTACCCGACGGAATATACTGTAGACCTATTTTGTTTCCATCTCTTGGGTAGACTATAGAAAATTGCAGTGATTGCAATTAGCCCATAACTAAGCAGTTTCGATAATTATTGAAAGCTTACTACCTGACAGCATTTATGTTGCTCATGCGTTTTCGTTTTTGCTTTTGCTTTTTGCTGTCTAATTTGTTATACATTATATAATAATTTTGGTATCTCAATATCATGGAATATAATCAAAGTACCGAAACGTATTATCTGTATGCTTTACTGTTATTGGGTGAAACTGTTAAAAGTACCTTCGTACAGAATTTCCAGGAATTAGAAACTGAAAATTACTAGATAAATGGAAAACTAACTTGGATAAAGATCGCAAACAATCATTATTTATATTCCTCTTTTAAATTATCAGTGTGCAGATCAAGTACTAACATAAAAACTGAAGGATATATGGTTACAAAACTGGGTTCAATCTTCAATGTATAATAAATATACCAATGTATATATACAGTATCAAGGAATGATGGGGTACGCTCGTGGTTAAAGCGTTCGCCTGTCAGGTCAAAAACCGGTCTTTGAATCCCGAAATAGGCACATTAAGACTGCAAATATATTATTTTGATAAAAGGCAAAGATCTTAATTTCAATTGAAAAAAAGAGACGAAGTAATTTGGAAGATTCACAGACTAACAACATCTATATTGGGGCTACAGGTGCAGGAAGCATCTTCAATTATAAAATCACATTCCATAAACATCAGATAAAGGTTTAAATGACAAGCATATTTATTGGTATCTTGCTAAGCTCTGTCCTCTCTCAATGCAGTATAACCAGCATGCTGTGGTCACTACCTCAGGTGGCCAAATTCAGCCATCCCATTACTTTACAGTATTTTCTTACAGACATATATATGGAAAATTAACTTTTACGGGTATGGAAAGAGTGGGGGAAAACACGTGCAAAGTATTAGTCAGCTGAGATTATCCTTCAAAAACATCATATGTACAACAATCACTTATCATTATGTGCAACAAAAGCATTACAAAAAGGCCAGATTTCCAGACAGCATAACATCACCTTTGGCCGGAGTTCTAAATTATTTGACACCGAAAGCCTGTCAGTTAACGCAAAGGAAATAACCCTTGTGTTTTAAAATGTGCCTTAATCATAGTCACAATGAAGTGTAGGTTGCCATGCATTTTCTAGTCTGTCTCACAGTCCGTGAACCACATTATTTTTCTTACTGCTTAGTCTGTCTCACAGTCCCTGAAACACATTATTTTCCCTACTGCCAAGCCCTCTCTGCAATGCTAAAGCCTTAAATGAAGCAAGTCTAGATCTCCTCAGGTCCAGTGTCTGTTAACATCTGCAAGAAACCTTACTCACTTTGGCGGTCGGGTTAAAAAGTAAACATATCTAACTGCCATGGCTGGCCGGACTGAATCTCGTGTCTCCCTGGGGCTCCTTTTCATTTTAAATGGGTTTGTTTGTTACTATCAAAAATATATATATTCAGACACTAAGCGTTAGTCTATGTATTTTCCAATATGATGAAAATACTAATATTTACCAAATTGAGACTTTCTCTTGAAGCTGTGGAAATCTAGACTTGCCACATTTTGTAGACTTGTGTGGGCTTGGATATATTTGCTTCAGGGTCTGTATGACAGACGACGTTCCAACATACGCTCAGTCACATGTGTCTCCAGGTCACGGAGAATCAGTGGTTAGAGGCCCGTATTGCAATTCTCGTGCGTTTGCCAGGCGCGTAGCAAGCCAATGTTTTCGTGTTAGCCCTATGGGCTGCAAAGCCTTATAATTAGGTGGTATTGAGGGCTTGCCCAACTTTCATTTTTTATGAGACCTGAAGAGTTATCGTTTGACGTTTGATGATTTCAATAGCTTCAAAATATTGTGGAAAGACTTTCGCCTGTATCCCCCCTTAAATTTCATTCTGGTCAGATCATATCACCTGAATATATATTCCTCATCTGATAAGAATGAGTTTTAACGTGTTTTGTTAATTGTATCTGAACATATTGAAAGACATATTCTACTTCTAAAAATGCCACTCAAAGAAAGTTTTCCTCATCGTTATAATTTAGGGGGGATACGGACGGAAGTGATACCACCATGGAAATTGAAATGTGATTTCCTTATATACAACTATGTTTGGACATAGTTTACACATGTCTCCTGCTTTGATACAATACCATACATCGAGTAATTGGTGTTTTTTCTAAAATAAATGATAAACAAATGAAAAATAAACAAGTGCATTTCAGTGATGATTCACATATAATCATGACTGTAACAAAACATCCTCATACATGTCGATGGAAAAACAATCATCACTGAAAGTTATGATATGAAGAATAACCTGTTTACTGTACATGGTAATGCTTTAATCAAAGAATACTGTAGTCAATATGATTCATAGAGGGATTTCCACTTTTTAAATGGAACGTGTTTGTAGGTATTTTTGGCAAGAATTAGAAGAAAAATTATTTTTTAGCAAAGATCATGTGTAAGCTCGAGCTGTTTTTTATAATGGTAGCTACGCCCATGTTTGCATGTGTTGTTGACGCGGCATGGACGCCTTGTAACATCACTATTGGATTATGATTCCCAAACACATGCCCATGATATGGTCGGAATCGTGCCAAGGATTAGCAGATATTTATCATGAAAAGAGGTTTTTATGTAGGTGGCTTGAAACTCGCTTTTACAAAGGCCTATAGGTTCGATCACAATACATTTCGTGTTACAACTTCTCTTTTCTTAACATGCTCACGTCAAAACTGATTTAAATTCTAATCGCAGATTAAAGAATAACACAATAAATAGTATGCCAAATTATCGTTACCATGACAACCCTGTGATATTTCACCTTATGTAAGAGAGTAATGCAGATGATGCTGTCGGCCGTAAATTTTGATAAGTTGCTTCATCGCTATCAATAAACACTGGGTATCTATACAATTATGTGTGATCAAAGGCCATATGATAGATTATATGGTCTCTGGTGTGATGGAGGAGAACTTGCGTCGCTAGTTTTCTCGATAATCTGAACACATGTATGTAGCGTGAAACCGGCAGATACCTTAAGAAGAAAGTGTTTGCCCTACCTGTTACAACGATGTCCCGTGTCTATAAAAGAGATATAATGTGGGGATGAATGACGTGTACTTTTATCTTGGCCCGTTTATAATGATACATACTGCGATCATTCACAATAATTCCTCTGACTATCAGATTGAAGGTACGTTTTAAACATAACCGGTATTTCTATTATTATAAAGTTCTTCGAACGTTCTCCATATACGTCCGTCAGATACATCGCGCACTACCCTTTTCTCTTTTGATCTTCTCAAACGACTGTTACAAGTTCGAAGAATCCTGGTCAAAGTAGAAAAGTCTTAAGACTATTCCCTACAATTCTGTAACTTACACATTGTACCCTAAATGGGTAGAGCTTCCGTTCGGGGGAATATCAGAAGGACAACGATACAGTTATTTCCAATGTTGTAGAAAGCACTCCACTTACTTAGGAAAACACTCAGATATTGTATTCATGTCGGAATGATATTTTCAGCCCCTGTCAGATCTGAACTTGAACATGCGAGGTCTGCGTCTCTTTCACACTAAAGGCCTACAAGATGTTTAGCAACACTGGGGCGTAATAGCCATAGACGTTCTCCAAACAAGGGAATATATATCTTGTGAGAATGACTTCTCCGACAGGGAAATTTACAGCAATGCGATATCACAATTACTTACGTGATATTTACTCTCAATCTGAGTTATGGATCGTCAATTTAAACAGGACAATATAGGTGAATTTCACAAAAGGCACGGAGATCCAACATGCCTATGATATACTCAGAGAACACACCCGCCTGTGCTATCCGGTCATAACCGCTACACGATAAAAACAATTTTTCATTTCATGTCTCACAGAATATATAATTTGATATGGCATTGTTTGTTATCGTATACTTTTGCGTCAGTGAAACAAATGTGGACAACTTTAAAGTTTATGTATGGCGTTATTACAGCAAAGGCTGAGCGAATGGAGAAATAACATTGTTCAGGCACTGTGAGACTATTAAGGAAGGTCACATGCAGTGCAATAATATTCCAATTATGTACTGTCAATAGAACGTTACAGTAGTGATGCGCGAGCTGAGCAGACTTAAGAAATTACGAGTTGGTACGTGTGGTGTATTTGGCAGGGATCCAAAAGAGACAAAGTGCTATTCTATTGGGACAGCTGGGGACACTTGCGAGGACAAAGGGGCAA
Organism: Haliotis rubra; assembly: GCF_003918875.1. Taxonomy (NCBI): domain Eukaryota; kingdom Metazoa; phylum Mollusca; class Gastropoda; order Lepetellida; family Haliotidae; genus Haliotis; species Haliotis rubra. Next base: position 1,071,668 of record NW_025765170.1, on the reverse strand, counting down.
CGCATCGCCCTTTGTTCACCACTGAACCTTTTAATCCTCGAACCATTACCTCACAAGATTTGCCAACACCACAGACAAGGCGTAACTGATACTGGTAGCAAGAGCGAGTGCAACTTAATAAGGCGTGTTAGCTTGCGTAATACTGCTTTCTTTGTCAGACTCTTTTGGTGATAAGAATATTGAGGTCATGTGAAAGTTGATTTCAAACGTACTAAAATGTTTGAAAGTGAAATTACATGAACCAAGTAATTCACATGATGGAAACATATGATCATCTTGCTTGAGCACAGGTAACATGAAGGTGTATGAACCGTTCATATACATACCCATGAAATCCGGTATGATACATAAATATCTAAGGTGTACAAATATTGGCAAATTTGAAAATTTACATGTGTTTCCCCACCTAAGTAAATTTACATGTTTCCAACCCGAGTAAACTTAGAACGAAGTCGAAAATTTCAGCACTCATTGAAATTCAAAGGAATGCATTGGAAATACTGTATGATCATGTATTTACCGGGGTATCTGTTTTGCAATTCATGTTTGGAAATCCCTGACAATCCGTCAGGGCATACATGAACGAGGTGCTTGTGCATACGAAAATGTACGATGAGCATATGTTTCAAAGGTATAGATTCATATGAAATATATGCCCGAAGTTAGGAAATATCTGGAAACATACGTAAATCCGGTCATGACATGTATTTCCTACTGTATTTACGTTTATTTCAATGGTTTACTATCCGGCTTTTGGTCCTGTGAGGCATGTCTCAGACGACTGTGGCACCCGTCATACAAAGAAACGTTAAATATATGGTATTTGTTGATGGCCCCATGGCGCTCAGCACTATGAAAATAAAACAAGGACTGGTCGGCTTGAAGTACTGTGTCTCAGGTGGGTGGCTTTGTTAAAATGAGACATGATATCTGAAAGGGCAAGCACTAAAACATCAACATTAGTCTTGACTAAATCAAGCAAACCCACATATAAACATAAATACACACGCGACCATGTAAGTGAATGTGTCTAAAATGCAGCGTTAAATCAAATTTTACCTACATGGGTGATGAATATAGACGTGGTAAACTTCAGGGTTGTTTTTGTGTTGACAGTGCTTCTTCTATAGAGTATTTTGGTTTTAAATTGTGATAGTTTAATTTGTGTCAAGTAAATATACTGAAGAAGTGTTTTTGTTGAAACCGTCAATTCATACACTTCACGTCAGCAGCTCAACACATGCAGTTCTATATCCAGTCAGATAGAGTGTTAAGTACTGCCTTTTTAACCACCAGTTACTATGGAAAAATGAATGTACACTAACCTCAGCTTATGTTTTTGTCCCTGTTCCCTATGATCATGTTTTCAGGTTTTTAATGACTGCATCTGAGCTTCAGGCTTTCACTTATTGCAGATTTGAAGAGTAATGATGAAGTAACCGAAACTCTATCTTTTTAAATTCCATTCATGTTTCCCTGTACAAATACGCATATATCCATTGAAGTTGTGAAAAACGAGTGTCAACACCCTATCTGAACAAAACCCATACAAATTCATGCGTTCCTTTTGTTGACATGAAGTGTATACTCCAGCCTTATTCGAAAGACTTTCATATAAAAACAATCTTCAATCTATCTCCTTTACATTTTTGAAGTTACGGGATTGAGGTTTTGCAATGAAAAAGCAAAAACACATAGCATCAGCTATTTTTCTTCCCAAACATTACTGTATAAAACCACTATCGCAAAAAAAGGTTTTCAGCGTCCGATATAGGTAAATGAAGATATCTCTGCCCAAGACGACACAGTCAGACATATTTTTCCAAGTGAACTTTCCGTACAGTCTTGATAAATAACCCTTCGTCATGAAATGCCAAGATTGGTGAACCTCACGTGGTTTAAAACGACATATTGCTGACGTAGCTCTTTTTCCGTGAATTGAATTTTTCCCACCGACAGTTAAATACACATTTTGGTAAGGTTCTTAGTGTGTGCATTCACAAGACAATGTACAAGGCACTAGCTTGCGTTTACGAAGCAAATTGTCAACGGTGGGGAGACTTCATTGAAGTTATGAGATAAACTATCCTACAAAGGTACAAACGAGCTGCCAGAACAACATGAAGACGTTGTTGGTTTAACTCAAATATCGAACACAATGATGCGTCTTCTGCAACACTACACAGCAACTGCTAACAATCAAGCCACTCCTAATCAGATCCAGTGACTCTCAATACCAGTAATAATGTGGCATTAGCCTTGAAGCTTCTCCACAGTCACAACATGACAAATATAGAAATGCTACGATCAGAATGTTAAAGTGACAAATCAACATTGCAAGACAGGTTCATCAGCTGTTGTCAAGTGTTTGTCACTGGACAAGTACTAACACAAGCCCATCAGTCAGAATGGGAAAGCGTAGATCATATCGATGTACTTTACGTCGAATCAAGTGATGTTGGTTGGGTTTCGTATTGTATGAATTATCAATTCATCATCTGTCATTCGGAATCTTTTTAGACTCTTGTAATTTCTGTCTGTTACTGATCGACGGGAACAAAAACATGACTGATGCTCACACAGCTCTGGTTTTTCGTGTGTACGTTTGTTGTGCGACGTTTTGCTCAAATACAAGATTCGTTTGTCTTTGTGGGTTGTTATTATTCAGGTTAAACATGGAGGGCTATAAAGGTCGCATGGAACAATACACCACCATGAACTGAATTCTTTAAATGAATTCAGGAAACGATCTGTTACTTTAATATATAAACATACATACATACATACACACACACACACACACACACACACACACACACACACACACACACATACATACATACATACATACATACATGTTTAGCGCCAATACCCACCTCAATGCCAATTTCCAATTGTGCCGACGTCATCAACGTTCTAATCAACGCCACTGTTTACCCGTACAGTTTTTGTTAGAATTAATCTGTCCTTTCATGACTGTCATAGGCGAGCATACAGACTGCAACATGAACGTGTTCATGATGGTATTGTAGTGACGCATAATCGATTTGGGTGGTTCCAAAATGGTCTGGATGGCATAATAGCTACTGCACGATTACAACGTTATAGGGACGAGATACTGGCCCCAGTCGCTGCACCATTCATGAGGACATCACTGCAGAGGTGCAGGATTATGACGTATGTCCTCGCCATGTTAACGTGATCAACACCTACATTCATCAACAAGAAATGTACTTGATGGAGTGGTCGTCTTGTTCCTTGACATTACCCCAACCCAGCATGTCTCAATATGTTCACAGGCGTCTCATGACCAGTGAAGGTCCGGGTTAGAATATTGATCTTCAGTAACCCATGCTTGTCGTAAGAGGCGACTAACTGGATCGGGTGGTCAGGCTCGCTGACTTGGTTGACACATGTCATCGGTTACCAATAGCGCGGATCGATGCTCATGCTGTTGATCACTGGATTGTCTGGTCCAGACTCGATTATTTACAGACCGCCGCCATATAGCTGGAATATTATTGAGTGCAGCGTAAAACTAAACTCACTCACTCACAGGCGTCACATTGTTTCACAGGATCTTGGCACTTCCAAAGTTAGTGATTATGAACCATGTCAGGAGCGTGAGGGCACGTTCAACAGAGGGATTCGGAAGTGAGGGGTCGGTGAGGAGGCTACACGTGATACCGACTCTTTTTACAAACGCCTTGAGTGCCACAGCAGTTTATGTAAACGTGATGATACAAGGAACCCATTCATATGTTTCAACCACCGGAAGTAACCTATTGCCTCATTGCTTTTCAAGAATGGAAATGTTTACAATTCAGTCAATATGTCTTCATTAATAATATCAAGTACTTTTCAGTACCATATGACAATGGCGATCCTTCAATAGTTGCGTTGAGTATATATCTCGGCCACACTCTTGTCTTTGCAAAATCTTTCTGCAATGTTTGTTGTTTAACGCCGCACACATCCCCGCAATAGGGGATACGATGACATGTGTCAAATCAAGTCAGCGAGCCTGACCACCCGATCCCGGTAGTCGCCTCTTACGACAAGCATGGGTTACTGAAGACCAATTCTAACCTCAAAATGTGAAGTAGTGTTTAGTGCCCATAGTTCACTACTTTTCAGATAAATTAACGCCGTGTCCTTTTACGCAGATCTCAAAGAATGTCATACGGCACTGGCTCTAAAGAAATTATATCTCAAATTGAAAGTCGCAATACCGCCGCCTCGAGGCTTCATTTTCCGTCTACAGTTGGTGTTAACATGAACGAAGGATAAATTACCTACATCGTTGATGATGTCTGCCATAATAAATGAAACTGAAGCGTGCTCAGCTCTTGGTATTTTCCATCTAATTAATATGTACAGTGCGTTTAATTTCATTTGAGACCGTTGAATTGCCAGGTGTGCGAGTTGCTCGTGTGAAATTGAAATTTCACTACACACGCTTGTTGATTACCTGGCTGTTCTACCAGCAAGTCGTCTCCCTCGTAATAAATAGCGAAAAGTGACAACAAAATAGTGATCATTTGTGAAACAGCTTTTTTATTGTGAGACAGATCATCAGAGCTGGTTTGTCGATTTCATGTGACTGTGCAAATTTAGTTTTGTTGCAATTATTAGATTTTGTGTTAGTGAGCAATTCATCGGTCTCAAATGAAATCAGACGGACTGTAGAAAGCCTACATAATCACATTTGGCATTGGACAACACAATGTTAGTGTCATTTAGTACCGCTCGCTCCAACACAGAATGATCTTATACAACACTTTCCAAGTTCACAAATTCGTCAAAGACCATACCTGATGATAATCTGATCGAATGATGTTCAAAGATATTAGAATATGCACTGAAGATACCCCGATAGATGATTGAATTATTTCAACTACGAGATCTCAAACTGAAGTCTAATTCATCAAATATGCCTACAACAAGCCAACTTCGCTGTCGAGTGAGCTGCCCCGTGTCGACATAAGAAAGGTACTCACTCGTAACAAACTTCGTGTGTTTTATTGGTTCAACACGTTACCATGCTACTTTGTATGCATTTGTAACGGGACCGCCTCCGTGGTGTAGTGGTTAGAACGTCACAGGTTCGATTCCCGGTCGCGTCATACCAAAAGACGTTTAAATATGGTACTTGTTGGTCCCTGCCTGGCGCTAGGCTTTATGTGTACAACAAGGACTAGTCGGCTCGGAGTCAGTATAATGTGTCTAAGTGGGGTATTCATGCTTAACTGCGGCATGGTATCCCAGAGAGCTAGCACTTTAAAACCAGCTCAAGTCTGGGCTAATACAAGCAGCCACACATACACACTCATGCACGTCGTCATATGAGCGAAATATTCTTAAGTCAAACCCCATTTCACCTCACCTCACCTCACCTCATTTGTAAAGGTTACGTATGTGTAGGATCACAAAATGAATGACGCGATCTCCCGTCAAGGTTTCTTGGTGATGTTACTGGAATATTGCTGAAGGTGACATAATACCATCCTCCTTCACTCGTAGCGTTCCATCAGCTGAAACCCAAGTCCCAGGTGTTGCATTGCGAAGCTATAAATGAATATCAAGCTGTTAATTAGTTTTGTAATGTGAATTAAGGATGTCATATCAGAGATGAAATAATCTCTTACACACAGTCATCTATCTGCTTTCCTCGAGAAATCGAAGCAACATCAACTCATTATGGAAAATTTTATTCAATAATAATCGTTTCGTATTTATCAATTTGATCTCGGCTTGTCATGATCATTCAGGAGATTCTTTTTTCATTATATTTCTGGTAACAAGAACTTTAAGTGTTTTACACGAAACTGTTTTCCCTTTGTTTATCTGTCTGGAGCATCCTGACAAACACATTACCAGTGTTTATATTTCTTATTTGGGTTTTTAGCGGCTTCACACCTTGTTATGTGTATGTTTTACAAAGACTAACTGCCTTCTGGGCGATATGCGATATGATGATGTTAAGGACATAAAGATTAGAAACAAATTTCTTGTGTCTCAAACTCATCTAAACTGTCATGGTCTTAATTCATATTCTGACGTGACGTCTTCAATGCGACGTATTCTGTTTCAACACAGAGCAAGAGGGCGAAGTGTTAACCGACAGCTGCAGTTGTGGCTACAAAATTTTCAAAGCAATTACACGGTGTCTATTTGGTTGTAATTGCCTTGGATAGAATCTTCTTCTTTGAAAACTGTGTAATTTAATTTGAATCCTGCAAAAATGTAAAGACCCCACAATGACAATATAATGACATTATTGGTAAAAACTGGAATGAATTTAACTGTGCAGATCAGTGGGGTTTCAAATTTGTCGATATCGCACGAGTGCACTGTTTTGACGACGGAGTATTGAAACCATCTGACGCAAATCACTCTCTGTCTATGAGCTCCAAGTACCACTACACCTTCTTGCTTTTTAATGACATTGTCATTTCGATTTCATCACCGATCCAAAAACATAGGAGGTGAAGACGAATTGGCTGACTGACACCGACAACATGCACAGGGCAATTTGAAGGGGTTCTACTTTATGGCTTTACAACAATGGTTCATGTTTTGATATGGCGAGCAAAAAGTAGATGGTTCTGGCTCCCAGCATCACATCCATGGACATTAAGATGGTACTTGTTGTTGCCCTGGTCAGTCCTCGATATAATAGGGTTATTCAGGGAACGAAAGGGAAGGGGCGCCAATGTGCACAGTGCTCTTTGAATGCGCTCCAGTAAATGTAGTTTTGTCAATCACTCTCAAAAATACTTTATCCCGCAGCTGATGACATTCTTTATGGTTCTATTTTTGAAATGCTTGCGATAGCAGAGTGTAAATGGTTCGATCACACCAACAGCCATTAAAATGGTACTTTTTCTTACCCTGTGTTGTGCACGGCATATTAGAACCATTGGATATTCGTTGGAGAAGGGTCTGGACCAACCCAACTTGTTCCAGGAGACAACTGAAGAAAACTAAACTGTTCAAAGTTTGTTTTTTCTGTTTTCCATTACACTTTCGAAACGCGCTTGCTATATGTCTGCAAAAATGTTGCTCCCGACGATTAACTCCATTCTACTTGACCTTAAATTTCATACCAGATATGAGGTCAATTCAATAATTCCAACATTATGACCCACAAATTCAAATTATGACTATGAGTATGTTTCATTCGATTATAAATCCCAAAGACTTTCTGTATTACACTATGACTATGCTTTCCGTCAGAAGAGATAAAATGGATAGTTGGCTCGAAGAAAATTGATTAGCAAATACATGTCTGTTTAGCCGCATGTTTATGGTCTATGAGGGCCGAAAGTAGAACATTACAAAATGACTCAACGTCTAACATCCAGGGGCACAGTTAATCGCCAGGTAATAGTATTTGGAGCAATGTACCAATAATGCGCTTCGAACCGCAGCTAATTTCAACAATCTTACAACAATTTGGTTATTCACTGGAACCGTTATGACTTTTTACTATTACCACAGTATTGCAGCTGCCGCCTACCAATACTACCAGGAGGCCATGAACCCTTTGGCGCAACGGTTCACAAGCAGTTAACCCCACTGATGTTCCATGCTTCTTTTTAGCATGTATCCGGGTATTCTGATGAACGGTTGCATCACCTCTGATTACATACCTTTTGTTTCAGAACTGCTTTCCTGTATTAGATGCAATGAAAACATGAATTACGTTTTCAGAGTATGACTTGAGTGTGTAAAAGCCGTTTTCTAGCATCTGCGTCGAACAAGATAGTGTTTTTCGATTATTGTTTACGGCACGAACATGATTCCATAGACCTTCGATGAATCTGTTAGTCTGGCTGTTTCCCGGAGGTAACAATGCTAATGCACTGATGGCTTCTAAAACGGAACATCAGCGGAGTATCTTGTTTCATACGATACCTCATGAACTGATATGCAACCGATCAAAGGTGTGTATATAAAAGTCATAGAAACTCACTGGCCAATGTTTTGTCCTACTGATAAAATAACATGGATGCTATTTTGAATACATGACACGTTTTTATGGATAACACCTTCTTTATATTCTTTATAGGACATTTCAGAGCTAATTTTGCTCCTTCATCAGGCGAAGCAAGATTTAGCTCTGAAACGTCGTATAAAGAATAAAAAGAAGTTGTTATCCATAAAAATGTGTCATGTAGTGATGTTCGTGCAACTTCTAAATGTCATTCAAGAACTTATAAACATATGTTTTTTGTTAAACTTGTAATTATTTTGGAATTATTGCGATGCTTTTCATACGTGTTTCATCCCCTTTATACAGCGATAGTTCCACTAGAGTATGATCACTGAACCAGACAAACCAGTGAATACACTAAACATATCCAGGGCTTCCTATAAGAAGCACAGGCTGATGGAAACTAATTTTGACCAAGAATTCCAACCCATCTTGATATAACATTACAGCAATAGATCGATTCCTAAAAGTGGTCAAAGAACTCTCATGATAGTGAGACATTCATAACCTTTTCTGTTGCATTCTGTACCAAAGAAAATAATACTCACAAAAAACCTAACCTGGTATGTAAGGATTCTCACAACATACGTAAAAACACCTTTTACAATTCGCAACACATTTTGTTTTTTGTTAAAAAAACCGCAATCACCATTAATGAAAAACGAAAAGAGTATGATAACCGCTCTTTTTTGTCACGTCATCTGTTACAGATAGAAATTGCAAAACTATAAAACATTTAGAAACTGAGAGTTTGTAAGATGAATATAACATCTAAACAATATACAAAATGCCATTGGCATTTCTAGATCCATTATTCAACCAGACTGCATGAATGCAAGTGTCAACTGCAGGGAGTTAAGACCCGAAACTCCAGGGACTGCCGATCTGTAACACTGTTCAAAGTTGCTTTGTACCTTCCTCTTTCTCTAACTGAAAGGACCGCCTCCGTGGTGTAGTGGTTAGAGCGTCCGCCCGGAGAGAGGAAGGTCGCGGGTTCGATCCCGAACCGCGTCATACCAAAAGACGTTAAAATATCGTACTTGTTGGTCCCTGCCTGGCGCTCGGCATTAATGGGTACAACAAGGACTGGTCGGCTCGGGTTCAGTATAATGTGTCTGAGTGGGGTATTCATGCTTCACTGCGGCATGGTATCTCAGTGGGCTAGCACTATAAAACCAGCTTAAGTCTGGGCTAGTACAAGCAGCCGCACATACCCATACACACGCATGCACGTCGTCATATGAGCGAAATATTCTCAAGCACGATGTAAAAACCCAATTTCACCTCATCTCTAACTGAAAGCATATCATCATACTCACTTGGATATCCAGCAGTGGTCTATATCTGTTGACTTGATTGTTTACAGCAGCCGTGATCCCCAAGTCATGATCTACACATTGCCGTCCACTGGTGTATGCTGCTGGTGTCTGTTTTTATGACATGGCTAACGAGAGTGTGTTTATGGTTTTACTGTATTACGTTTCTCGTTCAATCTAGTCTTTATTGACAAACATATCTTACTGAAACTGGTACATCTTACAACATTACGGCTACATGTGCACATACTCTGGTCATTTGTGCACATATATTGAATAAACAATGTCCCTTTATCTACCTAAAGGCTATCGAGCGAAGCAAGTAAAAAACTACATAAGTGTAAAATGATGGATATTTATCAAACTCTGGCTACAAAAAGATTCCCTTTTTGAGTGTGTATCTGTCGTGAACACACCATAAAGCCTTTAGAATTTAACCAGTAAGATAAGAACCGGATCAGACACGTATCCGTATTTTGTCTGGTTGTTTCTCCGTCAGCGTGCTGTAAATGAATATGGTACACTGTCGCAGATTTTCGGGCTTCTGGTAATTTGAGTTTGTTATATAACCATTTCGTGTATTTGGGTGAAGGTTCTATGTGATGATAATGTCACTTATCACGGATTATCTCCCTTTGAAATGTGAACCATGTCTTTTTGATAAGGTTAAGCCGTGGATGCTATATTATTCAAGATATTGGGCAAACATTTTACCGATAAAAGACAACGCTTTGTGACAGCAACGCCAGAATTAAGATACACTTTCACCAGAGATAAATGGGTTCCAAAAACGTAGTACGATTTGTCACATAGCTTAAGTGTACTCAGGCCACAAAAGACGGGCGTGTATGTAATGTGATCTGCAGGGCATGGGCGAAAGTAGGTTGCTTTAGATATGTTGAGAAGAGATCATGATGAATCATGATCAGAATTGTTGTTTCTGTGACTCGTCAGTCAGCCCAAGATGCATAACTTGTATTACGCCGTAAAACAGTCACCCCAAGTGCTTGACAATCGTCATTGTGGTATTCCGGTATTTTGTGTTAACCGAAAGTGTATCGGAATGTGGTAAATTAAGTGGTTTCTGCAGATTGAAACATCCAATTTAATACAGTATTTATGTGTTCGCTCAGGACAACGAAGATAGATTCGATGTGGAACACTGGTAGAATTTATGAAGTCTCTTCTTGTGCACGTCGTTCTTATTGCATTAATTCTGAAAGTATTGAACAACAGAAGGCATTCCAACTACACTACATATACAGAACGTCCGCTTAGAGTAGTGGTTAAAATGTCAGCTCGTCACGACACGGACCCGGATGTTTGTATTGTCATTGATAAGACGTGTGAATACCACGTTTGGAAAAAGACAGCAACAATAGCCTCACCTCAAAGGAGAACAGCAACATATCCTCTGAAGTTAAAAAAATGGTATGACACGTTGACTGACACAAAACAACGGTTGCAGTCTCATAAAATGCCAGAAAGCAGAAAATCCAAGAAAATATAACATTGAAGATTCCAGGTTCTTGAAAATTTGATTGTATCCTGTTCAACCGGTGGCGTCTATCAGAGACGGGTTAATTGTTCATCTGAAACACAGGTAAAAAGACCTTTACTAAATCTGTATGACGCTGTTTGAATGTTTTGTAGAAAGGGCATGTTCCATTGTGCTTCAGACAAAGCAGGAACTACTAGAATATTGCTTGGCATCAAGGAGAAGTCATCCTACTTGCTATATTGCTTCGTGGACACATCATTGTCACTGTGAATCTTTCTGCATGTATTTAGGTATGAGATGTTTCGGTTCTAATTGTCTCTTTTGTTTCTGACTTAGGTGGTATTCGTTGATATTCCTGAAGCGGATCTACACAATTTTACCGCAAACCACTTTTGTCACAATGTACCTATCTAAGTTATTCTAAACTAATGCAAGAGACAACCCTGAGGCAGTTGTGGATCACGAAGAACCACTCGAGCTTGCTCCAAGACGCGTGGATGCCAACTCCTACCCTTCTCTTGAATTCCGAATACCATCTAACATTTCAACATTTGTGTCTTATTGATCAAGACTGAATGCTGATGAGAGTGTGAGTGAGGTGAGGTGAAATTGGGTTTAACGTCGTGCTTGAGAATATTTCGCTCATATGACGACGTGCATGCGTGTGTATGGGTATGTGCGGCTGCTTGTACTAGCCCAGACTTAAGCTGGTTTTATAGTGCTAGCCCACTGAGATACCATGCCGCAGTGAAGCATGAATACCCCACTCAGACACATTATACTGACTCCGAGCAGACCAGTCCTTGTTGTACCCATTAACGCCGAGCGCCAGGCAGGGACCAACAAGTACGATATTTTAACGTCTTTTGGTATGACGCGGTTCGGGATCGAACCCGCGACCTTCCGCTCTCCGGGCGGACGCTCAAACCACTACACCACGGAGGCGGTCGAGAGTGTGAGTGAGTAAATTTAAAGCAATTAGCAATATTTCAGTTATGCAGTAACAATGCACAAATCTCAAAAGGAATAAATATAGAAAAAAATACATTATTAACACAAGAAAGCGATAAAACACCTTTCAAATAACCACGGGAGTTGCCTGGACGAGATCCTTTCTACACGATCCTAGGTACGTAATTTGAGTCACTAACAAATAGTGATGATACCAGGTGTTGCCGAAAAGGTGAGTCAACCCTGTCTCATCAGTGGAACCCCGTCATATATATATTAACTGTGTCCGGAATGACCTGTATTTCGATCCGCTAATCCTTCGCACCTGAAGGGAGTTGCAGCCTCATATTTACTGCACCTTGTAGGCCAAATGCTATAGTGATAAATGTTCGGACAGACATTTGCAAAGTGTATAATAATCAGACTGTCTTGAAGATTCATTTTGACGTAGCTCTGGCGTAACAATGACCCGTTTTACGTTGGACTTACCTCCAGTAATAAGCTGACACACTTTGATAAAACCGAAAAACTCTTCAAAGACTTGAAACCTATCACATATACTCACTAGCATGCAGTAATGCAATCCGAAAGCGTCTTTACGTTGACGGGGAATATGAACCCGGGCATTTCGTTGCTAATGTCTTTCAATTTTCCTCTCTTGTAGATTTTTTTAGCTTTTCTTGTATAAAGGTTGATGAAGTCAATGAATTAAAAAAGCCAATGCAGCCGGGAGATATCCCTGACACGAACACATATAATGTCCCATTTATATGTATATACCTATCCTCCATTCCATGCGACTTAAGTTATCTCAAATAACGAGAGTTCCGTTTATATTGGACTTGCTGCGATTGGTCAATATAGACATCGGATCCCTGTGTTTACTCTCAGGATAAGAGTATGCATATAAACGATGTACGTGTATATTGCATTAAGCACGATGCTTGTACGTAACGACACGGTGGCGCATTGTGAAGGTCAGATCTAAAACCAAACGATGGTAATAGTTGTGGAAACCGAGAAAGGATAGACGGGCGGAGTATTTCCATATGAGAATGTCCTTGTTGATTTTGTTCCTTCTATTCTACGTCGCGTAGAAGTCACATGTAAATGTCTACATCAGAGAATTCTGAGTCGATTACTAGCAGATCCCACTGCCCCTAAAAGCCAATTATTGGTGACCACCTGAGAAACTTCAGTTGCAAGATGTTTTATATATCACTTCAAATCTGTTTCTGTCCTTTCCGAAGCTGTTTCTGAGCTCGCCCTATGAACACTTCCCAGACCCCAAAAGGCTGCGTTAATTAGTTCGCATTAAATAAATCTTATTCTGACATGGAGTGACTATCACAGGAACAATTCTTACGATTTGAGCACGGTACATATTGTAGATAATATTTCCGATGTCATTTCTCGTGTAAATAGTAAACTTAGTGAAGTACTTCTTTCAACGGCAGGTAATTTGTTCGGTCATGTCAGCCCAAAGCTAAGTTTCACAAACAAAAGAAAAGTCGTTAGCCTTGGTTTAACATTATAAATTAAAATCAACAGTTAAAAACAGTCCCAAAAGAAAAAAAAAAATTCAAAATAAACAACCTTCGATAAATGCAAGTTAAACATACAAATAAGCAAATATGTCTTATTCGAAACTTCATAAAACAAAATCCAAACAAAACCTGGGAAGACTCTGAAAATATTCTTGAAAATTTTGAATGATCTCGACGAAGAAACATTTTAAATTTCTTTTAAAAAATTTCTTGGGAAACCAATGAATCTTTCAACCCAAATATCTGTGACGAAGTTCTTAACGACGCGGAAAGACGTTATGTATTAAAGGGCCACTGATCCAGAGCAATTTCCGTGGACTGGTTGTTGCTTTTGTTATTGTTTTTCTCCAGTGAGTACCCGGATGATATCCCAGAATTCATAACTGGTTCGTTACCTCTGCTGCGCCTCCATCATGCGCAATTGATAGTATAAGTATAGACTGATCAACAAAGATGGAATATTTTTTACTCTATAATCTTATGTTGATTTTGTTGTAAAATTATGTAGACTTTGATGAAGAATTTGGTTGCTTGTAAAATTAATCTTCACGTTGATAAATGGATGTAGAATTTGATTTAAGAAATAGTTTGACCTTGAATTTGGTGAGAAGCCTGATATAATAGCATTGTTTAGGAAGTAAGGCTTACTGAGTACATGGGGAGTCTTGGGGAGAGTAGTGAGCTCGGGTTCACTACTAGTCAATCTAAATGTTGTATTAAATGGTATTATTTTGATAACAAATGAAAACATTTTAAGTTTAACCAAATGCCAGTGGTAAAAAATGGTAGGACTGAAATAACGAAGTCAATGTACGTCTTTATAGTTTGTCTTATAATCCTAATTAGTTTACTATCATATTTGTATGCATCTTGAAACTTAATAAAATGCACACGATCTGCTTATACTTAGTGAATTTATAACATGATTGTAATATCTAGACATTTTATAGATTGCCAACGTGTATCAGATTTCACACACACGCCCTGAGTGCGAGCTAGTGTATGTTGTCTGTCCCATTACACTTCACGGCAAAAAAAAAATTCTGTTGAATGCCATAAAAAATAAATAAAAACAAAATGCAAATATTAAAATATTTAAAGTTATAGCAACAATATCAGGCTATTACCTTGTAATGTATCCATCAATATCCACATAAAGGAATGAGATGCCATTCATCTGCAGCTGACAAAGTATCGTGTTCCATGTCATGTGTCTTTCAACAGTCTAATATGCGAAAAAGTGATCTATCGTTTCAGGTTTTTCACATTGGTGTATGGTCCCATTGGTCACCCAAGATAGCACACCTGGCAACTAATTGCATAATGTCCGCCATTCTTTAAAAATGTAAATTAGTTAGCCAATAATGAGCAATCAATCAATGTATTGGCGGTTAATCCTTTGATGGAAGGGCGTTGTTTTTACACAGGCACTTTATGACAGGGTGTATTCAGTATAGATTAGTAAATCTACATACATAAACACTACCTTTTGGCAAATCCGCTGCGCAGGATAAAAGCAATTAATCAATCAGCGTGTTATCGGTTAATCCTTTGATCGATGTTTGTTTTGTAACTCAGTTGACAATTCCTCTTACTGCACTTACATGCGCATATTACATAAGATGTAATACATTTGCCACATCAGACCTCAATTTATAATGATGAGTATTTACTCCAGACACAAGAAATGCCAAATTGGAACCTTTGTCGGGTAATCTGAGTGGTGTTATCACTATTTATACCTTTTATTAATTCATTAACTGACCATCAAGTGAATGATGACAAATAACATGTGTAGATTTACCACCAAACAAGGGTTACAGCAAGAGAATAGTAATCGCTGTATTGCATGCAAGTTTGATTGCCTGAAAACAAACCTTATTGGCCGACACTGTTTTGAGGATACGAACGGAACTTCATTGTTACATAAGAAATATATATAAGCATTTGCTGTGTACTTAATTAAAAACTGTATATACCTATGTATCTAAGTAAAATTTCAGATTTATTTTGCAATGGCAAAATGGGGTTGTTATGTTTATGGATTCAAATGTATCAAATGTGTGTTTTTGATATTATACCATACGTAATAGACATCATATTTTTACATGGTTAAATATTGAGGTAAAAAACACCGAAATAGGATCAAATTGGATCAGTCATTATACCATCTAAACATTTGAAAATCTGAAAAAGCCTACAGTGCTGGGATACTTTATTACAATCAGACAAGAACTGTAGAGGATATTTTCAAATAAAGGCATCTGATGGGCATCCACCCTTCCTAATGTCCCACTGATTAGGTTGAAGAAATCCTGCCAAGGTGGTCAGTAGCCAAGTCCCCGTGTCCGTCACGGTCGAGGGAGCAGGGGCTGACCAGTTTGCAGCTAGGTTTCGTAATTAGACTGTTGGCGAGAAACATTAATCGCTCTGGATCAGTGGCCCTTTAAACATATCCCATGAAGAAAGATGAAGTTGTAAAAAAGTCCTCAGTTATTGCTATGTTATCAGCGAACACATTTCTTCAACTGTCGATGTATATGTACTCTTTTCGGCCTGGTTCTGAATATGGATGCTTCCCTGAAAGCATGGTCGTCTGGTATAACAGAACCTATTTACAAAAAACAAAGGCGATCCAAGCGAATCAGGAAAATATGGACCAATAACTCTTCTTAGCAGTCTTAGTAAAGTGTTTACATCTATTTTGAATACACGTCTTCCAAAACTTATATACTGTATGTAACTCTACCCTTTCAGATGCCCAGGCAGATTTCGAAAAGGTTACTTACTCAACTGCATATCATATTTTACTCTATATAATTTGGCCGAACTACTGTAAAAAGAATACGAAAAGTCTTCTCTGTTTTATTAATATTTTTAGCCTTTGATTCATTATAGGAGTTAATTTGTGTTTTCAACAATATTTTCAAGATAACTTGTACATGCTTTAGAATAATATATAACATGCATCAAAACATACGACCTTGTACCCATTGTAATCATTCTCTAAGTACCCATTTCCTGTGTACTACCGGTGTTCGCCAGGGTGAATACGTGTCACCACCTCTATTTCTTTAAATGTTCTAGAGGACCACGTGGGTAAAGATCACTGTAAAGGTGTAGAACTCAATCCTACCGATTACTTGGATCGTATAGAAATATCACAGCTATTGTTGTACTGCAATATGCAAACGATACTGTGCTCGCATCAACAGATGCTAAAGAATTACAAGTTATGATTGATCCATTTGATAAATATTGTAAAAAACGGCGTCTTGGTTTAACTAGATTGGGCACACATAATTGGTTTTCTGATGAGGACAGTTCATCCAAGAGGGTTGGTCATAATAATGGTTTAAAGGTATTTTAAATTTTGAGCACTTCCGTATTTAATGAATGTCATTGGCGATCTTTGTTAATTTCAGGTGTGGAAATAATCATATGCCAAATCAAGTTTGTTTGTTCTTGAACGTCGCACTTAGCAATATTCCAGCTATGTACCGGCGGTCTGTTGATAATTGAGTCTGGGCCAGACAATCCAGTGATCAATAGCATGAGCATCGACGCACGCAATTGAGATATGATGACAGGTGTCACTATTTGTCACCTCTTGCGACAAGTATCTGTTGCTGAAGATCAATTTTAACCCCGATTTTCAGGGGTAGATGGATATATAACTGTACATGTATTTATCATCAACACGTTATCTGACAAAAGCCCCATGTTTCTGTGATGAAGCTAAACTTCACACTTCACATGTGACATATAGGATAATGGGGTTCGAAGAAGAACATATTAAATGTTGACAGAACCGAAGCAGGGATTTTCTGACCCCTTTTAGTCGCCTCGTACGACAACCATTGGTTGCTAAAAACCAGTTGCAAGCCGGGTCTTCACGGGTAAGGTCCTAGTCCAAGCATGCTAGCCTTTGCCATGTTGTTGGATATGACTGAGAGCGGCGCCACACCATACTACATCACTTGTAGCATTCTATCTGTACACGCCCACGTCAACTGTATTCCATTGCCTAGCTTCAAAGGAACATCTAAAATTGAATACAACACAAAAGAAATGAGATAATCTCGTACTCTTAGCCACGTTTCATCTGTGCCCTCCTCCTGAAAATCTCGACATGTAAACTAATGATGCAACAATTTCTTAAAACTGTTTTGTATTTCTTTTGTATAGTTCTTCTTCTTCCCAATTTCAATTCGGCACGCATCTGTTGAGAAAACCCCTTCTCATAACCTTTCTGGTGATGAAGGGAACTGTTGGTGATTGCGACAAAACTATTTTACCTTTGTTATCCCTCTGGATTATCATCACAAGCACATTACATTTTTTTACGATTCTCGTTTTGGATTTTTTGGAGGCGGAAAACCCACAATGCGATGATATTTAATGTAAAGACAATTGAACTACCTTCTGAATTTCTCCATACCATCTCAAATTGCTGTTGTCAAGGTTAGAGCTTAATCTAAACATTAGAAACAAATTTCATTATTATACAGGCTGTCTGTGTCCTTCCACCTGATCTAATAAAACGTCAGGGTCTGAGCGCCATGTTCTGACGTGATGCCCTCGATGTGATGTATTTTCTTCTACACAGAGCCAGAGGAACGAGGTCTTAACAGACAGCTGCTGTTGTGGCTACACAATTTTATGAGTCTTCATTCGTTGTAATTACCTTGCACAAAGCCTTCTTCTTTCAAACTGTGTAATTCACTTAAACCTAACATAAAAAATAGTATAATGCAATGACAATATAATGACATGATTGTTGGAACTGAATGAATTTAACTATGCACGTCATTTGGATTTTCGAGTTTCTGACGTGATATGCACAATGTGACGTATTCTCTTCTACACAGAGCCAGAGTGTGAAGTTCTAACTGACAGCTGCTGGTCTGGTATGGCTCCACAATTTTCACAGATTTTGTTTCGTTGTAACTGCCTTGCACAAAGCCTTCTTTCAAACTGTGTTATTAGATTTGAAACATTGCATACAAATTAGGAAAATGCAGTGATAATATAATGACATGATTGTTAGATCTGAATGAATTTTTGCAATTGTCGATATCGCTCCGTGTATACGTCCGGCAATGGCGCATATGTTGCAAAATTCTGAGCTGCTTGCAGTGCCTTTGCACGTGCACCTTTTGTGTTCTCAGTGCGATTACAATTTTATGGCCGACCCAACAACATAAGATGATGAGGAATCCGCGTGACTGACACAGCCAACATCAACAGAACATTTGTTCTCCATTCTCCAAAATACCATGTCCTGTAAATGTTGACATATATTAGGGTTTGATTTTCGTAATGCAGAGTGTAGTTGGTTGACCACACCAATAGGCGTCATCAGGTCAAATATGTAAGTCATGTTTGACGAGACGTATGCCATTTCAGAAAATATGACCGAAGTTTTAAGAAAACAGATGCCGTGGAGTTATTGAGAATTGGGTTTAAAACTTTTAAGCATATCTAGCTTCTCCTTCTTAGCTAAAGTGTAGTACATTGTCTCGCCTTTTAGCCGTGTGAGGATCCGTTCGTATTTGTCCCGAATCTCATATTTCCTTTGTCAGCACCTTCGTTGGTTTTACTTTTACCTACATATGCTTCGTGTCTTCGGTCGATGAAAGAAGAAAAAAGAGCAGTCAAGCTAACTCTTAATATGTAACAGCCAGAGGGCAGAAACTTTGGAACAACTTCCCAATAATGCATATCACAACAATGAACATCTTGGAGCCCTACTGCGTTTGTCTTTTATTGTTTATTGTTTAATGCCACGCTCAGCAATAATCCAGCTATATGGCGGCGGTTTGTAAATAATCGAGTCTTGTCCAGACAATCCAGTGATGAGCATAAGCATCGATCTACACAACTGGGTTACGAGGACATGTGTCAACCAAGTCAGCGAGTCTGAAAACACGATTGCGTTAGTTGCCTCTTACAACAAGGATGGGTTGCTGAAGTCCTTGAGCACAAATATTCCCGGAGCAATTGGCCTCATGGATGTTTCTTACTTTCTTTCTTGTGAAGTATATCTGGATATTCTGATCAACAGTTGCATTTTTTTTAGTATTGCTGTCCTAAATCACATAAAACTGAATATATGGATCACTTGTCTTTGGAGTAGGGTGCTCGATGCTTTTTGGAAGCTGACTGGACCCAGAAAGTGTTTACTGCAGAAGAATGTTTCCAAAGACCTTCGATGTTACTATTTATCTGGCTGCTTCCCACGGGATTGCAACGCTATTGCGGTGATGGCTTCTCAAACGGAGCATCTGCCAAGCGTACACCATGATGGCTGGTTCAGAGGCACCCTTGGGACGTGTTACAGTAGGGCCTTGGTTTTGTCATTAATCACAGATAAACGAATCTTTTAGGACGAAGCGAAACTGCGAGTTACAGACAAAGGCGATCATGGACTTTTGCGATGGGTACGCTTTCTTAGGATACCAAGCGAAACTACTTTCTCATGTTGGATACCATACATTTGAAATGCAGCTTGTTATCTAAAAGTTGAAGAAATTCACTAACAGGAGATGTTTTTATGTTGGAACAAATGCTTTTGTTACTGTTTTGAAATAGGTTTTGAAATAATGCAGATGTTTATTCTTATGTTACATCCTACCACACAGTAATAGTCTATCAAGAGTACGACAGCCTATAAATAAGGGTTTGGACCAGACAACCCAGTAGTGACATCACGAGCAGCATCCATGCAATTTAAAAAGCCCGAGGATCCATGTAGTCTGCTCTTATTAAAAGAAATGGCTTCTGTGAACAAATCTTGACCGAGAATGCCAACTCTTCTTGAACATTTATAATTAAAGCAACAGATCATTTCCTAAAGGCATTTAAAGAATTCCGATCATGGCGGTGTATTGCTCCATGTGAACTTTATCGCCCTCCATGTTACCATGTTTAAACTGAACTACCCACAAATGGTGTATGTGAGCAAAATCTCACACAACAAACGTACACACGAAAAACCCAAGCTGTATGAGCACCAATCATGTTTTTATGACATGGTATTATCTTTGTTATGAAGTGTGTGGTTGGTTGATAACACCAATATATCAATAGGTCAAATACATAAGTCACATTTATGCTACACACTAACTACATGTATGCCATTTCAGAAAGAAAATGACTGAAGTATTCCTAAAACAGGATATTCCATACAGTGGCATTGATTTACTGAAATTCAGATTCGAAACTATTGACATAATCCATGTGTAATCATAGGTGGAAACAAGTATATGTTGCTCCCCCTTGATATGAAAAGTGGTTTCTGAAGAGATGACGGATAAGTCATGACATCAGTTTACTTGGCCTTCAGTCGGGTAAGTTACAAAATGGAAGACGGATTGCAGAAGCAACATCTGTACTTAAAAACGGGTTTACGGAGGCGTTCTTTAAACTGTGTGAGTTTAGTTTTACACCACTTTTAACAATATTCCAGCAATATCACAGGGAGGAAACCAGAAATGGACTTCACACTTTGTACCCATGTGGGGAATCGAACCCGTGTCCTCGGTGGGATGAGCGAAGTTTCTTTAAACTGAAATGAATTGCAGGATGAATTATTATACTATAAAACTGCTTTGAATGTTATAACTATATCAATGCTGAAGTATCATTATTTGTAATGCAATTTACTACTTACATACTATTTCACCCCGATGTCATATTTGAAATGTACATGTGTTTTTCATATGGACTTGAGTATATGAGCTTGTTGCTTGAAAACTTTCACATTAGAGAGATGCAGAGAAAATATCTTTAGCACCTGACGAATTGAGCTTAAAAATTGCTGTAAAGTGACCATCTTACGACAATTTAGATAACTACTTGTGCCCTAATGACCGCCTTCTACCAACACAGAACAACAAGGTGTCGAAGAACTTTCGGCGCAAAGGTTCACGACGCATTTGGTCTCACTAACGTTTCATACAGATTCGGGAGGCAGAATGAGAACAAATCTTGACCGAGAATGCCTACTGTTCTTGAACATTTATAATTAAAGCAACAGATCATTTCCTAATAGCATTTTAAAAATTCCGTTCATGGTGGTGTATGGCCCCATGTGATATTTATAGCCCTCCATGTTGCAATGTTTAAACTGAACAATAACAACCCACAAAGACAAACGGATCTTGTATTTGAGCAAAAAATCACATACAGACGTTCAAACGAAACCCCCAAGCTGTGTGAGCAGCACTCTTGTTTTTGTTCCCGTCAGTGACGGACAGATATTACACGTCTATAAAGAATTACGAATGACAGATGAATTAATAATTCATACAATGTAGAATATGCCATGGGCATTTCAAAGAGTCATTGCACTACCACGAGCGTGAGATGGAGCCAGGACGATGAATCGGAAGTGTCAGCTACAGGGACCTGACACATACCCACCAGGCGCTAAGGGACGCCAGACTGAATTGTCAGTGTTTTGAAGGAGACTGAGGTTGTTTATACTCTGTAACCAACATCACTTGACTCGACCTTAAATACATGGATATGGTCTACGCTTTCACATTCTGGTGTACCAGTACTTCTTGTCCAGTGAAAATGACTTGACGGCAGCTGATGAACCTGTGTTACAATGTTGATTTGGCACTTTAACATTCTGATAGCAGCATTTCTATATTTAACATGTTGTGACTGTGGAGAAGCTTCAATGCTAATGCCACACTATTACTGGTATTGAGAGTCACTGGATCTGATTAGGAGTGGCTTGATTGCTAGCAGTTGCTGTGTAGTGTTGCAGAAGACGCATCATTGTGTTCGATATTTGAGTGAAACCAACAACGTCTTCATGTCGTTCTGGCAGCTCGTTTGTACCATTGTAGGATACTTTATCTCATCACTTCAATGAAGTCTCCCCACCGTTGACAATTTGCTTCGTAACGCATGATAGTGCCTTGTACATTGTCCTGTGAATGCACACACTAAGAACCTTACCAACATGTGCATTTAACTATCGGTGGGAGTGATTCAATTCACGAAAAAAGAGCTAAGTCAGCAATATAATGACGTTTTAAACCAGGAGAGGTTCACCAATCTTGGTATTTCATGACGAAGGAATATTTATCAAGACTGTACGAAAAGTTCACTTGAAAAACATGTCTGGTTGTGTCGTCTTGGGCAGAGATATCTTCATTTACCTATATCGGAAGCTGAAAACGTTTTTTGCAGACAGTGGTTTTACACTTTAATGCCTGCTTTTTCATTGCGAAACTTCAATCCAGTGACTTCACACATGTAATGGATATAAATTGAAGATGGTTTTTGTGTAAACGTTTATAAACGTGGTAAACATCAGGGTTGTTTTTGTGTTGACAGTGCTTCTTCTATCGAGTATTTTGTTTTTTAATTGTGATAGTTCAATTTGTGTCAAGTAGATATACTGAAGAAGTGTTTTTGTTGAAACCGTCAATTCATACACTTCTTGTCAACAAAAGGAACGCATGAATTTTTGTATGTTTTTTTTCTCCGATAGGGAGTTGACATTCGTTTCTCACCACGCCAATGGATATATGCGTATTTGTACAGGGAAACATGAATGGAAATTAAAAAGATAGAGTTTCGCTTACTTCATCAGTAATCTGAAATCTGCAATTAGTGAAAGCCTCAAGCTCAGATGCAGTCATTAAAAACCTGAAAACATGATCAGGGAACAGGGACAAAAACATAAGCTGAGGTTAATGTACATTCATTTTTCCATAGTAACTGGTGGATAAAAGGAAGGACTTAACACTCTGACTGGATATAGAACTGCATGTGTTGAGTTGCTGACATGAAAGGTATGAATTGACGGTTTAAACAACAAGACTTCTTCAGTATATCTACTTGACACAAATTGAACTATCACAATTTAAAACAAAAATGCTCTAAAGAAGAAGCACTGTCAACACAAAAACAACCCTGATGATTACCACGTCTATATTCATCACCCATGTAGGTAAAATTTGATTTAACGCCGCATTTAAGACGCATTCACTTACATAGGCTCGTGTGTTTTTATGTCTATACGTGGGTTTGCTTGATTTAGTCAAGACTAATGTTGATGTTTTACTGCTTGCCCTTTCAGATATCATATCCCATTTTAACACGGCCACCCACCTAAGACACACTACTTCAAGCCAACCAGTCCTTGTTTTATTTTCATGGTGCTGAGCGCCATGGGGCCGACAACAAATACCATTTTGTTTAACGTCTCTTGGTATGACGGGTGCCACAGTCGACTGAGACATGCCTGAAGCTCATCATTGCTAGTTGGAATCTGGGTTTGACCCGTTCTTGTTTCTATAGTTGTCAGCACCATAACTTTGGGTTGCCCCACACTGGTGAACCCCTAAGACCTGACATACATGAAGCTGCCATACTGTGATATATAGAATACTTAGCAGCCAACACACTTGACGACCACTTGTGTCTGCTGCACAAAAATAATGGGAAATGTGGATTGAAATATTTCTTTTCAATGAACAATTTTAACTTGATATTAAACATTTACTCGTTCAATCGCGCTCTTACTGTCGAAGTCTGAGGTCCATTGTATTTGAAAGATTCCTTCGTTTCAAATCGATTTATTTCAAAAGAATAATTTCTTAATTGGGAAAAAAATGTCCCTTCTTTTCCAGTCACTTTCGCGAAGAAACAGGGTAAAACTTACATTGAGTACAGGGTGGATATTCATTAAACGCTGGCAACTACTAGACTCCGTCGGACATTGTGTTTTTAAGGTTGCACAATTCAACACTGGATTTGCAATTAAGAGATTTTCGAACTGGCTAATTTGAAATCGTTAATGAATTAATGTCTTTGAGTGAAGGTTCTATGTGACAATCACTTCACTTGTCGGCAATGATGTTCGTTTGAAATTTGGAACCTTATGATTTTTATATGGTTAGGCCCTTAATGGTAAATTATTCAGGATACTGGGTACATCTCACTGTTACAAGACAACTCTTTGTGACAACATCGGAATTGGAGACACATCCACCAGAGATCAATGGATTCCTCAAAAACAGTACAGGTACATCTGATGTGTGGCATAGCTGCACTACATTTAGGCCAAGGGGGACGACAAGACGTTCACTTTATGTGCTCCTCGGGGCAAAAGGATAAAAGTATGCCGTTGTACATATGTTGAGAGGAGATCATATTGATCATTTTTTCTCACATCTTTTTCAGTTAGTGCTCAACTGCGACCCGTGAAAATCACAAAGCATATTTTATCATCTGATATTTGTGAATTAGCCTTGCGTGTACGAAAATAAGACTGTCACGAACCTGACTAGACGCCAATAAAACAGTTACTCACAACGCCTGTCAAGCGTGTTACTAACACAGTCCTGAATTTAGTGTCAACCTTAAGGTAAAACAGTATTGAGATATAGTTAATGCAGATGGACAGTGGCCATTTGGTTGGTTCTCTGGTGGCCACAAATCTGGGTTTCATGAGTAACATTTTAGAATTTGTGAAACCTCTTCCTGTGCACGTCAGTCTGATTTCATTACGACTAAAAGCATTGACTGACTGACTGAGTTTTGTTTTACGCCGCTTTTAGCAATATTCCAGCAACATCACGGCGGGGGACATCAGAAATGGGCTTCACACATTGTGCCCATTTGGGGATTCGAACCCGGGTCTTCGGCGTGACGAGCCAACGCTTTAACCATTAGGCTACCCCACCGCCCCCTAAAAGCATTGAAAGGTATAAAGCAGGCCAACTATATTACACATGCAGGTTGTCCGATTTTGCCGAGAGGTTAAAGGGTCGGTTCGTCGCGTCAAGGATACAAACGTTGGATATAGTTTGTGAAATCCATTGGAGTTTTACACATTAATGCTTGCTTTTTCATTGCGAAACTTCAATCCAGTGACTTCACACATGTACTGGAGATAAATTAAAGATGTTTTTTGTGTAAAAGTTTATAAACGTGGTAAACATCAGGGTTGTTTTTGTGTTGACAGTGCCTCTTCTATCGAGTATTTTGTTTTTTAATTGTGATAGTTCAATTTGTGTCAAGTAGATATACTGAAGAAGTGTTTTTGTTGAAACCGTCAATTCATACACTTCTTGTCAACAAAAGGAACGCATGAATTGTTGGTGCTTCGTTAGAAGGACAATCAATAGGCTGTCTGCATATCATCTCGGTTGTCTAGACAGGGTGTGGTGTTAGCTGTCTATGATTATTGACGATGATAACTTTGTTTAGCTAATCAGCTCGTATATTCGCTCACGGTTTAGATATCCTTGCCAGTATCAGGTCTTTGATCCCAGAGATTGCTTCACATAGATAATGTTATCTGCTGATAATGAAACGGTGAACATTTACCACGTTTCCTAGTATTAATGTATCATTTATTTTAAGACTGATGCTGCTCCGTAGTAGTGTGTATGTGAGTGTGTGCACAACCTGATGTGAATGGTACACCCGCAGTAAAACATTTGAAAGAGAAAGCTATTCAGAATTAAATGTCAACGAGTTTAAGGCAGCAAGTGGTTGCCTGGCACGTTGGAAGACACGATACGACATCAAACAGTTCAATTGAGTGAGTATGGTTTTGCGCCGCTTTTGGCAATATTCCAGCAATATCACGGCGGGGGACACCAGAAATGGGCTTCACACATTGTACCCATGTGGGGAATCGAACCCGGATCTTCGGCGTAACGAGCGATCACTTTAACCCTCCAGGCTACCCCACCGCCCCAGTTCAATTGATGGATATGAGGCTGAAGATGTCTTGTTTTTCCGTGCTTTACCGGATGTTATCTTTATTGATGAATGAAGAATATGATACCTATCAACACGTTGTTCAGTCGTGTTTTACGGCACACGGAAGATCATTCTCAGGTTGAAAAGGGAAAAGTTCTCCAAACCGGTACGTCCTCTATACCGGCATTTTTTGCCTGTCCCAACGAATGCCTGTTTAGAGGGCTTCCACTGTATAAGCCTCTCATATATCCCTTATACCTACAAAGATTATGGATTATCCGAAGCCCTAATGAAACCTGTGAAGGTAAGTCCCAAATACTGAAAGTACATTTAAAGGTATTTGTACAGCTATGGGTAATGCTACAGTTATACAGGTGATATGAAACATTGTTATGTTCGTATTCGGCAGTTATTATGGCATACTGAAGTCAATTACACTCAGTTCCTTCATTCAGTGACAAAATAAAACGTCACCTCAAGTGGCATTTATCAGCTAAAATAGATTCCACTGGGCACAAGAAACCTTATTGAACATTAATTTAAAAGGACCCTTAAAAATAAGTGAAACAGAAAATGCTCTGTACAGGTTGGGATGCTGATGTGGGGGACTGCGGTTGACACATTTATCCTCTGCGGGAGCACAGCTGGGAGCAGTTCATTACTTACTACGTCAGACTAGGCAGGTACACTGGTCACACTTGACTGGTCTGTCAGTTGATTGGTTCGTCTGAAATTGGTACACTGGTCACACTTGACTGGTCTGTCAGTTGATTGGTTCGTCTGAAATTGGTCGTGAACCCCAAATACAACCCACTAAACTATGACTGTGCCCTACCTCGGAACATATGATATCTCTGCAAGCAGCATACCATTTAATTGATTGTCATGGTGATCCTATAGTTTGGAAAAAATAGACTTTTCAAAAAGAATGCTGGAAATAAAATAAAAAAGTCCTTATATCTTATTAAAGTGTTCACTTGTTATAATGGATTTTCTGTACATTTATGAGTTGACTGCCAAAATACCACCTGATTCAAACATTCAAAGTGTGGTTGAACATGGCCTTACCAACGTTTGGCCTTACCTCCCGTGACCTATCGAATACAACAATATACATCATCTTTATGTCGACGGGAAAGCAATAGTTTATTTGTTTCAAGTTTTCGCTGCATGTGTTAACGTAAACCAATGAGAGACAACTCTCTAGAGAACTGGTACTATTGTGGTAAACACCTTAAAACTATCTTCTACTATAAGTACTTTGGTATAATCTTTTTCTCTATTCTTATTTGGACGAAAGCCTGTGAAAGTCTAACTGTGAAAGCTTGTATTCCGAAATAATTTGCTGTCTTTTACTACTGTTTCTAAATTTTTGACAGTAAAATTGTCCCGATTCTTTTATATGGCTCCGAAATGTGGGGTCTACAATATCATTCTTGTATTGAAAAAGTTCATATTTTAAATATTTTCTAGGTGTTGGTAAATGCTCCTCAAATATTGCTATCTTAGGTGAAACTGGCGGGCATTATATGTTTGTTCAAAGCCGGAAACGAGCTGTTAAATATTGCATAGAATTGTTACGTATGGATAGGTCTAGACACCTTGCACAATGTTATTTTTTGCTTAAAAGATCAGATAAAGAAGGAAAACGGAACTGGGTAACAGGTATTAAAAATGTTTTATGTATGGTAAAAAGTCAAGCAACCCCATAATTTTCAGACGTTGTGGAACGTGAAGTACCATTATCACCGCCAACGCTTGATGATGACACACATATTGGTGGATCTCTATCAACCAATACTTCAAAGGTATTAAACATCATTCAAAGACAAACTCCAGTCATTATGGTGTACTTTTAATCTGCTTGATGTTGAAATGGTAGGTTTTACACAAATATAGATCGAACAAAGTTTGGGCACACAGGAAAACTTTTAAGTGTAAAGGTGGGATATGTGAGTGTCGAGCAGAAACTTAACTTTTTTTGCAGTGTAATGACGTTTATAGGACCAGTCATCAAACTTGTATTGTGCAAGTCGCGAGCGCCTTCGGGGAATTTCACGATCCACGTGCAGCATGACATCTGTTCTCATTCTGTTGGGTGTTCATGCATCTTTTCATGTGCAAATGTATTAGGTTTAAATATAATTACCTACGAAGAAATCAACATGTACATACGGGGTTGTTTAACTTTTTACCATCAGTATATATGGAATTATCAAAGTGTTGATGATGCTAGAATGTTTATGCATCAGTTTAATGACAGATAACAAGATGTTAGTGCACAAGACTGGTTTTTCTAAATTGTCATCAAAATACTAAATAGAATATTACTCAAATGTGAAATCTTTACTTAACGTTGAACAATATATTATATTTTTAGAAGATAAATCTTTACGACGTGCTTTTTGTAAAGAATAAATTTGCACAATTTCAAAGTTAATATGTACGAAAGAAAAAAGTAGATTTTCAAAATAGCATTTGTAATTACTGCAGGGTCTCATTGAGACTGAAGATCATGTTTTCTTTGTATGTGAATATTATAATGACTTACGTTTGCGTTGTATTACACAACTCACAAATGTATTCCATGGCCAGTTAGCTTTGCCAAATATACTCAACTGCAAAAATGAAACTGTTATTAAAATCACTTCTATTTATATACAAAAATTGTTTATGTCAAGAAAATCGTGACTAAAATGTTATTCTAAACTTCATTGTAACATCGGCCACATATCCTACATTACCGCATAAAGTATGTCTGTCTGTCTGTTTGTCTGTCTGTCTGTCTGTCTATCTGAGAGACAACTGGGAATGATTCGATTACTTCACTGTATACTGTACATATGGTCGCTTATACGGACAAAACAGCTAGTGTGTTGAATGTGTCTCGCACAGTACATCAGGTTGCAACATGTTTAGTCTGTTCCCTCAAGTTAAATATAAAGTCTAGATCGAATCAGACATTATGACCCTGTGCCATCTGACAACGGTATGGTCCAGCACTGGGTTGACGAGTTAGACCGTGACATTACTGCGGTTGAAGTACATGTGGCAATTAGTAAGTTGAAGTGTAATAAAGCAGCAGGTTACGATGGCATTATTAATGAATTCCTTAAGGCCGGAGAAGATACCTTATCTCCAGTCATTACTATGTTATTTAATGCTATTTTGAAATCTGGTAAATACCCCTCTGAATGGAGAAAGGGCGTTATTGTCCCCATTCATAAAAAAGGAAGTAAATTAGTTGCAGATAATTATCGAGGGATTACACTTCCCTCATGTATCAGCAAGTTGTTTACGAGTGTTCTGAATAACAGAGTTAAACAGTGGTGTGATAACTACTCCCTCTTAGTAGAAGAACAGTTTGGTTTTAGAAAGAGTTATAGCACGGCTGATTGTATGTTTATTCTCCACGGACTGATAAATTTAGCCTTGAGTAAAGGGGTGAAGTTATATTGTGCATTTGTGGATTTTCGAAAAGCATTTGACTATGTTGATAGGCAAGCCCTTTGGTTTAAACTCTATTCTTTGGGTATTAGTTCCAAATTTCTATCATTAATTAAAAATATATGCATAGATGTGTCCTCTTGTGTTAAACTTCCCGGAAATAGGTATTCAGAGTTCTTTTCATCAAATATAGGTGTAAGGCAAGGGGAATATTTATCGCCTATATTATTTTCATTGTTTATAAATGATATTGTGTCTGACCTCTCTGCTTGCAATGATATTGGCATTACAGTGTTTTACATCAAGCTATTTATGTTATTATTTGCTTATGATATGGTCTTGTTCAGTGAATCCGTCGAGGGCTTGAAGCGTGGTCTTGGTTTCTTACAGAGATATTTCGACAAGTGGGCCATCACTGTTAATACAGATAAAACTAAGGTTGTTATTTTCAGAAAAGGGGGTAGATTGTCCAAGAGAGAAATCTGGTATTATAGTGATCAGGTACTAGAAAATGTTAATAGTTTCAAATATTTGGGTATTGCCTTCTCGGCAACAGGTAGTTTTCCCAGGCACAAAAGACTCTATCGGAGCAGGCTATGAAATCCTTATTTTCGTTACAACAAATATTGTTGTCCAATCCATATATGTCCCCTGCGCATCAGTATCAATTATTTAAAAGCTTAGTACTGCCAATGTTATGCTATGGCTGTGAAGTTTGGGGATTTATGCAAGCGCCAGCTATCGAAAGAGTCCACTTAAACTTTATTAAGCAGGTTCTGCGTGTTAAAAGTTCAACACCATCAGCTTTTGTCTATGGTGAAATGGGCGTACTGCCATTGATTACTATTAGATTGGTACGCATTGTGAAATATTGGATTAAGATTATCACCTGTGACGGAAACCGATATATAAGCATTATATATAGGGCTCTAGTCGACAATGCTCGGCAGAATCCAACATATACGACATGGGTTACTCTCATTAGAGACTTGTTGTTTCATTATGGATATGGTTTTATCTGGTTACAACAGAAATTGACTCTAAATTGTACAGCATTTAATCAGTGCTTTTAGACAAAGGGTTATTGATATACATTCTCAAATGTGGAAATATAATCTAAGTTCACTTAGTGAAACAAGAACATATTTGCTTATCAAATCATCACTTACCATGGAAAAGTATTTATCTCAAATTGATATTTTAAGCTATAGGGTAGCCTTAACACGACTACGATTATCTTCTCATTCACTTATGATTGAGAAAGGAAGATGGGCTCGACCAAAACTAGCTTTAGAAAACCGATTATGTCCTTTTTGCAAAATGACATAGAGGATGAATATCATGTTATCATGGTTTGTCCTAAGTACTTGACATTTAGACGTCGCTACCTACCTCTGGACGTATACAAGTCTTCAACTTAACCTTCAACTTCGCCAAATTTATTTATCATATATTTCAGGTAAAGCAAAACTATACTCTGAATTATCCATGAATGTTTATTCCTTTTAGTGATATCTTCTGTCACGAAAGGTCTTTGAAAGTGGGTTGGGTTGGGAGGGGGGAGGCAAATGTTGGCAACGCGCTTTTGAAAGTATGTATGATGTATTTGTCATGTTGGCCGTTGGCCTATTAAAGAAATAAACAACCATATGAAGGGCACATTCCGTTACAACAAGAACTACAAAACTCTCTCCACGTCCATAAGACATTACAACAAAACGCAGAGTGTTTTGTACATCACAAGCCTTTGTTTTCGAATCACTATCAAATACTGATGTTACTAGGTGTTCGTGAAAAGATGAGCGTTTCTTGATATTCCAGTGGCACCCGTCATAACCGAATGCGAAGTGTGGTCAGTTGTTCACCTAACAAAACAGGGGAACGTATGGTTAAAGGCGAAATAGGAGATTGAATGAGACATTTCATTATTTTACGGATGCGTCAAATTTGGAAACGTCTTTAAGATGTCTAAAATAAACCGTTTTGAAAATCAGAGGACTTGAAAGTTTTAAACTTGAGCGAATAACTTCTGAGTCATATGATCCTTTGAGAAAAGTGCATGTACCTCATATTCTGTGAAAAGTAAACCCCACAGACTGGAGCTGTTGGAAACTTGCTCGAAAGGGAAATTTGACTACTGTAAAGTTGACGTCATCCCTCTTGTCAAAAAACATTTTTGAGAGTTTGGTCTATTTGTCACTCTGAATATTTGTGTATATATAATTTTATTTCAAGTTCAGGTGGGTAATTCAGTCCCCGGAGCAGCCTTACGAAACAGATCCACAAGAAGTTCTGACTTAAGTGCAGATCCGCAAAGAAGAAACAGATCGAGAAGAAGACAATCACTATTTGCACCCATAAAAATCACTCGTGTACATTTAGTAGAGTGCTTTCTTTTAACCAACACAACATGGTTTTATACATGTCTTTCCAAACTTGATTCTTATGACCAGAAAATATGAAATGCCAACTGTCAATTTGTCCCCAGTCTCATCCTTATTGTGTCAGCACCCGTTTGTACTCGTTATGCTTCGTGTCTTCAGTGGATGAAAGAAGAACATTCAAATTATCAACTAAATAACAACCAGATGCACAGCAAATCGCCAGGACCAAAATCAGCAAATGTTTGTTGAGGCAAAGCAATGACAATCTTACCACAATTTAGATAGTTCATGATGACTGTCAACAATAACAATCCAGTGATTAACATCAAGAGCATCGAACTACGCAATTGGGATACGATGACAACCAAGTCAGCGAGCCTGACCACCCGATCCCGTTTGTCACCACTTACAAGCATTGGTTACTGAAGATCAATTCTCATCCGGATCTGCAGGGGTAGATGGATATTTAACTATATGTATCATCAACATGTTATCTGACAAAAGCCCGAAAGTTCAAGGGATGAAACTTCTCCTTACATGTGACATGTAGGATAATGGTGTTCAAAGTAGCACAACCTGCTAACCTCTAATATTGTTCAGACCCGTGAAGGTCCGGGTTAAAATCAATCTTTAGTGCCCAATGCTTTCAGTAAAAAACGCTTTTCATAAGAGGCGACTAACGGCATCGGGTGACTTGGTTGACACATGCTCATACTGTCGATCACTGGATTGTCTGGTCCAGAATTGATTCTTTACAGACCACCACCAAATAACTGGACTATTGCTGATTCCAGCGTAAAACTAAACTCACTCACTCACTAATATTCAAATGAATTTAACTGAGAGCGGTGCCACACCATACTCAGTCACTCGAAGCATTCGACGCCCACGTCATGAGTATTCCACTGTCCAGCTTCAAAGAAATATCTGTAAATTGAATATGGCACAAAAGAAATGAGATGATCTAGTTCTCTTAGTCACGTTTCATCTCTGTGTCCTCCTTTTTAAACTCTCAACATGTGAACTAATTATGCAACATTTTCTTTCAAGTGCTTTGCATTTCTTTTGTATCGTGCTTGTTCATCCCAATTTCAATTCTGCACGTGTCCGTTCAGAAAATCCCTTCTGAAGACAAAAAGAATTGGAATTGGTTCAAACATAAGTAAGTTACCTTCTTGAATATCATCACAAGCACATTACAGTTTTTTCGATTTCTTGTTGTCCCCCGCCGCAACGCGGAACGGGGGACTATGTATTCAGCGGCGTCCGTCCGTACTTACGTACGCACGTCCCGATTCTTGTAAACGCGATATCTCATGAACTGTGATACCCAATGTCTTCAAATTTGGTGACAGACTACATTGGGTGATTACTCAGTCGATTTGGGTGACCTTGACCTTATTTTCACCACTTTGAACACTTTTCAAACTCTTGTTAACGGGATACCTCATGAACTGTTGTACCCAATGTCTTCAAATTTGGTGACAGCCTACATTGAGGGATTACCCACACACCAGTCGATTTGGGTGACCTTGACCTAATCTTCAAGGTCACCACGACACTTTTCAAACTGTTGTTAACGTGATATCTCATGCACTGTTGTATCCATTATCTTCAAATTTGGTGACAGCCTACATTGGGGGATTACCCAGACACCAATTGATTTGGGTGACCTTGACCTTATTTTCAAGGTCACCATGACACTTTGACCACTTTTCAAACTTATTTAAACGCGATATATCATAACACATTGCACCCAATGTTTTCAATTATGTTGACAGCCTACATTGGGTGATTATGCAGACACCAGGCATTTCAGGCACTTGTATGTAACCAAAAAATAAAACAGTAGTATATATGTTATAAATATTCCATTCTTTAGCGGCGGGGGACATTGCCATATCAGTCGCAAACACTTGTTTTGGTTGTAAGTGGCGGATGTTTCATAAAAAACTATTTAAACTACCTTCTGAATTCATCCAAACCATCTCAAAGTACTAATTTCAAGGTTAGTGCCTAATCTAAACACTAGAAACAAATTTCATTATTACACAGGCTGTCTGCATCCATCCACCTGAGCTAATAAAACGGCAGGGTCTGAGTGTCATGTTCTGACGTGGTGTCTACGATGTTACGTATTCTCCTCTACACAGAGCCAGATGGCGAAGTTCTAGCAGACAGCTGCTGTTGTGGCTACACAAGTTTCACAGCAATTTAACCGGTTCTCTTTCATTGTGCACGTCATCGGGGTGTCGAATTTGTCGCTACCCCACCACCCCTTCTTTAAACTGATTTATGCATAATAAAATGCAGGATCAATTATTCTACAATAAACAAAGAAAGTATCTTAAGCACCTGACGAATTGGGTTTTAAAAATATTTTTGTCCTTTAACCATCTTACGACAATTTAGACAACTACTGGTGCCCTAACGACTGTCTACGATAACCACAAGTGTTTGACCGCCTTCTGCCAACACATCAGAACAACAAGGTGTCGAAGAACCTTCAGCGCAAATGTTCACGTAGCATTTGGTCTCACTAACGTTTCATACAGATTCGGGAAGCAGATCTGGATATTCTGAATAACGGTTGCAGGCTTCTCATAACATACGTTTTGCTTTAGTACTGCTGTCATATATGACACAGACCTGAATCCATGGATTACGTGTAATTGGAGTAGGGTTTGCGATGTTAAGCGACCCAAATACGCGTTTGGGGAATATTGTGTGCTCCAAAAGAATGTTTCCAAAGTCCTTCGATAAAACTATTTATGTGGCTGCTTCCCAGTTGAGTACAACGCAACTACGGTGATGGCTTCTCAAACGGAGCATTTGCCAAGTATACACCATGATGGTTGGTTCGGAGGCACCCTTGGGACGTGTTAGAGTAGGGCCTTGGTTTTGTCATTGATCCCAGATAAACGAATCTGTTAGGACGAAGCGAAATTGCGAGTTTAAACAAAGGCCATAATGGATTTTTGCGATGGGTACGCTTTCTTATGATGCAAGTTAAACTTTTTTCTCATGTTGGATACCGTGCATTTGAAATGCAACTAGTTATCTAAACTTGGAAGAAATTCACTTACAGGAGATGTTTTTGTTGGTTAAAATACTTGTTTTGAAATAATACAGTGTTTATTCGTATGTTTCATACCTACTATGCAGTAATAATGTCTCAAGAGACCGACAGTCTATAAAAGAAGAGTTTGGACCAGACAACCCAGTAGTGACATCACGAGCAGCATCCATGCAATTTAAAAAGCCCGAGGATCCATGTAGTCTGTTTTTATTAAAAGAAATGGCTTCTGAGAACAAATCTTGACCAAGAATGCCAACTGTTCTTGAAAATTTATAATTAAAGTAACATATAATTTCCTAAAGGCATTTTAAGAATTCCGTTCATAGCGGTGTATTGCTCCATGTGAACTTTATCGCCCTCCATGTTACAATGTTTAAACTGAACTACCCACAAAGACAAACGAATCGTGTATGTGTGCAAAAACTCACACAAAAAACGTACACACGTAAAACCCAAGCTGTGTGAGCACCAATCATGTTTTGGTTCCCGTCATCAGTAAGAGACAGAAATAACAAGTCTATAAAAAATTACGAATGACGATGAATTAATAATTCATACAATGCAGAATGTGCTACAGACATTTAAAAGAGTCATTCCACTACCACGAGCATGCGATGGAGCCAGGACGATGAATCGGAAGGGTCAACCACAGGGGCCTGGCACATACCTACCAGTGTTGCTCAGGGACTGCCAAACTGTAATATCAGTGTTTTGGAGGTCACTGATGTTGTTTATACTATGTAACCAACATCACCAGACTCCACTTTAAGTACATGGATATGGTCTACGCTTTCCCATTCTGACTGATGGGCTTGTGTTAGTACTTCTTGTCCAGTGAAAAACACTTGGCAACAGCTGATGGAACTGTCTTGCAAATGTTGATTTGGCACTTTAACATTTTGATAGCAGTATGTATTTATCATGTTGTGACTGTGAAGAAGCTTCAAAGCTAATGGCATTGAGAGTAACTAGATCTGATTAGGAGTTGCTTGATTGCTAGCAGTTGATTGTTGTGTAGGTAGTGTTGCACCATTGTGTTCGATATTTGAGTTAAACCAGCAATGTCTTCATGTCGTTCTGGCAGCTCGTTTGTACCTTCGTAGGATACAATATGTCATCACTTTAATGAAGTCTCCTCGTATTTGACAGTCTGTTTCGTATACGCAAGATAGTGCCTTGTGTATTGTCAAGTGAATGCACACACTAAGAATCTTACCGAAATGTGCATTTAACTATCTATGGGAATGATTCAGTTCTCGAAAGGTAGAGCGACGTCAGCAATATGATGAAGCTATAAACCATTAGAGACCCACCAATCTTGGCATATCATGATGAAGGGATGTTTATCATGTCTGTACGGAAAGTTCACTTGGAAAAGTGTATGGTTGTGTCGTCTTGGGCAAAGATATCTTCATTTACCTATTACGAAAGCTGAAAACTATTTTTTTGTAATTCCCTTTTTTGCAGACAGTGGTTTTACACAATAATACTTGGGAAGAAAAAGTGTTGATGCTATGTTTTTAGCTTTTTCATCGCGAAACCTCAATCCAGTGCCTTCACAGATGTTATGGAGATAAATTAAAAATGTTTTTTGTGTAAAAAGGTTTTCGTGAAAGGCTGTAGTATACACTTTATGTCAACAAACGGAATGCATCAATTTGTATGCTTTTTCAGATAGGGTGTTGACATTAGGGTTTTTTAACACTCTAATAGATATATGCGTTTGTACAGGAAAAAAGATATGTGGAATTTATAAATATGGTTTCGATCACTTCGTCATTACTCTCTAACTCTGCAAATAGTGGAAGCCTTAAGCTCAGATGTAGTCATTAAAAACCTGACAAAATAATCACAGGGAACTGGGACACAAACATACACCGAGGTTAGCGTACATTCATATTCCCATAGTAAATGGTGGTTAAAATGGCATGACTTAACATTGCATCTGAGCGGTTATACAACTCCAAGTTGCCTACATGAAGTGTACTATTTAAAACTTTAAACAAAAACAATTATTCAGTATATCTACTTGACACAAGCTGTCGATGGATTGAACTGTCATTTGAAATCACAAATACTCTATAGAAGCACTGTCAAAACAAAAACAACCCTGACGTTTTACCACGTCTAAATTCACCATCCATGTAGGTAAAATTTGATTGAACGCCGCATTCAAGACACTTTCACTTACATGGGATGCGCGTGTGTGCGTGCGTGTGTGCGTGTGCGTGTCCTCCTCAAAAACCCCTCACTTCCGAATCCGTTTGTTGAACGTGCCCTCACGCTCGTGACATGGTTCATAATCACTAACTTTGGAAGTGCCAAGATCCTGTGAAACAATGTGACGCCTGTGAACATATGGAGACATGCTGGGTTGGGATAAAGTGAAGGAACAAGACGACCACACCATCAGGTACATTTCTTGTTGATGAATGTAGGTGTTGATCACATTAACATGGCGAGGACATACGTCATAATCCTGTACCTCTGTTAGGTTCTCATGAATGGTGGCGCGATTGGGGCCAGTATCTAGTCCCATAACGTTGTAATCGTCCAGTAGCTATTATGCCACCCAGACCATTTTTGAACCGCATGGTTATATGTATGTATGTATGTATGTATGTATGTATGTATGTATGTATGTATGTATGTATGTATGTATGTATGTATGTATGTATGTATGTATGTATGTATGTATGTATGTATGTATGTATGTATGTATGTATGTATGTATGTATGTATGTATGTATGTATGTATGTATGTATGTATGTATGTATGTATACTAGCCACATAAAGAATATGTGCATTGTCAAAATATTATCCCAGTTGATAAGTACGATAACAATGTCAAAGATATACATAAACTTTAATGGAGGGATCATGAGACCATAACAAGTCGGAAGAATTTCAATTGAAAAGTCAATCACAATGACGTCACGAGTCCACAAGCGGGACAGGGGTCAAACGACCATGTCACAACCTCAATACCGGATATGTCCACCATCGGCATTGGGAACAGCAGTGCATCGACGACGCATAGAGCCTATCAAACGTGCAAGGAAGGCTTGTGGGATGTCACGCCAGATTCTCTCAAGTTCTGTTGCAAGGTCAAGGACGTTATCTGGCGGATGAGGAAGACGTCGTGGACGTCGATCCATCTCGTCCCAAACATGCTCTATCAGGGAGAGATCCGGTGAATTTGCAGGCCAAGGCAGTAAGTCAACGTTGTGGTGTTGCAAGAAATCCATAGCAACCCTTGCCGCATGAGGGCGGGCATAATTGTCCTGTTGGAATGTTAACCCAGGGCCATGACGTTGCAGAAAAGGAATTGCCACAGGCCGAAGAATCTGATCCCTGTAGCCCACACCAGTTAAGTTGCCCTGAACAATCACCAAAGGAGTTCTTTGGCGTGCTGTTATTCCACCCCAAATCATCACGGAATCACCACCAAAGCGATTCCTCTCCAAGACACAGGCCTGTGCATAACGTTCTCCCACGCGTCTATAGGCACGTTGACGTCCATCACTACGGGAAATGTTAAACCTGGACTCATCTGTAAAAACAACATTTCTCCACCAAAACAAGGGTCTGCGGACATGATTTCGGCACCACATTCGTCGAGCTTGTCGATGACGTTGTGTCAGGCTAGGCTGTATGGCAGGACATCGTGGTCTGATCCCGTGATGACGTAAACGTTGTCGAACTGTGTTGGGGTGGATACGGCGAAGTCCTGGGATGGTTCGGGCAGTCATCACTGCAGTCCGAAACCTGTGGCGCAGATGGGTCACCCTTATCCTTCTGTCCTGTCTTGGCGTTGTTACACGTGGACGTCCAGAACGTGGCCGATCGATGACGTCATTTGTGTTCTGGTAGCGTCTCACCAGTGCAGAAATGGTGTTCCGGTGGCAGTGGAAATGTGCAGCCACTTGTCGTTGAGACATTCCCCAACGGACCATCCCAATGGCCTCATGACGTTGTGCAGACGTGAGCCTTGGCATGCTAAGCCGTTCAATTTTTTGAACGATCGCAAGGGCAGGGGTTGAGCTTTCCAAAGTGACAGTATTGTGTGGCATTCATTTGCTCTGTTTCTCTTTCCCGGAATGCACGTGCAACAACGTATTGCACGTCTCAAGGACGAACCCACTGACGTCACGGAACGTGGCACGTGCATGCATGTTGGATACATGTCACTAATCTCTGAACTAAATCCTTATGTGTCTACACAGGTTTGATAAATTTAGATTTTAAATTTTTGAATGCACAGTTTCTTTATGTGCCTAGTATATGTATGTATGTATGTATGTATGTATGTATGTATGTATGTATGTATGTATGTATGTATGTATGTATGTATGTATGTATGTATGTATGTATGTATGTATGTGTGTGTCTGTGTGTGTGTGTGAGTGCGTGCGTTCGTGCGCGCGCGCGGCTTGCTTCATTTAGTCAAGACTAATGTTGATGTTTTAGTGCTTGCCCTTTCAGATATCATGTCCCATTTTAACACGGTCACCGACCCAACAAACAAACTTAGTCATAATCTGCTGATTGGCGACCACTTATGTCTGCTACACAAAATTACACGTAGATATGGGTCGAAATATTTCTTTTTTTAACATGTCATTTTTAATTATGTATTCGTTCAATCTCGTACTTACTACCAAAAGTCTGAGGTCCATGGTATTTAAAAAGATTCCTTCGTTTTAATCGATTTATTTCAAAACACTAAGTCCTTAATTGAAATAACAATGTCCCTTTTCTTGTCACATGGCCGAAGAAACAGGTTAAAACCTACATAGGGGATAAGGTGGATATTTACCAAACGCTGGCAACAATTACATTCCGTCTGACATTTTGTTTTTATGGTTGCACAATTCAGCACTGGATTTGAAATTTTCGATCTAGGTAATTTGAAATCGTTTGTTTTAACCTGTATTTATCTTTGGGTGAAGGTGCTATGTGATAATCACTTCACTTTTCGGTGATGATCACCGTTTGAAATTTTGAACCATATAATTTGTATATGGTTGAACCCTTAATGGTAAATTATTCAAGATACTGGGCACATCTCACTGTTACAAGACAACGCTTTGTGACAGCAATTAACAGCGGAATTGGAGACACGTGCACCAGAGGTCAATGGATTCCTAAAAAACAGTACATCCAATGTGTGGCATAGCTGTACTAGACATAGGCCAAGGGGGAAGACAAGACTTTAACTTCATGTGTTCTTCGGGGCAAGGATAAAAGTATAGCGTTCTACATATGTTGAGAGAATATCATATTGATTTTCAGTTAGTGCTCAACTGCCACCCGTGAAAATCACAATGAATATTTTAGGTATCTTTGTCAGTGTTGATCAGGTCTTTGATCCCAGAGATTACTTTACTTAAGATACTGTTATCTGCTAAATTAAATAATGAAACTGTTAACCTTTACCAAGTTTCCAAGTATTAATTTATTATCTATTCTACGACTCATGCTGCCCAGTGGCAGTGTGTATGTGAGTGTGTGCAAAAGCTGATTTGAATGGTATATAAGCCGGTGTTTAAATATCCCATATCCTTCGAAAGATCATGGATTATCCAAAGCCCTGGTGAAACCAGTGAAGATAAATGCCAAATATGAACATATATTTAAAGGCATTTGTGCAGCTATGGGTAATATTACAGTTATACAGGTAACTTCAAACAAATATCATCTTATATTCGTATTCGACAGTTACAATCAAATAATGAAGTCAATGATGTTCAGTTCCGTCCTTCAATGAATGAAACGTGGCATTTATCAGCCAAAACAGATTCCACTGGGTACAACTGATTGATCCTGACGTTAAATTGACCCCTAAAAATAAGTGCAACAGAAAATGCTCTGTACAGGTTGGGATGCTGATGTGGGAAACTGCGGTTGACACATGTATCCTCTGCGGGAGCAAAGATACGACCAGCTCATTACTTACTAGGTCAGACCAGGCTTCACTGGTCTGTCAGATGATTGGTTCCTCTGGAATTGGGAGTGAACCCAAAACACAACTCAGTAAACTATGATTGTGTCCCATCTCGGAACATATGATATGTATGCAAGCAGTATACCATCACATACCATCACACTTGACGTGGGGCGGTATGGTAGCCTAGTAGTTAACGCGTTCGCTTGCAGGCCGACGACCGGATTCGATTACCCAAATAGGTACAAAGTGTGAGGCCCATTGTTTGTTTTCCCCGCCGTGATATTGCTGGAATATTGCTATAAATGGTGTAAAAGCATACTCACTCCATCCCGTTTGTCGCCTCTTTGGTTACTGAAGATCAATTCTCATCCGGATCTGTACCTATTAGCAACACGTTATCTGACAAAAAAAACAAGGTTCAAGGGATGAAGCTTCTCCTTACATGTGACATGTATGATAATGGTGTTCAAAGTAGAACAAATTAAATGTTTTGACAGAATGTAAGCAGGGATTTTCGGATCCCGTTAGTCGCTTCGTACGACAACCATGGGTTGCTGAAGACCAGTTCCAAACAAGATCTTCACAGGTATGGCCCTATCCCTAACCTGCTTTTCTCTACTATTGTTGGAATATGACTGAGAGCAGTGTCACACCATACTCAATCACTCGTAGCATTCGATTAGTAGACGCCCACGTCATGAGTATTCCATTGTCCTGCTTCAAAGGAATATTTGTAAATTGAATATGACACAAAAGAAGTGAGATAATCTCGTTCTCTCAGTCACGTTTCATCTCTGCGCCTTCCTCTTGAAACTCTCGACATGTGAACTAATTATGCAATATTTTCTTAAAACTGTTTTGTATTTCTATTGTATTGTTCTTCCTCTTCCCAATTTCAATTCGGCACGTGTCGGTTGAGAAAATCCATCTCATAATCCTTCTGGTGACGAAGAGAAATGTAAGTGATTGAGACAAGACTAATTTCCCTTTGTTATCCCTCTGGAATATCATCACAAGCACATTACAATTTTTAGATTTCCTGTTTGGGGTTTTAGTGGCGGAACCCACACTACGTGAGGATATTTAATGTTTCACAAAGACAATTTCAACTTCCTTCTGAATTCACCCATACCGTCTCAAGTAGCTAATGTCAAGGTAAGGGGTTAATCTAAAGGTTATAAACAAATTTTATTATAAAACAGGCTGTCTGTATCATTCCACCTGATCTAATAAAACGTCAGGGTCTGAGTGTCATGTTCTGACGTGGTGTCCACGATGTCACGTATTCTCTTCTACACAGATCCAGAGGGCGAG
This sequence comes from Haliotis rubra, assembly GCF_003918875.1. NCBI lineage: Eukaryota > Metazoa > Mollusca > Gastropoda > Lepetellida > Haliotidae > Haliotis > Haliotis rubra. The sequence continues at coordinate 1,029,438 of NW_025765170.1, read as the reverse complement.
GTTTTAAGAGACACCTGCTGTTGTGGCTACACAATTTTCACAGCAATTTCACGGGTTCTCTTTCATTGTAATTGCCTTGCAAAAGCCTTTTTCTTTCAAACTGTGTAATTCAATTTGAAACCTCACATAAAAAAATAGGGAAATGCAGAGACAATATAATGACATGATTATGGGAACTGAATGAATTTAACGGTGCACGTAATTTGGAGTTTGGAGTATGTCGATATCGCTCCCTTGTGCACGCCCGGCAATGGGGCATTGTAGCCATATCATGCAAAATGTTCTCTTCACTTCATCTTGTAGAGCCTTTACACCTGTTAGGATTTCATGGCCATCCGATCAACATAGATGGGGAGTACATACGCTACACACTAACTACATGTATGCCATTTCAGAAAGAAAATGACTGAAGTATTCCTAAAACAAGATATTCCATACAGGTGGCATTGATTTACTGAAATTCAGATTCGAAACTATTGACATAATCCATGTGTAATCATAGGTGGAAACAAGTATATGTTGCTTCCCCTTCATATGAAAAGTGGTTTCTGAAGAGATGACGGACAAGACATAACATCAGCTTACTTGGCCTTCAGTCGGGTAAGTTACAAAATGGAAGACGGATTGCAGAAGCAACATCTGTACTTAAAAACGGGTTTACGGAGGCGTTTTTTAAACTGTGTGAGTTTAGTTTTAAACCACCTTTAACAATATTCCAGCAATATCACAGGGAGGAAACCAGAAATGGGCTTCACACTTTGTACCCATGTGGGGAATCGAACCCGTGTTCTCGGTGGGATGAGCGAAGTTTCTTTAAACTGAAATGAATTGGAGGATGAATTATTATACTATAAAACTGTTTTGAATGTTATAACTATATCAATGCTAAAGTATCATTATTTGTAATGCAATTTACTACTTACATACTATTTCACCCCGATGTCATATTTGAAATGTACATGTGTTTTTTCATATGGACTTGAGTATATGAGCTTGTTGCTTGAAAACTTTCACATTAGAGAGATGCAGAGAAAATATCTTTAGCACCTGACGAATTGAGCTTTAAAATTGCTGTAAAGTGACCATCTTACGACAATTTAGATAACTACTTGTGCCCTAATGACTGTCTACGATAACCACAAGTGTTTGACCGCCTTCTACCAACACAGAACAACAAGGTGTCGAAGAACTTTCGGCGCAAAGGTTCACGTAGCATTTGGCCTCACTGACTTTTCATACTTATTTGGGAAGCAGATCTGGATATTCTGAAAAACGGTTGCATGGCTTCTCATTACATACTTTTTGCGATTAGCATTGCTGTCCTATATCACACAGACCTGAATACATAGATTACGTCTCTATGGAGTAGGGTTTTCGATGTTTCTTGGAAGCTAAGCGACCCAAATACGCGTTTTGGAAATAGTGTGTGCTGCAAAAGGATGTTTCCAAAGTCCTTCGAAAGTAACTATTTATGTGGCTGCTTCCCAGAGGATTACAATGCTACTGCGGTGATGGCGTCTCAAACGGAGCATCTGCCAAGCATACACCATGATGGCTGGTTCAGAGGCACCCTTGGGACGTGTTAGAGTAGGGCCTTTGTTTTGTCATAGACATTGGCAATTTGTCATCATTTGGTACCCTTTCTTGTGATACCAAGTGAAGCTATTTTCTCATGTTGGATACCTTGTATTTGAAATACAACTAGTTATGTAAATGTGGAAGGAATTCACTTACAGTAGGTGTTGTATGTCGGTAAAATGCTTTTGTTACTGTTTAAATAGTGTTTGAAATAATGCATTGTTTATTCTTATGTTTCATCCCCACCAAATAGTAGTAGTTTCTCATGAGTACGGCAGCTTATAAATAAGAGTTTGAACCGAACACACCAGTAGTGACATCACGAGCAGCATCCATGCAATGAAAAAAGCCTGAAGATCTATCTAGTCCGCTTTTATTAAAAGAAATGGCTTCTGAGAACAAATCTTGACCGAGAATGCCTACTGTTCTTGAACATTTATAATTAAAGCAACAGATCATTTCCTAATAGCATTTTAAAAATTCCGTTCATGGTGGTGTATGGCCTCATGTGATCTTTATATCCCTCCATGTTGCAATGTTTATACTGAACAATAACAACCCACAAAGACAAACGAATCTTCTGTGTGAGCAAAAACTCGCGCAACAAACGTACAAACGAGAAACCCAAGCTGTGTGAGCAGCACTCTTGTTTTTGTTCCCGTCAGTGACGGACAGATATTACACGTCTATAAAGAATTACGAATGACAGATGAATTAATAATTCATAGAATGCAGAATGTGCCACAGGCATTTCAAAGAGTCATTCCACTACCACGAACGATGAGATGGAGCCAGGACGATGAATCGGAAGCGTCAGCTACAGGAACCTGGCACATATACCCACCAGTTGCTCAGGGACTGCCAAACTGAATTGTCAGTGTTTTGAAGGAGACTGAGGTTGTTTATACTCAGCATCACTTGACTCGACCTTACATACATGGATATGGTCTACGCTTTCACATTCTGATTGATGGGCTTGTACCAGTACTTCTCATCCAGTGATAAACACTTGACGACAGCTGATAAACCTGTCTTACAATGTTGATTTGGCACTTTAACATTATGATCGTAGCATTTCTATATTTATCATGTTGTGACTGTGAAGAAGCTTCAAGGATAATGCCACATTATTACTGGTATTGAGAGTCACTGGATCTGATTAGGAGTGGCTTGATTGCTAGCAGTTGCTGTGTAGTGTTGCAGAAGATGCATCACTTTGTTCGATATTTGAGTTAAACCAGCAACGTCTTCATGTTGCTCTGGCAGCTCCTTTGTACCATTGTAGGATAGTTTATTTCATCACTCCAATGAAGTCTCCGCGCCTGTGACAATTTGCTTCGTAAACGCAAGATAGTGCCTTCTACATTGTCCTGTGAATGCACACACTCAGAATCTTACAGAAATGTGCATTAACCAATGGTGGGAATGATTCAATTATCGAAACGAAGAGCGAAGTCAGCAATATGGTGAAGCTTTAAACAACGAGAAGTTTACCAATCTTGGTATTTCATGACGAAGGGATATTTATCAAGATTGTACATAAAAGTTCACTTGAAAAAATGTCTGGTTGTGTCGTCTTGGGCAGAGATATCTTCATTAACCTATCACGAAAGCTAAAAACTTGTTTTGTAATTCCCTTTTTTGCAGACAGTGGTTTTACACTGTAAAGGTTGGGAAGAAAATGTGTTGATTCTGCTTTTTTTTATTTTTCATTGCGAAACCTCAATCAAGTGACTTTACACATGCGAAGGAGATGAATTGAAGATGTATTTGTATAAAAGGTTTTCGTTTAACTTCATGTCAAATGTTTTTGCTTGTTTTTCACAACTTGATTAGGAAACATGAATTGATTTATATATTAGTTGAATCCCTGTTCGCCATGATTATTCTTTTAGCTTCTGTTTACCATACCTGAGTTCATGGCTTTGTCCAAGGCATGGAAAACTACTTTACTCTTGTCCTACATCAAGCTGCCGAATACCTTGTCGATAAATCTCAAAAGGAGATAAGGGAGCAGCTGGAAGCTAAATTATTGAAGAATTATCTAAACAATACGTTCATGCACAGGCAATGTTCACCTAAACATTATGTTTGTTGCATGTGGGTTCTGTATTCCATAGCATTATTCCAGTTATATAGCGACGGTTTGTAAACAATCGAGCCTGGACCAGATAATTCATTGATCAACACCATGAGCACCGATCTACGATTGGGATACGACGACGTGTACCAACCAAGTCAGCGAGCCTGACCACCCGATCCCGTTAGTCGCCTCTTACGACAAACATGGGTTGCTGAAGACCAATATTAACCCGAATCTTCACGGGTCTCTGAGTACCCTCCAAATAGATCCCCGAATCCGGCATACATTTACCTGCTCATTTTAGGTTTAATGATACAGTGATAAATATATGGACAGATATTCCTGTGTTGGATCCATAGACTGTAATAACAATATCCTTTGGCGAGTCATGCTGGACTTTCCTAAAAACCAACAGCTGTGATAAAATTGAAAAACAGTTCAACCGGCTCCACTCTAAGACGTTCACTTATTCAAATACGATTCCGTGAAATCTCAAAAGAAAGAGCGTGTTTAATTTGATTGGTCATATGAACCCGTAAATTTCGTCTTTCATCACGATGTTGAAGAGGAACCAGAATTGGAGGGAACCCATGTTGCATCTGACACCTGCCATTCAATGTGTGGATGCCCTGCATGAACAGTTTGTAGTGTTTTCCTACCGACAAAGCCTCAAATAGAATAATCAGTAATACATCAGCTGGTTGATCAACGAACTTGGTATGACAAACATATCAGCTAATGTTACATGTAAGGCCAGTAAGTAAACTGAGGCACTTCCATGCTACCATCGGCACTATCAGTGTCTGGCTTCACTTTTAAGCCTGAAGACATGTCCATTCCTTTTTCGTACTGGATTCTAAAGCTCTAAAATAATTTGGGCAAAGAGGAACTTTTTGCTGGGTCCATCAAATGCAATATTGCTAATAGCGACGTAAAACTAACTCACTCTCTCGCTTATGACAAGACGGATGATTTCAACTTTCAAGTAGTCGGCATTGCCTTTATGTCGAGCAATATTCCAACAACTCCAGCCTTTGGTGTACATATTTCACAAAGCTTTCAAAATGTTTTATGGTACATGTTTCATTTTCATGAACACCTCATGTCATTACCAAAGGAATCGAGAATAGGTATTGATGTCGTTTTTATTGCATAAAGTTGATAGAGTCAGCAATGAATATAAAAGTAAAGCACCCGGGACTCATCTCTGACACGAACGCATATAATGCCCCATCTGTATGTATATACCTATCCTCCGGGCGAGTCGGAGTCGTTGTCTCAGATAACGGGAGTTCCGCTTCTATTGGACTTGCTGCAATTGGTTAATTTAGACATCGGATCTCTGTATTTACTGTTAGTGTAAGAGTATGCATACGCGTATAGAGCATTGAACATGATGCATTATATTTAACGAGGCAGTGGCACATTTTGAATGTCGGATCTTAAATAAAACCACGGTGATGTTCCTCGTGGAAACTGGCAAAGAATTTACCTCCTGTTCATTAAAGGTTCAACGCTATATTTGCACTAGGGATATTTTTATGCAGACATTTGGTGTTCAAAAGTCAACACATAAAGGCACATTTACACATAAAAATGGTTTACCTAATCCCCTTCATAGTGATATCAAACTCTCAATAAAGTATATAACGGTTGCGCAACTTGTTCCATTTCAATCGTTTACCCAAGCCGGCTTTTAGTTGGTTTTTTTTGTTGTTGTTGTTCTTGAACGCTGCGATCTGCATTATTCCAGCTATCTGGCGGTGATCTGTAAATAATCGAGTCCAGACCACACAATCCAGTGATCAACAACATGGGCGATTGGGAAACAATATGATATATCAACCAAGTCAGCGAGCATTTTACGACAAACATGGGTTGCTGAAGACCAATTCTAACTCGCATCTTAACGGGTTTCTTTTATTAGTTTTGACACATATTAAAGGATCCATATTGTATGATAATTTACTACTATTCAATTTTAAACGATATTCGTTAGAGAATATCCTTCAGGTTTCGTGCTGCTTTTTCTAATTCAAGTAGGACACGGAAATACAAAGATCAAAGCCAGAGAATAGTCAGCCTCGACTTAACAGACTCAACTGGGCTAAAAGGCAAAATATTATGATCAAATGTATTACTTCTATGTCTTGTAGTAAAGCTTACTGGGAAGACTCAAATAGACCTCAACAGTCGCCCACGTAATTTGGTGCCCACCTGAGAAATTTCTTCTGCAAATTGGTTTGTGTCTTGGTATCTGTTTCTGTCCCTAATGGAGCTATTTCTGAGAACGAGCAATGATCAACCCCAGAATACCAGAGGCGTTATTTCATTTTGGAGCTCTATGTTAAAGAAATTATACGGTAAGATGGCCTAGAACCAATCCCCTCGCCAAAAATCGCCACACTTCACACAGCATGAATATATCTGAGTGACACTCTCGTTGTTCTCATGTCAGTCTTCACTTCGCCGACTAAATATAAAATGATATTTGGTGTTCACATTTCACAATTCAGCCTCCTCAAATGTGCAAATATCAAAGAGCTTAAAGCAACTCTTGCTCAACAATTGTTTGATCAGTGTTGTTTAAGGACCTCAGTGAAGCTTCCAATGAGTTTTATTGTACCAAGTGTGGTTCCTATGTAATCTTGTCGCATCAGTGTAAACAATGATGTACCATGCAATTCTTCATTTCAGTTTTGTACCTTGTTTTCGGTTTTGACGAGTGTCATTCATTAAGCAGGATACGCACCTGGTATCATCACTTTATGTTAGTGGTTAAAAAAAACACATACCTAGTTTATTATTGGAAGAGTACAGTGGAGTCGGCTATTAGGAGAGACTTCTTACGCTTATGGAAATAATGTCATTCGCATTTTCGAATTGAAATTCATAAATTGATTTCTCATAATTATTCATATTTTACAAGCTGTCGTCCGTCAAATCTGTAAACACCCTTAAACTCCAATGCCTGCATTTCCCGACTGCAGGATTTATACATACATTTTAATTTCAACATTTTCAACCTGCAACTCTCGTATATGAGATCGAAGTTTCCCAACAGCATCCAGTATCTAAAGTTCTAAACACAAGAATGTCGATTTTATTACTGAGATGTTAAAACGGGGGCTACGCTGCATGGAGTCTGTTTCATGTTCAACTAACAGAACCCGGTGATCGGGCTTGCTGGTGTGATTAATGTAGGTCATCGTATCCCAAATGCTGCAATCAATGCTCATAACGTCAATCACATTACTGACTTGTTAGGTGAGGTGAAATTGGGTTTAACGTCGTGCTTGAGAATATTTCGCTCAAATGACGACGTGCATGCATGTGTTTGTGTATGTGCGGCTGCTTGTACTAGCCCAGACTTAAGCTGGTTTTATAGTGCTAGCCCACTGAGATACCATGCCGCAGTGAAGCATGAATACCCCACTCGGACACATTATACTGACTCCGAGCCGACCAGTCCTTGTTGTACCCATTAATGCCGAGCGCCAGGCAGAGACCAACAAGTACCATATTTTAACGTCTTTTGGTATGACGCGGTCGGGGATCGAACCCGCGACCTTCCGCTCTCCGGGCGGACGCTCTAACCACTACACATTTTTTACATTGTATTGTCCAAAACTAGTTTTCTACTTTTAAAGATATATGCTAGCTAGTTTTAAGTCTTTGTGTGATAATCTAGTAATTTTACTGTCCTTCGTTGACAGGGTTTTATATATTATATGTATGTATTATATTATGAATTTAGAGCTAGTTTTAGTCACGATATGGCTGAAATATTGCCGGTTTGAATTTCAGACTCTGTAAGATCACCATCCTCAGCCGATCAGGACGGTGCCCGTCCTCGTGGGTGTCATCAATATGCTAAACGTCCGAGACCCGCACCATTATAGACATTCCTCTCACGTTAAACTGACGGGCTGTGATATAAGTAAAATAATGTTCAAAGCGGCTTTCAGCCCAACACACCAACTCGCAGACGCTGTCACAGTTTCCTGAACGAAACGGGTCATTACAACTCCCGGAAATCAATACTTCTGTGATATATCGATAGAGAAAATGAATTTCTGCAGGTTCGTAGTTTTTTTAACGCGAAGTTATAAAGCACCATCTTGCGTATATAGTTGAGGTAATACCCTATTTGCATTTACCAGTGCAGTTACTGCTTTGATAATGGTGGCCTTTATCGGCGGCATACGCCTGTCACAGTGGCGGACGTTGGGTGGCCATAAACAAGTATTCTACTAATGGCTCCTACTGGAGTAATAGTCGGTGATATAGCATATTATGTACGTAGGTCTCTTCCCTTTGATAACAGGGAAATGTGCGCTCGTTCTGAATGCTCTCTTGAACGCCATGCTTGTTTTTGTACAACCATGAATAAGTAGTTGTACGTCTATAGGCAGACGTACACGAAACAAAGATGTAAAGCTTACCATATAGCCATGGATTTTTAAAAAAACACGGAAAATTGAATAATATTAAAATAATGATATAATTGGCAATGTGGCTGTGCAAATATGTCAATATTTTCTTCAGTGAGTGAGATTAGTTTTACGCCGCTGTCGGAAATATTCCAGCTATATGGCAGCGGTCTGTAAATAATCGAGTCTGGGCCAGACGATAATGTGATCAACAGCACGAGCATCAATCTACGCAACTGGGATACGATGACGTGTGCCGACCAAATCATCGAGCCTGACCACCCCTCTTACAACAATGGGTTTACAACAAGCATGGGTTGATCAATTCTAACCCGGATCTTCACGGGTCAATATAATCTTTAGTCAGTGGATCTTGTTTAACGCTGTAGACAGCAATAGTTTAAGTTTTTTTAAGTATGTACACCTAGAATGAGAGTCTCCTTTTAGGTTATACTGGCGCTTTTTATGTAACTTGGCATCAAAAGAAAAGTCACATGTCACAGTATTTTCTCCAGTTTCGGATTGCTGTACATGCTAGTTTGGAAATACAAACATTGCCATTTGACCTCAAAATAATTTATTCATCTCTCAGTGAGAAAAGCGTGGTTTAACATCCCTTTGAACACTATACCAGTTATAACACGGCATGTTACCATGGAAGAATACTCAAAGTTCAACAATTTGACTTTTGACCTTTTGACCTCTTTTTGGTCAGGGTAGGCTGACAAACCACTGTGTAGCTCTGTATATGTCTGTCATAATGTTCCTCGAACCATGTTCTGTCTCCACTGTGTAGCTCTGTACTGTATAGCTCTGTATATGCCTGTCATAATGTTCCTCGAACCATGTTCTATCTCCACTGTGTAGCTCTGTACTGTATAGCTCTGTATATGTCTGTCATAATGTTCCTCGAACCATGTTCTATCTCCACTGTGTAGCTCTGTACTGTATACTCTGTATATGTCTGTCATAATGTTCCTCGAACCATGTTCTATCTCCACTGTGTAGCTCTGTACTGTATACCTCTGTATATGCCTGTCATAATGGTCCTCGAACCATGTTCTATCTCCACTGTATGCTCTGTATATGTCTCTCGTGTTCTATCTCCACTGTATAGCTCTGTATGTATAGCTCTGTATATGCCTGTCATAATGTTCCTCGAACCATGTTCTATCTCCACTGTGTAGCTCTGTACTGTATAGCTCTGTATATGTCTGTCATAATGTTCCTCGAACCATGTTCTATCTCCACTGTGTAGCTCTGTACTGTATAGCTCTGTATATGTCTGTCATAATGTTCCTCGAACCATGTTCTATCTCCACTGTGTAGCTCTGTACTGTATAGCTCTGTATATGCCTGTCATAATGTTCCTCGAACCATGTTCTATCTCCACTCTGTGTAGCTCTCTGTATATATAGCTCTGTATATGTCTGTCATAATGTTCCTCGAACCATGTTCTATCTCCACTGTGTAGCTCTGTACTGTATAGCTCTGTATATGTCTGTCATAATGTTCCTCGAACCATGTTCTATCTCCACTGTGTAGCTCTGTACTGTATAGCTCTGTATATGCCTGTCATAATGTTTCTCCACTGTGTATGTTCTATCTCCACTGTGTAGCTCTGTACTGTATAGCTCTGCCTGTCATAATGTTCTCGAACCATGTTCTATCTCCACTGTGTAGCTCTGTACTGTATAGCTCTGTATATGCCTTCATAATGTTCCTCGAACCATGTTCTATCTATCTGTATATGCACTGTGAACCATGTTCTATCTCCACTGTGTAGCTCTGTACTGTATAGCTCTGTATATGCCTGTCATAATGTTCCTCGAACCATGTTCTATCTCCACTGTGTAGCTCTGTACTGTATAGCTCTGTATATGCCTGTCATAATGTTCCTCGAACCATGTTCTATCTCCACTGTGCAGCTCTGTACTGTATAGCTCTGTATATATCTGTCATAATGTTCCTCAAACCATGTTCTATCTCCACTGTGCAGCTCTGTACTGTATAGCTCTGTATATGTCTGTCATAATGTTCCTCGAACCACGTTCTATCTCCACTGTGTAGCTCTGTACTGTATAGCTCTGTATATTCCTGTCATAATGTTCCTCGAACCTTGTTCTATCTCCACTGTGTAGCTCTGTAGTGTATAGCTCTGTATATGCCTGTCATAATGTTCCTCGAACCATTTTATGCAACAAGACACCATTACCGCTTCCTGTGGAATGTATGTCAACCGGAAGACCTCCATCAGAGACGAAACAAGAGGAAACTGCTTTTATTTAACTTTCTTATCTAACGGTAGTTTTCTAGTTACACCTAGACGACCATTGTCATTACATGCGCCGAAGTGGAAGTGAGCATGAATGTATAGCTTAATTAATGCCTGGCCTAGACAACTATAATTACACAGTACAAACGCAGGGGCAACGGTGACTTCAACGCTGACTTTGTGTGGTCACTTACAATGACAAAGGCAATGAATTTACATCCATTTATTCCAGGAACCTTACGAACATCTATAATGTTTCTCTAAGTATGAGGGAAGGTCTTTAAGGGTATATCGTATTTCGTACTTCCGATAGGCCGTAATAGACTGTCATTAGTCAACTCGACCAGGGTCATTAGTGTCAATCCAACAATACATCCTAGGTTTCCTAAAACGATGCCGACAGCCATGCTGTAATTAGCTACTTATTATGTCCATTTACACCGCTAGGTACGCTAGCAAAACGTAGGTGCGAGGGACAAATATGTCCTTATTTATCTGCATGAAACGTATGCCTGAATTCAAACACCCAATGCTGGATGATCCAGCAAAAGATCTGTTATTGAGGAATGTTTTTACAATCGTCTTTCGGACAGAAACGTTCTCCGCTCAGAAATAAGAGAGAGGCTTTGTTTAATAGGTTTCTGGGACAGTTCACATCAGTGTTGGAGTATTTTATGAGCTTGTAATTACCCCACATTGGTTTTTCTTCTCAGGGGATTGTCCCTTATAACTGTCTACATCAACACAAGATCTAAGACTGTCTAGGCCGCGCTAGCTATCTTGCATCAAGGTAAACCCATCGTGGTCTTTCATTGTTTGGGCAAGAACTTGTGCGTACCGAAGCATGGGGTATTCCTCTGAGTTGGACATGTTGCTTTATGTTTGACTTTACTAATATGAACCTAAGCCAGAGGGGTCGAATCTGGGATTCGACCTAATTACTATTCTCGATGCCCGTTTTCGTGTTGGTTTCACCGAAATAATGATCGTCTAAGAACTACACAAATGCTGATATTTCGTTATTTTAAACTAAAAGGTTTCTGTACATTTTACATCGATTTAGCCAAATCGAAACGACGTTCACCATCATGGCTTCCATGCTGGAGCAAGATAGATCAAAATGACATGTAGACAATAGACAAATTCACTGTACAAATCATCAAACAATGCTGAAAATTGTTCTCTTGAATCGGGAATTGAAATCAATATATATTTTTGGTCAGAGTGAGTGAGTGAGTGAATTTAGTTTTACGCCACACTCAGCAATATTCCATCTATATGGCGGCGGTCTGTAAATAATCAGATCTGAACCAGACGACCCAGGCATCAACAGCATGAACATCAATCTACGCAATTGGGACTCAGTCAGCGAGTCTGACCACCCGATCCCGTTAGTCGCCTCTTACGACAAGCATGGGTTAATGAAGACCAATTCTAACCCGGATCTTCACGGGTCCATTGAAGTTATAAAGTATACCCCGAAAGCAATATCGCTATATATAGACAAATTACTAATTAATAATAACCAAACAGGGAAATATAGGCGACAAAACCATTTCCTGAGTTATAACAAATCTCTGGTAAAAGATGTAGGAATTATACTATTTAGACTTTATCATGAGAATGTGGTCATGAATTACTTCACCAAGTGTTCGTGATAAGACGCACCTGTCATAAACACATGAATAGGCAAGTCAACTGTTTTATAAAAACACGATAATTACAAACGGGAAAGAGGAACAGACATCATATTTGTTCTTGATGAGTCAAATTTATAAAACCGTTCTCTGGATGTCGACCGTAAAACGTTTCGACGTCTTCACCGAGGCCTTCAGAATTTTTACCCTGATCAAACAACTTTGAAGAAAAGGCCGTATGATCGGTTATGCCTCAAACTTGTCGACACCAAAGGCAGGAGCCGCTGATAATACAGCTCGACATAAAGGGAATGTGTAAGTGAAAGCCTCTCTTTATGAATGCGAAGCGACATCCACAACCTATTTCACACGAGCCCTTCCAAGTACATCCTCATCTTGTCTGATCCTTCCCATAAAACCAGTTCCCATAATTGGTGAAACCAGTTCCTATAATGTGGAGAAAACAGTTCATATAATTTGGAGAAACCAGTTCCTATAATGTGGAGAAACAAGTTTCCATAATGTGGAGAAACCAGTTCATATAACGTGGAGAAAACCAGTTTGTATAATGTGATGAAACCAGATCTTATGATGTGGAGAAACCGGTTCACGTGCAGATTTAATCGCCAATATGCTGTGTTACTATTTGATGTTTCTGTTGTGCATTAATAGGCAATATGCTTGGCTGTGATCCCTCTGCCTTATTTAAAAGAACATTTATTTTTATGTCTGTCTGGGTGTCTCGTTTCTAAAGCCGGGAAGTAAGTATATACGACAAATTATTGATTACATTCTCTGGGATTTCCCTTGGTGCTTATTTTTAAAGGTCTGAATGACTTCTAAGCCAGGGTTTTAGAGCCAAACCTCAATCCAATAATTTAGGAATTTTCTAAGGCTTAAATGGAAATGTTTCACGTGCAATGGCTGGTCACTTGCGTCACTTTAAATGTCATTCCAAATATAGACATTTTGATATTTCCTGTGTCATGTAATCAGAGACTGTATTCCATGCTTGAGAACTGATCTTTTATGACAAAGCCGAGTTCAGTGTGTGCCAGAGTTGTGTTTGTTGGTATTCTTTGCGGACGAAAACAATATATACAATTCCTTTTACATTGCTTTTGCCTTCAATAAAAATAGAACAAACACTCACTTCTCTCTGAACTTTTGGGAACAGAATCGTGCTTCAACATCGTGCTGCAGTTGTTGCGATTGATGCTCGTGAAGTAAAACATTTCCTGGTCCAGATTTGATCATATAAAAACCATTGTCAACTGACCGATATTATGAGCACGGATGTCTGTCTTTGAGATACTATGACACGCAAACAATTAAGTCATTCATCCTTACTATCCCACCCATTAAGGCAGATTTTACAATTAGTTCAGGCTGCTTGGGGACACTTCTAAACGGGATACCCGTGCACATCCGGGTTAGCATTGGTCTTCAGCAAACCACGCTTGTCGTAAGAGGCGACTAACGGGATAGGGTGGTCAGGCTCGCTGACTTGGTTGACACATGTCACCCTATGCCAAATGCGTAGATCGATGCTCACGATGTTGATCAATGGATTGTCTGGTCCAGACTCGATTATGCACAGACCGCCGTCATGTAGCTGGAATATTGCTGAGTGCGGCGTTAGACAACAAACAAACAAACAAATTCTATTCCTCGATCTAAGTGCTAAGTGCTGCGGAAGACCACACAGACAACCGTAAAGATTTGGTTTGATCGAAAACACATATACGATAATCAAATGATGTTTCTTTCACAGTCTGGGGATTCCTATTTGTTTTAATAGTGGACTCGAATTACCTGTACAAGCGACTAGTGTGCAAACGCGATCAAGTTAGAATGGTTCAAAAGTAATAGCTCTCAGGATTCATTTTTCAACCAACGATTGATCTTTGTAACCAGAAAATCCCTATCTGATTCCTTTCTGCTGCATATAAATAATATCATCTGAGCATACGAAAACAAGGATGGAACTTCTTTATTCAAGATATGATTTATACAGTGCAGGTATGGTATTTCCACACAAGGGGGTAGTTTCCAAAGGCGGGTTTCAATACAATCAGGCCCTTGCACCTTATTAGATCTGGACTGCTTAAATGCATCACGTGCAGTGGAAATCAAGAATGGTGACCTTATTTTGTTATGTATACAACTCCTCTAGTATGGTTCCCCGAGCTAGAGCTAACGTTGCTGCGTTTAGACCACAAATGTCTCATAAACTATCCACTGGAATCTCTACTGAGTCTTCTTTTCATCAGTGACATTCTTGGATTCATTTGCCGTGAAATTGTTTTTCAACACATCCGAAAAGTTTATTTTTGCCCAACGAAATTAAGTTTTGTCATACCACATTATTTCGTCCAAATCTTAAACTTTCAGAAAAAAGCTATAATTTTTTAATTTTCACAAAGAAGGATTGTATTTAGAACTTTTTTGTGGTCCTGTATTTTGTTTTCCTCTGTTTAATTGACTTCCCTGCTGTTAATAATAGCTTTAGTTTTAGGTCTGATGCTGCTGGTTCTGAGGGTACATGCCGAGGTGCCGGACAACTGATAGCAGTTGGTTCACCAGATTCACGGTGTATAAATTCAGTTGCCGGAGACTGTCACGGGCATTCTGTTCTGTCAGATATGTATACATGGGCATGGCTTTATGTCAATGCTGCTTTAATAATTTGTCATAATCTCCTAACTAACTAACTACCTTACTAACTGGGGTCACAAGGAGATCAAGAGAGGCTCACACTATTATACAATCCATTATGAGTGAGCTTGTCTTTCAGAAACGTTGTCATTTGTTGCTTACATTACACATGTTTGATACTGTAAATATTTGACCAATGTCCAGTTATACGAAGGACAGAAAAAGTGTCTAAGTGTCCATACGTATTTCGCTCGCATTTAACCTCTGTTCAATGATTTCCTGGTGCGTGAAAAACACCATAGCATTCCGTGTGTACTCAACTCATCCTGGGACCAGATCAATGTTTTCAAACATAACGATTTGAGTCTCTTGAACTGTAATGTTCTTCCATATTACCGATTTTGTAAATAATTAAAAACAAACGTCAAACGTTTCGGTGATGACGTCATGGTATCGGAAGTATTTACGAAATATATCTGACTTTGTAATTCCAATCTGTAGGGCTCATCGTCGGTCGACGTCACGACAGCTGTACTGCAAGGGTAGGGTCAAGACTTCCACACACCGGCCAACAATTTGTGAAAGCAAACAAGAATATGGCAAATATATATTTACAGAAGAATGACGGATTTGACTTTGCGAATGGCAACGCTTTAGCGGATAACAGCTGAATCCAGCATATCATTGTAATGATTGGAGGTTTCACAGGGAAAATGTTTCGTGTAGTACTGTAACATGTTCGAGTAAACAGATGGTATATAAAGCAAACAGGAACCTGAGGGCATTAGTTCCGATCCACGACTTTTCGAAACGATGTCTGCCCTAGTGAAACTTGAAAGATCTTTACGCCTCCTAAGTATATGGTGTGAAGGTCTGTTTTCTTTTTTTATAGAAACGTTCCTTTACCTCTCCCCATCCAACACATATCATTCACTTAAAGCAAAAACAGTTAAAACAATTATTGATTTTTCTCATGCTAGATAGATTGAAGAAGGACCATTTTGAGTAGACAGATGTTTTCGTTTCCAAAATCTATCTGTTCTCAAATGCAACCAATCAAATCCGACGTCCGCATAAACTCACAAACCCATAGAGACGCATAGTGTCCGAAGCAGAGAAACAGACAGACAGTGATCGAAACAAACACACATCATATTTTCAGTATGATCAGCATCAGATCATTGCGTACAAACAGCATCACAGAGGAAGGGACATCTTCAAAGTAAAAAAATAACATAAGAGACATGGGCAAAGTTAAACCTTGCTATCTTGGAAAACGATGGGACATTCGGATGGTATATCTTTCCGATTCAATTCACTGCAGAGGAAGATTCTTGTGACTGAAACTGGAAGTGTACTTGTTTATCGTGGTTGTCTCTAGTTCAATTAACTCAGCTTCAGCATCAAGGTCCTGGGTTTGTTATTGATCGTCCCACTGCCCCGTCTCACACCCTTGGCAGCTGAAATGATAAACAACGACATCATCCGTGACTACTCGTAACAATCCGGGATAAACTGAATGACGACTCGTACTCCTTTCGCTGCCATTTTACCAGCTTGTTTCGTCATCGGGCATACCAGCAGAACGACAAACGTTGTGACCTTCATTGCTTAAATAATCAGCTTCTAGGGTGATGGAGACTGTTATTGTTCTCGCGTTGATATTTCCTTTTAATATTTAAAGATTTACATCAATATTTTCTTAACATAACGCGTTTGAAGAAGCACTGTTATTCAGTATAAATTCAATATTCATGAAGGAACCTAAACTAAGGAGCAACTCAAACAGTACCTCTCAGTTACACTTAGAAAATGTTTGATTTTTAACGGAAAATATCCTATGTGTATTGGCGCTTAGTCAGCTCTAAAGGATACTTCTACAATTAAGAAATTGATTTGAACATTTGAAATGAGGCAAAAACACATTTCGCCCGATACATAACTGCTGATGAGTGTCCTGAAAATAGATAATAATTAATTGTGCATTTGAGGCACACAAACACATCTCAAATTAGGGGTCTGCTGGCTGCAAATTCATATTTTACTTCAGTCATCAAAGAATCAACATACTTTTACAGAAAATTACCTGATCGAGAAGACTTCTTTAAGAGTTTTGCAGGAATGAAAGATGGTTGAATAGACATCAAATTTACCTATTTCTTTCAATTTCCAATGTAATGAAAAGCAAACTCAGCGTAGCTTCGTTTTACCTATCAGTTTACTTTGGTATATCACAATATTGATTAAGACTGACTGACTGACTGAGTTTAGTTTTACGCCGCTTTTAGCAACAGAAATGGGCTTCACACATTGTGCCCATGTGGGGAATCGAACCCGGGTCTTCGGCGTGACGAGCCAACGCTTTAACCCACCGATCCATTGATTAAGAAATAACTTGCTTTCTATAAACTATGAAATACATTATTAGTTCCTCAAGCTTTATAACAAATTATTTAATGTTCAAAGGGCATGCTGTGTGTCCTGAAATTTTATGTTTACTTTATTTCAATTTATTTTCACCCCCACCCCCTTCAACCCAATTGAGTCGGTTGATAATTGTATCTGCAACACTCATGGGATGTCGGAACACTTGTTTAGGAACAACGATAGATCTTCCGAGTTCTTGCTCCAACAAGCCATTACACCAGCTCATAGGTCTATTCGAAGCCCACGAACGTCTTGTGATATTAACTTGGGTATCGCCTACTTTCACTTGACACATACCTTGTAAGAAACGCCAAGGGATCCCTGATGCAATAACTCAACTCGCATTATCTTTCATCTTAAAACTAACTAAATGTAATCATTATCAAACGAAATTATCTCAATTACATCAGCCACTGTGTTTGTAGATGCAAAATGAGAGGCATCAAAGTTGAGACATGTTTTTTCACCAAGGGAAACATGTATAGAATAATGCGCTCTAATTGCCCCTGCCTGCAACAAGATCTCTCCTTAGACGCGTAGGACATTTCCAGTGATGACTTATGCCGGGCGTGAAAGTAGGGCAGCGAAGCGGGATTTGAAGTTCCTCTACTTGTCTCCGGTCAATCGTCTTATTGTATGGGATGTGGGTGGCTGACAAGACAATATGTCGTGTGAAGGTTATATGATACGAATGGCATCACCATTGGCATTTAAAAGTATGGCAAGGAGATTTGCTAAGTTGATCCCGTTATCACGACCAGAGATCGCCACCACACTCGGCTAGACTCACGCTAGGACCACTACCTCTATCGCCTTATGAAGAATCCATATTGGGCGTTTCATACACATGACTATCACGTAATATAACATAACATGGTTGTGATCCTTACAGAACCTGTTGAAATTACTTCCGTTTATTTTTGACATCAACTCAAAGTATGCGTTCTGGTGAGCTCAGAACAATTTATTTTCTTGTATGTCACGTCATGTTCTTTGCAATATGCGTCGAAATCTGGATTTGAGGTTTTCAGTAAATTGATGCTGTATCCCTACGCCACTGCAGCCTGAGGTATCATGCTGATAGCGGAATAACCCGAGCGGATTCGAATGGAGCTTCCACTGCATGTATGGATCAAGGTTGACTTCGTTCGAGGTTTTGTTCTGCCGGTTGTGCACAACGTGTTGGCCTGGGTCCCTGCAAGGCTTAAGGTTAGGGTAGCAATTAGCCAGACTTTCGCGACTCCATTCTGAGACGGGGTAATTGAAAACGCCCGTACGTGAGAAGCAGACCCAGTATTGACACGAACGGTGTAATTGGTAAACACTTGACCCAGCAGAAACCTGGTTGGCTAAACTTCAAAAAGCAGACGAATTCCTAAAACGGCGATGGATTTGGATAAGTATGTAACGCTTGAAATACCAGTATCGTTTGTCACGGGTGATTTATCAGCCAATGAGGTCTTCCCGCAACCCGTGGTCATTTACGCCTTCCATTTTCGCTCCGATTCCGCGTTCGTGACAATTCCAATTTTCGTATTGCCTGACACTAAAGTATCACTCATGACCCGACTCACGGGATAAATACAAAGTGTGGACTAAGCGACGCGGCTACACTTTTCGCTCCTGCCTGCTACATTAATCTCTCACGACCCGCTGGCCCACCAAGTTGGACTGGTCAGACTCAACGTGCCCCTTGATGTTGTAGGTCGAAGGAACAGCAGCGAGACGGTCTCCACAGCACTTGAGGAGACATTAATTACACGACGTGGTGTTTATTTGCCGACAGCGGATGGCGAAGCCGCAGCACCCTGCGGGTAGAGAGGCAATGATCACAGAAACCGTACAAGTAAAGGTATTCAGGCGCCATGCACTGAGGGAACTACTTCCAATCTGTCAATCATGACCAATGGTTGTAAATTGCAGCTTTCAGGTTCGGCTAGTTAAGGATTCGCGCTATCTGATAGGTACTTGAATTAATCTCGGGAGAACTGTAGCGTTAAAATAACAGGAATTTGAAAAAGTGGACGGTGTTGGCACTGATATGAAACACGGAATAACGTCATATGTCCCTCATCAGACCAGGAAAGGATACAAAATCTGTGTTTATTTCCTAGTTTATTGTTCTTTCTGCAGATTGTAACCTCTATTTTCGATAACCGCGTGGACACATCAAGGAATGGTTGCTGACCCCAATGAAAGAAGTATTTTTGACGATGTATATTAGCAGGCAATTGTCCCATTCGACAGACAAAAATACCCATTTCAGATATCTCCTCTTCCACCAAAAGGCAATTACTGTGAAGGCCAACTTGCAGGAACTGTGCTTGTCGAGCTTGCCTTATTCGCGAACACCTGGCCACTGATTTTCAGAGATCCATCATATAACCTTATCCAGTATTTGGCCTTTGCGCAAAATTAAATCTGTGTAATCAGATAATCGTGACTGATTAACCTTTGGATTTGAACTTGTTTGAGAGGCGTTTAGAAGTTGGGGCACTAAGGGATAGCAATGTGAGGGTAGCAAGTCTGCAAAGGATGGGACATAGAAGAACTGAAGTCTAACTTTGGAAGAAATTCATCAAGATTTAAAACAGTTGCTTGTATGTGAAGTGCACATGATTTTGATAAAGGAAAACAGCACAATCAACTCTGAATGCAGCTGCAATAAGACCAGATCATAGTGAAGTTGGTATACTTCCAGGTTGGGACAGTAACGTACATTTCATTTTCACATACTTAAAGCCTTATTTCAGAATGACTATTGTACTTGTGAAGCTGAATCTTTTGGTACACGTTGCATAGATCAAACCCTTTATATACCAAACACAACATCATGCAAAATAAGTTTATGTTTTTACATAAGACAGTGGGACATCATTTTCCCCTGCTTATTGGGTTTCAGTGATAACCTTATCCGGTATTTGGCCTTTGCGCAAAATAAAATCTGTGTAATCAGATAATCGTGACTGATTAATCTTTGGGTTTGAATTTTTATAACTTGTTTGAGAGGCGTTTAGAAGTTGGGGCACTAAGGAAGGATAACTGTACATGGATGAACAACTTTTTATTACAGTAAGAGCGAAGTTTCAGTATAAACGTTGCCTGGAAACGCTTGCAGTGTACAACACTATCTGTTCTTATTTTTTACAAATCCGAATACTATTGTCCCTGCTTTAAACGATCGATGTTAGGGTTAATCGTGAGAGACAAGGAAAGCAGGGTTTCCACCTGTGTTACAAAGGCTATATAATTGTTACACTGCAAAATATGAGATTAGTCAAAACAGGGAATTACATAAAGGTATTACGAATATATCAAACGCCATGAAATTATCTACACTCAAACTATATTTTTAAAAATAAATCCTGGTAACCCTTGCAACTTTCCTTTTAATTATATACTTCAATATGGAGCAAATTTTCAGAATATAGTTGCAGTTGATAATCCTTTCTGGAAAGATGTTTTAAAGGCATGGAAATTATATTGTATCAAAAATACTATAGAAGCAGAGAATATTAATGAAATCTTATCCCAACCTAATAATAATGGACACTGGGCTGAAAGTGGAATCTTGACATGATCTATGTGATGAACATGGGTTGATGGATTTGAAGCTACATTTGATATAAGAGGTACAACTTAGATCTCGGATATATATATATCTCTCCTTGAAAATGACTATAAAGGAATATGGATTATAAACATCAAAGATCTCGATATAAATTCTCTCCAAAAGGATTTCATATCCCCAGGAAAAGGTTCAAGATTATTACATGATAAATTGTTATCTAAAAATGTTAAACCTCATATGTGCCAAAAATGGGAAACATTATTTTTATTGTATTGATTTAATTGGCATATGATTTTTAATATTTGCAGAAAGAATTTAAGAGATGTGAAATTGTTAGATTTTCAATATAAATTTCTGCACGGAATTGTTTATACCAAAAAAGAACTTTCTATAATGAATCTTGTTGATAATAAAATATCTCTGCTAAGAGGTATATTTACACTTGCTCTTTGAATTTTTTTTTTCCAAAAGATGATAATTACTTAAGGATTTTGAAAGACATATTCACCACTGAAAAATTCATTTCCAGAAGAAATAATAATGTTGAAAGCTTTTTCGCCAAATCGTTTCCTCTCATCCCAGAATTTAATCCTGAATGACTATTTAACCAAAACATATTACTGATATTGATATTTAATGTTCTATATCTCTATTGAGCCCACAAGCTGTTTTGTAGACATATTCCTCTTTATGCATGTATTCATCGTATTGGGAACAATAAAAAAAAAAAATTAAAATAAACAATTTATGAAATATAAGGGTTGCTGGGGGAAGTGGTTAAGGCGTTCGCTTGTCCCGCCGAAGGCCCAGGTTCGATTTCTCACATTTGTACATTGGGTGAAGCCCATTTGTGCTGTCCCCCGCCGTGATATTGCTGGAACATTGCTAAAAGCAGCGTAAAGCTACTCACTCACTATTAAATATAGGATATTTACATCGGTTCGTACAACACTAAATTGTGAAATCAGTAAATGACCAAACATGTTCAATGAATACTCAATCAAATGAGTGAGATTTAAATTCGCACTTTTAAGTTGAACATAAACAAACAAATACAAGAAAGCGTATACGGGATTACTGCAGAATAACAAGTCGATCTGTATTGCGAAATAAAATGTCGGACAGAAGAAACTGTACGCTTGAAAGTTATATTTGAATATTCACATATCCGCACTTAAACAGTTGATGTTATTGTACAGCAAAGGCTTGTGAAAAGTAAAGCTCTTGATAAGTTCTTGTGTTACAATATACTTGACATTTACATGACGCAGACATAACTGGCTGTTGCAAGGGTATTAGTACATGTCTTCCAATATATATACTTAAAGGCACCATTTCACACCACTCTAAAAATAAATCATGTATTTATCTTAATAATACTAACTATCAGCCCTCAGGGAAGCTACCATATAATTTATTTTGAAAAGTACTTATGTAGAATGCAGTATTAAGTTAAAAAGTTCAAATGAATTAATGCAACGTTGCATTAAATCAATTCTACCGGCCGAACATTACTTCAAACGAACCCCATAGAGTTATGTCCCATGGAGCGCTCTTAACGATTTTCCTACGCACAACGTGTGATTGAAACCAGTTCGGCAAACACCCACAACACCGCGTGCGACAGTTTTCGATATACGGAGCAACTGTTTACATTCCATATATGGCAAGTGTTCTTTGTTTGGAAGCTGTTAATTTCAGGCAAATCGTAAAGGATAATAAGTCTTTCATTGCATCAATAGGAAGCTAATGTGAGTGCATAAGCCCCAATATATTATAGACCAAAATATTGTCGAAAAGGTGTGGCTTTGCGCCTTTAACGTGAAATAATATACAGCACAGCACAGCACAGCACAAGGCGAAATATGATACGTATTGGTTTTCATGTGTAGCTGTTGTTCTCTTGTTTTCTCTGAAATAATTTGATCACTGATCATTTTTACAACAAGGTCAGGCTTTAAACCTTCAAAACGTTAACAAATTCAAAATATCAAAGGTTTCACATTTCATACGGTTTAATCAATTCTCTAAAAAGAAAAGTGCTTAGTTTACAATTATAAAACTGATACCTTTCCATTGTTTTATTAATGTTATTAAATGTTAATTGCAAACGAATTCGTAAAGAATATCTAGTATGCTTTGTTTCGTGTTTGTTGCCTTTGTTGTTACAGCCTTGTGTGTTGTAATATCACCAACAAAACCTTTGAATATCTAACGACTTGAAGTATTTGTTTGTTTGTTTGAGTGTTTGGTTGGATGTTTGTTTCTTCATAACAACTTCAAATGTCAAGTTAGAGTTTTCTGTTTGGTTTTAAGCACAAAACAAAAGAACTGGTTTGATGATTAGAAAAGGACCCGACAAGTCTTACGCACATACCATCATTTACATGTATGTTGAAATCTTTGAAGGGCATTTAGAAGTGGAATGCAAAAGAAAAGCAAGATTTATGGATGTCAACTTCTTTATTGTGAATAACACAACGTTTCGAGCGCATGCTTGTAGTCGGCTGATGAAGGAGCAAGCATGCGCTCCGAAACGTCGTGTTATTTACAATAAAGAAGTTGACATCCATAAATCTTGCTTTTCTTATGTATATTGAAGACCCGATAAACTGCTTTATCAATACTTAATGTTATTTGTTATAGCTTAATCACATGGCCTTGAATGCCTGAGACATTCATGCGAAACCCTTGGTAATTATATTACAGTCTTTTCAACTGTTGATTAAAGTATAACAGGTTAGTTCCATGGTTGTTTGATGTGAGGGAACGTTTGTTGGTTGGTTGTTGTTTAACGTCACACTCAACACCATGAGCATAGATGTTCACAACTGGCATACGATGACATGTGTCAACCAAGTCAGCGAGCCTGACCACCCGATCCCGTTAATCGCCTCTTACGACAAGCATGGTTTGCTGAAGACCAATTCTAACCCGGATCTTCACGGTTCTGGGATGAGTGAATAATAGCAGAAGCTGCAGCTGTATGGAACATAAACAGATTACACCTTGAACCAAGCTTAGTTATTGTTGATTTAATTACTTGTTCCTCATCGTCTGGAAGCGGCATTACTTCGGGTTTTCCTCCCACATCAAGCAGGCATGCCGCACTTATTCAGTCACGTATGGCGGTGAGTTAGATTAATAGTTATTGCTAGAATATTGCTAAAATTCGCCGTAAAACAAAAAACTCAGGGTAAGTTGTGTTCAAGATTATTGCATCTTTATCGCCATGCACTGTGTGTGTGTGTGTGTCTGTGTGTCTGTGTGTGTGTGTCTCTCTCTCTCTCTCTCTCTCTCTCTCTCTCTCTCTCTCTCTCTCTCTCTCTCTCTCTCTCTCTCTCTCTCTCTCTCTCTCTCTCTCTCTCTCTCTCTCTCTCTCTCTCTCAGTGAAAGCGACTCATTTCCACGCTGATCTGTGTGTCTTCATGCAAAAACACTATAATTGAAATAAATAACATCACAAAAACCTGGAATATTACATCGTAAAATTATTATTGAAATTTACGCCATGACACTGTGCTACGATAAAAGCACTACAGTACAGACAAGCCATCGTACTGATGAGATGTTACATGCTTTTCCCCACGGAGCTGTCTGGGAAACAATGGCGCTATACTATCTGGAAAACAATACATTTTTGCACTGGTTCACTTCATAAACAGACATTCCGAACAGATTGAAAATAATGACCCTACCATAATTGATCAACGCATTCATCGCCATTCCATGTTTTTTTGCGACCGAATACTTTTGGGCCCTGGAATAAATATTGATAAAACCGAATATGCGATTGAAAGAATATTACACTCGCGTAACCTTGATTCGTGGATATAAGGAAAGCGCGCCGAAAATCATATTTAAAATGCACGATTTCATTCTGTATACTCATTGATTATTTTATTCATTGATTCACCAATTTAAAATTGCCTAATATTCCACTCGTGAATGAAACGTTTGTTTACCGATACCATTTGCAATCATCACCTATTCGTGTGCACACAAAATGTGACTTCACTTTGTTTAGTGGATATCGTAGTCGGTTTCGATGTATCACTATGTACCACAGCCCACTGAAGTAAGTATTGATACCTAGGAAAGCAGACGACGAGATGTGAGACGGTTGGTGCTAATGGTATCTTTTTTACTTGACATTTTGTGAAAATATAATTTGGTATTAGTGGCGTTAGGGATCTTGGGCTATTTATCCCAGTGCTGGACAATTACATTTAGAGTACTTACCGGGGTTTTCTGAAAGCAAGCTCTTGGCTTCTATACGGAAAAAAGGGATTTTGACAAGTGAACTTTGAACACCAGATAGAAGCCCGGGCTTATATTCGGAAACATGGGCTTTTATTCGGATTTTTTTTACAGTGACAATCATATGGAATGACAAAATCATACGGCATTACGTGAAGGAAGTCTTTTTAATATGACTTTCACGAATATTGCAATGAATATGCAATGAAACGGAACGCATACAAACTCTAATATAACTCTTGAAAAATTTAAAATGTTTAAACATTGGTCATGAGAACTATGCATGGGGTTCAAATGAGTCAATCCATCGCACAAAGGATCATCGCAGTCGACACCGCTTTCGCCATCATCTATGGGGTTTCTAACAACAAACAGCTCAATTTCACTAAAAGGATGTTCGTCATCAACGTCGCTTGCGTCATCATCGTCTATATCCATGTTACCCTCCTCCAAACCTACATTGTATCCGAGGTTCCCTCGTGGTCGACTGTTCAGATCCGTTGTAGCCACCTTTTCTCCATTCGAAGCAATACCAGAAATTTGGAATGATCTTGCCATAGTTGACCTTTCGCATGAGGTAACCGTCTTGGACAACATTTGCAGTAATTGCCCATGAGATGGCCGTCTTTTGTATCCCATAGGAGTGAACTCCTTTTCTCCATTCTCGAACCAATCGTTCCATTGTTCACGCATTTTGGACTTGAAGATGCCGTTTACTCCATGAATGCCGTCAAGGGGTTGTAGAAAAGGTGTCATCTTCGGAGGAATGATCTTCGTCAGTATGTTCAACTGCTTCAGATGGTGTATCACTTTCGGCATACTATGGCTTCTATGGCTGTCCATGAATAGAACTGATGGCTCAAAACTGATGAAAGGTCCACTTTGTCAATCCATTGAAGCATAATGGCTTCATTCATGCTGCCACCAGAAGAAACGGCCAGATGAATGTTTAAAGGTACATCACATTTTGACAACTTCTTAATTCCTTTGATTTGAGAAAATTGCCACTGGCAGTTATACAAAGTACGGTTGTAAACCGATGCTTGTCATTGTCAGTATGGGCAGCATCGACGTTTTTTCATCCTCTTCAGGTGTCCAAAATGTTCCATAAACGTGAAAACCACGAATAACACTTTCAACAGCGTAAACAGATATGTTCGTCATGTCAAATATAGGAAGAAATAACTATTTGTTGCCAATGAAATCCATCGTTGTTCCTGTCTTCATGTCCATATAGCATGGCGTTTCATCCATGTTGAGGATAGGAGCAGCATCGTCACCCAACGTAAGCTGTTCTACGCCGCGAAGGTGATCCTGTATGATTGTCTTGATAACAACATGATCTCGGTTACTTGCTGATCCTGATGTGTGACACGTCTGCTTTTAATGTCTTGACGTTGACAGAAATTGTAGATTCACTTGTCACTAAAACTAATCGAAATGGTGCCAAGTTCATGTTCACGTACAAGTCGGAGAGCTTATTCCGGAATTCTCTTATAGTTTACGATCATTCTCTCCTTTCTCTGTTCCTTGAACCACGCATACAGACATTGTTCCAGTTCGGGGAGTACTGGTTTGCGCCAAGAAATCTCTTACACGACTGTACCGACTCCACAAATCTTTACTCGTTTTTTAGACCATTCTCTAAGCTGTTTCCTATCAATTCCCAGACTCCTTGATGCATAGGTCAGATTAGCCCCATACTCAAGCTTTACCTTCTTCACAACATCAAGTTTTTCTTTGATAGTGTAGGACCTCCACATGAACATACTGACTAAAGAGATGAGACAACAGGCAAAATACGAGACAGTTTTTCAACGTCACTAGTAACGTCAGTGAATATGTATAACATTTGTATTTCAAGACCACCTTGGGGTAAATCCGAACGTTTAAAGTCCTTTTTTATCACCTGTATGGTCAGATCTCCACCTCTCTTCAGAAAGTAGTTACACACTTGGCTCTGAGCTTTAGGTACATGTCCAACTATGAGATGACCACGTCTTGCGGCTACAGCATAACGATCTGCATAATTTAGATCATCACGTTCAGTATTCAAAATTTCATCCTCTTCAGGTGTCCAACATGTTCTATAAACGTG
Organism: Haliotis rubra; assembly: GCF_003918875.1. Taxonomy (NCBI): domain Eukaryota; kingdom Metazoa; phylum Mollusca; class Gastropoda; order Lepetellida; family Haliotidae; genus Haliotis; species Haliotis rubra. The sequence continues at coordinate 1,002,418 of NW_025765170.1, read as the reverse complement.
AAAACCACGAATAACACTTTCAACAGCGTAAACAGATATGTTCGTCATGTCAAATATAGGAAAAATAACATGGACTATTTGTATTGTAGAATGGGCTTCTATTGGGAAAAATTCCGAATAGTAGCCCATGGGCTTCTAAACGAGAGGACTTGCTTTCGGAAAACCCCGGTACGTGCAATGCAGAGATTCGGAACATTTTTGTCACCATGGCGTGGTTTTGTGTGTACATCAAAAGTACCGCTTCGTGACGTCATACGAGACATAATTTACGAGATAGCATGATAAATATCGCGATCCACGAATCAAGGTTGTACTCGAATTTAGGTTACGGTCCTGTACTAATTGTTCTTACCTAATTACGAAAAAGCGTCCAATGACCAATCTACACAATGCACGTGAGGGCAAGGATGTACAAGAATGTATTTACTGAGTTTGCGTATAAGTATTATAATGGTCCCTACATGATCCCCAAATTATTCCATATTTACATCGTTTGTGCAGAGACCTGGGTAAACATGACATCATATTGACGTATTGTTGCAGGTAATGGAGTGAGTTTAGTTTTACGCCGCTTTTACCAATATTCCAGCAGAATCACGGCCGAGGACACCAGAAATGGGCTTAACACGTTTAAACCATGTGGGGAATCGAACCCGGGTCTTCGGTGTGACGATCGCACGCTTTAACCACTTGGCTACCCCACCGTCCCTTTTGCTTCTATGAAAGTATAAGCGTAAAAGCCAATGGCATACCCTGCTTATACATATTTTTTTACGATGATACTTCCATATAAGACAACAAGAAAGGTTGAAACGTTTAAATATACTATCCCAAAGAAGAAACGCATATGTGTTTTGTATTTTTTAAAATCTATTAATTACCTATTGTGCTCAAACAATCCTCAAAATATGCAACAAAAGTGTTGATAACATGATTTTACACAATTACACAAGTAAAAACTCGACTTTACCTGAAAATGTTGATTTTGATGAGATTTCTTACAAGGATTAAAAACGCATCGCCACAACGCAACAAAAATCACCTTCCAGTTGAAATTGTGCAGCAAAGAGCATACACTGTCTGGCTATAAAAATCCAGATTACTTTCGGAAATCGGTATTCGTTTTGAAGGAGTTCGGAACATCGCCATTGAAAAATTGCACGCTGTAGATTACCAATCTTCTGTTACCAAGCGTCTGAATGTTAGTCTGAGCACGATATCACGGCTTGCAGCTCGTTACAATCAAACAGGTACAACAACTGACCGTCCCCGTACAGGCAGACCTCGAGTCACCACTGCAGTCCAAGATCGGTACATCCGGGTACTACATTTGGGTGATCGTACTGCCTGAACTTCGGAGGATATCCGGTCAAACTGTACAGAACAGGTTGAGAGAGATTGGCCTGAGAGCCAGGAGACCCTACGTCAGGGTCGTGATACGTCGTCAGCGTCTCCGTTATCTAAAATTATCCAATTGGTTGTATAGACATTTCCTTCTTCCCAACTGATGTAAAAATTCATGCACAAAAGTCTTTTTGTGGACGACTTGTACATGTTTGAAAATACAACATTTTCGCAACAGATTCTGGCCTATGCGTTTCTTTTTTGGGATAATTATATTCATCAGCAATAACAACTTCACAGACAGCTTGCAACACACATCCTTCGTTATACTAGTTGCGTAGTTATATTTCATAAATTCATATGATATATTCTAAAATGAGCATACGTGAGGTAACCTATTTGTTAGGAGTGAGTGAGTACGGTTTTAGGCCGCTGTTAGCAATATTCCAGCAAAATCACGGCGGGGAACACCAGAGATGGGCTTCACACATTGTACCCATGTGGGGAATCGAACCCGGGCCTTCGGCAAGACGTGCGAACGCTTTACCCACTAGGCTACCCCACCACCGCCTATTCGTTATGAACAGATAAAACCCTCTAAACAACAGGTAACTTTACTTAGTAGTTACAAATACTACAGCAATATATACACATAATATGATTATGTCAGTAGGACAAACATTGCAACTGTGGTCTTATGGGGGCGGTGGGGTAGCCTAATGGTTAAAGCGTTCGCTGATCACGCCGAAGACCCGGGTTCGATTCCCCACATAGGTACAATGTGTGAAGCCCATTTCTGGTGTCCCCGCTGCGATACTCCTGGAATATTGCTAAAAATTAAACTCTCTAAATTCTTAGAAGCAACATCATATTGAAGTCGATTCTTAAGATGAAATTCAGTCACTTGCATCGACTGACGACCCTGCTCAGGTGCCCTTACTATAGTGCCATATTCGATGGACGTGTTGTGTTATTCAGTAGGCATAACCTTTTTGACGTAAGGCCGTGGGCAGTAAACGCACCGTCTTGTCCGCTTATTGTCTTGCAACTTATTCAGTCGACGTTGACGCTCGTCTGCGTTTGTGTTTCATGTAGACACAACGTCGTATTTAGACGACGTTGCCGCTTAACCCCATCCGTGTTGTACGTAGACACAACGTCGTATTCAGACAACGTTGCCGCTTCACCATGTTCGTGTTGTACGTAGACACAACGTCGTATTCAGTTGACATTGCCGCTTAACCATGTTCGTGTTGTACGTAGACACGTCAGTCAACGTTGAAGTCTTATCGGTTTCGTGTTTTCGTGTTTCTTATTCAGTCGACATAGCGTTGTATTCACTGGTATCAGACTATACAAACCGATTAAGATTGAACCAGCGTATAACTGTAAAACAGAATACAACACTGGCGTGAAAAGGAAAGTACAACGTATGTACTACTTTTTGCGTCACCTTGATTCCAAGAGACGTCTTAAGGTGTTAAACAATACAACATAATTCTGAAAAGTTATTTAACCAAGCAGTGCCCTTAAATTTCAACACATCCAGTGCACATAAGGTGTAACACAGACTGAGCATACATATGCAGCTGCTATACCCTTTTTTCCATTGTCACGTTGGTAAATATGTCTTACAATATCTATTGTCATTTACTTCGTTAAGTATACTGCCGACTGTTTAGAATTGAATTCAATATGATACTTTTTACATAAAAACTTTATTGAACGTGTAAATTCTTCTTTAATTTAGAAACAGACACAGTAGTCCTCAAATAAATTCTGAAAATGTCCTGAAAATCTAATCAGCTGCCTATCGTCCCGACTCGTGGAAGTGCGATCAGTAAATTTTCCCTTTTGTATTCGGAACCTATGTACTTTACGCGACAGCATGATGGCTTGTAAGCGACAACGTGTTTGCAATTTCAATATTTTTTTCGAAATTGCTCGGTGTATTACCTTTTTTATCGTCTTTTTCTCAGTTTGCTTCCGTAAATCAGTTGAAATTGGTATCAAATAACCGAGACATTAAACATGGAAACGTATACCTTTTAACGCCGCGAAGGTAAAAACCCCAAACTAACAAAAACCCAAAGAGACCAAACATCAGGAAATTGTTCAATGAAATTGTAGTGAAAACTGAAAAAGACAGTTTGAAAAACGAAAACTGCGGAATACATTTACATCATATTTTGATTGTGTGTCTTTTTTCGCTATTCTCATCATTTACTGACGTTTCAATGTACGCCTTTCAGATATGGCGCCATATGCAGCGCGTTTTTGATATTTCTGGTTTCAAGGTAATTCATTTTTAAGTTTAAAATTCTGAAGACATGTGCAATCGTTCCAAAAGATCGTGATATACTAGAGGTTTTCCAAAAATGCTAATAATGCGAAACATTTTCATTTTGTTATGGGCCACAGTATGACAGTGATATAATTGCAATATCCCTAGACATGGACATATAAGCTTGTCTTATCATTTACACGGTATACGCCCCATAATAAATACAACTTCGGTCCTTTCTCTTGCTTCAGAAGATACCGACAATATAACATTCTTGGGAACCCGTGAAGGTCCGGATTAGAATGAACCTTCAGTCACCTATGCTTGTCGTAAGAGGCGACACACGGGATCGGGTGATCAGGCTCGCTGGCTTGGTTGACACATGTCATCGGTTCCCAATTGCGCAGATCGATGATCATGCTGTTGATCACTGGATTGTCTGGTCCAGACTCGATTATTTACAGACCGCCGCCATCTAGCTGGAATATTGCTGAGTGCGGCGTAAAACTAAACTCACTCACTAACAGTCTCGGGAGAAATTCTTAACGATTACGTTCAGACTGCTGAAAGATATACACAATGAACTTAATTAAGCATCCCCTGTATTTTTCAATACGTCAGGCACGTTGACGTGGTTGACACATGTCGTGGTATCCATACTGCGTGGATCGATGCTTATGGTGATCACTGGATTGTCTTGTCCACTGCAGACAAGATTATTTACAAGTTGACGCCATGTAGCTGGAATATTGCTGAGCCCGGCGTTAAACAAGTCACAAACAAACAAATCATAACGGTACTCCAAGTAAGCGGCAGTCAGTAAATACTCACGTTTGTGAAAACCACAGGTTGATGAGAGACTAAACAAGATAAGATAATAATTTCGTTATTGTCCTCAAGGGAAATTTGTTTTGCATCATATGCAGTTCTCCAGTTTTTCTTTCATAAGGCAGCCATATATAACATTGCAAGTGATAATCATAAAACTATTGTTTAAAATAATCTGGAAAAAATCATATTAAATAATAGTATTTAAAATAATACGTCATAGATGAGCAAAGACACATAATAGGCAAGTCAGCAGATTTTCTTTTAAATACCCCGTGAATATCCGAAGTAAAATTGGTTCCCAGCAAATCATGCCTGTCTCAAGAGGCGACTTAAAAGATCGGGAGGTCAAACTTGGTTGATGCGTATCATCGTACCACAGTTGTCCAGATAGATCATGATATCAGTCACCGTTCATGATATCAATCACCGTATTGTCGGGTCCAGACGTCATTAGTTTATAGATCTACAGATTCGTAAAAGAACGACTGCATTGAATCTTCGTAATGATCTTCGACACAGGAATCCAAGGGGACCCCAAAAGTAGGCTTCACTCGATAAACCCATGTCGGGAATCGAACCCCGTATGCGTGACGAGCGAGGGCTCAACCAACCAGGTTACCCCGCCACCCCATATTGACGTTAAGCCAAACTCACTCACTCACTCTCTTTGAGCAGACACGTATACCACAAAGCCAACTCCACGTCCTACTTGATTGAAGCATCAGTTTTAATCATTGTGTGGGACTAATTTGCCTTTGAGCCAAACCGCTGGCCTTCCAGAGATGACAAGAAAGCTATTTCCGGGGGAGTGCAATGACAACCTCTTCCGGTTCCAGTGATAGCGGCGTCTAGACGGGGCAATGCAGTATGTACCTGACATGGGCCCAACTCATTTACGTGGACCATATTGAGAAAATATTGACGATGTGAAAACCTTCAGACAAGGTCAAATAGTACGCTTATTGTTTGATTCGAGTTCTCTTTTGTTTAAAGCTCATGATCAACTACAGATGACGGTAACTAAAGCACCCCAGAGAGTGTCTTGTGTGAAAAAGCTTTCAAATAGGTCAGTTGGTATGTTGACTTGATTCTCAGATCATAAAGTCATACTAATCTGTACAATGGGGCAACTGTAGGTTCATTCCATTTAAAGTCTATAAAGTCTTTGTACAACGCTCCGCATTGGCTTGTTTTGAAGTGCACATGAAACAAGTATCACTTTGTATGAAATGAGGTTTCAAAGGGATACAACATGCACTGAGGATTTAGGATGTATTGCATTACAACAGATGAATGCATTGTTGTGCAGGCGTCAACAAAACGTATTGAGTGCGTTTGATTTTTGTTGTTGCTTTGAACAGCTTTTCGTTATATCTGTGCGGGGTTAATGTGGTAGGATGCCACGAGGGTGATATAGGTCATTGACGTTTCCAACGTTGTTAAAGCCGCTGAGCACAAGGAAACAAGGATCACAATCACGGCGAATGTAGGATCATCCGTACGAGGAACCAACTATCATTGGATTCTGGGACGCCTAAGGGAAGTAATTATACCCAAACATCCGTCACTCCAACTCGGTGTTAATCTCATTTCACTTCTGTTTGGTATTTTTTGTCGCAACCGAGTACACAAACACAAACATCAGCCATGTTGTACGATGGAACATCAAACATGTTGTAACACTGGAACATCAAACATGTTGTAACACTGGAACATCAAACATGTTGTAACACTGGAACATCAAACATGTTGAAACACTGGAACATCAAACATGTTGTAACACTGGAACATCAAACATGTTGAAACACTGGAACATCAAACATGTTGAAACACTGGAACATCAAACATGTTGTAACACTGGAACATCAAACATGTTGTAACACTGGAACATCAAACATGTTGAAACACTGGAACATCAAACATGTTGTAACACTGGAACATCAAACATGTTGTAACACTGGAACATGAAACACTGGAACATCAAACATGTTGTAACACTGGAACATCAAACATGTTGTAACACTGGAACATCAAACATGTTGAAACACTGGAACATCAAACATGTTGTAACACTGGAACATCAAACATGTTGTAACACTGGAACATCAAACATGTTGAAACACTGGAACATCAAACATGTTGAAACACTGGAACATCAAACATGTTGTAACACTGGAACATCAAACATGTTGTAACACTGGAACATCAAACATGTTGAAACACTGGAACATCAAACATGTTGAAACACTGGAACATCAAACATGTTGTAACACTGGAACATCAGATATATTGTAACACTGGAACGTCATGTATGCAGTAACACTGGGACATCAAACATGTTGTAACACTGGAACATCAAACATGTTGAAACACTGGAACATCAAACATGTTGTAACACTGGAACATCAGACATGTTGTAACACTGAAACATCATGTATGCTGTAACACTGGAACACCAAACGTGCTGTAACACTGGAACATCATGCCTTCTGCAATACTGAAACATTTTACATCTTTCAATACTCGACGTCCATGCACTGTGCTTACTGTAAGAGAGTAAAACCATGCATTCTGTAATGCTTGATCATCATCCATGCTTTAGTTTTGGAACAAAATAACATCCCCCTGTTCTATAGCTTCATACATGCTGTAATACTATAACACCAGGCAGGTTCACGTTTATATAATGTTCTCTATACATGGGAACAGTTTGCGCACTGTGGCTGTTTTGACCTATATGAAGTACACTGAGACTCAGCAAACTCCGTACACATTTATTATAATTATCATCATAATATAATCAAAATAATAAACTGTGTCATCCAATATTAGTTTTACCGATGTGGGTTACGTGTTTACTGTATCATAATTACCTAATACAGATAAGTGTCGACAGGTTTCACAATCGAGCCATCAAAGATATCTTTCATTTTATAAAAGATATGTATTGAATCCTAGATCATACTGTGGTATCGGTCAATAACGTCATCATCGGAACAACGACATGGACAAACATCCTTGTAGGTTGCTACAAATACAGATGACCCGGAGTGCTGAGATGTCAAAACATGGTACGACACACGCCACGAATAGGAATACATCGACAAGATGCTGATGTCATTATCATCATCCTGTGTCAAACCATACGAAGCTTTTTGTAGTGACTGAAAAACATCGTGAAGCCTTTCAAAAACGTCAAGCAATCACAAAACCCAGACACGAAAACATTTGATGGTTGGCAGATGATGTATCAAGCCTCTCCGAATGGCATACATCCGGGTAGTCTTCTGTTTTAGACATCCTCTCCGTGTGTGACAGACAACGACGTCAATAGCAGCGGCGGCCATTTCCATTGCAGACCATGTTACTTCAACACAGACTGAAAGTAAAGATGCCATTGAGCTCATTTCTCAACCGGAAGAGGTCGGGAGAGATCTTTGAGTCGAAGCATCGGCCCCATTTCGCCTGTCAGCTAAAGTTAAGAGTGGGTTAAAAATAAGAGACGTGATTGCGTTTGGGAAAGAAAATAACAAAAAAAAGTCGATTGGTAGCAGTTTCTTGCTTGTAGTTTTGTTGCGGACTGTCTATATGGGCTTTGACGGACACCATGCAATGGAGGACTGAATTGATTGTGGTATAATATTCCGTGTTAACATGTTAGTACTTGATAGGTGATGTGAAAAAGGGTAAGTTGTGTTCAAGATTATTGCATCTTTATCGCGATGCACTGTGTCTGTGTGTCTGTGTGTGTGTGTGTCTCTCTCTCTCTCTCTCTCTCTCTCTCTCTCTCTCTCTCTCTCTCTCTCTCTCTCTCTCTCTCTCTCTCTCTCTCTCTCTCTCTCTCTCTCTCTCTCTCTCTCTCTCTCTCTCTCTGTGTGTGTGTGAGTGTGTGTTTATGGATGCGTGTGTGCCGTGCATTCCTTCCTCTTCCAGCTTCCTGAATTGACCTGCAAACAAATTGATAAAAAATGTTTTCATGATTTTTTTTACGATTCACTTGGTCTGGTATGCATTTCTTGCTGGATAACAGTGGCATTGAAAAAGCCCAAAAAACATTTAGCTTCAATGTTATGTATATAAATGCATTTTGACATATCTTTCCATTGCAATTTCCAGACCTTTACAAACATACGTGCCACAAAAAGCAAGCCTTTTAAAAAAAACTCTGGCTGACATAAAGTCAAATCACGTTACAGATAGACACAGTTTACAGGAACACAAGGAATGCAATATTAGATTGTTGCACTATGGGGAGTGATGTCCTGACTTGTACCACCAAGAATCAAAGAATTACACGGGATAATGATTCCAGAGGGATCTGTCCCGGATCTTCATCACGAGCCATAATGTGTTCAATTATCTTTGTACGATGTAAGTGCTGCTGCCACCGTTCCATTCTGTAAGTCCCTAAGTACCAATACAGACTGTATTGGTCTCGACCTTGCATTATTTAACAATGGTCACTGTTAACACAGCTACAGCTAACATTGCCAGGCCGTGACTTCCATCTGTTGTGTGGACTTGGGTAATTGAGCCTCTAATCACATCGTTACAGTTATTTTATTACACTGAATGGACGTAACGATTAATGGAGATGCGTTTTGTCCAAATGGGATAAACTGAGACCTGGGTAAAATCTAATAAATGTCGAAAGCGGAAATAACCCAGACCCGACTTAATCTAACTCGGTGAGATCGAGGAGAATACCGTAATAAATAGCTGAAAACTTACAAGTGGTTGTTGACAGTTTTCTTATGACTATGCACTTTATTGACTATATCCACTTACATATGCATGTTTATTGATTAGAAATATATTTAATCTAAATTATTGATTATGATCATATATATTAAACATATTTTCATATATATTAAACATATTTTCATTTTTCGTTTTTGCTCACATAAAGACGTAAAATAAGATGGGCAAATATATTACCCAATCTTGACTAACATTAGAAACAAATTTGGTTTGGTGTTAATGGAAAAATAGTTGCGAAAATTATATCCATGGATCACTGATATTCAGTGATGACACCAGGTGTTCAAGAAAAGGGTAAAAGGTCCTGTCCTACCAGTAGCACCCTCCATTCATAAAAATGGATTTATTTTTTCCCGAAGCAGTGCTCCTGGCCTGTCATACGCCGGCGGCCTGTGAACAGACCAAACAATCAAGCGATCGAAAAATCCAGTGAAATATTTTGGAATTACGACTGTTGTGTAGAAGTACAGAGATTCAGAGAACAACGTTAATGCAAGACGTATTTACGTTGAATTGAACAATCTCACAAACATTCACACCCATAAGTTTAGAATGAAAATTATTCCTTCCTTTGGACCTGACCTCTTTTGGTTAAATCAAAACGTCAGGGCCAGTGAATATTTCCAAAGGATGTGGGGCATAGGTGTGAAATGTATTTATATGAAAACCTTCGATTTAATGAATGAATCTTCCCTGCTCTACTGGTACCACCCGTCACTCACAGAATATTCACACAAAATGCCAGTGTTGTAGAAAGGTTTTATGGTACACATGTAGAGAACATTCCGAAATTTGATGCATCAGTGACAAAAATGATGCCCGATGCAATTCCCTATTTTGAATTGCACCATACGTTCCCGTATTATTTCAGGTGAACAATTGACTAGACTTTGCATATGTATATGGTATATGACCGGTGTGGCACGATACGCTTATCTTTTCGCGAACACCTGGTATCATCACTATTTCATATAGTGATTCACAAACACATGCTCTGTCATCGTACCGCACGGTGACGATGCATATCGCATTGTCTGGTCCACACTTGATTTGTTTACAAACAGCATCGTACAGCTGTAATACTGCTGAAACAAATATACACTCATAATATAGTCACAATTGTACATTCGAGATTTCATTTGGATGTGGAAACGGTTTTGTCGCTTCTATTTAATGGCACAAAGGTATGCAATGAATACCATTGTGTATCATGTTAACTAGTCTGTCACACAGGCCCTGAACCGCGTTATTTTCCGTTCCAACCACCCTGTCTGCAATGCTAAAGCCCTAAGTAAAACAAGTCTAGATTTCCTCAGGTCCAGGATCTCCAATCTCACTGGTGCTCCTTTGACACTGGATATGTGTTTCTGTCAAAATTATATATTCAGAGACTAAGCATTAGGCTACATGTTGAAAACTGACGAGTCATATTAAATAGACGACCTCCGTCAAAGCACTACCAGAATGTACACTTTGGAGTTTTTTTACACAGACAGACTTTGTTTCAGCACCTCTTGCCATACATGACACAACGTATTTATCTGAAACGACGCAAAGACGGGTTTTTTTCACCACCTTAGCTAGAAGACACCCACCACGTCCAGCAAGCTTTTTAAACCCACAGGGGAAAATAATTTCAAGTATATTCTGTGTCACATCGTTGTTTTGGTGTGTGTTTTTCTTTAAAAAATCGTTTTTATTCGTGAAACACCTTTTGCCACAATGTTTACGGCACTTTTTTCATCCGACAGTATTTACTGTGAAATATACTGAAGCGTCCATATTTATGACGGTTCATTTCATACCGTTACTTATTTCTGTGTCTACGTTACATATGTCAACAAAACGATTACAATCATTTTCATTACAATAAGTACCATTTTACATTCATTTCTCTTTTATATAATGAGACATCTGCCGTATCCATCACTATTTGATATATTCATGTGATTTTTCAAGATGATTCAGAACAATGTTTATGTATTTGTGACAGACTGGGGCACTACACGATTATTTTTTCGAGAGCACTGGTATCATCACTATTTGATAGTGATTTATAAACACATGATTATGATAGACTCGGAATCGTAGATTTGTTATGAATATGGAAATGTATTTGTCAGTTTTATTTCATTCCTTTTAATAATATAATCGTGAGTGTCTCAGTGGTTAGTTTCGAGGATATTATCTTGATGTGAGCAATGCAAGATATGTAGTACATATTACACAGAGGATTGCAGTCAACAAAGATATGTAAATTCTAAAGTTATCTCACTCAGTAATATGTGTTGAACACTTAAAAACGAGAACTCATGTCATTTACACTATCTACGAGACTGCTGACGAGATTTCTTGAAGTTAATATCGCGAATGACGGTAATGAAATTAGTAGACTTTCTTTGTGCAATGAAATTGAAAAAAAAATGCTAATAGTTCCAACAGAATCATGATCATTTCAATAAAAGTTGTTTTGTCCTAATTACTTGCTATCTTAGAGAATCCCTTTTTTAATCCTCAGATGTATTTCAATGCTTATCCAATTAGCCAATAAAGGCAATTCTCTTTCTAAGTTCACGTAACATGATATGTGGAATAGCTCGTTTTGTTTTGTTTTGACGATTTTCCGATCGGAAAAATATAGAATTCTGCTGTAGGCAATTACATGTCAAATGTTGAAAACCAGATGCGAAATGAGTGAGCGAGTGAGTTAAAATTTAAAGTCACTTTGGCAATATTTCAGCCATATCGTGACTAGAACAGTTAATACTTTAGAATTTTATTTTATAAAAATCCGTCACCAAAGGACAGTAAAACAACTAGTATATCACAGTAAGAGATTTAAAACTAGCATGTAACTTAAAATTAGATACTATGTAGGACATTACAACATAAAAATGGGCTATAGATCGCCAGCCACCCAAGGTAGGTCACCACACCAGGGACCATGGGGACTTACAGTACCTTTGCTACTTGCATGGTCCTTAGTTGGACTTACACCATCCCTTCAGTCGCTGGCGATTGTATGAAACTTTAGCCTTAATCTAAAATAACACAAATACTATGTTTAAAAAGCTGGTAAGCATAAATTTGCTTTGAAAGTTGTGGGACTTACATACCCCCACAGAGATGCGAAATGAAACCGTATATTGGTTTAATCAGTGTCGAAATGAAGAACTCGTGTCAACAGAAGGGGACTGACACAACTTACAATGTAGATGTTCCAAATAGGTGTCACTGGTAATAGAGTACTTGACTATACATATATGTCGAACATAACTGAAATAGTCACAATAGCAATACTTCAATCAAATATGAAATGTTTACTGCTAGTTACGCAGGTACTAAGCCGGAAACTTCATACATGTCAAAGTCACTGTGTAAAATCTGTCTAATTGCAAAATGTGATACGATTGGAAAATTTGGAAAATGATATAAATTAGACCTATTACAAGATGACTGAAGACTCTGTCCGTATATTTCATAGAGTGAAAACGTCATCATATCCCAATTGCGTAATTCCATCAATGATACACTGGTTATTGATTTTTCCTTTGTGAATTCAATGTATTGCTCCTTTAGACCCATTCTCTGGTTATGCTCGTGATGGTGATCACCAGATTGTCTGGTCAAGACTACAGTTTTTGCGTTAAACAATAAAAACACAAACAAACAAATCACAGAGTGAAAATATATTGTGAAGTTTCAAAAGGCTTCACAACGAAGGAGCCAAATCTCCATAGACTAATTATTCTGGGCTTAGCAGCAACATGTACGTTTTATTTAAATTCTATTATTTCCAGTGTCTGACTGAAATAAGAAATCGTAATGTTCGGAATAATTAATAAATAAAAAATAATTACAGATTCTTAAGTCATTTACATTGACTGAATTATCTATATTATGTATATCTACATTATCAAATCGATAAAATATGATAAAGGTATTTGTCTAAGTTACGCTTATTCAGATTGCGTTCTATGCGGTAACACATGCTATGATTTAATTGCCATGCCATGACTTCAGTTACACAGTAACAAGAAGCGGTCGGGTAGTCGTGTGGTCAATACATCATTTTAGATATGTTCAATGTTTTTATTGATTTCAGATTTAAGGAAATATTGACACGTTTTAACACAGGAAGCTTTCACCTCGCGGTTAGAATCGTCAGTGCAATTGTACGCAGTTGTTAAACATTGCGTAATCGACACTGTAACATTGCCGTCACAATACTGTTTACTTTTTGCTGAAGACTTTAAGATGTAATATGCTACTTAAAGGAGAATACGAGTGAATTGCAATAATTTGATGGGTGAAAGATAAAGTCATAAGAAACTTGTTCCCAAAATTTCAATTAAAAATTATAATTATGTTTTAATCGCGAAAACAGTTTCTGTAAATCTCAGCTTCGGCCATTATGCATATTTCGCTGGAACCCACGTGACCTTTCCGCTCGTGACGTCAAATGTGCCTGGAGTCCGCCATATTGCCAAAGACCAAGTGCTACAGTAGTACAAATCGTGTTGTTTCTGTCGTTTTTGTAAATGGTACGATGGTGTATTTCGTTGGCTGGGGATGCACGGCATCATCGAACATGGGAAAGAACCACCATTTCTTCCGTTTTCCAAGTGTAATGACAGATTTCGGCAGGAGAAATGCGCCGGTCATTCCGATTCGGACGCATATGAAAGAGACATGCACGCATGGGGTATGGAAATCCCCAAGGAAGGCTGAAGAAGGAAAAAGTACCCACGAGATTCATTAATTATACTCCATCATTCCCTGTAACAACTTACTGTCAGTGGTATTTTGAACATAAATTAAATCAAGTCCGATTGCCAGTCGAATTGCCCCCGCTACAAAATGACCCAGCAAATTTGGTCAAATTGCCCCAGTAGGGTAGTCAAAATGCCCCAATTTATTTAAAATGAATAAATATAGGCCATAGATGCATAGTTTTGTCAACTTTGATATTATGTTCTTCATATATAAGTATATACATAGTTATGAGTTTACTGATGAAACAGTTATCAGAAATATTACTTCCTAATAACTTTTATATGAAGAACGTAATATCATAATAAGTTGACAAAAACTATGCACTTACGGCATATATTCAATCAATATAAATAAATTTGAACAAATTAGAATGAATGACAAAATTTGCTGGGGCATTTTGTAGCTGGGGCAGTTCGACTGGTACACATGAGATATATATTATCAAAATCAGTAAGAGATTTCACATGAGCTTGAAAATGTCTCGCTATAACGTTCTTTTCGGTTTGGAGCCCTAAATGATGCAGTCAACTCTAAACATTGCCGAATACAACGGCAAATCATGAAGTACTTGTTGCTTTCATTGTCTTCCATTTTGTCCAGTTACAACCAAACAATGGGGAAACATACGTTGTCCTGACAAGTATTTTATAATTCACTAGTTTTCGGGGAATAACATCTGCGTCGCGAATATTATCTCTGCTCGACCAGGCTGGGATCTTGTATCGAGACTTGATACGTTATTAATGAGAACTAGGATCCTAATTTTTTTCAACAAAATAATTCCAGTGTAATTTTTGAAGCAGATAATTTTTATTTTCCCTCGTCTGAAGCATAATTATTTTGTTTCTAAATCCCAGACACCCTACAGTCACCATTTGACACAAAATGAACTGTAATCACATTTTTTTTAAATAATTCTTAGTGACTGGTCATATATTTATAGGGTGAGTTTGCTGGCTTGAACTGTATGACATTTTGCTGACAAATAGTAATCTTGTTAAATGATGTGGTATATTTTTAAATTTATTTTGACCTCAAGCGGTGCCTCCGTTTCGCTTGATTCTTCTTCTTCATCTTCAGTGGAAGATTGTCTTGCATGATGTAAAATCAGATCGTATTGATACGGTCTAACATCCATTTCAGAAATGACATCAGGAACATCTTTTACTGCTTCAGAATCCATGGACACTGTTAAGTTGTGAGAGGTAAAATCAAAGAGGAAGCCATCAGCAACAGGCACTTATGACGCACTTATGACTTATGTCACGTGATACCCCCTCTGCTCATTAACCGTCGAGTGTTTCCGTAATAGGCGGAAATACGAGTACGTTTTTGTGTTTTTATTGCTATTTTACAAACTTTTTGTTCAATTGTAATCACGGAATGTGACTTTTAGAATATCCTTTACAATATATCAAACGTTTTGTTTTCGTTCGTATTCTCCTTTAAACGGAGAAAAAGAATGCCTAATAATTTCATATGACTGTAGTTACTTTGTTACCTGTCGTTGGTTGGTTGGTTGTTGTTTAACACCACACTCACCAATATTCCAGGTATATGGTGGCGGTCTGTAAATAATCGAGTCTGGACGAGACAATCCAGAGACCATCAGCATAGCATCGTTCTACGCAACTGGGATAAGATGACATGTGTCAGAGAGCCTGACCACCCGATGCAGTTAATCGCCTCTTACGATAAACATGGGTTGCAGAAGACTAATTCTAACCCGGAACTTCATGGGTATTTATGTTATCCGTCATGCCGAGAGATAGCTCCATGACATAACAGATTTTAGCTTAAGTCAGTTTTTGAATCAGTGTTCTTAAACTCTTTTTGCAAGTAGCACATATGAACTACATTACATGTCCTTGCTTATTGCGGTTACTGCATGTTTCTTTATGTAGGCAGAGCTCCAGATAAGATTTAGCTCATGTGGGTACTGTACCCACTGTATTTTTGGAGTGGGTATTATGAATGTTGAGTGGGTATTTCATTTTCCGTTACCGACAGCTTTCAAATATGTGCGTATTTCAGTCATTTTACTCACCTAAGTATCATGTCATTGAGTAAGTTTACTAAGCAGGTATATTCTGCCTTATGTCATACCTAATCAAAACCAACTGAAATATAATGGAAATGATTTCATAAAAAAATCACTCATCCTATACTGACAGTACAACACTAGTCATATACTATCAGTACAACTTGATAGCAATCGATGTCTTTTTCATTACGCAAGCGATTTTTATAAATATATTCCGTACGCATTTGTTTTAAACTTTTTTCGTATGTAACATTTTAAATGCGTAATTGGTACGCAACAATTATTTTTCAATGCGTAATTGGAAATTTTCCATGCGTATTTTACCCGGATACGCAGTTTATCTGGGCCTCTGAGTAGGTGCTTGAGGCTACAGATGGTCTCGTTAGAATAGTCTGCCCATTTGTACAGCTGGTTCTGCAGCAAACACCAACAGTTCCTACTGTCTTAATATAAAATATCAAGCTTTTAATTAATCACTTATTTCTAACCAAGTGTAATTTTCGTCGAAACTGAACGAAAAAGGTCGAGGTCAAAAACAAAATCCTCGTAAAAGAAAAAAAAGATAACCGCCCTCACGAAAACAACATGAATGTTTTTCTTGCACTGGGAAACAACTGTATGATTAATACCGAGTTCGAGAACCAGAACCAATGTGCGCCGTAAATCCTTCAGCGTACACTGGTAAACACTTTTCACGGAACAATCATTTGCTCCCAGAAGAGACATATATTTAGAGTGATCAGATAAGAGACGCGATAACTGCAGCTGCAACCCTGATTTGCTCGGACGAAATAACCCAGACATGCGTGAGCGATTATGAATCAGATGATAGCGACACTTTAAGCAGTACTGCGGCAATATATACAATATTGGTAAAAGGAATGAAAACATAAATTTTATAAAGAGACCTTTTTAGAGTGATAAAACACGCGACCATTCAGTTGAGTTAATTTGTGAGAGTGATTATGGTTTTGCGCTCTCTTTATCAAAGACTGGATTTATGCATTTTACACACGTCATATGATTGGGATCGCACGTGGGCTTTCTGTGTTATGACTTTCCTATCCATTTGAAAAACAGGTCATAATATGGTAGCCGATGCATACGGTCTTTAAATAGTATTATATTTATATTAGACATTGTATATGTTTAATAATTTGTGTATATTGGAGCTACACATTCAGATTGGAATCCTTGTTCATTCGGATTACCCCGTGAAGGTTCGGGTTGGAACTAATCTTCAGCAACCCATGCTTGTCGTAAGGGGCGGCTAACGGGATCGGGTGGTTCAGGCTCGCTGACCTGGTTGACACATGTCATTGTATCCCAATTGCGTACATCGATGCTCATGCTGTTGATCGAGTCTCAATTATATTCAGACTGCTGCCATATAGGGGTATTGCTGCGTACGCCATTAAGGAAACAAAGAAGATAGATGCTCATCTCGGCAGTCTTCGACCCGTGAAGGTCCGGGTTAGAATGAACCTTCAGTAACCCATGCTTTCGGAACAGGCGACTAACGGGATCGGGTGGTCAGGCTCGCTGACATGGTTGACACATGTCATCTGTTCCCAACTGCGCAGATCGATGTTCATGCTGTTGATCACTGGATTGTCTGGCCCAGACTCGATTATTTACAGACCGCCGCCATATAGCTGGAATATTGCTGAGTGCGGCGTAAAACTAAACTCACTCACTCACTCACTCGGCAGTCTTCACGGGATTGTCTGGTTCAGACTTAGTAAACAAACATTAAAGAACAAACAACTTACCTGTAGATGACAATCTGTTCAAGTTTACAGATTGTCCGCATCAAGTGAGGATGGTCAATTGCTCGATATGAAGGGCAAATACTTAAACGTAATCTAAAATGAATAGTTGATTGATGCAATTTAATACTAACCTTCTAAAGATGGATGCAACAGTTAATACATTTGACCTCCATACTTCCTGGATTTGTTGCGTTTGTAATTAGTTTCAAGCTAGTACAGAAATGGCACAGGTAACCCATTTGTCTATGGCACCACGAATCCCTTATATGTTTTCACCTGAAAGAGTGAGTGAGTTTAGTTTAGTTTTACGCCGCTTTTAGCAATATTCCAGCAATAACGCGGCGGCGGACACCAGAAATGAGCTTCACACATTGTACCCATGTGGGGAATCGAACCCGGGTCTTCGGCATGATGAGCGAACGCTTTAACCACTTGGCTAAACCACCGCCCCCTTCTCGGTTTGAAGTAAGTGATGTGAAATTTACACCCAAGGTTAGCAGCATGCCCCTGTAGATTAATTAATGTTGCATCTAGATATATAAATACGATACAAACAATCCTTGTTTACCCGGACCACGTTTGTACGGAAACCCCTCATTCCGGACGGACGTTTATCTTGACAAATGCATGTGTATATAAATACACACGGAGAAATAACCTCCTACCTAGTGCCTATAAACGTTAGTCTGGACATTCGTTAAACCGATTCCATATGCAACGGAACCGTCACTATTAAGACTTCCATGCATCTCATGTACTCATTAACTGTAATCATTGAGTCCGGCTAAAAAAGGAAATTTATAAACCTTCCCGTGAACTAAAGGTCACTTTTCTGTCGTTTCATGTGTACGTGGAACCCAGGCTGAATGCTCTGCGTCGTGCTGGAACGTGGTTTCGGATGCTTAATATACAGTATATGATAGTAAAACTAATGCTCGTTAGGACTTCAATGGGACATTTGGGTACAGCATTAAAGTATTTCCTTGTTAAAATTCGCAGTTTGAATCCGAGCAAGACTATATGAAATCTTTTCTTGGCACAGTAAATATATATTTCCCATCAAAAGGTTTAGACTCACTAGTGTCAATATAGCCACTTACTTCAGGCAACTGTTCTAAACTTAATTTTGCAAAATACTCCATACTGTTTAAAGGTACTGTTTACACATGAACTGATGTATTGTAAAACAAATTCATAAAGTTGAAATGTTTACTGTCATGAGTTCAGTAAATGATAAAAAGCAGTGAAAAATGGCGAATTCTTAACAAAACTTTACACCAAAACGCAGCTTTTCACATGCACGACATTTGCACATGCTTTCCAGCAATTTGATGCATGATTCTCATGCAGTTCATCTGCATAAGGTTTGCAGTTGGTTCCCCCAAGTTAGTGGAGAAATCAATCTTCGATGTAACCAAAAACATATATACATGTATATACATTAAGATTATGAATCAGATGATAGAGACACTTTTAGCAGTACTGCGGCAATATATACACTATTTGTAAAAGGAATGAAAACATAAATTTTATAAAGAGACCTTTTAGCGTGATAAAACACGCGACCATTCAGTTGAGTCAGTTCGTATTTGCAGTATATCCTTGTTTACATTCGCAGTTCGAATCCCAGCATGGCTATATGAAATCGTTTTCTAGTACTGATAAACATAGCACAGCCGTGAAAACATTAATATACAGTCTTGACCCTCCTCCAAATCATGTTTGGTGTTAGGGGTAGTATAGTTGTGAAATTATGTGAATGGATAGTTGTGACACAGTGATGACACCAGGTGTTTGTAAACAGGGTCAGCATGTATTGCCCCACCGGTAGCACCTACTTTCACAGCTACCTAAACAATGCCATGCCATGCGGTGACCTGTAAACAAACCAAACAATCAGGTGATCGATAAACTGAAATTTCAGTTGTTAATTTTGAATGATTTTCCATAATTTAAATAATTTTGTAGAAATTCTGAGATCCCGCTGCTTACTATGCTGTAAATCTTGACGTGCTTCACTCTGCTTACAAATACACGTACATAGAGGACAGCCGTGACAAAAACACATGATAATATTTTATAAATTTTTGTATATGTAGACGTTTGTTTTAATAAAAAGCTATACAAAGATAATTTCGTGCGTTTAACAACACATGTATACACTCACTTTCCCAACAAAAATTAAAAGGGATTGGTGGGGAAAAGAGGTCTTTGCGAGATTGGAACTTGACGGTATTTCCCGTAATCTTCGTTGTTAATGATTTCAAGATTTTATCATTTTCTTCGCTAACATATTTCTATTATCCTCCTCCTTCCCCTAACGATATACCACCACACTTCCGTCCCTCCCCATCCTGCAAGTTCCATCATTACACAGACCTCCACTTCCAACGATAAACCAATGCTTTCATCAGTTATTCCCGATCGTCCGACTGTGAAAGTAACGTACAGACAATGTTGTGAATGACAGTGTCAGTAGCATCGAAGACACTTATTTCTGATTGCAGAAGGAGATAATTCTTCCTGATTGATGTGACCAGTGCACTTGACACACTTTTGCCATTACGGACACTAATCTCCTGATACATAAACGCACGGAATTAGATCAGTGAACACACGAGACGAGACTTGACTGATGTGAAACACATTTTCACTCGCGATCGAAATAGAAGAAACGAGTTAGTTACATGCATCAACTATTTTTATGCATGGCAAGACTAAAGATATTTTAGTTTTTGTCTTATTTCCTTAGTATATTTAGTGTCATTTTATTTTAAACGTTATGTAACATATGGCTTTTTTATAAAATCTGGTTATTCGAATCCCCATTCGATTGACTCGACGCAAATTTCGTCGTCCTTTTTAATTTCACTCACGAGGAAATGTAAGTAGCTGATATATTTAAGACGTTTGTTACAGATAGGAAAGAAGACATGGACAGTCCGCTCTCAACAATTATGAAAACGTGTCATTAAACAAACAAAAATCACATTACGATCCGAAACGTCTTAACGAAAATTTCACTCCTTCGGGCCTTTTAAATTTGATTGTTCTTAAAGAATGAAAACAACGTTATATCCATTTTCCTTTATCATTAATATACCTTTTCTGAACTTTCATTGAATCCCACATTACTGCTGTACATAATGTACACGTGCGTCTTAAACGTCGACATGTGGTTTTCTTTGCGGAAGAAACTGTTTTACTTTTTACACAATTTCATTTATATATTTTATTACATATTTTTATAAAAAACAAAATTTGATTATTGTGGTTGTGAATTCTTCTGTCTATTATGATGCGAAACACGCCAATAAACTTCAATGTCCCTCCTTCAGGCAGTTTTGAATGAGACGTCAAACGTTAAACAGACAGACAGACTGAAGGACAGCATACAGTGCCAAAAGCTCCATTTAAAACTCAAGCCTGGTCATCTTGCTTCGCTGTATCAAAATAATGGATATGTACTTAATCAAACCTGAAATGACAAGGGCAACACCAACAGAGGTTATCTAACATTTTTATGTATATCCAAAGAAATTTATCATTGTAAATTAATATATTCCGTTTTCCTTTTTCCAATTTTTAGGCCATATAAAGTTAAACAATGAAAGTTTGCTCACGGGAAAACATTGTCATTATTGATTTGCGTGGGAGGCCATGTACATGTTGTGTTCTAAATGCAAATAATTGCTTTTACGTGACAAGGATAAATGCCGAATGTGACTTGTCAGAATAAATATTTCAAAAGATACCTTTTAACCTTTTCGATGTGAAATACAGAATACAATCGTCTTTTTCCATACGGATAAAAATTAGGAGCGACTGAAAAGACGTTAAAATGCCTTTCATTTCATCTCAGGGGAAATGCACTCAAATAATGTTGGATATATGTATATCAAATTGTTTCCGACATTCATGCTGTTGAGGTATGACGTGAATATGTGCGTATACTGTGTTCGTAAAAATGCATGAAGCCAGGTGTGATCAAATTCAGTCAAACAGGCTCTTAAAACTTTACATGCCCAGCCGTTCAATCCGGTGAAAATACCCTGTTTTGATATGTTTTAGGGTTGATTTCTAATTTGGTTGTTTGCTTTGGTTTTTGGTTGCTTCTGTTTTGGGTTTTGCGGGTTTGTTTTTGTTTTGTTGTTGTTGTTGTTGTTGTTGTTGTTGTTGTTTTGGTGTTTGGTGATCAGTTTATTTTGTTTTGAATACCCGAAAACAGTGTCGTTTCAGCAGCAACAAAAAGTGGAACAATTGATATTTTCACAAAGGTGCCAGAAATCAAATCCTGACTGAATAAATATTATACAAGATTCCAGACTTCCTCCAAGAATATCTACAATTGGATCTCACTGAAGCTTCTAAAATGCCTTGAGATGTTTAGCAGCAACAAGACAAAGCGTTATATAACAACCTAAATACATCTTTAACAGTAAAACGTTTGAACTTTTAACAGTAAATCTGACTTTTGTTCGTATAGACTGAAGAGGATTCAGCTCCGTCTACTGCTCTTCTAAATAGGCAATTCCTAGGCCAAAATATGTTTTTGCGTGGGCATTAAAGTCCATGTACGCCCAAAATCTGATTCAACGGTTATCTTCTGATGTTGACGTTCTTTATGTAAGCGGAAGTAAGTGTGTGCATTCGAATGTATTTTAGACATCTACATTGGAGATAGGACTTTTCCAACATTGTCACAAACGTGATCTCTAGATAATAACGCTACATTATATACAGCACTAGATGCGATAAGGGCACTTTCGACCACAGTAAATCTAAATAATTCAGCACATAAGACGACTTCAAAAGAAACTACTACATAAACCTTATAAATGTTTTAAGGTGAATGGTACATATATAAGTATATTACATGAAAAGCCAGACAGTATAAGGACCATATCGACCACTACATGTTAATCTAAATAATTCAAGAAATGAGAAAAACTGAATTAAACTTTTAAACAAAGGTTATTGAAGGTTTTCATGTGATTGGAATTTATTCAATTATGCTATATTACATGAAGCACCAGATACAATAAGGACCATATCGACTACTACAAGTAAATCTAAATGATTCAAGCACTTAGAAAAAACGAAATAAACTATAAAATATATGTTTTCACGTGAATGGAATTTAAACAATCATGCTAAGTTATATATGAAGCTCCATGTTGTACACGGACGATATCGAGCGCTACAGATAAGTCTAAAAACAGAAAGAAATTACCACATGAAGGTGATAAAAAGTTTTGACGAGAATGGGATTTATACATTTTCTTTCCACATGATTTGAAAATTATGGCAAAACCAAATGTACTAAGCATTTGTTTAGCATTGGGGTCTGATTATGTTTTAACGCATGCTTGTTTTCTTTCATGTGTGTAAAGACAATTGAAAAATACGAAAACATTCATGACGGTCTCTTCTTTCTCAGTACCTCTATATGCGTGATATTGACTGAAAAGAAATAGCTTTGAGTTGTTCATTAAGTGACCCTATCACAAATACCTTTAAGAACATGTCATGGTTTTGACAAGTGTATGTTTTGACGAACGGGTCCAAATAATAATCGTCCTCTAATTAAAAATATTATATTTGGTGAAAATGTTGTGAACACTTATTTTAGTGCAGTCTTCTAATTCTGACAATATAAATTAAATGTCCTGTCTATTTGCATGATATTTTCTGTAAATAAGGATTTACCACGACCACTAATGTGTGTATCAATCCTGTGTGTATGGATCCTAAAACTTAGACACATTGTGGTCTCTCTTCACATGGCTGCAACTTAGTCGGTTACGGAAATAATCACTCACCTATTTAATCCACTGTGTCGACAACACCAGCTCGAAAATAATCCACCGCATCAATATCTCAAACCCAAACCTAACTTCATCATTACACAAATAAGATGGAGCATTATCATCCCACCATCCCAACTGGTCACCATGATTAATGACATCTTTGATTACACATGTGCAATATTTCAAACGTGAATGAAAAACGTATAAATCCTACGTCAACTATAGGTACACAGAGGCTGAAAATAGCCTGATATATTTATGCATCGTGCCCCACACCAGATAGTATGTATATGGCGAGTGCCGTTATTATTGATGAAGACACGTGAACCTTAGGGCTAACACCTCTCCGCGAACATCTCGCGGTATTAACGTCAACGCCAATGACGTCAGCTGCCGCCATGTTTATTGTCTAGGGCATGACCTCTGAAGGACCACCATATATTTTTTTCTTAATGATTTGCGAGTGGTTGATTAGAGACGGATCGCTGCGATGGAATCCAGGGCCCAAAATACACACAGCTTCCTCAGACATGTTGCGTGCTCATAGCCATTGAACAGGTCAAAGCAGGGCTCGGTTTTAACGAAGCTAATCAGTAAAAGATCTGAAAACAAACAGTAATGTTCTCGGGCTCTGTTGTCCAATAAAATATGCCCTACCAACAAAACATTAAACATCTGTGGAGGTTATGCAAGTCGAATATGGCACTGTGAGAAGATCTTACAAATATAGACCGCCCCCGGAACAGCATCTCCAAATGCCAATCATTATTATAGGCGGGATGTATGGGCTTAATTACAGCCAATCAGCTGTCTGAATAGGGAACACTTTCTTCATCTCAGAGTCATCTTGGATGCCGGTCTTTGATGAGGGTAGTTAATTTATGATTGATGCTTCCTGCAAACATTCTTAACAGATGACCGAAAATTATGTCTCAAGTTGTAAACTAAATTGCATAAGCCTGGAATGAAGAAATATTTTAAAAATCTGGCCTCGCTTCCTTGTCACATGGTCAAAGCATCAATATGGCAATATCTGATTATACGATTCCTGATGCAAAAATGAAAAATAACATTTGTAAATAAATGAGCAGCTGACAAATTCAGCGCCAGTGTCTCAGTTCAATGTGTTTAATATAACCCTCTTTACTCTTTTATCTTCAACACCAAAGAAACGAAGTCGCTAAATTTAATCCGAAAAATATTTCTCTTGCATCGAAATTAACTTGTTTTTCCACTCCTTGCGTGAGTGTTACGCCCAGCTTCATGATGAAATATTCATAACAGCTTGGATGTTTCTTACTGACCATGCGTGAAATATTGCAAATTGTCTCTTTCATTATAAGGTCATTATACTTTTCAAAGCGGCAGATACCGTGATGGGGCTATTTTTAAAGCAACATTTATTAATTCATGTTTTTGCTAATTATATTCACTCTGTTTAACTGTTCCCAAAGAAATCAAGTTGTGAAGAATTTGATAATGTTTGGATAAGATTTGATTTCCCATGTGGATTTAATTGGTTGCCGTTATAACTGATCCAGAGAATTTGAAGCGTATCTGAACATTGAACAAAACACCTTCGTGAAGTGTAGTGTAGCGTTGCATTGCGTTGCACTGCGCAGATTAGAGCAGCGCCAAAGGGATAATGCTGTGTTGTGTAGCGTAGAGTTCAGCATAGCAGTGTGCCGCAGTGTAATATAGTGTAGAGTAGTGCAGAGCAGAGTAGTGCGGTGTACCGTATGTAGTATAACATAGTGTTGTGAAGAGTAGGGCAGTGTACCACAGTGTAGTGCAGAGTAGTGTGGTGCATAGCAGAGCATAGCAGTGTACCGTAGTGTAGTGTAGGGTAGTGTGGTGCATAGCAAAGCACAGCAGTGTACCGCAGTGTAGTGTAGGGTAGTGTGGTGCATTGCAGAGCACAGCAGTGTACCGCAGTGTAGTGTAGGGTAGTGTGGTGCATTGCAGAGCACAGCAGTGTACCGCAGTGTAGTGTAGGGTAGTGTGGTGCATAGCAGAGCACAGCAGTGTACCGCAGTGTAGTGCAGAGTAGTGTGGTGCATAGCAGAGCATAGCAGTGTACCGCAGTGTAGTGTAGGGTAGTGTGGTGCATTGCAGAGCACAGCAGTGTACCGCAGTGTAGTGCAGAGTAGTGTGGTGCATAGCAGAGCATAGCAGTGTACCGTAGTGTAGTGTAGGGTAGTGTGGTGCATAGCAGAGCACAGCAGTGTACCACAGTGTGTAGTGTAGGGTAGTGTGGTGCATTGCAGAGCACAGCAGTGTACCGCAGTGTAGTGTAGGGTAGTGTGGTGCATTGCAGAGCACAGCAGTGTACCGCAGTGTAGTGTAGGGTAGTGTGGTGCATTGCAGAGCACAGCAGTGTACCGCAGTGTAGTGTAGGGTAGTGTGGTGCATAGTAGAGCAGTGTACCGCAGTGTAGTGTAGGGTAGTGTGGTGCATTGCAGAGCACAGCAGTGTACCGCAGTGTAGTGTAGGGTAGTGTGGTGCATAGTAGAGCAGTGTACCGCAGTGTAGTGTAGGGTAGTGTGGTGCATAGTAGAGCAGTGTACCGCAGTGTAGTGTAGGGTAGTGTGGTGCATAGCAGAGCAGTGTACCGCAGTGTAGTGTAGGGGTAGTGTGGTGCATGGTAGAGCAGTGTACCGCAGTGTAGTGTAGGGTAGTGTGGTGCATAGTAGAGCAGTGTACCGCAGTGTAGTGTAGGGTAGTGTGGTGCATAGTAGAGCAGTGTACCGCAGTGTAGTGTAGGGTAGTGTGGTGCATAGCAGAGCATAGCACTGTACCGGAGTGTAGTGTAGGGTAGTGTGGTGCATAGTAGAGCAGTGTAGCGCAGTGTAGTGTAGGGTAGTGTGGTGCATAGTAGAGCATAGCAGTGTACCTCAGTGTAGTGTAGAGTAGTGTGGTGCATAGCAGAGCACAGCAGTGTACCGCAGTGTAGTGTAGAGTAGTGTGGTGCATAGCACAGCAGTGTAGCGCAGTGTAGTGTAGAGTAGTGTGGTGCATAGCACAGCAGTGTAGTGTAGAGTAGTGTGGTGCATAGCAGAGCATAGCAGTGTACCGCAGTGTAGTGTAGAGTAGTGTGGTGCATAGCAGAGCATAGCAGTGTAGCGCAGTGTAGTGTATTGTAGTGTGGTGCATAGCAGAGCACAGCAGTGTACCGCAGTGTAGTGTAGTGTAGTGTGGTGCATAGCAGAGCATAGCAGTGTACCGCAGTGTAGTGTAGGGTAGTGTTGTGCATAGCAGTGTACAGCAGTGTACCGCAGTGTAGTGTATTGTAGTGTGGTGCATAGCAGAGCACAGCAGTGTAGCGCAGTGTAGTTTAGGGTAGTGTGGTGCATAGCAGAGCACAGCAGTGTACCGCAGTGTAGTGTAGGATAGTGTGCTGCATAGCAGTGTACAGCAGTGTAGCGCAGTGTAGTTTAGGGTAGTGTGGTGCATAGTAGAGCATAGCAGTGTACCTCAGTGTAGTGTAGGGTAGTGTGGTGCATAGCAGAGCATAGCAGTGTACCGCAGTGTAGTGTAGGGTAGTGTTGTGCATAGCAGTGTACAGCAGTGTACCGCAGTGTAGTGTATTGTAGTGTGGTGCATAGCAGAGCACAGCAGTGTAGCGCAGTGTAGTTTAGGGTAGTGTGGTGCATAGCAGAGCACAGCAGTGTACCGCAGTGTAGTGTAGGATAGTGTGCTGCATAGCAGTGTACAGCAGTGTAGCGCAGTGTAGTTTAGGGTAGTGTGGTGCATAGTAGAGCATAGCAGCAGGTGTACCTCAGTGTAGTGTAGGGTAGTGTGGTGCATAGCAGAGCATAGCAGTGTACCGCAGTGTAGTGTAGGGTAGTGTTGTGCATAGCAGAGCACAGCAGTGTACCGCAGTGTAGTGTAGGATAGTGTGCTGCATAGCAGTGTACAGCAGTGTAGCGCAGTGTAGTGTAGGGTAGTGTGGTGCATAGTAGAGCATAGCAGTGTACCTCAGTGTAGTGTAGGGTAGTGTGGTGCATAGCAGAGCATAGCAGTGTACCGCAGTGTAGTGTAGGGTAGTGTTGTGCATAGCAGAGCACAGCAGTGTACCGCAGTGTAGTGTAGAGTAGTGTGGTGCATAGCGAATAACATTGAATCACGTATGATGTACGGAAATTACCGATGTTTTGCAAATGCTCATCGATGGACAGGAGATAACTCTAAATTTGTTTTTCTTGTCGCTTGGTACTCCATACTATGATCCGATACCCCTACTTCAAACAGTTCAAACTTACCATTGAGGTGTTCGGTAAGATAAATACGTTGATAACCGGTCCCTCTCCGCCCATGGGTTGATGTATCCTCGATGTTTCTTCGGGCTCAGGGAACATAAACAAACATCGAGGGTACATCAGCCCATGTTCCCCTCGAGATTTTCAATACTTTTCATAAACTAGACCGCCCCCCCTTCTCTGAAAACCGTTCCTACACTCCTGCTTAAAGCGTTCGCTCGTCACGCCGAATACCCGGATTCGATTCCCCACATGGGTACAATGTGTGAAGCCCATTTCTGGTGTCCCCCGCCGTGATATTGCTGGTATATTGCTAAAAGCGGCATAAAAACATACTCACTCCCTCACTCTAGCGTATATCAATGTCATGTGGTGGTTTCAACCATGGACTTGTCAGCAAGGAGCCCACTCTATGTGTTGCAAAAATTGAACGTTCACGTTTATTTGCACGTAACTGTAAACGACGTGAAACTGTCGTGACGTAGGCACAAATTAGACCACTATTTCAAGCATCCATTCACAGGAGACAATGTATTCGTCTGGACTCGGGGGACATTTATTGTTTTGTTGCAAGGACGTTGAGGAATGACATTAGACAGGAAGAATTGTAGCTCTTTTTTTGTTGTAGGTTCTGTGCTACTCGTCGATACAGGAATAAATGCTAACCAAGCAAAGTGCCATATGGAATTGGCACAAACTCAGTATTTTTCAAGGGACGTTCTTAGAACGATCACTCCATCGAGTTTATGTGCAGTGTTTAAAATGTAAACAGTCACCCACAGTCCTGCCATTCGATGAAGTCGGCTGGCCTCCACAGTGGAACAGTAAGCGATGTTTGCTGCTCAGGGCCAATCCTTCCCGAAAAAGTTAGTGTGTGATTTGGCATCAAATGTTACAAACGAAATCCAGAGGCGAATGCGAATAATTGAATGAGACATACAACATCTTGTCAGTGGATGCCCGGCACTGGCAAACATTATCATACCTTACATGATGGCGTGGCTCGATCCTTCCGTTAAGGTCTGCTCAATGTTTGTGGTTTGGACCCAGAAGTCCATTCATGGTACGACCCTGAATATGTACAGGGCGTAATGTACAGTGATGATTATATAATTTTGGGAACAGGCCTGTCCATAGCCGCAGACGTATCCAACCTAAAAACTTGTGAAATCATTTATGTCATTGAATTCTACGTGCCCTTTTGCCAAACATGTGAGTGACAGTTGTCAGGAAACTCATAATAAATATGCGGTAAGTACCATGCTGTCCGACTCCGCTTTGCCTTTGGTTTTTCACCTCTCGATCTCTTTTCCGACATTGTGAGCGTACATATACACGGGTTTACTGGCAGGAACAGAGCCCTCCTGGTACTCAGGGTAATGATGAAGACTGGAGTGTCTCTGAATGTTTCTGTAGATTCGCCTAGGCAGTGGTTCCTGGGAGAAGTCCTTTTCGCTGTCTGGGCCGCGTGTGGAAGGGGCAAAGGCCCTGAGCTGATGATGAGCCTGACCATTCTGACCATGATTACCGAACGTCCTTTTGCTGCATTCATTCATTCATTCATTCATTCATTCATTCATTCATTCATTCATCCATCCATCCATCCATCCATCCATCCATCCATCCATCCATCCATCCATCCATCTATCCATCCATCCATCCATCCATCCATTCATTCTTTCATTCATCCATTCATTCATTCATTCAGATGAGTGCTTATGAATCATGTCCATTTATGCTGATACCAGGCATTCACGAAACTGGTTTCCTGACCCATCACAAACACAGTGGCCATCTGTACAAACACCGGAACGTTTTATCTATTGAAGATTTATATATAAGTATCAGCAAGACTCGCTGTTACATAGCAAGGATATAGCATACGCGTGCTATTGCGTGACCGTGTGTGTTTGTGTGTGCCTTCGTGCGTGGTTTGATTGGGTGGGAGTGTACGTGTCTGCGTCCTTTCTGGCATAATCAGTTCTTGTAAATATGCAAGGACAATATAAGTTGTTCACTGGTCACGAGGGGGGCATGGGTAACTTCCGTACATCATACGTGATTCAATGTTATTCGAGATAAACAATTACTACCACGAAGTACCAAATGAGATGCCATTGACAGCAGGGTACATCAACCCATGGGCCCCGAGGGACCAGTGAACAACGTATTTATCTTACCGAACACCTTAATGTTAATTTTGAATTGTTTGAACCACGGGTAGAAATCTTTTTGTAGCCGTCGCTAGATTTTGCTGACAAGAAAAAAGATTTAGAGTTATCTACCTTCCATAGATTTGCATTCGCAAAATATCGGCAATTTCCGTACATCATACTTGATTCAATGTTATTCGAGATAAACAATTACTACCACGAAGTACCAAATGAGTTGCCATTGACAGCGGGGTACATTGAAATTTTGCTCGCTTGTAAGCGGGTACATTGAAAATAATAGAAGAGCGCTCAGCCAATCAGAAAGCGACATTTATGTGTGAGGTAAGAAATACTCCAATGTTACGTACGTATACTTTTTTGTCGATCGTAACTTTAATGCAACCCCCGTGTTTGATCGTCGTGTTTGACGGCTGTTGAATGGTTATGTTTATGTAATACGGGCATCGTGGCTGTCCATTACTTCTGTTTTCAGCCAGCTAAAGTTTTAATAATGTTTGTATTTTTCGCAACATACAATATTATTCAAGTATATGATTTCTTTCACCTGGCAATTTCCATCCCCGAACGCTTACAGTGATGTTACAGCATCGACTTCATCCAAGACTCGAATACACTTCTTTTCAGATTTGGTTAAAGCGTTTGCTCGTCACGCCGAAGGCCCGGGTTCGATTCCCCACATGGGTACAGTGTGAATCTCATTCCTGTGTCCCTGCCATGATATTGCTGGAATATTGCTAAAAGTGGCGTAAAACCATAATAACTTGAGAATAACCAACTTACAAGTTCAGGTAAAGTACCAGTTAGATATAAATAGTAGTGACGAGACCATTGCAGTCTCGACAAGAAAGCTCTGCTGAACACAGAGTTCATTGTACATAACTAAACTTGTGTTTATAAAGCATTACCAAATAGTGATGATATCCGTTGTTCGTGAGTAGCTGAGCATATCCTGCACAGTAAATATTCCAAAATGTCCCTGAATTCCCAAAATATCCCCCATGTAGTTTTACTATCTGCTAAAACCGCCATGCTCACATAAAAACTTCTAAAAGGCATTGAAAGTATGCTCCTGAACCCAGAATTGACCGTATATTTCAATTTCTTTATTGAATTTCTCTCTTCACAATGGGTCGATACAGGATCAAGTCTCTTTATCACCTTTATCACCTCTGTATCATCTCTGTTTCCACTGATTCCATTGTTTTTGCCATGTCACTGACAGATGGGAATGTTGCTGTGGGTGATCAATTTCCCCTGACCAGATACATTTGTTTCCACTATGGAATAATGATGTAAAATCACGTAAAGGATTTTTTATTCATGAGCGTCGTGATGGATATGTCTGTGTGCATGAAATAAAAGTCAGAACAGCGGGAAAATATGTTTTCTTTGACCCTGCCATTTGTTTGTTTGATAATTTAAAGTTGCACATCCTCCATTTTGTACATTACATCCGCGCCGAGGAACAATCTCGTGATTAATTTTCAAACTGCCCAAGCGTATCCAGAATCAGACTGAACTATGTTTAATTTCGTTCCATTTAGATTCTGGTGTAATAAATGATAAAATGCCTATACCGTTGATCTTCTCGCGATTGGTATATTCGCCCTGGGATCAGCAACACTTGCACAGAGGCTAAAAAACTTTTAATTTCTATTAGAAGTGCTGAATATATTCCCTGGATATTCAAAAAACTATTACCACGTCAACGTAAAAAACGGTACATCCAATAAATACTCAAATTCATGTTGATCTATGTAACGGCCTACACAAAAGAAGATACCAATTAAATGTGAGAGCATTTTGGGAGAGAGGGTTTCCATGTTCGATAGCGCTACTCTCGACCCCTTCACCATCTTGACCGGAGGCTCGTGCTAGCCTCGACGTCAAAGTTTTCTTACTTTCTCCTACTTTCATTAATCCTAAATCCTAGATGTCGTTTCTGCTTAGTATTGACATACTTGGGGATCTAAATGGCCACTAAATAAACTAACGATGTTGAAAATCGCATGTCCAGGATGAGCAATCTAAATATTCGATCCGGTAAAATTGAGAAATGATAGATGGAAATCGTTCTTGTTGAGCGATTCGCATGCCTTGGAACTAATTAGATTACTCCCAGTCAGAGAGTGGTGTATTAGAAAAAATAAGCAATTTAGCAATCAGATTATTGTGTTCCATCGTTATAGCTGTTTAAATAGCGGGGTACGGTGATCTGTCGGGGCCACTTTCACATGAACCAATTAGGTACACAAGTTAATCATTCCACTATGTCGTAATAGTAGTTTCAATGTCGGACAATACGTGGGAAGAGATACAGTTGTTTTGTATGGAGGATCTGATAATTGTCACTAATTAGGTAATTGGAGAACTTCACATTATGTCTTGTGTCTCAGACACAACACACTAGCTTTATGCTTCTAAATAGAATCAAATACGAAAACCTTTTAGAAGTAAAGACATGAAGATTTACATATGTCTTAATTTATCAATGATAATATAACCACCCTAAAGGGGGTGATGCTTTCAAGACAAAGACATCTAACTTTTACATATGTCTTAAGTTATCAATGATAATATAACCATCCTAAAGGGGTGACGCTTTCAAGACAAAGACATCTAACTTTTTACTTTTTCTTGAAGGAATTTAGAAGTAAAGACTTTAAGATTTACATATGTCTTAAGTTATCAATGATAATATAACCATCCTAAAGGGGGTGATGCTTTCAAGACAAAGACATCTAACTTTTACATATGTCTTAAGTTATCAATGATAATATAACCATCCTAAAGGGGTGACGCTTTCAAGACAAAGACATCTAACTTTTTACTTTTTCTTGAAGGAATTTAGAAGTAAAGACATGAAGATTTACATATGTCTTAAGTTATCAATGATAATATAACCATCCTAAAGGGGTGACGTTTTCAAGACAAAGACATCTAACTTTTTACTTTTTCTTGAAGGAATCAATCAATCTGAAACCACTTTAGTAAAAAGTTCTGTTCCGGTTTGAAACCAGTACACTGTCCCTGAGTGGGTTTTACAGGTTTAACCGAGCCACTGTATCTCAGTGCGCTAGCGCTATGAAACTGGTATAAGTCTAGACTCGGCTCTGGCCCGAGCGTCTGTATATGATGGTAATAGTGAGTGAGTATGCTTTTACGCCGCTTTCAGCAACATTCCAGAAATATCACAACGGGGGACACCAGAAATGGGCTTCACACATTGTACCCATGTGGGGAAACGAATATAATGGTAATAACATTGAACAAGACTTTTAACATCATTTTACGTCATCGACATCTTTACAACAGGACCCGTGCATTTTGGTTGATTTTTGTTTCAAGTATGATGATACTGTGCTGCCGAGATGTGTTTTCATGAATTCGGTTACTCTGATTTGTACTGTTTGTTTGTTTAAATGATGACAGCCTGTAAAGGAATTATTGACCAGATTTTATTTATTAGCAAAGATACACACTGCCGGTGTATGATTACTTAAGTTTGTCATCGTAGACTGCAGGGAAAACCCGGCGTTATGCTGGTCATAGACTCACTCACAGGGATACCTTAAGAAAATGAAACGGCGTGCCTTTTAGCACCAAATACCTTTCCCCGAAACCCATGGTGATCACACGCATGTACGCACGCACGCACACACACGCACATCTGTTTGAGCGATGAAAGATCTTGTGTACATTGAGGAGTGAGTAAGTATAGTTTTACGCCGCATATTCCAGCTATATGGCGGCGGTCTGTAAACAATCGAGTCTAGACCAGACAATCCAGTGATCAACAGCATGAGCATCGACCTGCGCAATTGGGAACCGATGACATGTGTCAACCAGGTCAGCGAGCCTGACCACCCGATCCGGTTAGTCGCCTCTTACGACAAGCATTGGTTACTGAAGATCAATATTCTAACCCGGACCTTCACGGGTATGTACACTGAGGAATGTTTTCAGACACAGGTAATGCTTTTACATCCGATGTATTTAGTATGCATGTCAGCGGCGACTAAATGGATCGGATGGGCGGATCCTGTGACTTAGTTAACAGG
Source organism: Haliotis rubra (assembly GCF_003918875.1). NCBI lineage: Eukaryota > Metazoa > Mollusca > Gastropoda > Lepetellida > Haliotidae > Haliotis > Haliotis rubra. The sequence goes on along the minus strand of NW_025765170.1, from coordinate 968,302 downwards.
TCAATCACTGCATTGTCTGGTTCAGACCCAATCCTTTAACGTGGAATGGCAGGACTATTATTACATTGCAGTGCAACGTTCAACAAGAACCCGAAACAAATAGATGTAAATGGGCCGATGTAGGAATTGTGTGATAAAAAGGAGGCTGGGAGTATTATCAGCGAATCTGATAATTCGGCCACCAAAAACAAGATCATATCTCCAAAATAAAGAGATAAGAATTATTTAGGAACGTAAAACAAAATGTTCCTTAACACATGCACACGTACACGCACACGCACACGCACACGCACACGCTCACAAACATACATACAAATATCGGATGTCGGGCTCTGTTTGAACAATAGTCATGTGGTGACTGTTAAAAAGCGCTTTAAGAAATAGGGCAGCCTGCTCGCCATGCACTCATGCTGCCTAAAAACATCACTTCCCTTATATAACGTTCTTAAACCATCGGGATGTTACCATGATCCAGATGAAATTTAAACCTGCACTCTCTGCACTGAATCAAACACACATTTTTGAATTATATCATATGGAATTAACTTCAAAGAGACATATGAGGTCAACAGAATAACCAGGAGAGGTAACAACCTACTTACAATTTGAAATTTGAGTATTCTAATTTTCTGTTATAACCGAAAGACGTTTTATTACCACAAAATCAATTTGTCTGATCTCCACAAACCTCGGTATCGTCATATGGAGCAATTGAGCGCCGCCACTTACAGCACACTGTTGATGCAAGTGGTTGGTAATATCTTCAGGTCAGTAATAGGTAGTTAGAGAGTGAATCATGTTGAACGTCGCATTCAGCAATAACACTGATACTGGAGTCGATCAATCGATAGATAGATAGATAGATACATAGATAGATAGATAGATAGATAGATAGATAGATAGATAGATCAAGCGCGCAACATCGCGACTCGGTGCGTTGAATGATTCCATATAAAATGGACGCAAAGGACTCAGCCGTAACTAAAAGGCTGTTCTCACAACTCGTCATGGTATTATTGTCACCACTTCAACACTTATATGGCGTGAAATGGCAATTCTTTTTAGGAATGTTTGTATCTTTCTTCTTCTGAGGAACTCACGCGACCGGAATGCGCTAAGGAACTGGTAGTATATTACAACTGAGTTTAGGAGGCGAAGGATGAAAGATTGGTCATGAAATAGTGACACAGCAAAAGTAGGGGCAAGTTATATTTAAAAGCTGCTACATGAGGAGAGTATGAGAAAATGACACCGTTCTTTCTTATCTTTTCGAATGATGTTTCTTCAGATTTAAACATTATAAGCACTTGTTGTCACTTATTATGCGGGATCATGAAAAACATTCTAATAAATGCATTTTATCTTGAAACTGAGATGAAATTAAAATGGGGTTAGCAACATATCATACAGTCCTATTACCTACCCAGCCAATTACCCCTACCAATATGGTAACCGACACGGACACAAATTATCGTTGTTATATCTAGCATATACGGAGGTGCAGTTGAAGAAAACGTTCTAAAATTGAATACATTTCAAAAACTAAATTATTGATTGGTTTCAAAGATTTAAAGGAAAATCTGACGCCTTAACAGTTTAAGTTTTAAGATTTTGCCTCTTTATTGAGGATTGAACTAAATCTTCCTCTATGAATAATTATCCGCCTCAGCTGTTTTTCTTGTAATTTAGAGCGCATGCCTGAATGACAGCTACTGCTGATTTACCGTTTGATCAAAAAGCAATTTGAAAACATTGTTCTGATTATGATGAATACATTTTGATGTAGATTTTACCCGAAGACATTGAAACTTTCCAGCCATGTGGTATTGATATTTAATCATCAAGTAAAATGTGATGTAATTATACACAACTGTACAGCAAGGAAGAATGACAATGTATGGATGATTTTATCCAATTACCGACCGCCTCCGTGGTGTAATGGTTAGAGCGTCCCCCCGGAGAGCGGAAGGTCGCGGGTTTGATTCCCGTTAAAATATGGTACTTGTTGTTCCCTGTCTGACGCTCGGCACTAAAAAACAAGGACTGGTCGGCTCGGAGTCAGTATAATGTGTCTGAGTAGGGAATTCATGCTTCACTGCGGCATGGTATCTCAGTGGGCTAACACTATAAAACCAGCTTATGTCTGGGCTAGTACAAGAGCCACGCATACACATGCATGCACGTCGTGTTATGTGCGTAATATTCTTACGTACGACGTTAAACCCCATTTCACCTCACTTTTCCGACCCGTGAAGATCCGGGGTAGAATAGGTCTTCAGCAAACCATGCTTGCCACAAAAGGCGACTATGCTTGTCGTAAAAGGCGCCTTACGGGATCGGGTGGTCAGGCTCGCTGACTTGGTTGACACCGGTTCCCAATTGTGCAGATCGATGCTCATGCTGTTAATCACTGGATTGTCTGGTCCAGACTCGATTATTTACAGACCGCCGCCATATAGCTGGAATATATGCTGAGTGCGGCGTAAAACTAAACTCACTCACTCACTTTTTCCAATTACAATGAAACCTTCCAGCCATGTGGCATTAACAATTGATCATCAAGTAAACATTTTACGCATATATATGTACATCTGTATAGCAGCTTGACTCGTTTGAATCCAGTATGTAGTCGTCAATTGGGTGTCAACCACTGTCACGGTCAGAACAGGACCCTGCACCGCATGATCGGCTACTCCGTGAAGGTTGGTGGTTGGAATGGTTCCCTGGTATCCCATGCGTTTAGAACAGGACCATGCCAATATTGGCTTCCACGGTCCAGTAATCTGGAACAAAGTTTGCTAATATTTGAATGTATTACTTATTCCCCATGTAGAGAATCAAACCCGGGTATTCGGCGTGACGAGAGAAAGCTTTAACCACTAGGCTACCCAACCGCCCCTCACACGGGATAGCCTGATAGTTTCAATATATTATTCTCATTTTTTTATCTACATCGAACCCAGTAGACATTGTAATTAAACGCTGGCAAATTAAGCCGGGACAGCAAGCACAGATTCCCATGGACCTTTTCGGAACCGGCTGTTCATCAAGGGCATAAGCTGAGTCGATTAACATAAGACGTATGGTCTACCAGTGGAGTTTATTGGTTGAGTTTTCGCTTGTCACAGTTAGGCGACGACTAACTTAATTTATTATATCGATTTTGAACTTTCAAGTAACCGTGTGGCTAATACAACATGATCTGCAGACAGGACTTGAAGTCTGCAACTGACTGACGGGCATCGGACCTCACTAATCAACATATATCTGTCGGAAACAAGGCATCACATCGGACGAGTACATTGACTGCAGATTTATTCCTTAAAGTTGTTAACAAGAATGGCCTGGGATATACTAAAACTACCAGTAGAGGGAGTCTTGAGATAACACGAACATGTAAACTAACCTGTTTAAATTGTATATTGTAAGTTGGTTGGCTGGTTTGTTGTTTAATGCCGCTCTCAGCAATACTCCACCTATATATAGCTGTCCAGCGGTCTGTAAATAATCGAGTTTGGAGCAGACAACCCAGTGATCAACAACATGAGCATCGATCTATGCAATTGGGATACATGACATGTGTCAACAAAGCCAGCAAGCCTGACCACCCGATCCCGTTAGTCACCTCTTGCGACAAGCATGGGTTGTTGCATAACACATTTTAACTTGGATCTTCACGGGTTAGTTGTTAAAGAAAACGTAAATGAATGCGTTTGAATAATATTTCTACTGCCGCGTGCCTTGTCAACTTGATGCTTTAGGACAATCCTAATTTATGGATTTGACGTTTATGCACTTTTAAGCACCTTAATGCGAAAGTACCTTCATCGTTCTACCCATTCAAGAAAGGCAATTAGATCGAATCGTGATTCAAATCATTCATGATTAGGTATTTGTCAGTTCGATATCAGACAACAATATCGAATCAATATCGAAATGATCCGGTATTCGTACCAACGATCTTAGGTTCCTGGTGTGACCAAGGGACGAAAATCTTCACAACGAATACAACTGACCTCCAGAACACGGACTTCTGATATTCTGAACACAGCTGATCACAAATGGCAAACAAAGTTATCACGACAACAATGCAAACGGGAAATTTTGGGTCTCGGCGTCCTGTCCTTTTAAACTTCCAGAAAGATTCGAGAAAAACATGTTTTCTACAATTCTATAAAATACTCTAACCTTTAAGGAAAAAAAGTGAAATAACGTTGGCCAATGCCACTTAGTTCTTCAGATTCCGGTAAGTGGGGGATTTTTATGCTGATGATGATGCTTAGAAGAAACTTGACACTAATAACAGTCATTATCGTGATCCTTTACATAAAGCATCTGATTCAGCTTTCAGTGTCGTGTTGTTTCAGTGAGAATGATTAAAAGGTTGTGCTTTCTGTACAAAACAAATGGACAGTAACATTCTGAACACACTGCCAGAGGGAATTTGTGCTCCGCTGCCAGTGGTTTCAGAGTTGAAGGGTTGCTGAAAGACGTAGTCGTATATAAAAGCATTTCGAGTACTGTGGGAATGTTTTTCTTCTCATCCTCTCCTCTACTTTTCCCTTCCCTATCCTACCATTCTTTGCTCTACACTTTCTTTCTCTGTTCTTCCTCACACTTCCCTTCGCGTTCATTATTTTGCCAGCTCTTCCTTTTCTTTGCCTGCCATACATCACTCTTCCATTTCTTTTCTTTTACTACCCTTCCTTCTTCGAGCCTTTCCTACCACTATGATCTACCTCTATCTAACTCTCCATCTTCACCCTTTTCTACCCGACCATTCCAAAGCCCCTTCTCCCCTTCCGTTGCTGGCCTAAGTTCTCCTACTCCCATTACACTTACCTTGCATAACCTACATTTCCCCTTCTTTAATCTTTTCGCTTCCTTTCCAAGCCCAAGTTCTCCTGCTCCCATTATCCTACCTTTCCACACCCAACTCTCCTCTTCTTTCCTTTCTTTCCCCAGACCCGTGAAGGTCCGGGTTAGAATGTACCTTCAGTAACCCATGCTTGTCGTAAGAGGCGACTAACGGGATCGGGTGGTCAGGCTCGCTGGCTTGGTTGACACATGTCATCGGTTCCCAATTTTGGGGATTTTGTCCGCAGTGTGCAGATATTTGGTCCCATGGGATTTTTTCCTATGAGATTTTATCAGGTTGGGATTTTGTCCGGATGGGTTTTTGTCCCATCCTCTCCTCACCATCTCTTTTCATTTCTTCACCCCATCGTGTGAACGGAGTCATAGTGAAGATCACACAATCGTTAAATACTCAAGACTTGCTTTTTACATCAGTTTAATCTTCACAACAAATCACAGAAATGACAAGGCTTGTCTAATGTTCTCCCGGTCTAGTGGTCCCGTTTCTTCCCCTCCTGCCACTATCACCGCCCCTAATTCCGCCAGCCCATCCTCCATCCCAGGGGAATGAAATCGTTAAAGTTAGGAGATCTTAACGTAAGAATCTCCTACTAGTGCGAAGCGGACATTTTTTATGGAAGTGTTCAAGGTGTAATTCTGCTGATGTAATGATGGATCTAAAGTGATAAAGGTAGCAATACTAGGAAAACGAGGGTCTTCAACAGCACTTGTATAGACCATATAATCTGAGAGGGATAATCCTTAGGGATATTCAGTTCAATGAACGGGGGTGGTTAAAATCTGTGCAATATCAGCTTTTGACATTAAAGATTTTAACAACTTTCTTCGGGTTCTTTCTATTTCCCTAGGGTGACAAAGCTTAAATAGTGAATTTTCAATTATGTTCGTCAAGATTTATTTTATGATCAAAAGTAAAGCCTCTGCTATTGATCATCGAATCTGACGCTTTCAGTCATGGGATCTGTATATTTTGATCGGAATTGGAATCAGCTATAAAGGACCTCATTGTGAGTGAATGAGTTGGGTTTTAACGCCAATTTGAACAGTATTCCAATCATATCAAGGCGTGTCAACGTAATGTGCGAGCAAAGGTATGGTGCTGAAAAACCTAGAAACGTAATCGGGGAGAACCGGAATTCAACCTCATAATCGTGGGTTCCTGTCGTGCCATAGGGATGCAGCTCTTCACAGCGAAATACGTCACTTTAGACGACGATGTCACTCCAGCTCTAGCTCTCGAGAGGATCACGTAAAACGTATAATTTTTTGTTGATATTTTCAGAAGGTTGGCTTGATTTCTATTTGACGGGTGCCGCCAGTTTTTTTTACTCTTGACATGTTTCCGATTTTTAGTTAAAAATTGACTTTCCTTTGCATGTGTTCGGGATGGCTGTGATCAGTGGTCAGAATATATTTCCGCAAACACATCACTATTTGACACACATCGCTATTTGACAGTTCCTACGTTCTCATAATATAATAAGAATCGTTCAAGGTATAATTTATTATGATTTATTGAATTGTTTTTATTTATTTAACTAATAATTTCTCTGTTCTTTACTTTTTGGAGCGTTTCTTTCTTGTTTTGTTTTGTTTGTTGTTGTTTTTTTTTGGGGGGGGGTGTTGTTTCTGGGTTTTTTTCATGTTTTGTTTTGTTTGTGTTTTGCTTTCGCTTTGTTTTGTTTTTGGTTTTTGATTTTTGATTTATTTTTTTTAGCTGCAATGAATAAAAACTCAACTCACAAAAAGTCACAATGCATTCAGGACATGAGTCTTGTCTATAAATGTGTATCCATAAAATAGTGTTTCCAAAGATTTGGGGCGTAAATACACGTTTTTAGTTGAATATTGTCTCGTATGAGAGGCTAAATTTGTACGAAGAACTTGAAGAACATGCTTGCCGTAAGAGTCGACTGACGGCATCGGAGAGTCATGCTCGCTGATTTGGTCAATGTATGTCATTGCGTCCCAACTGAGTGGATTCGTGCTCATAATGTCAGTCATTGGATTCTGTGATCCAGACTCGATTACTTACAGAACGCCGGCATATAGCTTTGAAAAATGCTTAGTTAAATGTCAAATAAACAACGCAAATGTTTAAACATTGTGTTAGACTGTCGACAAAGGTGACGGGTACAATCCATCATGTCAGTTTGTTTGTCGTTCAAGGGGCGGTGGGGTAGCCTAGATGTTACAGCTTTCGCTTGTCACGTCTAACACCCGGGTTCGATTGCCCACATGGGTACAATGAGTGAAGCCTATTTCTGGTGTCCCTCGCCGTGATATTGCTAGAATATTGCTAAAAGCGAAGTAAAAATGTACTCACTCACTCATTGTCGTTCAACGCAGGATTCCAGTTTCAAGACAACAGCTGTAAATAATCTGCAATGTGCAATGACACCCAGCAAACCGTCACCAGTCCTGAACAGCGTTCCATTTAGTCGCCTATTACGGTATTCTTAGGTTGATTGGGACCTATTCTAATCCGGAATTGCTCTAGGTGGGTGCATTTGAGTGTGTGAAAAGCACCATTTCTATTTACGTCAGCGAAAAGGCGTTTAGTTTCGATCAAGAAGTCAACTTAAAGTGGTACTATAGCTCAAAGTGTGCGTGGCCAGACTTGATTGGCTTTGCTGGAGTTAGTGAGTGGGTGCGTGGATTTAGCGCCGCTTTGAACAGTACAACAGTTTTTAAGTTATGCAGGTCTTGGAGAAAATGATGCTTCTTTTCTTTAATCATGGAAATGTTGGCCTATGGGAAATGTTAGCCAATTCTTCGTTCCTCAGTAAAGATACACTGACAGCAGAATGAAAGAGAAACAATACCTGACTTTAATGTTTATTTGAGGCTGTTTTATCCTGAAATAAAGTTTATTCTGGAATGTTTCGCTTTTGAACCTATAAACATCATCAAGGTGCATCTGTGAGGCGGGAGAAACACAGGTCGTACCCATCACAAACACGTGCAAAGGCAAAGAAACAACGGTAGGAGTGAGTGAGTGAGTTTAGTTTTACGCCGCTTTAGCAATATTCCAGCAATATCACGCGAGGGACACCAGATATGGGTTTCACACATTGTACCCATGTGGGGAATCGAACACGGGTCCTCGGCGTGACGAGCAACGCTTTAACCACTAGGCTACCCCAAAGCCCCAACAACGATATGAGACTCAAGGTGGTAGGATAGGCACTTGAAGGAAGAGTAGGGAAAAGAAAGGGTAAGAGTAGGCAAAGGAAGGGAAGAGTGGGTTGCTGAAGACCAGTTCTAACGCGGTCCTTCACGGGTTTAAATTCAAAGCACTTCAGTGATGACACGAAGTGTTCACCAAGGAGAGACATGTCGTGGAATGGTATTTAGGACAAGGTTTAACTCAAAACATTCACTTACTTCCAAAGTTTCCTCCAGCAAGTGACCCATGAAAACTGAAAAAACATCATTGAAGATCAGGGTTAGAATTGGCCTTCAGTAACCCATGCTTGTCGTAAGTGAGTGAGTCAGTTTAGTTGTACACCGCACTCAGCCATATTCCAGCTATATGGCGGCGGTCTGTAAATAATCCAGTCTGGACCAGACAATCCAGTGATCAACAGCATGAGCATCGATCTGCGCAATTGAGAACCGATGACAAGTGTCAACCAAGCCAGCGAGCCTGACCACCCGATGCCGTTAGTCGCCTCTTACGACAAGCATAGGTTACTGAAGGTACATTCTAACCCGGACCTTCACGGGTTCTTGTAAGAGGCGAGTAACGGGATCGGGTGGTCAGGCTCGATGACTTGGTTGACAGGTGTCAACGTAGATCATTGCTCGTGCTGTTGATCACTGGATTGTCTGGACCAGACTCGATTATTTACAGACCGCCGCCATTTAGCTGGAACATTGCTGAGTGCGGCGTAAAACAACAACCAAACAAAAACCTTCAGCAAGTTAGTTGGGCAATTCACTATTGCACTTAAATCAACACTCACACAGAGCCCCATCGCTCCACAGCTGTTCACACATCATCGATACAGTAATGAACTGGGCATCTAGTGACGTAATTTACACGTCAGATGATTAATGACGTAAGACGGAGGAAATTAAGTAAAACGTCTTCGCCGTTTATGCCATATCTTCGGGTCGAGGTGTTAAACTTCAATGACATCTCTCTCTCATTCTTAAAGCTATATTTGGAATAAACCACACGAGACGAACCGTTTGGGAGTGGCAAACACATTATATTCTAACAAGTGTGAAATTAATTAGCACACGTCTCCTAATCAACTTACTTGCCGGTATTGGTCCCGCCGGAATAACTAACAGTAGACGTAAGCTGTCTATAGTGGAAACCTACGTACAGTAATAACTATTAGAGGCACGGTTTGCCTTTTTTAGCCATTTTGTAACAAAATCAATGCCATTAGAAGCCTCATTCATACCACGTTGTTTTGTGTTCCTTCCCAGTTTCTTCTAAGGAACGTGGTTTTATGTAGTAAGTTTAACATCGCGAACCTATGTCTATACAACTGCGCTCACATGCATTAGTCTTAATGGGGGCGCTAACCTTGGCCACTTTGTGGTACTGGGTCTGTTCTGTTGCTAATGACAAACAGCCAAATAGAACGGTGCGGATAAAACACATTTAAAAACCAGTCAAGTAAGCTTCCGTTCCAAAGATTTGTGGATGACATATCACTCAATATCATCGTAAAATTATTTTGTGTGTTACCTCTAATAGAGGGGTTGCAATTATGAAAGGAAATATGTACCTCTGATTTTACCATTTCTTGAATCAGTATTCGATGTCAAGCTGCTTCCCGAATTTTTAGATTCTTTATCATGTCGTCTTTAAATTACATCCACCTTCAAATTTAAACGTTTAACGTTCCCCATTTCTTCATTGGCGCACACTTCATGGCAAAATTTTATAAGATTCATAAACTTTCTTAATGATTGCTTGTATATTTGAGAAGGTGACCTATAATAAGAGTGCGGGTTAAGGCTGTCTCTGTCCTTTAGCAGGTCGATGTCACAACAGTCATAGTTCTCATATACTACGGTGCACTTTGGGAAATCATCGTAAATATGCTCAATTCCAAAAGAAACGCACCCAACCTATAGACATCGCCAACTGAGATCAAAGGCTGACAACCGACGCCTTGTTTGGCTACAGTGGTCTCTGTGGGGGTATTATGGTCTTCATGGCAGTCGTTGACGTTTGTAGGTGGCATTGGCGTGCGCAACTCTGCACAGCTAATTGCGGCGCCTCAGACGACTGGGACACCCGTGCCCCCTGATAAATGTGAGCATGATTACATTGGTGACCTCCCAAAAGTTAGACGTCCCAAAAGTTAGACGCGTTAAAACAACAAAGGTTTTGGTTGGTTGCACTTAGGTTCACTACACTGTTACCTTCGTTAATTAATGGACTACTCCAATTATACTAATCCAAACACAAAGGGAAGCTAGAGATTATGGATAATGACAATGACTTTATTTGACATGAAACAAAACAATTTGATTGTATTTTTGTTAATATGTTGCTTTACAACCAACCTATATTTAAAAACATAATTATTAAGTGAATAATGATGAACATAATAAAAGGTTAAAAATGAGTTAAAGTTAAAAGAACATATATACATATTTATAACAATTTTTAAAATGGTAAAAAGTGGAATTATTGTATTGTTGTTTTTGTCTCTAGATTGTTTGATATAAGTCTGTATGAATAAGATATTTAGTGATTGTTTTACTTAATTTGGGGGTTGTTAGAATGTTGAGATCAGAAGAGTTAGCATTATTAAGGTACTGTTTGTTTATTATATTTTGAGCAGTTAAAGATAGTGTGGGCTATTGTTTCAGCAATTTGGCAAGTGATACATTGCCGTTTGGATGAATGTTGATTTTGTGTAAATAGTGTTGAATTTGGTAGAGTGGATAATGTTTTCCTATTATTTGCCAGTTATAATTGAATTTTAACCCTACACCCTGTACTTCTTTCTATATTTTATATTGTTTATGCTGGAAAAACAATGCTAGGAAGGCAGTAACTGCTTTAGGTTAATGGAAACTCAACAACATAAAACAAATGTATAATCATGTTTTGATCAAAGTGAACGTTGTGAAAACAAGTATGCAAAATCTATAATGCGGTTATGAAAAAAATGAACATTGTGAAAACACATTTGGAGAACCCAGTCAACATTAATATTCTGATCAAAGTATTTCTGTACAAACGTGAAAACCATCTCGTTTGTGTATGGGGCAGGTTCATTATATGAGTGGGTAAGACTAGGTTGTAATCACAGTCACGCCTGATTAATTTGTCTGACTTTTGGGACGTCTAACCTTTTGGAGTAAACCATTACATTTATTTGCCGTTGACCCCCTGGATGCTCGAGAGATATATTAAGCATACTTGTAGCTAGTCGTAAGGAGAGACATATGAAGCATACTTGTAGCTAGTCCTAAGGAGAGACATATTAAGACATGCCAGAGAGACATATTAAGCATACTTCTAGCTAATAGTAAGGAAAATTGAATTGAAACATACGCAGCCAGTACCAGCAATTGTAATCACGAATAACCATTCCAATGGATCTCTACCAGCGATTAAACAGACTTTTGTTAAGCAAATTATTTTTATTAGTTTGCTCGCTGTTACCCATCACCCAAAGGCAAACGTGTCCCGTAGCCAATATTGGAGTCTCGTAGAAACTAGGCTTTGATGTGAGCTGGTAGACAGCATTGCATCCGGGAGATGCTATAATTACAATCAACACACACGTGGATCTTTAATCAAAACTTGAGACAATCGGTCACATATAAGACTTCGACGTTAAAATTAAATTTCCTGTCAAGAATCATGTTAGGAGCTTACACAACTCTGTCTGCAACGTCATAAACGGAGAAATGTTTCCTGCTGGTAAATATATATTCTGTAGACATATATCACGACAGGTAAAAATCTGACTAAGGTTTTTTGCTAAAAGGTTATAAGGTTTTTCATAAGACCAATTTCTTTGTCTTTTGGTTATATAAATTTATGTTTCATTTCATATTGAAATGGTTACGCTTTCACATATGTCTCTCTATGCCCGCATAGGGCATAGAGGCTAGGGTTTGCGGAGGGAATAGATAGGAGTGAGTGATTGAGTTTGGTGTTACGCCGCTACACTACACTACACTAAAACACTAGCTTTATGCTTCTAAATAGAATCAAATACAAAAACTTTTAGAAGTAAAGACAGTAAGATTTACATATGTCTTAAGTTATCAATGATAATATAACCATCCTAAAGGGGTGACGCTTTCAAGACAAAGAAATCTAAATTCTTACTTTTTCTTGATGCGGTAGAAAGGAATTCTGAAAACACTTTAGTAAAAAGTTCTGTTCCGGCTTGAAACCAGCACACTGTCCCTGAGCGGGCTTTACATGTTAAACCGTGGCACTTATCTCAGTGTGCTAGCACTATAAAACTGGTATAAGTCTAGACTCGGCTCTGGCCCGCGCGTCTGTATATGATGGTAATAGTGAGGATGGTTTTCAGCAATATCACGGCGGGGGACACCAGAAATGGGCTTCACACATTATACCCATGTGGGGAATCGAACCCGGGCCTTCGGCGTGACGAGCCAAAGCTTTAACCACAAGGCTATCCCACCGCCCCCATTAGTAGATTACACAACAAATTAGGCAATTCGTTTTGAAAAGGATAGTACTGTTATGGATGAATGGAATCCTCAGTTATCAGACACGTGAAGGCCCGACAACCACTGTCAGGAGGTCAGGTTCGAGGACTTGGTTGATGCATGCCATCGCATGTAAATCGATGCTCTTGATGTCAATCACTGGATTATCTGGTCCAAAAGTGGTGAGTGTGGCGTTAAAGAAGAAACAACCCAACCAAAAAAACAAAAAAAGACAAATTTACATTCAAAGCATCTCGTGATTAATCAGTGCACTTCACTTCAGAGATATTCACTTACTGATAAATATATTTACCCGTCAACGCCAGGGCATAACTAAGCTCAAGTCTCCGCTGAGACAGGTTCCATGACAAGGTAATACAGTGGCGACAACGGCACCACGGATCGCTAAACAACAATGTTGACACCGTTTTCTCGACAGGGTCAACCTTCCTGCTGTTCCGCTGGCATCCATCACTTTAATAATTGTCATCAAAAACAAAACTTCCAAGGAATAGGTAAAACTTGAAAAATCTATGTATTGGTTATAGTAGGGGCAATTCAGTGAGTTGAGTAGTTGTAACGCCGATATGAACATTATTCCAGGTGTATTACGTACGGTATCTCAGTTTGATATGGGATCAAAACCCGAAGTGTAGACAGGTTTTAGACATAGACCACGTTGGTAAAACCCACAAGAACGGGTATGTTCCAGACAAACACAGAAACAAAACTAGGGTTCACTGAGACTTGAACCCACGTTCATAGGTTTCTTGCACGGTGAATTTGACGACTGGACCACTATTTTGGCCTTTCCGTTCAGCGGAATATATTAAGTCGGATAGTGGAGACTGGTTATTTTCTGTCGTTAACGTTTTATGCTAGGTGCTGTGTACCCATTCTTACTTCGAATTCCCAGCTGGAAGTTGGTTTCCTAAGGTTGTTGCATATTTAAGTACAGACAAACATCGCTGTGTCAAAGTTGAAGGGACGTAAATACATCGACTTAACCGAGGTTCGACATAACGCAAAATGATGACCAAACGAATATGCAGAGACCATGTGTTTACTTCGAGACATCCGTGCGTTCGACACAGCGGTGTTTGGCTGATTACTACTTATAATCAGCAGGCATCGTGGTTCCCTGATCCCAATCTCAAGCATGTTACCTGTTTCTTCATTTGTTCTGTAACGCCACACTTGCGAATAATGGAGTTTCGACCAGACAAAGCAATGACTAATACAATAGCTTGGTTAGGTTTGCCGCACTCAGCAATATTCCAGCTATATGGCGGCGGTCTGTAAATAATCGAGTCTGGACCAGACGTTCCAGTGATCAACAGCATGAGCATCTACCTACGCAGTTGGGGTACGATGACGTGTCAACCATGTCAGCAATCACGATGACCACCCGATCCCGTTAGTCGCCTCCTACGACAAGCATGGGTTACTGTAGGTCAATTCTATTCTGTAATGGGTAAATTCTATCTCGGATCTTCACGGGTAGAGTATTATGAGCAAAGTCCCATACAAGTAGTGGATACTGGAGAATCATTATAACGCTATGGGGAATACCAAAAAAAACGAAGTAGGGACATTGTCCATTTGTTGCAATTCAAACTTGAAACATTTGCTTGACGAGGAACAGTATATCCACAGGCTATCCCCACTCCAAAGAAACCTTGACGCTGGAACCTATTTGCACTCGGTACACAGATGATGCTACAGAAATTACCTAACATGTTGCTATGTAATGCATCACCCAGCTACAATGCGCAATAACACTGTGCCCTTGTATAAGAAACTTTCAAATTTGATTTCTCGCAGAACATAAGACTTGCTTACCAGACGTAAAAGTATCCTTAACGTTCTCTCTTTTTTCTATTTCAGAGAGCTAAGTCTCTCGTTTTGTCAAGAAATGAACTAATCTAGGTAATTAGGAACACCGACACAAGATGCTATCCATCGTATTGATAGTTCAACTGTCAGCGTAAGCCAAGTTTTAAGACTCTTCAGTACAGATAGGGAATTGCTCTCTGCCCTGAATGCTGTTTACCGCCACGTTAAGCAATGTACCATTCGTATCATGCTGGACTTTGTCTCGGGTAAGTGACTGACAGCTTGATCAACGATTGAAGTTAATGGAACAGTGACTGAAAGCCTTATCAAAGATCGAAGCTAATGGATCAGTGACTGAAAGAATGGTCAACGATCGAAACCAAACGATCAGTGACTGAAAGCATGATCAACGATCGAAACCAAACGATCAGTGACTGAAAGCATGATCAACGATCGAAACCAAACGATCAGTGACTGAAAGCATGATCAACGATCGAAACAAACGATCAGTGACTGAAAGCATGATCAACGATCGAAACCAAACGATCAGTGACTGAAAGCATGATCAACGATCGAAACCAAAAAGCATGATCAACGATCAGTGACTGAAAGCATGATCAACGATCGAAACCAAACGATCAGTGACTGAAAGCATGATCAACGATCGAAACCAAACGATCAGTGACAGAAAGCATGATCAACGATCGAAACCATCGGGTGAGTGACTGAAAGCAATACAAACAATCGAGTGTTCGTGTCGTGACTGAAAGCATGAGTGAGATCACTAACTGAAGGCATGATCAACGATCGAAACCAAACGATCAGTGACAGAAAGCATGATCAACGATCGAAACCATCGGGTGAGTGACTGAAAGCAATACAAACAATCGAGTGTTCGTGTCGTGACTGAAAGCATGAGTGAGATCACTAACTAAAGGCATGATCAACGATCGAAACCAAACGATCAGTGACTGAAAGCATGATCAATGATCGAAACCATCCGATCGATTACACCAGGCATGATCAACGATCGAGGCCATGGTATCTGTGACTATAAGCATAATCAACGACAGACATAAACGAATCAGTCACTGAAAGCATGACCAGCGACCGAAACTATCCGGTTGCGATTACATACAATTTGTCAAGTCGAAGCAAAGTGCACTGGAAACCGCTTCTACCCACGATATCCTACCTATCCGGTAATAGGCGCGCCATATGGCTAGACGTTGAACGTTTGATTGGGGTGAAGCAGTTTGGGTGATACATTGGTTATCTGATGCAGAATGGAAGCTTTCACGAATGAACTTCATGTTTCCCCATTGGCTTTCATTCGATACCAATGACCAACGATTCGTATGTTTACAGCCGGCATATCGCAGCCTACGTGACACAACCACCGTTTCAGTGAATATAACGTCTAGTTGACACTAAGTCTTGTGTGTAAAACGTCTAGTTAACACTAAGTCTTGTGTGTAAAATGTCTAGTTGACACTAAGTCTTGTGTGTAAAATGTCTAGTTGACGCTAAGTCTTGTGTGTAAAATGTCTAGTTGACGCTAAGTCGTGTGTGTAAACTGTCTAGTTGACACTAAGTCTTGTGTGTAAAACGTCTAGTTGACACTAAGTCTTGTGTGTAAAATGTCTAGTTGACACTAAGTCTTGTGTGTAAAATGTCTAGTTGACACTAAGTCTTGTGTGTAAAACGTCTAGTTGACACTAAGTCCTGTGTGTCAAACGTCTAGTTGACACTAAGTCTTGTGTGTAAAATGTCTAGCTGGCACTTGTGAATGTATTTCTAAACAATGCTTCATGGTACAGAGTTCAAATCACCGGCTTCATTTGACCATGGGTACAACGTGTGGTGCCCAATCTTGGTGTCAACTGCTATGAAGTTATTTTGCAAAACCATACTCACGCACTTACATAATGAAAGTCTAATGCTGACGTGTCATGTTTATGTATCCTTGTACAAGGAGGAGTCACGTTACTTCAAAGAATCTCGGCGGTTAGGCAACGGACAAACACAAAGTCTTGCTTTTTATGCTAACTGTAGTGAGTTAATATTTGTTACGCCGCTTTTGGCAATATTCCAGCAATATCACGGCAGGGGACACCTGAAATGGGCTTCACACATTGTACCCGTGTGGGGAATCGACCCCGGGTCTTCGGCGTGACGAGCGGACACTTAAAGGACCAGGCTACCCCACCGCCCCTATGGTAACTGTAGAAATTGCAGGTTCTTCGCGAACATCTGAGGTTACTACTTTGTTTCAGTTATCTCTTAACATAATCTTCACGGCTTAGTTGGCTTTTTCCCCAATGGAATCCGGATCAGTTAATAATCTAGGTTCTTTCAAATGTGGAACACCAGAGAATGATCAATCTCAATCTGTCCTATTGGTCATAAATTGTTCCTCAAATCCTTCCCCCAAATGGCTCCAAATGAAACACAGTACTACACTATTTTATGTCACTTGGGCGAACAACCCCATACGTAAACTTCCCACATTTCGACAATACTACAAAACCAACACCTCTTAAATCAGTTAAATCTTGAGTCAATGTACCTGGGGAAGCTGCATCAAGAAAGAGATGCAATTCGATCTTAATTCACTCCTCTCCTAGTGATAAATGATCACTCCTCCATCCAATGAATCATATGGCATCGGCTCATGTCCAAAATGATGCTGAAGCAGTTTCTCTGGCATTCACTAACAAGCACATTTTAGGCCTATTAACGTATAACTCCAAAGCCGAAGTCCCCCATACAGAGTTTCAATGCCTCTGAATTCCACCATCACTGCTGTCATCAGCAAAGAGCTTTTGCCTGTAGTGCATTGATCCTTGCCCTTAAACTGACAGCTACATTGCTGCTGCTTCGAAGATGCTTTGAACCCGTCCAGCGTCTACCGCGGGATGACTGTGTTTATAGCGGGGTACTTATTTAAAATCAGTGACCATTCACCGACACATCTAGCATGTAGAAAGGTACAGCAGCAGATCCGCGGTGCCAGTGCCGTCTGTGTGTTAAACATCATGTGTTACCTAGAACCTTAATGGCTAGATTCAAAATGGTTTCTTCAATTTTTATTCATATTGTTAATATCACACTCACCCTATGATGTTTTCATTACATCAGTCGTCAATCTAGGGTTAAACCTCGTGACCATGTAAAGATCCTTTGGTTCCGGCGGTTGTGGCCAATTGGTAAACTGAATTTTTCACGTTATTTGTAAACAAGATTCAATTTGGAATATGGTTTATGTGATTTAGATGAATATTTGGAAACTGTTATACATCAAACGATCTCAGTTAATTTCTATATGGAATCATTTATTGTCAAGAAGTGGTCATTCGGAAGTGTAAGAAGACGTTTCTTTGGATTATTTTCTACTGCAACAGGCCAAGGAGGAACACGCTTGGTTTGATGAACATACGCATGACAAGGAAGGCCTGAAATCTGATCACACGGATAATTATTTTTTCTCGCGGGGGAACTGGTATTCGTGTCTTAAACAAATCATTTCCTACATTGTAGACCGTGCTTTCTTCGATAAATTAATCATCACTGTAACAATCATTTAGTACTAGTTATTTGATGTATATTCCTTTTGATGGGGAACCGTGTATTTACTTATTAAGCGATAGGAACGCAGGGAATGGGTATGGTGGATCATGATCCTCGTCACTGTATCCTTAAACTGGGAAGACATATTTCTTTGAACCAATCTGACCCACAAAACATTGTTCAGGTGAATTGTAAAACTGTTTGCCTGACAATAATAACTGTTGAGATTATGTGCGTCCGGATTATCAGGGGTAAACTGCAAACATCATTTTTCATTCTTATTACCTGATCACACTTTAGTCGGATATTTTTAATAAAAACTTTAATCAATATGAAATAGCTTAATACATTTAAAAATCCCATCACTGTTATATCAGATATTTATTATTAAGAAGTGAGTGAGTTTAGTTTTACTTCGCTTTTAGCAATATTCCAGCAATATCAAGGCAGGGACACAAGAAATGGGCTTCACACATTGAGCCCATGTGGGGCATCGATCCCGGGTCTTCGGCGTGACGAGCGAACGCTTTAGCCACCAGGCTACCGCACCGCCCAAATGAAGAAGTCCCAGATGGAGGATCGTTTGGTAACAATGGCGGCGGATTGTCGATTCTTCATGGAACTGGTCATCTGAACAGTAAAAGTTACCGTGGGTGGCCGAAAGGTTGATACGTTCGTTTTTAATTCCAAACATGGGGACCGCCTCCGTGGTGTAGTGGTTAGAGCGTCCGCCTGGAGAGCGGAAGGTCGCGGGTTCGATCCCCGACCGCGTCATACCAAAAGACGTTAAAATATGGTACTTGTTGGTCCCTGCCTGGAGCTCGGCATTAATGGGTACAACAAGGACTGGTCGGCTCAGAGTCAGTATAATGTGTCTGAGTGGGGTATTCATGCTTCACTGCGGCATGGTATCTCAGTGGGCTAGCACTATAAAGCCAGCTTCAGTCTGGGCTAGTACAAGCACACAGACACACGCATGCACGTCGTCATATGAGCGAAATATTCTCAAGCACGACGTAAAACCCACTTTCACCTCACCCACCTCCAAACATGGGTACAATGTATAAAGCACATTTTGCTTGTATATATCCGTATTATCTCATAAAGGGATGTAAAACAATAACAGTTTACTGTTTTGCTAAATCGGGACTCACTCGATGTGTAATCAGTAGTTTAAAATGTCAAACAAGACTGCCTTCTAACATTACGGCCATATCGAAAATCTGATAATCAGAAACCGCTGGTGTTTTTAAAATTCATGAAACAAGGATGTAACATTTCAACTTCATTGGTGCAGAATTGGTCTTCAGCAACCCATACTCGCTTTACACTTCTTGGTTGTTGCATGTGATCGTAGTCCAATTGCGTCGGGGGGTAGCCTGGTGGTTAAAGCGTTCGCTCGTCACGCCGAAGACCCGGGTTCGAGTCCCCACATGGGTACATTGTGTGAAGCTCATTTCTGGTGTCCCCCGCCGTGATATTGCTGGAATATTGCTAAAAGCGGCGTAAAACCAAACTCACTCACTCACCCAATTGCGTCAACTGATATCCATGATGTCAAACACTGGATTTGCCTGGTCCAGAGGTTTAGAGGCCGGCGATTTACAACTTGAATATGGCCGTGAGCGGCAGTAAACAACACACACACCAAAACACAGCGATTAACACACAGGCCACTACCGTTGAGTTACCTTTTATTCAGGTGAGCTATATTCCATCACTCAATCACTCTACCTCGAATGTTATTGCTACAACAACAACAACAACTCCCTTTTGGAAGCGTGTCTGCGAAAAAACAATTTAGTGGTTGGCTAACTCATATCATTTGAAACATCTCTTGCGGTGTTTACCATCCACAAGATAGCAATCTCCCGCTCTCACTCTGATAAAAAAACATTTCATCCCATGAGACACTCTCACGAACTGATGAAGTAATCACCCTATTCAAACAAAACTATATTTCCTCCTCTTCGCGTACAGAAGGATCGTATTGAAACTTTTTCTCAAAATTTAATTTACACAGTCGTCTATTAAGACGAAAGAGATGTTAACCGCAGCGAGAGAATTATGACGTGACACAAGCTTCCTCAGAGGGACTTACTCAATTTAAACGTCCTTTACTAACAGGGAATTGCGGCAGCTACATTTCTAACCACGTCTTCATACTTCGAGACTTCGGTTTCAAATTTGTCATTTTTTTAGTGGAATAGCATCTAATGTTCTTGAGGAAATATTTCTTGCCCAAAAGTAATATGAACTGCCGTTACCACATTTACATACGAAATGTGTCTTGAATTTAACTACTAGGGATAAATTTGTTGGTTTCACTCTGCCATAGAAAATATTGAAATAATCGTTCATCATTATGCCCATGCTGGGTTTGTTAATGTTCTCAAACAATGTATTCGAATCGATGAGGAGGAATATTTGAACGCCAATTCCTCGTTTCTGTGCAAAGATAGTAGTCCAAGTATTTCAATATTTAGTTGATTATGAAGTCGTTGGATTTCGGTTTAGGTTATGTCCTTTGAGAACCATACATATCGCCAGTGGCGATTAAATCGTACTCTGATGGAGTTAGATTTGGCATTTAGTTTTAATCAGAGGTTTATCTGGTCATCTTCAAATGGATATTATTTACAGGAATAATGCTTATTTGTGGTGCAAGGATGCGCTCAGTCATATTCCAGCTGCATTGTATCTGATGGCTTTCGAAATAACGATCACACGCATGGACCTAATCTGTCACTCTCTTCACGGCAGAAGCATGAGATGCTAAAGACCAATTCTAACTGAGATATTCCTGGGACACCGATTTCTGACTGGATTGTTGTGAGTGTTGTGTGAAAAAAAATAGATTAATTTCACAATATATAAACGATCATCATTTAAATATGACCCTATTGTGATACAATGTGTGAAGCCCATTCCTGGTGTCCCCGTCGGGATTTGGCTTGAATATTGCTAAAAGCGGTGTAAAACCATACTCACTCACTCCCCTATTGTGGCCATATAAATATTTTTTGTACATTTTACGTTTTATAAAGTCTCCAGATATTAACAATAAATCCTTCATTATTCATATTTGTTTAGAAATAAATCATGTCAAACCAGACACATTTTGTTTAAAAACATCCCCCTGAAACTTATTTTTTACATCACAGACAATAATCATAGGTCCAGGAAAACCACATGAGAGAAAGACACTTGTCCCCATGTATTTATGCATGTACTAGACATTTCAACCATATACGTTTTCTGTATTTAAGATAGCAACGTTTCTGAAAATGAAAAAATGTCCGATTATTCTTTCCCTTTTTCGTTTTCATGTAATCTCGTGAGAAATCATTCGTGCAATATGTTGAGTGCAATAATGTGACATATGAGCGTCTTCGGAGCGAGCAATGGGGCACCTTTGCACAAAAGATTATTTTGAAGTATCTTGTAGAGTGTTTTTTCACGATTAATACCTATTAGGCATCCTAAAAATTCAACGTTAATCTACGAAAGTAGTGTAAATGTTTCCCGAATTTCAACGAAATATGCAATCGTTTGAAGCAATTAAATTTGTATATGAGCGCGTTAACTGTCTCGAAGTATTGCACAAAAACAACAGATACCTCCAAGGAGTATATATTGAATTATAATTAACTGAACGTCTGAGAAGCGAGTAGGTATGGATTGATTGCATTCTACAGTAACATGACAAGTAATAATAGGTAACGGTTTGGTTCCAGTTACATGCTTGAAGGTCTCGCATCTCTGTGAAGAAGGTATCGGTAGTTTTGCTTAACGATATGATAGATGATCTCGTTAATGTCGAGGGATATTGACATCGTGCACGCTGTTTCATCCGAAGTTATTACATTCAGATAGAATCATTTGCAAATCCGATTGGGTTAAATCTAGCTCTCCTTGCCAAGTTTTGTACAAAATGTTTAATAATCACTTTAGACGTTCCTTGCAAAAAGATAAAAGACATGAGCTTCCTCGGTTGAAGAAGGGTTACGTTTGTCGACGGCGTCACTTCTGGACCCAGTCACGCACCAGAAAGGGCTTGAAAGTAGTTGGGTTCGTGCTGGACAGAGAAGACCCTATCAGTTGAGGCCCTAACCGCCAGGAAATTCATTTATTTGAAAATCAATAACTCTGTGAAACGGAAGAAGGTGCATGAAACGTGAGATATAACCGTTGAGTTTTTTCCCCAGTGCTTTTTCCAACGCGACTTAATCTTACATGGACGATGTTTTGTCCTGGACTTAAGCACATTTTGCGATGTTCCTTAAACCTTTATTGTATTTCTTGTCTGTGGTTAGCATGACAAAAAGGTCATTTTCGTCAAGACGGATAATTTTGGTTTGGGATCCATGCCCGCGACTGATAATCAGATTCTTCTAAAGTGTTTTTTAGCCAATCACAACATTAGGCCGTGCTATGAAACCACAATCCCTGGGTTAAGTCTTCAAAAGTAATAACTTGTGGGAGCTGTTATAATATACATCAAGTTGTTAGACTTTTGACATGTTCTCCAAAGTTTTACAGAAAGGCTGTACAGAGTGATTGATATCATGTATACACCATACCCTTCATGAAGGACGGTCGTGCACACGTTTAGATGGCACATACTTGTAAAACAAATGAGATTGTCTTTCAACTTCTGCAATTAATATTGCTAAATGGGTTTGTGTTTCCGAAATCTTACGTACTTGTCACTTCGTATGAGAAATTTTCTTAATCAGTATATTTGTTTGTCAATTTCGAGATTAGAAATTCGACTAAACAACTGCCACATTAATTATAAAAGTTCACTAATAGGAATAGTTATACGGTATGAGAATTATTTTTAGACATTTTAACAATCATGTACATATAAATATTAGAAAGGCCACTTTCGAAAGATATCTAGCCCAGACGATCTGTTTCAAGAATTATGAATTTAAAGGTTCCTGTTTTATGTACAACGCGACTGAATAACCGAAGAAGTAATAAACTAGAAAAGGCCACGAGACAAATTGATATTATATCCCCCAACACATTTTATTTGCGGAACAGTCAGTGTGCATAGTGAATGATGTTTAGGATGCAAAACCTGAGGAAACATGCATTTTATAGAGAATTTGGGGACAGATGTTATTTTGAAAAATGCAAGCCCATTCCTAGCACGGTTGCATACATGTTTCAAACATCAGACCCGGTTTCTTGTGAAGATGAGATATTCTATGGATATGCACAAGACTCCTCCCCTTTCGTGTGCCTGGAACACCCCCGACAATCCCCACAGAAGGTCCAAACTGAAGGTAAATCTAACCACAAACACGGGAACAAGTCCACCTTAATTACACGTTCTAACGCATTCCTGGAGGGCGATTCTTGGATCAACAATGCCCAACAGCCCCTTGAGAAGGCACAAGTAGCAAATCGGAAGTGATCGCGATAATTATGGCTGGAAAAACGTTGTAGACGACGTCAGACGGACCAACGCTAATATGGCGACGACGGCGACGCCGCAAGGGACGTGGATGCAACTCCCAACATTGCTAATGAGGAGCCTTGAAGGAGACTGGTAACAAACAGCTTGAAACCATAAGACGTGGAGCGATCGAAAAGTGTCGTTTTTCATCAAAGTTAAAGCTAACTGCGATGATTAACAAAGGCGATTCGGGTAATTCTTGGTAAACTGTGGTTTGCTGGGGGGATTTGGTGGATGTTATATATAGCACCCCTCGCTGGCCCTACATCAAATCAAAGTTTGAAACTGTTTGCTCTAATCGATGCATAAGTAATAACTGCAAGCCAATTACACCGTTGGAATACTTTAATAACAATTTGGAGGAAATGCGTGTTGAAATACCCTGACTGTTGCATCTCCATTTCCAATTATGCAACTGCGCGGTGATTTTTTTTGTTTCTAGTCTTTAAAAAAAGAGGTATTGAATTATTGAATGTGAATTCAGATACATATGTGGTGATAATTCATTGCCAATCTTCCCTTTGATTTCCGGTCATTAGAATCATGTATGCCAAAGAAAAACACGACATAATAGATTGTGTCATGGAAAAATGGGGATATGACTGAAATCGGAGAAGGTTGATCTCGTCGTTATATGGGGAACTGATGGTCAAGTCGTGTGAAGAGTTAGGAGTTCAAGACTCTTATAATCGTGGGATTGATTCCCGCTTCCGCTGATTGTGTTTGAAGATTTATGAGTCCCATACCGGTGCCCATAGGTTTCCGCATGATTTGCGTACACAACTACACCAATTCGCGCTTTCACAAGCTGACTTGTGTCCGACGTGATACAACTCGGTCACATCGATGTACTGTCCGATCAGTGAATCAGGCAAACCATTTGATGATAGCATGATAATCGAACAAATCAAAAAATTATTATTATGTCCCACCCTAGAAACTTCACGAAATGGATCTATGAAATTAGATACATTTAGAAATGTGGACAATCGAATCCGTTCTTTCGGCGTGAATAGAGAACGATTCTCATACGAATCTTGCTCAAAGGTTGTTCAATGCCTCAGTGGAAACTTGAAAAGTTTTGTAGTCGACATGTGGAGAACATTTAATTTGAGTATCAGTGATAACATTGATGTCCAATACAATTCCATATGATAATTTTAGATAATTGACTTGCTTTTGCATGTGTGTATGATGTGTGTACTAGTTGAACAGGTACTTGACGTCGTAAGAGGCGACCAACGGGTTTGGGTGGTCAGACTTGCTGACTTGGTTGACACATGTCATTGTATCCCAGTTGCGTAGATCGTTCCTCATGCTGTTGATCACTGGATTGTCTGGTCCAGACTGGATTATTTACAGACCACTGCCATGTAGCTGGAATATTGCTGAGTGCGGCGTCAAACAACATCAAACCAAAGCAAACCAAAGTTGAAAAAGATGCACTCACCTTCCCGAGATCTTCTGGTATTATCACAGTTTAATAGTGATTCATCCTCATGCGCATGTTTGTCGAAATCGTACCATCGAGTCTGCTTTCTGCAGAAGTTTCTTAAAAACATGGAAAAAACGTTTTGTCGCTTCTTTTCAACCATGGATTTATCCACGCCTCAATGTAACAGGATGTTTGCTTCAAAAACAAGATTAAGTGAGTGAGTTTATGCGGTAACAACCTCTAACTAGCATTTGGCTTCGCATAACAGAACTAATGCCTCTCCATGTAAATTCTTGTTATTGAAAAGCCAACACCTGCTGTATTTACCACCCCGTCATTGTTCGTGTGGTAATTAAGAATTCTACAGCAGTCAGTGTCAAATACATCTCTCAATCGTCGTTTAAAAACATCCCGCTGTGTGGAAAGTCTTACAGCTCACGAACGTCTGTTTTCTTCGCTGACTATACACGTGTTCCTAATACCCAATGTCACATCTCCTAAATTGAACACGTGGTCTGTATACAGTATGAATTGAAGCACGCCAGGAAAACAAAGTCAAAGTAATTGATTTTGGGTGTCACTGAAAACAGTAGACACGCATGAATATCACGTCATGGGACATTAAATAGAACATGCTGGATCATAAGGTCTGTAAATATTGCTTTAACTGATTTCTTGCAAGGATTTGAAAGGTAACTGCAATTACGTGTAAAAAGACAACACTGAAGGGGCATTTAATAAATCGAGGAATGTGATCTCTAACGACCTTGGCCGCGTTTCACAAAGCGATCATAGACAGTCGTAACGCTAAGATCGCTTTGTGAGACAGGGCCCTTGACCTTTCCTTTAAATGAGACAGGATACATTCAAAAACATATTAAATTAGTTCTTGTGGTCTTTTTCTACAGATAATACGTTACATTATATAACGTATAATAAGTATGTAAATTGATCTTGTTTCAGCGTAATGTGTGAGAACTGTTTCGTCTGTTATCTGTAAATAGTTTGAACAAGAACCCTACCTTGTTTGAAATTAACTTACTTGTAAATAACGAGGCATACGACCTTAAAGATAACAAGTACTTTAGCTTGATAAAGGTGTAGGGATCCACAAGAAATATTCATCCACAGAGTCTTATGCTTCGTTATTCTCGCAACAACTTCCAGAACGTCAGTCAAACAATTTCTTGCTAAATGTTTCTCGTTGCTAATGACAAAACGATCTCCCATTGCAATACTAGTCTGTCAGACCCAGTGAAGATCTGGGTGAGATTTGGTCTTCAGTAATGCTTGTCGTAAGAGGCTACGAACGGGATCGGATAGTCAGGCTCGCTAACCTGATTGGCAAACGTCAACGTATCCCAGCTGCATAGATCGATGCTCGTGTCGTTGATCACTGGATTATCTGGTTTATTGCAGACAGCCGCCATATAGCTGGAATAGTGCTGACAACAAACCAAACATACAATCTAGTCCGAGTCAGACCGACTCCGTGACAAATATATCATGTACAATTCATGCGAATGTAAAATATGTGGCAAGTCTCTTGGCTCCGTCTTATTATATTTTTTTTAAGAATATGCGAAACATTTTTTTCGGTAAAATATGTTCTTTTCAGAGACATGATGTTAGTCCACAAAATACTCTGTACGCTCGTTTAGTTAAAAGTCTCTTGAAATTTAGTGTATGTTTAGTGGGACACGACACACGTTTTTCCACTTTTCGAATTGTGGCCTTAATTTGAACTTTTCACTTAGTCATGCTCCTTTATTCGCTCAGAATACGTCCCTGGCACTGTAGGCGTCATAATAATCCCAGGAACGATACACCTTTCTTATCTTCTGTTCCAATCTGATTGGTAAATTTGTTCTAGAAGTTTTGCTCACAGACCACATGCAGTTCTATCATTCAAGGAATATTTTGTTTATCCGAGGAAGCATTGCAATAGTGGAGAGTTGTCAAGGTGACAACATTCAAACATATCATATTTCCACTGATTGGACACGGAATCTGATTAATAATATCCTTTTTTCATTTGTTTACCAACAAAAAAGAATTTAAATGTAAATATGATCAATGGACATTTTACACGGAACTAGATAGTCACCAACATATATGACAATTGTGATAATTACAAATGTTGTAAGGATAATCGAAAAGTTGTCGTACAGCCTCAATAATGAAAGACCAAACTGGCACGTGTCTTTAAGAGTCCAAGGCAACTCCACGGAGACCTTTAACAGTCGACATTTACTGAACCGTAAATGTAACATAGGAGGCAATTGCAAGATGCCCACTCAAAAGTACAGTTAAATCGTGATCACAGTTACATGCATAAACACAAGCCCTGTATCTGTTCAGTTTGATTCCTCGTTGGCAGTTGGGTGGCCTCGTCGCTCGTCAACTCGTCAGGAATCGATTCCTCACATGGGTACAATGTCTGGAGTCCATTTCTGGTGTCCTTCGTCGTAATATTGGTAGAATATTGCTAAACACGGCGTAAAACCGCACTCACTGACTCACTTATCGGGTTCTTGCATTCCCTGGAGGATGGTCTAATATCTGATGCTTCATCATCTCCGTACTGGCTCCCTGTCCTCAGCTAATGTAGGGAGCTAGTGTATTTCGCATGAAACGGTTGCCTTATATTCACACAAGTATCATCGTAACGTTAACGCTTGTCTGTGTCA
Source organism: Haliotis rubra (assembly GCF_003918875.1). Lineage (NCBI taxonomy): Eukaryota > Metazoa > Mollusca > Gastropoda > Lepetellida > Haliotidae > Haliotis > Haliotis rubra. The sequence goes on along the minus strand of NW_025765170.1, from coordinate 940,749 downwards.
AAGTCACAATGTAACAGGAATTTTTATCTCCACATTAATACTATGGCAAGACGTACTTCGGTCTCTTTAATCCTATTATGTACTAATTCTATCAGCAAGCTCAATGCTCCAGACAACACGGAACTGCCTATCATATTCCCTGTCTTTTTGGAAGCATTATCCATGGCTCAGACAACAAGTCAAATGTCAAAACGGGAAGTGTTTTTTGTCAAAGCCTTTTTAGGGGATATTCCAAAACGGCGTATATATCCTGACCTCTCGAAACCTCCCAAATTAGCTGACTTTCAAACATAGTGGTGGTCTAATGTCACTGAATTTAACTGTCTCCGCCTGTCATCGTCTTCTGGTACATACCACAACCAGATCTACCACTGTGTAGATCCTTAAAGACTCATATTTTACCAAAGCTTAAACATTGCCTGCAGTTGCCCTAGGTAACAGTAAAATGGATTTAATATTAAACATGAGTGACAGGAGTTCAGTTTAAATCAAATTCATGAGGTATCAAAGTCAATAAGGCACGACCATTTTAATCTGAGGTTGGGATTTTTGCCTGCGAAACCAGATGTTTTCCTTTGTTTTCCAAGAATCTGCCTAACATTTTTTCTTGTTTGAGTGGCATTAGAAGTTGGTGTGATGAACAACGAGGAGAGGATATACAACTTCTTTAATATAATATGAGCGACGTTTCGGTGTAGCTACTACCACGTTATCAAGCAACTGATGTACAATACCAGAGGCAAGGTGTATATATACATAGTAAAGTTGAACAGTAAAGTTGAACAGTTGAACAAGGTTGGAGGATGTTTACACAAGAAGGCAATTGTTACACAAACAGAGTAAGCTATGGGGGATTATTGGGAGGAAGCCAGTGATATGACAGACAGGAGAATAATGGGATTAAGATTGCTTGGTGATGAGTTGTAGGCAGTGGGGATGTAAAATCCTTGGTCTCTGTTCATGGCCGGTTGGAGTCTCTTGATGTGAATGGATTCTAGTAGCTTTCTGATCTTGTAGTGGGTGTGATTACTGGTGAGTCTATTGATGCTGTTCCATAGGATGTTGTGGTCTGGGTGAGCTTGGGTGTGGTCAGAGATGGCGGATTTGGAGTCTTTCTTCTTTACAGAGGATTGATGTTCTTTGATTCTTACAGGGAGGGGTCTTGAGGTTTCACCGATGTACGAGTCTCCACAGTCACACTTTATGTGGTAAACTGTGCCTGAAGGGTCTTCTTTAGTTGTGGGGGTTGGTCTGCCATTGGCTCTTAGGATGTTCTGTATAGTAGTACCTCTCTGTTTAACATTTTTTCGTTTCTTTTTAGTCCAGACAAAAACGTTTCCTTCGTCAGTCTGAAGCACGAGAGTTTTTAATGATTTTTCTGAAGCAATATGAGTTTTTCAAAAAGTCCCACAAGATCAACACCTAAGTCAGCAAAGTCAACGAATTTGACAACCCGATCAGTTCACACCGTTCCTATTGTTTAGGACGAAAACACTGCAGACTGAAGGCCCAAAACACTGTGATACCCGTATCCAAACAATCACCATCAAATATGGGAGTATGAAAGCATAAAAGAAGTAAGTACTTAGGCAACTATTTCATCTGCAATAAGAAACAAACACTTTTGTGAAAATTGCAGCCACTAAGTGCACCGTGTTAATGTTGCTTTCCCATCCTAACGAGGTACCCATGCACACCTGGGTGGTCTGGGATACATAGTCACAGTACTGTGTCCAAGTTTACTGCACGTTGCTTTACCCGCAACTAGGTATTTGCACGTATTCATGTGGCCACCATCTGGTTATTTACCAACGGATTCGTGGGTTCTTTTAAGTGCACAGGTTTGTGTACTGTACACTAGGGGTTGTGCAAACACTGAAAGAATCTGCACACAAAGTTTTTACACCCGGTCACAGGTGAGCTCGATCCCGTTTTGGATGTGGTGGCGTTATGATCTCGGGTGGGATAACAGCAGCAGCAGGACGCCAATGTCTGCAATGGAGGGGAACATGAATTATGGAGGCACCGAGGGGAGATTTTGCAAATGGCAGCATTAATTGTTTTGCAACAGAACGGCCATGGAGTGACGATTCAACAGGATAAAGTTGTTCGAGTTATACAGCAGTTGCTTCATCAGAACAATGTTCGCGTGTTACCGCAAGATCCAGTCACACTTCTCGGACGAAATGGAGAGACGTTTACGACGTCATCCGAATCCTCGCACCCAGCAGGAACTCCACAAATTCTTCCTCGGATATGGAATGGTCTTTCCCAGGTCTGTTTTATAACCGACTGCTTCTTCAGTTGATCAATGGCTTTGTCAGTGGCAATGCCTGACATTTTGACGCCCTTGTTCTTAACGTTTAGTGAACAAAGACTCACTGGCATTGTGACTGACTGAGAGTTACTTGTTAACAGACATTTCTCATCTAAAGGCGATATTGTTTCCATCTATTTGGACCAAATATTTGATTGTAAGACAATTTGAGCATATATATGTTCATGTCATCTCTCATGTTGATGAACTATTTTCTTCCGCGATGTAGCTGGTTGTTGTGTGGCAGTGAGTGTAAACAGTATATGTGCTCAGTTTTAGTCTTGGATCAAAATCCCCCATGTTCATACAATTTGGTTGTCATTCTGTGAAGGTCCATATTCCACTAAAGGCACACAAACTGAAATTGTTCAATTCATCTTTTACAACATCAGACAATGTATGAATCTTATTTTTTTCTAATTTATTTCCTCAGAAGATAAGGATATTTTATAGGATCCAATAAAACTGTGGTTGCATGAACAAGAAATCCTCGAGTGCAATCGACGTCAAAACATTTGACGTTGTCTTTCGATGTGATTTACAGTTATAAAAGACACATCCCTACATATAGTTATTGGTACGGGAAGATACGGGTTTGACTTCATCTCCAGCAACCCAGGCTTGTCGAAAGAGGCGACATGGTAGTCAGGCTCGCTGACTTGATTGACACATCGCATCCCAATTGCGTAGGTCAATGCTTATGCTGTTGATCACTGGATTGTGTGGTCCAGACTGGAGTATTCCCGTTAGTCGCCTCTTACGACAAGCATGGGTTTGCTGTAGACCAATTCTAACCCAGATGTTCACAGGTGATCAAGACACATATCATGGTGTCCCAGTGGTGTTGATCGATGCTCACTGGATTGCCTGTTCCAGAATTATTTACAGGCTGCTGTCATATAGCTGGGAAATTGCTGAGCAAGTAACAATAAAAAACATCACGATAACGGTAAAGAGACCATTGCATCATGCAAGTATGTGCGTAAAACATATACATATTTCATATTTTAAATATTTCACTTAACTCGATGGAAACGTAACTTGATAAAATGATGATGAAGATGGATTACTTTGGATAAATAACCGACTACAGTATTTCCCATAAACACGTTGACCCAACCAGTAATAACCCGTACGCCCCAGCAAAATAACTGTATTGTGGGCACAAAAATAGGTCATCACAGGTCTGGAAGTGTCGTATCTCACATTACAAGTATCTTTTCCCAGACAGATACCAGCAGGACATTCACATCTATGTGAAAGAAGACATCACGCCAAACTTCAGTGCCCAAATATTAATGGAATAGCATGGCAGGGATATGTACGTACCATCAATCCAATTTAGCGCACCGAATGTAAGCCGGCATAGGGAAGATGGAAATTACTGTCTTGAGGCCCAGTCGTTTTTGACTGATATCATGGCTGTCAATTTGAAAGTCTGAGAGTAACAAGAATGTTTTGTACATGTCTCTCTCGACATTAATGAAATGGTTTTAAGCAATTTTTTTGGACGATATGGTCTTCCCTCTAGTTATGTGACAAGGATTTGTTGTACTCTGCGGTCTGCAAATAATATAACAATAAGTGGGTGGTATTGGTTTATGCCACTTTCAACAATAATGGGGTACTTTTCATAATGTAACCATGTGGAAAATTAAACCCGGAACATAGTTGTGACGAGCGAATGCTTTAACATCTAAACTACCCACCGCTTCTGCTATACTTAGAATCAGTTATATCGTCTTATTATTCAAACTACTCACATACTTGGCAGTAATCTTAATGGCAATGTATTTGTATTTTAATTGTGGGTTACATCTGCCAAAAGTAGTCGTCCACTGCGGAATTATTATTCATATTGAAGAATGATGTTCTTATATAAATTTAGCGAAACAATTGGCAAAGCATAATAAATTATATATATATAGACGCACCGCAGGTATTCGTCATAGGACCCGTAAAGATCCTTCAGTAACCCATGCTTGTCGTAAGAGGCAACTAACGGTATCGGGTGGTCAGGCTCGCTGACTTGGTTGACACATGTCATTGTATCGATGCTCGTACTGTTGATCACTGGATGGTCTGGTCCAAACTCGATTATTTCCTGACCGCCGCCATATAGCTGGAATATTGCTGAGTGCGGCGTTAAACAACAAACCAACAACTAAATTCTTCCGAGGCGACCAGCTCGAGGCGTCATTCTGACTACGATGCAGCGATGTAGACGTGTTTGGATAAGTGACGAGTCACGTTTTGCCTCTCCGTACCAACTCAGGACGTCGTGTTAACGGATGTCGCGTTGAACGTTATGCTTGGAACTGCATACGTGTTTGGTGTCGGGAGTGTAAAGATGTGGTAGAACCAGTAGAACAAACTTGGTACACGTCCAGGGTAATTTAACGGCACAACGTTACACAATCCTTAGGCCTTCCCATTATGCAAATAGCAAACGCCTTTTTTCAACACAACAACGCCCGACCTCTCACGACAATACTGCCCACTTTTTTTAGGAACCACAACATCCAAATACTGTCATGCCCCAAAGGTCTCCAGATCTAAACTCCACCGAATATTTATGGGATGCCCTTGATCAACGTCTACGTTCACGTCAGCTACGGTCCTCCAACAGTTGACACAGGCACTACAGGAAGACTGGGTGAACATTCCCCAGGCCACAAGCCGTAATGTGATTGGTTCTATGGGGCGACGATGACAGGCAGTTCTGGACTCTCATGGGAGCCATACAGGATACAAGAGAACAGATGACCTTCACCTTGACATTCGATAGTTTCATGTGTGCCAAAACGAACATTGGACAGTAACAACAGACAATGTCCTGATTATTGTTAGAATACATGGCGGAATTGTCAATATGCAGCATCAGACTTTTGTACTTTTTACAAATGTTAATTATAAGTACTTATTAAACTGAAAAATGTCATTTGGGTGAAGACCAATGATTCAAGGACAAATGGGCTACCCTAAATGTGTTCTACTGACAGATGTAAACATACATCTTGCATTCCCCTCCTATCTATTCCGGGGCGGTGGGATAGCCTAGTGGTTAAGGTGTTCGCTCGTCACGCCGAAGACCCGGGTTCGATTCCCCACATGGGCACAATGTTTGAAGCACATTTTTGGTGTCCCCCGCCGAGATATTGCTAAAAGCGGCGTAAAACTAAACACACTCACTCACTCACTCCTAGCCTCTGTGCCCTACGTGAGCATAGAGAGACATATGTGAAAGCCTAGCAAATTCAATATGAAATAAAACGTGAATTTATATAAACGAAAAGACAAAGAAACTGGTATTATGAAAACATAATTTTTACTTGTCGTGATATATGACTGATATTTTACATTGTCATAACAATCAATAAACATGTTTCATTTTACTAACAGATATCAACATATCTGACTGAACCCTTGGAGAGGATACGTGGGTCATCTGATCAAAGAAGGGGCGATGGGGTAGCCCAGTGGTTAAAGCTTTCGCTCGCCTCGCGCCGAAGACCTGGGTTCGATTCCCCACATGGATACAATGTGTGAAGCCCATTTTTGGTGTCCACTGTCACGATATTGCTGGAATATTTCTAAAAGCGGCGTAAAACTAAACTTACTCGCTCTCATCAAAGACAATTTCAAAACACGGCTTCAACCCTGATTTGGAACTGCATACATGCTGCTGCTTTAATAGTGTATGATCACAACAGGGCTACAGAGACGCAGATGCATTAGGACTCAAGTCTAGTGTATCACGATGCATTAAGGGGAATGGACCATATTTTCTGGTCATGGAAAAGCTGAATAGCGTTATTTGTCCTGAGGTTTTAAATCAAGGTGTTCACAGAACGTACAGGTCGTTCTAAAAGTGATTGTAAAAGGGACTGAAAAACTGCAAGTCTTTTAATCCTAACCTAAAAATATTCCATTTGTTTAACTAACAAAAGCAGACTTTGAATATCATATTTCATATACATTCTGGTGTTTTTCACCAATTTAACAATGAACAAATTCCGTCAGAATTTATGTGTATGGTTTTATGTTTAAAAGTATACAAGATTCACATATTCAGTACGATTTTTAACTTTATCAACGAATATGAAAAAGCAATATAGATATTGACGATGATAAATTTATAATAAATTTACACGTCATACAATCTCTTCACTTCGCCTCCAATAACCAGTTAACAGAAACACAAGGTAGTTCACATCAGAGGTATATGTTTGCCAGTGAGTAATTAACTGTTCTCATGTTTATGCGGCAATAGCAGATTATCAGTCTAGTATATTACTGTAAACTGTTCTGAACATGTAAATATAATGTTCATCATTGCTTAGTTCCAGTGAACCATACGTAAAACTGATAAATGGTCTCTGTTTTACATTTAGATAACCGTTAACTTCATGTTAACAGATGATGATGACATATGCATGTTTAGTATTTCTGGTCAGATAGCATGGTTGTCTCATCTCGTGACATGACAAAGTCAATTTTTTCATAAGTGGCGAGGCCTCGAGCAAAAATATCATATTTGTCAGGTCACGAGATGAGATAAACATGAAAGACAAATATTCCATCTAAATGTATATTTTCATTGTGATAATCAACAGCTTTCTCAATCAACCATCATGCCATTTTGGCAGCTGGAAAGTGGTTCCGGCAAATGTGTTATTTTACTTGTGTTGAATAACATGCCACTTCAATAAAATATCGATTTAAACTTATCACACAAATAGAATATTATATCAATGAATACACAACAATTTGCTGTTTACAAAAACACAATTCAACAGAAGTTAAACAGCACCCGAGTCCGTTATCACAGATTAGCTGTTGTTGTATGATTTGTGTTTCGTTGGTTTGTTGTTTAACCCTGTACTCAGCAATATGACAGCTATAATCGAGTCTGGACCAGACAATCCAGTGATCAACATCATGAGCATCAATCTACGCAATTTTGGATATAATGACACGTTCACGTTAGTCACGTCTTACAAGTATGGACCACTGAAGACCCATTCTAACCCGGATCGTCACGGGTTTGTAGTGGTATGAAAGACTCGGATGTTCTTGAATTTCATTTAAGCAGTAAATGTCCAAGAGTCAAGCTGAGATGTAGTACATGTCTTTCCAACAGTCAAGCCGAGATGGATTAATGCAAGGAAAATGAAATATGCAGCATTATTAATTGGACCAGTGAAAAGGACCTAAACGACGTCTTCATTGTTTGATTGTCCGTATGGCCAAAGCAATATGAATGCGAAGGTGGTGAAAATACTTGTACACTTCAGTCTATTCTCGTGTTTGAGTCTGTTCGTCCTCAACCACTAATGGGGCAACAATACAAGGACTCATTAGGAGAGATTTGTCTGTAGTCAAAACGATCGATACACTATCAAAAGCGTTCAACCAGTGTCTGGGGATGGCGTATCGTACATTACATGACTGTCTTTCCAGTCCATACATACCAGCAGGACATTATCGCCAGTCTTTGTAAAAGGTCCAAATGTAACAAAGAGTTTCACGTATTTCAGTCTGCAAATTAATCCCCTGACAAGGTTCAGTTATATAGGTACCCGTAATCCCATTTGGTGCAGCAAGCATAAAGTTTAATTAGACATCGTGTGGCCTTGTCGTTTCAGATGCATTAGACACATCTCAGACAAGTAAACATATAAATCGATTTATTGTGACCTATTTTCAGGAGATAACCTAGATGGACGTACACATGTTGACCTATTCAGTATTTCCATGGCTCACTTAAGTGTCAGAGCTTGTTGTCAAGATGACCTCTTGTGACCTTAGGTGTTTAAAACCTGCACTTAATATGATTGAAACGAGTACATATACCCGCACTCTTATATCTGAATCAAATATCGTTCACTTGTTTGTCGTTAAAGGAATATTGTAGCGTATTAGGCTGATATGGACATTTGCAAAAAAGATTTACTTATTGTGTTGAATGGATGAATGTAGAGAAGTTGTTACCAAATTTAAGCCTCAACAGAAGCTATGTAATACCACGACACTGCATACAACTTTATTACACTGCCACATAATACAGGAGAACCCAGTCAGAAGCGAGGAGCCACATGTAAAAACTTACATAGTGTCTGTATCCTTAAGACAAACCTGAGTTGCTATATTAACAAACAGTAAACTTCATAATGAACACGTTTATAACGAAATGACAGATACAACAAACTCTTCTTTTTGTCCCAGGCACTTGATTTATATTTTAGTCGGTTACAATTAATTAACATTAGTGGTCCCGTTTGTAGTATAACTGTACTTTACTGCACGTAACAAAGTCTGAGTTTTCATACAAACACATTAATGGTTACGGGACTTCAATGAGTTGTCTAGGACAGGCAGATGGTCCTTCCTTAGGATTAGTAATACCTTCACATTTTAGCAAACACCTTTATTTGCTTCGGGGATATCTATCTACCAATATCGTCCACCAGTTATGACTAGTTACAAACGGACCCGTGAATCCGCGCGTTTGAATTTGTCTTGTCTTCTCGTAAGAGGCCACTAACGGGATCGGGTTCTCAGGCTCGCTGACTAGGTTGACATATGTCATCGTATGCCGATTGCGTAGATTGATGCTCACGTTGTTGATCACTGGATTGGCTGGTCCAGACTCGGTTATTCACAGCAGGTGCAAACTAGCTGGAATATTGCTAAGTAAGGCGTTAAACAACCAACAAACAAGCAAAGCAACAAACACGTTGACATTGGAAACATTTCATGCTGAAGATTCGTATCAGAAACGCTTTGTTGACTTGAACCTCTAGAAGGCTTTCTATTATTTCCCATTTCCATTTGATATTATCTCAACCCAATTCCTTCAACACTGGCAAAAGCGACACTTATACTCCACGTGGGTAGCGCTCCATCCAAGATGTATCTCTTATAAGCTCTTTTAGCACAGTTGCTAAATAGGGTTCTAATTGAGAAGTCTGGACCAATATTTGGACTGTTTGGAGTGAGCCAAGTGAACGGTTTTAAGGTCGTATAAAATGTTGATAAACGCAGTAACATCTCACAAACGTCCCGTACACCAGATCAGGAAATAAATGTTTTAGTCTGGACACGATAAATCTGATAAACCGGGCCTGTTGACAAGGAGTCAATATTTAAAGTTATGAACTTAATGTCCTGCGTTATAGAATATCACTTCACGACTTACTCTGACCAAGGGCATTAACAGCTCACATTTAACGGCTTCCGAATATTGGTAGATGTATAAATGACGTACAGGAGATACTCTAAGAAGTTGATCATGAGAGGGAAGATCCACACTTAAATTGTTGCATCTCATTTTTGTGAAAAGGGATATATATACATATGTTATAGTTATAGTGTTAACGTTTTCAAAACGGTGTTCAATGTCAAAAGCTTTCCATTGCGTTAGGTGAAGGGTACATTTCTTGCTACAATTTCGTTCACGTGACAGTCTCATGACTTTTCAGAAAATGTCGTCATTCTGATTTTAGAGTTAAAATGATTTCTTATAGCATTGCTTTTGTCCTTATGACAACGTTTTACCAAAAACAGAAAAGAACTAGTCTTCAAAATGGTTGTCCTGTTGTCAGCCATGTTAGATCGGACGTATGCACACAGTGTCACTATTACATACATACCAACATTTGTATAGCGCCGATATCCAGCTCAGTTGCTCAAAGGCGCTTTGATTGTTTTTTCCCTCGATCACTGGATGTCAATCTCAACGGCACGTCGTATTATCAATCTCAACTCCCTGGGGATCATACAACTATTCCAGATCGTATTATAATCGTAGAACTCGTAATGTTAGAAAAACAAAATGACATTGTTCAGGGTGTAGATGTTTACCACTTTCAAGAATCGTATGTCGACAGTCGCCATTCTCTGTTTAGAATTAAAACGATTTCTTGTGGCATTGCCTTTGTCCTCAAACCAAAGTTTTACCAAATTACTGTTGAACAGAAAAGAACTATTCTTCGAAATGGTTGTTATGTTGTCAGGTATGTGCGATCTGCCGTAACTTAGTATATTGTGAATTCGCCCAGTGTCACTACTCCATAACTGGCCGAGATTTTGTGTTGGTATCAGAATAGGTGAACACACACGTTGCTAGATTTGTCTGTTGCATATGCTTTTACAAGGTGAGACGGGTTTAAGACCGCTTTGAACAGTATGGGGGAAAATATCATAGAATGTGCATTGTTAGAAAAAACAAAGTGACATTGTTCAGGATGTACTTGTTTACCACTTTGGAGAATCGTATGAACACAGGAATGCTCGGATTCGAACCCATGTCTAGCTGATCCTGGGACGGGTAAGGAGTGAGTGAGTTGAGTTTTTCGCCGCACTCAGCAATATTCCTGCTATATGGCGGCGGTCTGTAAATACTAGTAATCGGACCTGGACCAGACAACCCAAGGATCAACAGGATGAACATCGATCTACGCAATTGGGATGCGATGACAGCGAGCGAGCCTGACCACCCAATCCCGCTAGTCGCCTCTTCCAACAAGCATGGGTTACTGAAGCTTCATTCTAACCCGGACCTTCACGGGTGGGGACGGATAAGGAACGTATTGCATGTTAACACAATACACAATGTACATGACTACACAGGCATATCGCTGTCACATTGCTCTATGTAGAATGATATTTTATATGGTCATATATTCGTATTATTTTATAGGAATATATACCAACACATAAACCACAGTGTGACACATATATTGCTCGTGTATAGGGAAACAGGGAATCATCAGACTTCGTTTATAGCTCTGATATTACCCCAGTGAGCAAAGTATATTTCGCCCAAGGCACGACTTTACCAAAGTTTTACCAACAAATCGCTCAAGTGAAATATTCCATCCAATTAGTGAAACATGATGTCTGATCTCTTTGAACCTGGAATACCTCTTCCCTTAAACATTCTGCAAAACATATCAATCCACAGTAGGGTTAGAGAACCGTCACGAACACCTCCTTGATCAGATGGCATGTGGATCTTCTCATAGGATCCCACGAGATATGATAGATAATAGTCAGTAAATAATACACTGAGACATATTTATTACATGTTATGACGGACGTTTACGGTCTAGTTAACACCTCTTTGCCTCACCAGTATTCATGAAACGCTTTATGGTAGTCCTCTTGGAGAAGACATTCCTTAATGTTCTTCATATGTCCCCGGAGCCGTGGCACGACCACGCTCTGGTTTCAAAAGTGTGCTTAAGATAAAATGTGACCTAGACGTTTTTTTATGCAGTCTGGAACTTATAACTGGGGCAAATAGTGCCATGTGTTTTGTTGATGGTGGGATGGGGAGGTGAAGAATGTAGGGGGCTGATGTCAAAATAAACAGCGAAGGAGGGGACCGCTAAAATTCATCACATCTACATGGGGCTGCATAAATAAATGACACAGTTCACTCAGCACTCTGATGGGTCAGACCACCACCACCACCACCACCCCCCCGACCCCAATGGGGCCTTATCACCACCCTCCAATTAATTAGATCTCACGACTAATCCTGCTGTGATTTCTCATGGCCCTTGTTTCTGTGTTAGGATACTTCAATTCTACGCTTAGTTACTCTTCGGAGGCCATCAGTCGATTGTTTCACTTGGCAATATTGTTACAGATTTGTTGGCGAAAATCAATTCTCGTAATGAATAATCATTAAAGACCTATGTTATATTGTTAATATTCAATGTTGCATTTCCCATTCATACATCATTTAAAGTGGTATATTGTTAGCTATCAATGTTCCAGTTGCATCTTCTATGCATTTACCGCCGTAGTAAGACAGTAAGACAGCTGAATGACCAAGGAAACATTACATACGTGTATGATAAGGCACTGTAAGGATACCTACATCTCATTCGCAAAGATTATCATTAATGGCTCTCCACACCTATCCATGATTTATCCATACATCCATCTACTTTGAATCTTTGTCTACCTGAGGCGCAAGGGACGTACTCAGATAATCTCTCCGTGGAGACCTCCTACGGAACCAGACGTTCTTTCATCATTCTTCTGACTCAAGTTTTTCCAGTTCCTCCTTATCAAAGACAAATTCCAACCAGGAATCTACAACACCGCTAGCGGCAAGCCAGAGAGTTTTCTTAATGTAGATCTGACCACTTTAAATAATTCATTTATACAGTATGCTTACAATTTAGCATGATCTGTTCTGGTCTCGAGCAGATAGTTTAACGTTTTTTAAATGTCAGAGATACTGTCGACTAGACCACAGTGTAGGTAGTAGAGACCTGCCGGTGCCATTGGCAAATAGACGGGCAATTATGTGTTGTTTCATCATGATTATATACAGACTGACCTCCTTCAACTGCAGTTTTTCTGTACTGTCACACAAATGACTTAACTGTATTCTTGAGTAAGTTAATGAGACATAATTTCGTTGCGACAATGTAATGTCATATATGAGGACCACGACACACACTATAAACAAAGATGAAAAAAGAATGCATTCATTAGATTTCAATATTTCAGTCAAAATTGACCTTCTTGTTGTCAGTACAGTATCATTGAGTTCAAATCTTAAAGCAAGCTAGCGCTACCCCACGACCTGAGGACACCCCATTACAGGTTATGCCAGAACGACCATTGCCCAACTTTCTTTTTTTTCTTTTATTATTCCAGCGTAATGGGTACAGACACATCGGTACGAACATGCATCAGCTTGTTGTACAAGCTTCATAACAAAGTTCAAGGAGATGGACATTGAAAAGTGTAACGAAGTAATTCTATGGCTGTACAGATATACAGTATTATATAAAACTGCTGTATAAAACCAGATATATTCTATCTCCGGCTGGTACAATCCGGTTCAAGATTGGCACAATGTTTGACAGAGAATGTAAACTTCAAGGTTGTATGCCAGTGATACATAAAATCATATATAGACAGACAATCTGACTGTTTGAGATGCAAAGTTCAAGAAAGGCACATATGGCTATAGGCTAATAGCAAACCAAAAGGCCAATAGTGTACACGATCAGATGTAATTTGTCAACTTAGAGATGTACAAGCATGTTTGAAAATACAATAATTGAACAGTGGCAGAAAGTCTGCAAGAAGAGTCACTCTATGACTATGAGCTAATAGGCAACCATATCAGGTGTGATTTATCTGAATGTAGATGTGTATACATATTGACCTGAAAAGTTGCAAAAAGGCATAGTGTTTGCACATGGAGGTAAGTATATAATTGTAAGCCAATAGTAAACACCATCAGATATAGTTTATCTGACTAAAAGTCTACAGGTTATGGATCCTAAGACCCAGAAGTGGTAAAAAAATTCTCAGAGAGAAGACAGTCAGTAGCTGTAGTCACAGTAAAATACAACAATCATACATAATTTCTCTGATTAAAATTGTACACGTGTGTTTGAGCAACAAAGTTCCGTGATTGTACATTGTTTACCTCGAGTAGTAACTGTGTCTGAAAGCCAATACTAAATAACATCTATATGTAATACATCTACTTAAAGTTTAAAACTATTTGTTAGTGGAGACCATTTTATTTCAAAGGCATTATATTTGTTGTTCTTACAAGCAATGAACCTTTCAATGGCACAAACTTGTCTGATGTTATTTATAACCTTATCCACTGATAGGGTGTTGCCCTTTAGACTGCATAGAAACATATGCCTTTTGCTCAGTAGGATTAGGTGATTCAGCAATTTATATTGGTCTGGATAACCAAAAAGGATTGCATTGGTATCCAGAGTTATACCCATATTAATGTGGGTATTGAGAAATAGTTCCAGAGTCACCCAAAAATGTTTTACATATTCACATTGAAGGAAAACATGAGCTAAGTCCTCCCGGTCAGTATTATAAAAAGTGCAGATATCATCGTTTACTAGGTTCATAACCTTTAGTTCCCTCTTAGTGTAAACTATGCGGCGAAGAAATTGAAATTGAAATTCTAAAAGTTTTACGTCTTTTGTACAACCCCTATACTGGAGAAATATATATTTCCAGTTTGGAGCGTCAAGATTAAAGTTTTCCTGCCATTTTTTTACATACTGTGGGGCACGTATCACAGGTTATGATATTATCATAAAAATATCTGGAGCCCTTTCCAGGCTTAAGCAAATCGAGTAAACTGTTTCCAATTGTCAGGTTAGATTTTATAATACACGTTTACTTGATGGCTGACTGGAACTTGACATTTAGCGATCAGAAAACAGCTTCAAGACGCTCATTTTTATTTGGCGACCTCTGATCCATGCAGTTTGCCAATCCTCGATTCAAAGTTTGAAAACTAAACAAGATGTAATTCTCGAATGTCTATCACATAAACGCCATACGTAATAGAAGGTGGCTGTGGCCTAGCTTATTAGTTAAAGCGTTCGCTCGTCACGATTAAGACCCGGGTTCGAAGAGATGGGTTTTTTTTTAGCAGATATTTATTATAGTTTCTTTCGATGATATGTTCCTGATTTCCTTTGGAAGAGAGTTCTACAGTTAAGGGCTGGCAAAGGAGAAGGCTCGGTCAGACAGATGGTTTGGAGATCTGTGTTGGGTGAGGAGAGAGTCAGAGCAGGATCGGAGACTTGGGAACCAGTGTAGAGACAGTAGTACTGAGGTGATACGGTCATGACCAGGAGTTTGGTCCATACACCTGGCAGCGGAATTATGGATTCTTTGTAGTTTCTGAAGTGATTTAGTGGAGAGGTTGGCATATAGGGAATTACAGTAGTCGGGTTTAGAAGTGGCAAGTGCATCAGAGGTTTACAGGTGTCAGTATCGAGATAGTGGCGGACTTTGCTGATATTATGTATGTAACATTACTGAATGATGCGTTAAGAGACAAGCAAACAATGACAAAAAGACAGGAGAAAAGAAATCATCAAATGTGTATCATGTTGAAGTTTGAGATGTTCAGCATTCGGTATGCTACGTGTTCACATTCTCCATGTTGGTTTGGAAACATATCCCTCTTACGTTCGTAATCACGAACGCCACTTCCTGTTTGGTCAGAGAGGTCATTCTGACTTTTAATGAGATGTCATCAGATATTTTCACAGTGGTAGCAAACACTACCGTTTAATTTCAAAGAGTGGTAAGTAAAGAGAGAAGGCAGATTGACATTCAATGAAAAGCAGTGGGGTAAGGTAAGAAAACTGAAAAAGGGTGTTGAATTCATATAATACAATCCTTCCCATAACCATCTGAGAAAAGCCTAGTCCATTGTACGATGACCTTGTTCAATCCACCATTGAGGAGATCATTCATTGTGTTCAATGACATATTTCAATCATTCAATCGTCGATTTCAATGTTTTTCTTTCCAAGCTTATAGGAATATTTGTCCGTTTTGCAAAAAATGACCAAATGGCTTAAACATTACTTAGACAAACATAATATTAGGGTTGATGTACAAATGTTTTCGATCTTCACCAAACAAGATGTACGGTTCTATTGATTTGAATAGCTTCATTCAGTTGTATTCATGAACTAAAATACACGTTCGCTTCTTTTCTGAAAGAAAACGCACCGAATCTTCCCAGTTAACGATTATATTTGATTCATAGCGAATAGTTTTGGTGATTAAAAACCCCCAGAAAATGTTTCTTTCGACGTTAGTAAATACACCTTTCCATTTAGTTTCATCTCTCAACGGTTCCCCTTTGCTGTCCATGACGCACCGAAGCACAAACTAAAGAACGTAGTGTCAAGAACGGTGCATAAAAAAAGAACATCTTTTGTATGTCTGGAGCTGTATTTCAAATGCTGGGAGTGTGTCATGTGAAGATATTTAAAGTCACAAAAACTGTTGGCCACAATGTCAAGATACCATGAAACGTTCTATAGATTAAATCCAGTGGTACATGTATAGCCTTGACAGTATTAAACTGGCTGTATTGAAAAGGAGACAAACTTTGATTTCTCAAAGATGCTAAATGCAATGAACTTCGAAGACCACATTCGCTATCAATATCATCAAAGCTCTCACCTTCCGGACGCTGACGGTATATCAGTACCAGGCTTTGTTTGTTTTGGTGTACAGATTTGGGGTCCAAACAAATCATTAAAGAAAACAAATTTCAATGTTGTAAAATCTTTTCGACATTAATCACCACTGGTGTCTCGACGGAAGATTTTTTAACTTTGTAAAATAATATATAAAACAATAAATCGTTTTAAATAGTGTTTTAAAATTTACTTAAAATTGTATTATTTGTCACAATTGACTTTTATGGATTCGTAAACCAAGTAGTTAAAATATATGGCCTAACGATTACCTTTTGACTGTCCCTTTCATTGTTTTCTAGGCATCATAGGATGTGATCGTGTCCTTGTGATCACCAGGCAGAACACACGATGTCACTATAACACCTTTTAACCGCTTTTCGGCGATATCTTACAAAACACTAAAGGACTGACTTGTGACCTCGAAAAAATGCTGAAACAAAATTAGTACTAAAAAAGTACTATTGGATGAATGTTCTCAAAACATATTAAGACAACTGTTCACAAATCTCCATTATAATACGTTCTCCGACACCATCATCATCGCCACCACCACTTACATGGACAACATCACCAACAAAATGACAAACACAAACACCATCGCCATTATTGTCAGTGACACCTACACCTACACCAAGGCAAACGCTGTCTCCAGTACCAGTACCAGCACCAGCACCAGCACCAGCACTAACGCCAGCATCAACGTTAATGACAACACCATCACAAAACACCCACGCCAATACCACTACCGACAGAATCATCAGTATGCCTTGCAATGAAGGATTTCAACCAGCACGACCTTTCTGAGAAATGTATATGGTGACCTACTGCTGTTCATGGAGCCATTCATTCACAAAGTACCCGGTCAAACATAAGGATGGACTGTTGATGGACCGTTTTATTCATCAAATTGAAAACGTGCAGACATACTAACGAAACAACTCATAAATCAAAGGAGTGTTTTCAATCATCCATTCGGGCTCATAATGTCTTACCCATACCATCGAGTCAAGCATATTTGTAAGGGCAAGGGAACAGGGTGTCGCTGTACAACACAGCTTTAGGGCTACAACTGTCGCAAGGCTATGTGAAGGTATGGGAGTTACGATCACACTATGTATAACGACACCCATGTAAGAAACCCGCACAACATAAAACACATATCTAACACACACATAGAACTGTCAGTCTAAACACGAATTTTACATTCGACCACAGTGATAGTTTAAGTATAAAAACACATCTCAAATGTAGCAAATGTTTTTCCCTGTTTATTTCCATTGGACCGTCATATTGCCCAAGCGAAATATCTCTTCCAATCAATAAACCGTGTGACCTTGTAAACATTAACTGGCATTTCCCTTACACATTCTGAACAATTAAAAATATGCCAGTCTGCGTTTTGCGTCGAGCTGAGACGTCAAGGTCTCCTGCAACAGAAGGCTCATAGATCTAAGTGTCAGCCATTACAGCCAACATGCCTATGACTGACCTTATAGCGAGCTGACTTGTGAAGTCACCTGAACGATTTACGACCCTACGTGTCATGGTGACATTTGTCACTGTGTTTAATATGTCTCCAGAGACTTATGTCTTCCCAGTGGGTGGCGTCATATTTCTTGTCCGTTATTTTAGTACTCAAAGAATTTATTTGCATGGCTACAATGTGTTAGCTTCTGGGGATGATTTATTTTACAAACTGTACATCATGAAATAGGATTCGAGAGTGTATTGTTTGTGAAAAAGAGTGGTCTTTGCTTGCATTAACTGAGCTTTGTAATAATTTTGAAAAAGATTAACATGAGACATAACTTCTATTCCCGTGATGTGGTTCTGACAAGCATGTGCTTGAAAACGGTATAACAATCTATACCGAACGTCGCCATTGTTAAAATGAAGAAGTTTGGTTTTTCTATAATGTTTTTATTTTCCCCAAGGGTTCATCATTAAAACACCAATTAACATTATTTTTAATTGCAATGAACTTTTCCACATTGAAAATTTCTCTCAAAACAAACATGAACTTTTGAAGTTTGGAATATGTTGGCTAATCCCACATAAATTGATATACTTTTTGGCAGTTAGGATAATATGGTTTAATAATCTCTGTATAACCAAACAAGATGTTTTGTTATTTTAGTTGTGTTCTCAATATGATCATTCATCCAAACTTCAAGTTCATTCCAGAATGTTTCAGTTTCTCTACATTCCCAATAAACATGACAAATATTCTCATTCAGCTAATTACAAAAACAGCAAACAGAATTGTCAACAAGTTTCATTTTATATAGTTCAGTTTTAGTGTAGATAATACCATGTAAAAACTTGTATTGGAAATCAAGTAGTTTGACATCTTTCAAACCATTTCTATAAGTCATAAAATTCTGATTCCAATCAAAAGTAACATTCGCGAAAGATTCTTGCCATTTAAGATTTATTTTAGGTAAATCTTCATCGGAAATCATGGCGTCATGAAAAATTCTAGAGCCTTTGCATGATTTCAATAAAGTCAAATGACTCTCAGTTATGAGTAAATAAAAAATCTGGGATATTTCTAGAGTGTCTAATTGTGTATTTCCAAGAATCAGGTAGTATATTCAAAACATGCAAATTGTCCAGGTATGTGCCTTTAATGACATACATTTCCTTCAACTTATCAAAGGATAAAAAAAACACAGTTTTGTCACACAGGACCTTAATTGTAAGAAAGCCTTTACTTTCCCAGTTTTTATTGTAATGTGTTGGGTTTTTGTAATTATGGTTAAACCATAAGCGTTGGGCTAGGATTTCATAAATATTATCAGAACTCACATGAATATTTTTTACAATATTTGTTCCAAGCTTTCAAAACATCCTTCCAATAAAGGTTATCGATGTGAGTTACTTGATCAACATTTGCACCAGATTTTAAAATGACATCAAAAAGAATATTACAGGGATTTTTAACTGTTGTTTTTCTACAATATGATCTCAGGTTAGCTAGTTTCAAAGCTTCACAAAAAGTTACAGTGTCAACCATCCTTAAACCACCATTTTTGTATACTCTTTTCAAATTGTTCCTTTTGATTTTATCAGGTTTGTCATTCCATATGAATTTGGAAAAGATATTCTCCAATGAAGTAATGAAGTCTTTAGGAGGATTAGGCAGAGTATTGAATATATGAACAAGTTTTGAGAAAGTCAAAGTTTTTATGACAGTTATTTTACCAATCAGTGTCAAGTGTCTTTTCCTCCATTGTGAAAGCAATCTATTTATCTCATCTAGTCTTTTCTTGCATTGATTACCCACAAGCTGTTAAGATCTGTGTGGAATTTAATTCCCAAGACTTCAAACACACCTTTTTGCCATTCTATCTTAATGTCCCCACATAGTATATCCATACTACTTCTCTTTGAGCCAATCCATATTACTTTTGTCTCATGAATGTTTATTTTAAGTCCTAAAAATAAAATAAAGAAGTTGAACATCCATAAAGTTTTGTCATCTCTATACCACCAACTTCTAGAATGCCATTTAAACAAATCATATGCTTGAAAACAGTATAAGAATCTATACCGAACGTCGCCATTGTTAAAATATAGAACTTGATCATCTATGAAGTTTTGGCATCTCTTTACCACCAACGTCCAGAATGCCACTCAAGCAAATCAGAACGAGAGACCCTTGCTGGAATCTGTTTGTTTACAGGAACGACGCTGATGTGAAACAAGGTTGCTAGACTAAGAATGATTGCATTGTGTCTGTATGCGAAGGTGTTATGTTACTGACGCGTGTATACATGAGGGCAAGGAGATTGAATATCAACCCTGAAATTACTCAGAATGTTGGATCTATTGACATTTACCTAAAATGCATTAGGGTGATATACTTCGATAGATATATGTACATATCAATCACTAACAGTGGCTGCTTCCTCTACATGGACATGTAAAATGATTTTTGTGAAAGAAAACAGTTGTAACAAGGCGTGAGTCAGGCAAAAACTGTCTTGGCAAAGTGAGGACTTTGGTGCTTCATTTCATATTTTGAGCCAAAGAACAGACTCACTCAATAAAGATTATATCATCAAGCCTGTCGAGGGCACGATGTATTTTCTCTTTTTCAAAAGTGATGATAAGTAATTGGTTTTCTACATCACCATTATCATCATCCACACAAAAACACTCGCAAAAACAAACCTATACTCAAAAACACACAAAGCACCCACACATATAGAATATCAAATGGTCTGCCTTAAGGACAATTGTGAGTATGGCTATATATTATACAACGTGGAGGGTGGATTATAAAAGTGTGAACGAGTCGTGTCGTCTCGCCATTATCCATATCTCACAAGGTGTCCCATCGAGACCATATATCTGACCCGAATCTGCAACCAGACTCATCCCTCTGCTCCTCTGGACTCCTATGCACCAATATAGACTGACAATGGTCGAATTCTCGTTGGCTGTGATTGGACACTAAACGCGGCATTCATTGGCCCTCGGTTTGAAATTAGAAAACAAATAAGGAGCACTTGTTGTTTGAGGAGGGAAATTGCTCTCAACAAATTCAACACGATCACAGCTGTCTTCTATATTTTTAAGTCCACCACAAAGATAGGAATTCATTTTTATATATGTCCATATTTGTATTTTAGGACGCTTGCATATATTTACATTCGTAATTAAGGACGCAACATGTTTTGACAGTTCGAGTCTTGGCTCAATACACATAGGTTGCTGTTCAAACCAACAATGGAACAGATTTACTCAACAGCAAGCTGCTAGTGAGCTTGCGAGAAACGCTATACTATTTTGCAGTGTTTGGATGTGGAGAGGGGTGATCTTCAAACATGTAGAGGTGGACTGGACTGCCTTCGAGCATTTCTGCACTTAGATATTCATGCTGACACGTGTCAACCAAGTCAGCGAGACATACCTCATGTTAGTCGCCTCTTACCACAAGCACGGGTTACTGAAGACCAATTCTAACCCGAATCTTCACTGGTTTGTAGTGGTATGAAAGACTCGGATGTTCTTGAATTTCTTTTAAGTAGTACATGTCCAAGAGTCAAGCTGAGATGTAGTACATGTCTTTCCAACAGTCAAGCCGAGATGGATTAATGTAGCCTTGGAAAATGAAATATGCAGCATTATAAATTGAACCAGTGAAAAGGACCTAAATGACACCTTCATTGTCTGTCTGTTATGAATGGTGGTAGATGGTGAGAATACTTATACACTTCAATCTATTCTCGTGTTTGAGTTTGTTCGACCTCAACCACTAATGGGGCAACAATACAAGGACTCATATGTGGTACATGTCTTTCCAAGAGTCGAGCCGAGATGGATTAATGCAACCATACGCAGCCTTATAAATTGAAGCAGTGAAAAGGACCCAAAGGACGTCTTCATTGTTTGATTGTCCGTATGGCCAGAGCAATATGAATGCGTGGGTGGTGAGAATACTTGTACAATTAAACCCATTCTCGTGTTTGAGTCTGTTGGACCACAACCAATAATGGGGCAACAATGCAAGAACAAGAGATTTTTCTGTAGTCAAAACGATCGGTACACTATCAAAAGCGTTCAACCAATGTCTGGGGCTGGCGTATCTTACATTAGGTGACAGTCTTTCTAGTCCATACATACCAGCAGATTTTCACGTATTTCAGTCTGCAATTAATCCCCTAACAAGGTACAGTTCTATAGGTACCTGTAATCCTATTTGGTGCAAATTGTATCAGCAAGCATATAGCTTGATTAGACGTGTGGACATGTTGTTTCAGATGCATTAGACTCATCTCAGACGAGTAAACATATAAGATCGATGTTTGGTGACTGATTTTCATGAGATAACCTAGATGGACGTACACATGTCTTTCTATGGCTCACTGAAGTGTCAAAGCTTGTTGTCACGATAACCCTCTTGTAACATCAGGTGTTTATAATTTGTACCTAATATGATTGAAACGAACATATAACCTCTTATATCTGAATCAAATATCTTTCACTTACTTGTAGTTAAAAATATTTTAGTGTGTAGGCTGATATGGGCATTTTCATTAAAACCTACTGTAGAGAACAACATTTAGGCATCAATAGACGTTGAATGTTGAATGTTAACAGAAACTATGTAATACCACAACACTGCATAAAATTTTATTACACTGCCATATAATATTGGAGATGACCGAAGAATCCAGGCAGAGGCGTGAAGCCATATGTGAAACTTATATAGTGTCTGTGTCGTTAAGACATATCTGAGCTGCTGTATTAACATACAGTAAACGTCATAACGAACAGGTTTATAACGAAATGACAGATACAACAAACTCTTCCTTTTGTCCCAGGCACTGCTTTATATTTTAGTCGGTTACAATGAATAAAATTAGTGGTCCCGTTTGTAGTATAACCGTACTTTACTTAAGACATTCTGAGCTTTCATACAAACACATTAATGGTTACGGGACTTCAGTGAATTTTCTAGGAAAGACAGATGGTCTTTCCTGAGGATTAGTAATACCATCACATTTTAGCAAACACCTTTGTTTCTCGGATACCCATCTACCAATATCGTCCGCAAGTTATGATTAGTTACAAACGGACCCGTGAAGCAGCTGGTTAGAATTGGTCTTGTCGTTAGAGGCGACTGTCAGGAGCAGCTGGTCAGGCTCGCTCAATACGTTGACACATGTCATCGTATCCCGATTGCGAAGATCCATGCTCATGTTCTTCATCACTGGGGGCGGTGGGGTAGCCTAGTGGTTAAAGCGTTGGCTCGTCACGCCGAAGACCCGGGTTCGATTCCCACATGGGCACAATGTGTTAAGCCCATTTCTGGTGTCCCCCCGCCGTGATATTGCTGGAATATTGCTAAAAGCGGCGTAAAACTAAACTCAGTCAGTCAGTCAGTCAGTTCTTGATCACTGGGTGGCCTGGTCCAGACTTGATTATTCAAAGCAGCCGCAAAATAGCTGGAATGTTGCTGAGTGCGGCGTTAAGAAACAAGCAAAGTTACAAACGGAAACATGTTGTGACGAAATGTTGTATTTCATGTTGAAGATTCGTATCCCAAACGTTTTGTTGACTTGAACCTCAAGAAGGCTTTGTATTAATTCCCATTTCCATTTAATTTGATATCTCCCCAATTCCCTCAACACTGGCAAAAGCGACACCTATACTCGACGTGGGTAACGTTGCATCCGAGAAGTATCTCCTATAAGCTCTTTTAGCACAGTTGCTAAATAGGGAATAGTTGCTATAACTGAGAAGTCTGGACCAATATTTGAACTGGTTGGAGTTAGCCATGTGAACGGTTGTAAGGTCGTATAAACTGTTGACAAACGCATTAACATCTCTCAAACGTCCCGTAGACCAAATCAGGAAAGAAATGTTTTAGTCTGGACACGATAAATCTGATAAACGGGGGATGTTGACAAGGAGTCAATATTTCAAGTTATGAACTTAATGTCCCGCGTTATAGAATATCACTTACCGACTTACTGGACCAAGGGCATTAACAGCTCGCATTTAACTGCTTCCGAATATTGGTAGATGTATAAATGACGTACAGGAGATACTCTAGAAGTTGATCATGAGAAGGAAGATCCACACTTAAACTGTTACATCTCCTGTTTGTGAAAAGGGACATTTATACATATATCATATTTATAGTGTTAACGTTTTTAAAACAGTGTTCAATGTCAAAAGCTTTCCATTGCGTTAGGCGAAACGGTACATTTCTTGCTACAATTTCGTGCACGTGACAATCTCATGACTTTTCAGAAAATGTCGTCATTCTGATTTTAGAGTTACAATGAGTTCTTATAGCATTGCTTTTGTCCTCATGCCAACGTTTTACCAAAACCAGAAAAGAACTAGTCTTCAAAATGGTTGTCCTGTTGTCAGCCATGTTAGATCGGATGTATGCATACAGTGTCACTATTCCACAACTGGTCGAGATTTTGCGTTGGTAACAGAATACGCCAGGTGAACACAATTGTTGTCCGATTTGTTTGTTGCTTTATAGTTTAAGACCGCTTTGAACAGTAATGGGAAATATCGTAGAATTCGTAATGTTAGAAAAAACAAAATGACATTGTTTAGGGTGTAGATGTTTACCACTTTGAAGAATCGTATGAACACAGGAATGTTCGGATTCGAACCCATGTTTAGCTGATCCTTGCAATTGGATGGATAAGGAACGCAATGTTACATAGCGTATTGCCTGTTAATACAATACACAATGTACATGCCCACACAGGCATGTCGTGGGCCACATTGCTCTATGCAGAATGGTCATATATGGTCATATTTTCCTATATTTTTATATGGTCATATATTCGTATTATTTTATAGGAATATATACCAACACATAAACCACAGTGTGGCCAGACACATATATTGCTCGTGTACTGGGTCATAGGGAAACAGGGAATCATCAGACTTCGTTTATGGCTCTGATATGACACCAGTGAGCAAAATATATTCCGCCCAAAGCACGACTATCTCACGTTTTAAAAACAAATCGCTCAAGTGAATTATTCCAGTCAATTAGTGAAACATGATGTCTGATCTCTTTGCTGGAATACTTCTTTCCTTTTAACATTCAGCAAAACATATCAATCCACAGTAGGGTTAGACAACCGTCACGAGGACCTCCTTGATTAGATGGCTTGTGGATCTTCTCATAGGATCCCACTAGATCTGATAGATAATAGTCAGTAAATAATACACTGAGACATATTTATTGCATGGCGTACGTTTACGGTCTAGTTAACACCTCTTTGCCTCACCAGTATTCATGAAACGCTTTATGGTAGTCCTCTTGGAGAAGACATTTCCTTAATGTTCTTCATATGTCCCCGGAGCCGTGGCAAGAGGAGACGCTCTGGTTTCAAAAGTGTGCTTAAGATAATAAGTGACCTCGACGTTTTTGATGCAGTCTGGAACTCAAATCTGGGGTAAATAGTACCACGTGTTTGGATGATGGTGGGATGGGAGGGTGAAGGGTGTGTGTATGTGGGGGGGGGGACGCCAAAATGAACAGCGAAGGAGGGGACCGCTAAAAGTTATCGCATCTACATGGGGCTGCATAAATAAATGATACAGTGCACTCAGAACTCTGCTGGGTCCAATTTCAACCTTAGAGACCATATCACCACCCTCGAATCAATCAAATCCTCCTGTGATTTCTCATGGCCCTTGTTTTTGTGTTAGGTTACTTCAGTGCTACCCTTGGTGTCGATTGCCATGAGTCGATTGTTTCATTTGACCGTTTTAAAAAAGATCTGTTGGAAAAAAATAGTTCAAGTAAAGAAATTTTCATTAAATACCTAGGTTATATTGTTAATTTTGAATGTTGCATTTTCCATGCATGCATCATTCAAAGTGGTATCTCAAATTGTTTTCCATTAATGTTCCAGTTAGATGGTCTATGCATGGATCTTTTAAAGTAACATATATTATGTTGTTAGCTATACATGTTCCTGTTTCATGATCTATGCATTTACCGCCATGTTATAATTAATTTCGTAATACTGAGCGATCAAAACATCCTGTACGCGTGTTATTTCAATTCTTATAAATCCATAATTCGCATGCGCACCAACATAAATTAACAACAAACCAGTTGTTGTTACCCTGGCTTCACGTAACCCCCATGCCATTAAGCAAGTCTCTTCTGCAACACATGTTTCAAATGAACAGTGCATCATGGGCCTATGGCCTACATACTTCAAGCAAATAAAACTACTTCAACTAGTCCTTTTTCTACAGTTACCCTAGTTTGTGAGACACCAATGTTTGGATTATCAATACATGCATTTTGCTTTTCACATCTGACTTTCCAAGGTCGTGGCTAACGGTTTTGAACAGCTATTCATGCAGCTGAAAGTCATTATGAAACAGTCAATATATCACTTCCAGTATTATGGATATTCCATGAAGGAAGTCGTGATGAATTACAAACACTAATGTGAAATAAACGTGACAAACTATTGCCATGTACACCACGCACAATAATAACTTCGTTTAATGAATAGTGCAAAAAGACATCATATCTCTGCCCTACCATAGTTTAAAGTCGGGGAAAAGTGCGTGGAGTAGCTGCATAGGGTTGTTGTCCGCATTTATCATAGTACATAAACATATCATAGGCTTTCTTATGTTTTTTATCACACATTCAAATTTCTTGCAAGCAATAAAGTGAACAGTTTCAATCTCTTCAAATCTGTTTATACTCCACATCTCAGAGCTATATACTAAAATGGGTTGTATTTGTGTGTGGAATGTCTGAAAAACACGGATCGTTCTACAATTATTATTGCATATTTACATAGCGCACATATCCACGCACAAGGCTATGCTCAAGGCGCTGGTATTTTTTTCCCTCGACCATTGGATGTCAATCTCAACGGCACATCTTATTATCAATCTCAGCTCCCTTGGGATCATATAACTCTTGCTGCCACAAGGCGCACCGAGTTATTGCGGCTTTTCCATCCTTACGAGGTACCCATTCACAGCTGGGTGGACTGGGACACATAGTCACAGTACTTTGTCCAAGTTTACTGCACATTGCTGTACCCGCAACTAGGTGTTTTCACGTATTCATGTGGCCACCATCTGGTCATATACTAACGGATTCGTAGGTTCTTTTAAGTGCACAGGGTTACTATGTTTATACAAATAACGGACAGCTTACAACAGTACGCGTTTTCGTTTAATGACCGATCTTGCATCCATCTATTCATGTTACCTGTAGATGAAAAGATTACTCCTATATATGTGTATGAATCAACAGTTAAGACCTTGTTACTTTATGTAATCATTTTTCGTTTCTCTTCTGAATACCACAATATTTGTATTGTCCAGACTTACTGTTAGACCCCGTGTATCTGCATATGATTCTAAAGTATTAAGTCATTTCGGTAACCCAGATAATCCATCTGATGCAAGTATAACATCATCTTAAAACAATAACAATATTTCTGTTAATATTTCCGGGAATAATTTACCCAAAGTTTACAATTATCTACAATGTTCAGAAATAATTCATTGATAAACAATGAATATAGCAGGGCGTAATACACAGGCTTGTTTTAAACCATCATGGCACTCAAATATTCACAACACACATCATTACTGCAACTCACACATGTTTTCACCCTCGTATACATGGCCTACGGGTCGTTTTCATGCTAAAGAAACGTGCGTACAAACAATGGTAGAATGCCTTAAGTTTCTAAACTCAACTAAAACAACGTAACGGGGTTGTTGTTGTTTTGTTGTTGTTGTTTTGTTTTTTTGGGGTTTTTTTGCTTTCAATATATTTTAATTATTTTTGTACAAGTGCATTTAAAGGGAAAACATGATCCACTGTAGAACATCCCTGTCGAAGCCTGCTTTGGTTTCTGACACTTTGTCTTTAACGTTTGCCCAGTTAGAAGTCATTTATTTAAGAATCAATATATCCGAACAATATCACTGAAATATTAAGGCTTAAAAACAATATTCAGTACCACCAGTGTACGTTAAATAGCCATTCGTTGGTATTATTGATTTACATTGCATATGAATCTATAACATGACACATCCTTATACATCTTCTTTTTGATGGCGATCATGAAGATCCAATATACTTTATTGCTGGTATCTATATCTTTAATAGTACATTTGTCACGCGTTCGTGTTAATGATAAAATTATATATATGCCACGACACAATGTCAGTTGCTTTCTTGGCACTATGATCGATGGCCACAGACGCTGGCCTACCAACACCTTCCACATTAGCCGTCTAACGTCACGTGGAACTACATGGCCTTTTCCTATCAACTTTAGTTCCTCACCGAGATGGCCCTGATAGCCTTAAAGAACCACAACCTCTAAATTGTAAAAAGGAAAAACAGTATACTTGTGTCCATGCAGGATGCAGTATGACCTGAAATTGCTTTCTTCTTTGTGAATAGTACGACATTGAGTGTTTAACTTACACTCAACTAACTTGACTGATTAAGCTTGGTTAAACGCCGCTATTAACTAACAGGGGATAATTATATAACTGTAAACGGGCACCGTAAGGATACCTACATCTCATTCGCAAAGATTAAGATAAATGGCTCTTCACACCTATCCATGATCTGTCCGTACATCCATCTACTTTGAATCTTTGTCTACCTGAGGGGCAAGGAACGTACTCTCTGTGGAGACCTCCTAAGGAACCAGACGTTCTTTCATCTTTCTTCTCAGTCAGGTTTTTCCAGTTCCTCCTTATCAAAGACAAATTCCGACAAGGAATCTACAACACTGCTAGCGGCAAGCCAGGGAGTTTTCTTAATGTAGATCTGACCACTTTAAATAATTCATTTAAACAGTTTGCTTACAATTTAGCATGATCTGTTCTGGTCTCGTGCAGAAAAGAAATAACGTTCTTTAAATGTCAGAGACACTGTCGACTAGACCACATTGTAGGTAATATATGATAACCAAATTCCCTTCCGTCGGCCTTTTGTAAAATAGACCTGCCGGTGCCATAGGAAAATAGAGGGGCAATTATGTGTTGTTTTATCTTGACTATATACAGACTGACCTCCTTTCAACTGTAGCTTTTCTGTACTGACACACAAAGGACTTAACCGTATTCCATTTTCTTGAGTAAGTTAATGAGACATAATTTCATTGCAACAATGTCATGTCATATATAAAGACCGCTACTCTCTACACATAGGTAAAACACAGAAAGGTATGCATTGCTATTTGTTGGCTACATCCTGTTATGACTAAATTTGAGAATAATACGGAATTCGTTAGGTTTCAACATTTCAGACAAAACTGACCTTCTTGTTGCCAGTACAGTATAATTAAATTCAAATCTTAGAGTTAGCAAACGCCAGACCAATCGATTATGTATAGACCGCCGTCATGTGGATAGAACGCTACTGAATGTTGTGTCAAGAGACAAACGAACAATGACAAAAGGACGGGCTTGAAGAAATTATTTTCCGTTTCAAATTTGTATCATGTAGAAGTTGGAGATGTCCAGCATTCGGTATGCTACCTGTTCACTTTTTCGAAGTTGATTTGAAAACAAATCCCATTTACTTTCGTGGTCTCGAATGCCACAATCTAATTAGTCAGATAGAAGGTCATTCTGACTTCTAATGGGATGTTGTCAGATGTTTGTACAGCGGTAGCAAACCCTACCGTTTGATTTCAAAGCGTGGTAAGTGAAGATAGGAGGCAGAATAAGACACAAAGAAAAGCATTTAGGATAGGAAAACAAGAAACAGATTGTTTAATATATCAAATCTTCTGTTCTCATAAATAAAACACTTCCCATAACCATTTGAGAAAAGCCTAGTCCATTGTACGATGACCTCATTCAATCTACTTATAGAAGAATGACAAGGTCCAATCATTTATTGTGTTCAATGACATTTTTCAATCATCGTATTTTAATGTTCTTTCCAAAATTTTAGCAAGGTTTGGCCGTTTGGCAAAAAATAACCAATAGCCAAAACATAATTTAGACAAACATAAAATTAGGGTTGATGTGGTAATGTTTTCGATCTTCACCAGACATAAAGATGTATGACTCTATTGCTTTGAATAGCTTCATTCAGCTGTATTCATGAACTAAAATACACGTTCGCTTCCTTTCTGAAAGAAAACGCACCAAGTCTCCCCGTTTAACGATTATATTTGATTCCTAGCCAAATAGTTGTGGTGATTTAGATAACCAGATAATGTTTTTTCACGTTAGTAAATGCACCTTTCCATTTATTTTCATCTCTCAACGTTTCCCCTTTGCTGTCCATGACGCACCAAAGCACACACTCAACACGTGTCAAGAACGATGCATAAAGAAACATCTTTTGTATGTCTGGAGCTGTATTTCAAATTCTGGGAGTGTGTCACTGAAGGTGTTTAAAGTTACAAGATCTGTAGGCCACAACGTCAACATACCATGAAATGTTCTAAAGATTAATTCCAGTGCTACACGTATAGCCCTGACAGTATTAAACTGGCTGTATTGGAAAGGAGACAAAGTTGGCGATGCTAAATGCAATGAACTTCGATATTAATATCAACACATAGCTATCGCCTTCCGGACACTGACGGTATATCAGTACAACGTTTTGTTTGTATTGGTGTACAGATTTGGGGTCCAAAAAGTTCAGATCAATTGGAAGAAACATATCATTAAAAAAAATCAAATTTCAGTGTTGTAAATACTTCTCGACATTTATCACCACTCGTGACTTGAAGATTTTAAAACTTTTTAAAATAATATATAAAATAATAAATCCGTTTAAAAATACTATCTTAAAATTTTGATTTATTCAATAATGTATTATTTGTCACAATTCACTTTTATGGGTTCGTAAACCAAGTACATGTAGTTACACTGTATGGCCTAATGATGAACTTTTGACTACCCCTATAATTGTTTACTTAGCATCATAGGATGTGATCGAGTCCTTGTGATCAGTCTGTAGAACACACGTTGTTCCTATAACACCTTTTAACCATGTATCGGAGATATCTTACTTAACACAAAAGGACTGACAAGTGTCACCGAAAATCCTGAAACAGAAATGAAAGTACCATAGGATGTATGTTCTCAAAACAAAATACAAACGTTGACAAATCTCCATTATAATACCTTCTCCAGCACCAGCACCAGCAACAGCAACAGCAACAGCACCAGCAACACCAGTGTCAGCACAATCACAAAACACTTACGCTAACACTAGCGCCAGCACCAGAATCAACGTCAATGACAAAACACCTACGCCAAAACAATTACCAACAGAAACATCAACATGACTTGCAAGGAAGCACGAACTTTTTGAGATTTGCAAACCTTCTTTTCATAACTGAGTGTTAGGTCAAGGGAACAGGGTTTTGCTGTATAAAACATCCTTGGGGCCACAACTGTCGCAAGGCTATGTGAAGGTATGAGAGTTACGATCAAACTATGTATAACGACACCCAGGTAAGAACAATAGTCAGAAACCCGCACAACATAAAACACATATCAAACACACAAATAGAATTGTCAGTCTATACACGAATTTTACACTCGACCGCAGTAATAGTTTAAGTATAAAAACAGTTTATTGCCATACACATCTCAAATGTAAAAACATTTTTCCCTGTTTCTTTCCGCTTTACCGACATATTGCGCAAACGAAATATCTCTTCCAATCAATAAAACGTGTGATCTTGTGAATGTTAACCGACATTTCCCTTATACATTCTGAACAATGAAAAATATGCCAATCTGCATTTGGCGTCGAGCTGAGACGTCAAGGCCTCCTTCAACAGAAGGTTCATAGATCTAAGTGTCAGCCATGACAGCCAACATGCCTATGACTGACCTTATGGCGAGTTAACTCGCGAGGTCACCTGAACGATTTACGATCCCACGTGTCATGGTGACATTTCGTGCTGTGTTTGATATGTCTCCAGAGACTTATGGCTTCCCAGTGGTTGGTGTCATTTTTCTTATCAATTCTCTTAATACTCAAAGAATACATTTGCATGGTTACAATGCATTAGCTTCTGGGGATGATTTATTTTATATACTGTAAATCTTGAAATAAAATTCGTGAGCGAATTATTTGCAGAAAAAGTGGAACTTTATAATAATTTTGAAAAAAGATAAAGATGATGACATAACTTCGGAGGGTGGAAATACCCACATTATAAATATGAAAACAGACACCTTTCTATTCCCGTGATAGGTTTGTGACGGATGCCACAAGTGGGGCATTATAGTCTCAGGTTTCACAAACACATGATACCACTCTCACTTGAAAGTCATTCATAAACGCATGTTTGTTAGGCTGACTCGTATATTGAATTATTTTAATAATAATATTCTAATATTGTAGAGATGTTTGGACTCGAACCCGGACTTACCGCATTACGAGCGACCGCAGCTTCATCACCCCTTCCATAGTTCGAGGTTCCGTAGAATTCATTTTGTGTAAGAGTTTGGATTATCGCTTGAAAGCCTTCACAAAACCGTCCCAGACATTTGAGATCATTTAATCCGCTGTCTAATCATCGACAAATGCTTTCGAACAGAACTGGATTATCAATACCTCTCACAGTGATCACGAAACTGTGTGTTTGCCGATACAATAAACACCAGAAGAGATTATGGATACTTACGACGTCTTGCAATCTGAGAAACGAGGCTGTCGAAAGCGTCTTGTTACACTGTGACTCTGACACAGACAGAACGAGAGTGCCTTGCTGAAATCTGTTTGTTTACAGGAAAGACGCTGATATGAAACAAGGTTGCTCTAGACATTGCTTGTAGAGTAAGAATGATTGCCTTGTGTCTGTATGAGACGGTGCTATGTTACTGGCGCGTGTATGTTGTTATTGCAAGAAGGAACAAGGTCACCTCAACTTTAGCGCAGAAATGAGATTGAATATCAACACTGAACTTACTCAGAATGTTGGATCTATTGACATTTACCTAACATGAACTAGGGTGATATACTTCAATAGATATATGTACAGATCAATCACTTATAGTGTCTGCTTCCTCTACATGGAAATGTCAAATGCATTTTGTGAAAGAAAACACTTGTAACGGGGCGTGAGTAAGGTACAGACTGTCTTGGAGAAGCGAAGACGTCGGTGCTTCATTTTATATTTTGAGCCAAAGAATATACTGACTGCATAAAGATTATGTCATCAAACCTGTCCAGCGTACGATATATTTTCTCTTTTTCAAATGTGATGATAAATAATTGTTTTTTCTCTGTCACCTTCATCTTCATTTACACAAACACACTGACAAAAACAAACCTACACTCACAAACACACAAAACACCCACACCCATAGAATATCAAATGGTTTGCCCTAAAAACTATTGTGAAAATGGTAATTATATCATTAATTATACAGCGAAGAGGGTGGCTTATAAAGGTGTGAAGGAGTCATCCCAGGATGAGTTCATCACAATGGTGCAAGGAGAGATCACCACTCGCCATTATATACCTCACAAGGTGAGAACCTGTATCTGACCGGAATCTGCAGCCAGCCTCATCCCTCTGCTCCTCTGGGTTCCTATGCACCTATGTAGAGTGGCAGTGGTCGAATTCCCGTAGGCTGTGATTGGACGACACTAAACGTGGCATTCATTGGCCTTCGGTTTGAAATGAGAAAACAAATTACCAGTACTTGGAGTTTGTTTGTGGAGGGAAATTGCTCTCGATAAATTTAACACGCTCACAGCTGTCTTCTATATTTTTAGTCCACAGCAAACGTTAGATTGTAAATATGAATTCATTTTTATGTATGTCTATATTTGTATTTTAGGATGCTTGCATATATTTACATTCGTAATTCGCTCAATAAGAAGAGGTTGCTATTCAAACCAACAGTGGAACCGACTTACTCAACGGCAAGCTGATGTGTAGCTTGCAAGAAACGCTATAATATTTTGCAGTGTTTGGGTATAAAGAGGACTGTTCCTGAAGTATGGTGATGTGGAATGGGGTTTGACGTCGCCTTCGAGCATTTCTACACACGCATGCATGCCGTGTGCCTGCGTTCATGTGTGTTTCGCATGAGCCCAGATCGGTCCGGACAAATGGTTGGAACTAATGACGGTTTCATAAAGACAGCCAACTGAGATACCATGCCGCACTTATAAACCAACTTGGAATTGATTAGTCTTTGTCAAACGCCAGGCAGGGTAGTAACAAACAGTCTCATTTAACTCCTCTCGGAACAAACCACCGCCTCTCGGCTGGACCACCAAGGCGACCAGTGAGTGAGTTTAGTTTTACGCCGCACTCAGCAATATTCCAGCTATGTGGCGGCGGTCCGTAAATAATCGAGTCTGGATCAGACAATCCAGTGATCAACAGCATGAGCATCGAAGGGGGTAAGCGCAGTAGTTGGAACAGTGAAACAAATGCACGCGCGGTACGTGATGAGCGTTAACTTAGATCAACCCTACTTGTTCTCGGTGTTCCATTTAATGTGCATACCCCCTTGTAATACAAACCAATAATAGCGATTTGAAACTATGATCGTTTGTTAAACAACTTTTATCGTAAGTTGAATAAAATTCTGACATTTTCATGTTCAGTTGGCAAGGTAAAATTATGAGGATTCGCAATCTTAATTTCTCTTTATTTGATTTACTTTTATGTATAAAGTGAAATTCATCGGTACGTTTTCACTGCAAACAGACTATAGTGAAGAAACGAATGTGAAACATACCTCAGGAGTTTACAAATGATGGAACCACGAGGGTGTCACGCAAATGCAAAATCTAGCATTCGAACCCTCCGATTGTTCTAGATGTACAGCTGCAAACGGATTGCCACTTCCTACATCATGGGGCCAATTGTGTCTTTACAATATACCTGACTCCACCTTTAGCGCTGTTAGAGTCGCCATCTACACAAGTACGAAAGTATTATAGCCCGGTTCCTCTCTGTACACCAAATATATTTTGGAAATATTTTGGTCATTTAAGTCTGGGCCACAGTCTTTTTTCCACTGTGCACGAAATCCGTTTCAGCTTGACTGACACATAACCTCTCGTGTTTAATACGCTGCAGGTTCTTTCGCATCTGCCAGAGAGATCAGAGATCTGAGCATACGGTAGTTTGCCAATTTGGCATACTCAAACACGAGACCTCCTCAGGTTAGCCTGAAAAGGATCTGGTTTGTTGCATGGTCCTGGCCTTAACTCCAATCTGGATTGTGAAAATCGACGCTCGAGGTCAATCACTAGCTTATCCGGTCTGAGATGTTGGAATATTGCTGAGTGGGGCGTAAAACAAAAAACTAACAAAACTAGGGTATATTTCTTTGATAAGCGTATATATGAGCATTTATCTTACCTCACAAATACATGTCGCTTTCTGACTGGCTGAGCGCTCTTCTATTATTTTCAATGTACCCCGCTTACAAGCGAGTAACATTTCAATGTACCCCGCTGTCAATGGCAACTCATTTGGTACTTCGTGGTAGTAATTCTTTATCTCGAATAACATTAAATCACGTATGATGTACGGAAATTACCAATGTTTTGCGAATGCAAATCGTTGGAAGGGAGATACCTTTAAATCTGTTTCTGTTGTCAGCAAATCTAGCGATGGCTACAAAAAGATTTGTAACCGTGCTTCAAATAATTCAAAATTAACATTAAGGTGTTCGGTAAGATAAATACGTTGTTCACTGGTCCCCCGTGGCCCATGAGTTGATGTACCCTTGATGTTTGTTTATGTTCCCCTTCGGGCTCAGGGAACATAAAAAAACATCGAGGGTACATCAACCCATGGGCCACGAGGGACCAGTGAACAACTTATAATGGAAGGGTACCGGGATTTAGCAGTCTAGTTGTTCATTATCTTTGGCATCACACAGTGTGTGAGTGAAGTGGGTTTATCCCACAGTTAACAGTTCTCTACCTGTTGTGCTGAGTTGCATTTTGCGTTGCATCGGCATTATTTCAGCCATAGAGCGACGAGAACAAGTTTGCAGATATCCACATTTTTCAGTACAAAGTTTAAATGATTATTAATTTTTCTAAAAATACATATTTATTTATTACATTAACATTTACAAACAAAAATGTCATAGCAGCAAATTCAAGGACAAGCAATCCATGCTTGAAGGCAGGACGATATAGTCCAGATGTTGGGAGAAAGCCCCAAGTGATGTTGATCTCGGACGCTTACTGCATGATAACAAACGTAATTGGTTCAAACGGAGATTTGAACCATGGGACGCAATTATGCACCCGAGCAACCATCGCACTGTGTTTGTGTGTTTAACGCGTCACTCAGAAATATTTCAGCTGGATCAGACAACCCAATGGTTGACATCATTGGCACCAATCTACGCAGTTGCGATACGATGGATGTACCTTGACCACACAATCCTGTTAGTCTTTTACGGCAGGCTGGGGTGCTGAAACCAATTCTAAACCCTATCACAACTAAACAGAAAGCTGATATAATGTGGCGGCGGACAGGCCAGTCTCCCCTCTTGTTCTTTGAGGGGCGGTGGGGTAGTCTAGTGGTTAAAGCGTTGGCTCGTCACGCCGAAGACTCGGATTCGAATCCCCACATGGGTACAATGAGGGAAGCCCATTTCTGGTGTCCCCCGCCGTGATGTTGCTGGAATATTGCTAAAAGCGCCGTAAAACCAAACTAAGTCAGTCAGTCAGTCTTGTTCTTTGATAGTTGTATACCTTCTTTCTTCTAAACAAACGAACCACTGCCAATAATATCACGATGGATTATATTGTATCGAAAAATCGTTCAACAGTTACATAAGTTCATGCTACGAAAACCATGCACGTGTAAACTGTGATACTTCAGGTATAATCCATCTATCCATCGCTAGTTCTTAATCAAAGTTTACAAATTTTAATCAGTTATAGTCCTAACGCCGAGATAGCTGATTGTAGTCTCTCACCACAAAAGCATCTTCCAGACTTAATGTTCTTATTTGATGTGTAGGTTTTACAGCCGAATGACCGTGGCGCTTTGAGATATCCCAAATGCATTTTCTTCACTTCCGTTAATGGACGCTTTCCATTTGTACTTATCTCCTTATTCTGAGTCCGATATGCCCAACGCAGCACTAATACGAACTCCACATGGAAAAGAGAAGTCCACCAGATCAGATTGAGTCGCGGGAATGGTGATAGATACGACTAGGGTGTATAGGCTATGTGGCCATCACTTATCAGTTTGGTATAACTCTAATTCACGTCGACATGATGGACTGTATTTAGCCGTTTTCTCCAAGGAATCGGTTTGCCCAAAGTCACCATAGCAGTAGTGATAGGCTGAGGTTTTAATGTCGTTAATGTATCAGGTTACGTTGATCTGTTTGTGCATGTGTGTGCGCGTGTGTATTTTGTATGTATGGTTGTGTGTAAGTGTGGATGTTGTATTTGTGTGTATGTCTATCAGGATGCTGATTGTTTGCATGCGTGTGCGTGCGTGCGTGAGTGCGTGCGTGCGTGCGTGCGTGCGTGTGTGTGTGTGTGTGTGTGTGTGTGCTTGTGTGCTAATATAATCTACGTGGACAGTTTCTGTTCCTGGTTCTCAACGTATACGGATTTATAAACCAGTAGGCTGAAACGACGACATTCGAGAAAATGTTGATTGTTAAAATTATTGTATGAACGCCAAAAGAAGAATGAGAGAGAGAGAGAGAGAGGGAGGGAAAAGAGAGTAGTGTTTACTGCAGTGTTACATGTTATATATACATGTTATATATACTTCATGGTTAAACACGTACGTACAACAACAACAACATAACATCGATCCTGACATGACCTACGAGATTCTGAATCAGGTGGATAGAATAAATAAGATAAAGTTAAACTCGATTTAAGAAGTTTGCTATAACACGTGCATGCACAGAGAAAGACCTCCAAACACAGACACACTCTAAACACCGTCACATATGGACACATACACGCTAAGTCACTTGCACACATGCACTCATACAGGGACACGTTGACTCACGCATACTCACGAGCACAGAAGCAGTCACAACCACAATCACATAAGCCTGCATAAGTATTCACCTTCAACAACATAGATTTCCCATCACATCCCTCCCTTACCCCCAGATACATCCGTTCACACCGATAAGTATATTACACATAACCCCAGCCATAATTAACCTGAAATCCCCACCTGTGATTAACAACGTTTCACATATTTTGCAGTTTATACGAGGGAGCTAATGATAAAATAGGATCAGCATATAACATAATACCAATATTTGAATCATTCACATCAACAACACAATCCATAAATTTTAAAATGACTGCGAGGTCGTTAATGTAAATAGAACAATAATGGCGAAACTAGGCATCCTTGTTTTAGCCCTCTTGAGGCCTTAACCCAGTGTGAAAGGAAACCATTTTCTCTCGCAGTGTGCTTCATATTGCTGTATGATGATTTAGCAGCTTCAAATATTTTTCCATTTATGCCATTTTTTGCTACATTTTTAAACCATAAACAATCTCTGTTTACATTATCGAACGCCCTTTTCATATAAATAAAACAGCAAAATGTTGACAGTTTTGATTGTGTCCAATGTTTGATTATTGTGCAAATGCTATACAGCTATAAAGGTGATCCAAACAGCTCAAGGGATTGCTTTCTAAAACCATTTAGCTCTTCAACTAAACTATTATTTCTTTCACACCAGTCACTCAGTCTCGTATTTAACATGTCACAATACATTTTGCAGGGACAAGAAATTAGAGGGATGCCACAGCATGGCAGATGATTATGACAACGGTATCAGAATTAGTAAACGGTTTAATGATACTATGTTGCAATGCATCAGAAAACAACATTATTAAAACAGTGCGTCATCATTTTAAACAATATGTCCACGAATATTTCAGACACTCAGCCGGAAGATTATCAATTCCCGACGCCTTTCTAGATTTAGAGAGCGTTAAATTGCATACTCTACTTCCATCAACGAGATAGGGACGCTCAGGTTATCATAGTTTGTTTTATATTTTTGTGATAACCAAATTTGAAAAGTGTTGCACTGTGTTTTCTAAATGTTTATTATACTCAGGATACAAAGAATTTGTCTCGTTTATCGAGTACATCTACCACGGTCACAAAACACAAGCCTATGTCTCCAAATTCTAAGAAGATATGTTTTTTTCTGTATAGATATTTTCATATTGCTGTATTACTATAACTTTGCATTGTTGTCAACTTCTTAATTTATGAACCGCCTCCGTGGTGTAGTGGTTAGAGCGTCCGCCCGGAGAGCGGAAGGTCGTGGGTTCGATCCCCGACCGCGTCATACCAAAAGACGTTAAAATATGGTACTTGTTGGTCCCTGCCTGGCGCTCGGCATTAATGGGTACAACAAGGACTGGTCGGCTCGGAGTCAGTATAATGTGTCTGAGTGGGGTATTCAGCTTCACTGCGGCATGGTATCTCAGTGGGCTAGCACTATAAAACCAGCTTCAGTCTGGGCTAGTACAAGCAGCCGCACATACACATACACACGCATGCACGTCGTCATATGAGCGAAATATTCTCAAGTACTACGTTAAACCCAATTTCACCTCACCTCACCTCACCTCTTAATTTATGTTGAGTGTCACTGACCCGCACGACCACTATGTCTGGTCTTTAACTGACGTTTTCAACAAAACTGGAGAAACATATGCCCATCGTAAGAAAAGGATGGTCAGGCTTGGCGATTGTGTGTCATAGTACCCCTGAGGCGTTCATCATTGCTGAGTGTACCCGTTTAGTCTATTGTCTTCTGTCTGACGTCAAGGGACTGGGCTGAATGGCAATGTTACCGTCAAATATATTGTATGCAGTATGCTTGGGAGCTGATGTGAATTAAGGGTTAATGACTGCCCTCATTTAGCAATGGCTAATAGGATTAATCCAAACAGGAAACTAAAACAATTTAGCAGGAAATATAAGGCATCACAACATATAGTAATGGAAATTGTTTATCGCCGAATTTTATATGTTCGAAGGGCTTAAATAATCGCGACCGGTGATTCACATTATAAGCACCGATACGCAACAGAGCTGAAACTGCGTGCATTCAAACAAGACATTCAAATGATCCATGGAGTCGACTCCAATTAGAAGCTTCAAGCATGCTTAGCTGGGGCGTCACGCCGAAGACCCGGGTTCGATTCCCCACATGGGTACAATGAGGGAAGCCCATTTCTGGTGTCCCCCGCCGTGATGTTGCTGGAATATTGCTAAAAGCGGCGTAAAACCAAACTCACTCACTCACTTAGCTGGAGACCTATACTCTTACCTGGAACCCCTGCGCTGTTTCACTCAAGTGCATCAACACAAACACTCCGAGATAGAACTGAAACACGATGCAGTGGTTGATCATACGAAGTGGACGTCTTCTAGCACTGAAGACTCATTCAAATTAGATGAAGCAAATGCTTTCGTAGAATGCAATCTGTCGAGTCATTTGTTTGTTTCGGGTGTACTATTTTGAAGAGAGATATATATCACTGGTTTTCCTCGCAGGATAATGTCATTTGTGGGGATGGATATACTTCATGTGTACCACTTCGCGCTACTAAAGAGAGTCGTTTTGTACATCTAACCTGATTTGGGAAGGATACATATGGGCGGATTAAACGGCATCTAGTCACCACACAGAAACTCATAAAATGGAGCTGAAATGTCTTGGTTTGGCTCGCCTCTACAAATATGCAATGGAAATGTCCTTTTGTCACGTGTGATTACGTAAACATAATTACTCTTTTCCAAGGAGAACGTCACATTTCTTTTAGAATGAAGTTGGATATCAAACAGGATGTACTGGTCAGATGCTATGTGTGGCCTTGAAAAATTATCAGTGTCACCAGCATTAAGTGGAGCTTGACTCTAATAACAAACCTCCCTACTGTATCCTACTTAATAAGTATATAATCTATGAAATTGATCTTGTAATATTAATTTCACGTTCAAAGAGAAATAAAAGGTCATCGGGGACCTTCCTTATTAGCAGCTAAATAAAATTCGTTTTGCTTATTGAGATATGTCACATGGAAGTTCTGGACGCCGAAAAGCAATTTAATAAGAAACAAACTCAGTGAGTGCAAAGAGAACATTGTGAGTGCAAATGTCAAATCACTGTCAAACTTTAACATCGCAGAACACAATTATATATGTTGATCCCCAGCTCTGCTATAATTAAGACACCAAATCGGAAGCAATATCGGAAATGTCATTTTTGTTTGCAATGATATATTCAGTTATTCTGTCATTGGTGCAATGATTTTGGAGACGTTGAATACAGACATATGTGAAACTACACTCATGGGAAGTTAACTTTCATTGGTCCAATGTTTGGAGGAGTTGAAAACAGCCATGTATGAAGTTTAACCCCAGTGGTGTTGTACAGTGTTACATTGGTCCAGTGATTTAGAATCAGTGGATGTAGATCTATGGACGTATTTTGATAGACTTAAGGGTATGAATGAGCGACCATCAAATCAAGCTAAACAGTGAATATGGAACAGATGTTTTGAATCTGACTTCAAACTACAGATGTAAATAATTCGACAAAAACCATTCTGATATAAATCCCAAAATTACAACTCACAAAAAGTAAACACAATCATGTATGAAAATCCTGGCAAGCATCATATATTTATTGATTTAAATTATAATTCTTGACTTCATGTTATCAGTTGTCTACCTTCAGTTGTTGGCGATTACTAGCCCATTTTTACATTGTATTGTCCAAAAATAGTTTTCTACTTTTAAAGATATATGCTGGCTAGTTTTAACTCATTTTGTGATACTCTAGTAATTTTACTGTCCTTCGTTGACAGGGTTTTATATATTATATGAATTTAGAACTAGTTTTAGTCACGGTATAGCTGAAATATTGCCGATGTGACTTTAAATTTTAACTCACTCACTCACTCACTCATGTTATCAGTTGCTTGAATGACCGTAATTTCACTTTTTCCAAATGTAAAGAAACGGTCCAGTTATTATTATGTTGGAATGTTTATATGCACTGAAAAGCAACTTATCTAAAATCTCTTGTGAAACATATAAACACTGATAGCAAACGTGACATTTATGAGCATAACTCTGCGCCAACTGATAGCAACTGGGTAAATGGTGCAATAGAAGTATGTCTCCAATAAGCAGTAACTTGCGTTCCAGAGCCAACGCTTGGAAGCTAAACACACATTTCAAGACGTCCCCCGAGACATATAAAGGACAGCAATGAACGTCATGTTCAATATAGGCCGTGTGCCGCCCGACGTTGAGACAGAAATACGACCGTCACGACACCATCTGACAAGCGGAACCATAAACCGTTTAGCTAACTGCCCCATCGAGTCCACATGGCAAAGGGGCGGTCGTCGGGCTGTAAACCACCATCATGATATGCAATAAACGTGTCTCCTCCTGTTATTTACTGACAGATCCTGACAACAGATCTATGGCTCTTCTGGCAGACCCTTACGACATGGCGCTAAAACCCTCAGTGGACCAACATTTATTCTGCTAATTACGTAATACATTATTCAAAGGTCCACGAGATTGTGATAATTTAGAACAGGGGTGAGTATTTCGGTCAAATGTATGAAATACATGTCAGGGTTAGAATATAATTTCCCCATTGATTCATTACCGTATTAAAAGAAATATATATATAGGTTTCTAACCGTTTGGTCATGAAAGGTGTTACGTTGTTTTGGGCTCGTAAACTGAAAGATTTGATGTCTGACAGGGGAGATAATCCACGTGTTTAAATCGGATATCTGACAGGTCGCCCTAAAACTATAACACCATCACCATCGATATTAGGCAAGGTCAGAAAAAAGGTGTCACCCTGACAGTGACCCATCGTAAAAGGAACTATTTGCTATTGAGAGAATAAGCTATGTTTACTAACTACGACAAATAAGTGATTGTCTGTCCTTCGTGAATATACTTTGAGACATCACGAAACTTACTAATCAATTCACTATGGAGTGATAATCTTGTTGTTAAGGAGGTGCCTAGTCTTTATATTACCCTTGGGTTTTTTACAAGATGTAGAAAAATGTGAATTGTTCTGAGTGGAGGCCTAATGGCTAATTGTTGGTGGACATCACATGACGACATTTTAATTACTTTAATATGGCTTTCTTCGTAAACAATGGGACATATAAAACGAGCCAGGCAGCTGGATTTGCAAAACCGCTAACACCATTGTGCGTGTATATATGAATGTACTTGTAGAAATGTATGGATGTCATACATATAACTCATAATCATAAAAATAAGATAATAAACCAGTGTGGACCAATAGACACTTGACCAATCAGGTTACAGTTAACAGCAGAGCCCTGTTTCCGAGTGCGGGAAGTACTGCAACCATTGGTTGCCCTTTTATATTCCATTAATTTACGACAGTCGTAGCGCCAAAATCCCTATGAGAAACGTAACCCTGTCTCACATTTTGTGTGTGAGTTTGATTTCACCTAATCTTTCTCCCAGACCCGGAGAACATTTTTCAAAATGGATTCCAACTCATTTCTTGATTGCATGCCCTTAAGCATGTTTTGACTCCATTTTATTATTTTGTGTAAACATATTCTTAAGTGAGATAAATTCTGCGACTAAATTTGGTCTAGTTTTCACCACTCTTTTAATATTATAGTTGTAGTGAAGCCCTCAGGAAAGTCCAATGTCATACACTTCAATCATTCTATTGACACCTTGTCGTGCCATGTGACATTTTGTGTCGGTTGTATTGCTATGTAGCCAATCTACTGCGTTCGTCCAGAGACGGCGTGAAGGAATTAAATAGTAAGGAAATTAGCCAGCCTCGTCTACCAATGCTCTTTAACACAACCATGACTGGTTGCATCACCAGTATGTTGGATCTTGGTAATGCATTTTATGGGCCTCCTTTGTCAAACGGGTATTATCACGAGATCATGATTATGTGAGATAAAGGGCTAGCAGTTTGACCGTGTGAAATCGTGTCAAGGTTTCCATATTGTGTGTTCTTATAATCAAAACTGTGTCTTATGCTGACCAATACAGCATCTAACAAATGTTGTTGTTTTATGGCTCCTCGAATATCACGATTGTCATGTTTGGGTACACGTGCACCCGGGCTATGCAACTTATGTTGGTGGTTAATTGACCTTAAAGGAGTAGAGACCCATACATGCATGAGCATCTGGACAGGACGTTGAGCACTATCCAGTACAGCATGAAACACATATTGTACAATTAACAGTCCCTCCTCCAAGTATCTAACTGCAGAATCCTTTGCAGAGTTTTGAAACATACGATGCAGAATTTACTTAAATTTGCCGCGGAAGTCTTAAACAAATCGCTGCGGGGTCCAGGAGGGACTGAATTAATGTTGAATTGAAGTTTCCATTCATTACAGCTAAATGTAATCACATCATTACCGCTTCCTTCAATATCCTACACAAAAACAGAAACTTCATACTTTATGTCCCAAACAATACCTATATAGAGTAAGGTTTGTTGCTAGTGGGTAAACCTGCTTATGGACGTAAA
Source organism: Haliotis rubra (assembly GCF_003918875.1). NCBI lineage: Eukaryota > Metazoa > Mollusca > Gastropoda > Lepetellida > Haliotidae > Haliotis > Haliotis rubra. The sequence continues at coordinate 896,332 of NW_025765170.1, read as the reverse complement.
AAACAGCATTAGGCATAAGGCTGCTCTTGGTGCACCCTCAACGGTCAATAGCAGCACGATGGTGTCACTTTTTTCAAATTTTAGCCAACTATATTGGGCCTTCTTTAGTACTGCTTATGTCAGGCAATGTTGTCTACCTTGAAACGATAGAATTCCTTAACCCAGAATAAAAGTGATATTGGAAGCATCTTATTTAATATAAGGATTAATACAAAAGCGACAATGTCACTTCGATACTTCTAGCAGTACTTGAACATATCAGCAAAGCTTCGTTGGGGGAATGACATCAGGTTCTACATCCTCCATACCACTAAACTAGTGCAGAATTAATGTCGCTTATGAGTTTGAACTCAACAGGCAATCATGCTGGCTCTTTCGAACGAGAATTCGGAATAGATCTCCATTAAAATGAACGCCACTTTCGATTAAGCCCTCGATATATTTCAAACATATGATTTTGCTGCAAATCAGAGGATTGTTATATGATCTTCTGGCTCTAAATGATGCTTTCCTGAGTAATTAAGACTTGTAAAGGGAAGTCAATATATCGCTAGACATCCCCAGTTTAATTTTACATGGTACACAATAACACAAAAGAACGAAATAAGATTACCAAATGCAAGTAACGCCCGCAAAGGATTAGAGTGAGGGTCAATCACAAGAGAAACATTTGTCAGATCTTATGAACATGACGTAGTCTGATACTGCTATTTGTAATCATTTTTATATGTCATAACATCAGCAATCAATGTAATTGAACAAGTTACTTTTTACATATTTATAACAAAAACATCCTTAACGTTAAAACTTCCTTGTTCAGCGTCAATAAAATATCAAATAATAGGCCTTTTATCTGTACTTTCATGACGTAAGCCTTAGCTGAACATGCCATTAATGTGTTACATGTGACGGAAGTACAATTTGAAAAGCACTTTCATTTAACTGTCATTCCAGAAATGAGAACTGAGGTCAAAGATCCGTGGAAAAGCCCGAGGTTTAGAGAAGCGGAATATCTAGACGAAAAAAACATTCCGAGATTCCTGGCAACGAAATGTCTTTACCAAGTAGAAAACCCAGAAACAGTGACTGATGGCACACAGTTTAAATGTATAATTATTTCATTTCTTTACAGTACTATTTTTTCATTTAGTTTGTTACGAGAAACTGATACAAACGTGTCTAATGTTGCATTTCAATATTGATTTGGCTGTAGAGATTGAGGTTCCAAATGCATATATAGATTCTTTTAGTCCACAGTCACTCAGGTTCTTCAACAAACAAAACAGTCGTAATGAAAACATTCTAAAACAGTAGCATAAGGTGTGTTACTTAGATGCTTAAAATAGATAATAACCGATAATGGAAGTTTCAAAACCATACGTTGTTCTTTTATCAAACATTGAGTACATGCATTGCGATGGGAATTCTGACCATATTCAGCTGACTTTCCGTGAAATTATGGACATGAGTGTCCTAAACGTCGCTGGACTCACTCACACAGCACAGTATTCATGCCAGGCAATTTGGATAAGGCGTCCCTCTATGGTTCCTTCATATAATGTAAAACTAGACATCAAAATAGCTACATTAATGAAATGTCCAAACCGGAAAGGGAGAAATCACTGTCAAAAGAAATTTGCCATAGAAATGAGTTGGCTAAATTTGAGAATGGCAAGATAAATCCGTTAGTATGGTTGGACGTGAAGTATATCTTTCTTACATTTTAACTCTCGACTCTTTTCCACTTTAGAAACGTGATTAAATGGAAACCAGAACGATCGGAAGAATTCTTTCCACTTTGTTAAAGCATAACATAATATCACTTCAACCAAGTCACATCTGTTTTGAGATTAAAAAGATGCGTTCAGTCAAAAAACGTTCTTGTCGGGACATTTCCGATGTATATATATTCAGTGAACCTGTTGCAATATTTGGAAAGAACCGTCGGTAATGTAATGAGTCAAGTGGTGAAGTGAAGTGAAACATACATCATATTTGACATTCGTTTCTATGTATCAAACATGTTCAAACAGTTTGCTGTTCTTCAAACACACACCCTTCAAACAGTTCGCACATAATATGTTTAACGCTTATCGATTACTCGTGAATTATTCAAACTCATGCTGTGTACGAATATGATATCCATGCCTTTAGAACGACGAAACCAAGTGTAAGGAGGAAATGAAAGAATTGTTGCCCGAAGTAATAACCCATCAAATTGTCTTTGTACACTGCACTGGATTAAACCCATGCCGATACCTGAAAATATTGTATTTTCTTCTTCACATGTATTGCGTCATGTTGTGTAATGATCTGAACACAGCTGTAGTAAATGAGTGAATGTTTTTACACTTACACGCATGGATAATCCATGAAATGTAAACACGCAGACAGATAAATACAAATACTGGCACGCGACTCCAAAACAAACACTGATGCCTGGTATAAGTTGATTCTTAATAAAGGGATTCTTATCGTGAGTTCTGTATATGCGATGCTCATGATGACTGCAAATAACCACTTTTTAACACAATAATTGAACATCATTTAAAGACATGCATTTGGGGGGAATTCGATAACTATGTGTGTGTGTGTGTGTGTGTGTGTGTGAGAGAGAGAGAGAGAGAGAGAATCATTTTGCAAACGCCTGTGCTCACACAATGTGAGGGGCGGTGGATAGTCTAGTGGTTAAAGCGTTCGCTCGTCACGATGAAGATCCGGGTTTGATTCCGCACATAGGTACAATGTGTGAAGCCCATTTCTGGTATGCCACGCCGTGAAATTGCTGGAATATTGCTAAAAAAAAGCGGCGTAAAACTAAAATCAGTCATTCACACAGTGTGACACTCGATCTAAACTGTCGAGCCAAAGAACGTATGCATCCAGACCTTCTGAAGAGAAACAAGCAAGAAGTGGTCATTAGATGGCCATGCGTTTGATACGGGTATCGAGGCCATTGTAACATTCATCCAATCACAGAGGCGAAGTAGAAATAAGCACATATAAAGCATGCACACAATGTCACTGACCTATGAAAATAACATTTCAGTGAAACATAGACAGTCCAAAATACAATGCAAACGATGGCCGACATTGCAATGGTGTTGTATCAAGTTTCTAAGATATCCAGAAATATACTACTGACTGACTGACTGAGTTTGGTTTTACGCCGCTTTTAGCAATATTCCAGCAACATCACGGCGGGGGACACCAGAAATGGGCTTCATACAATGTACCCATGTGGGGATTCGAACCCGGGTCTTCAGCGTGACGAGCCAACGCTTTAACCGCTAGGCTACCCCACCGCACCAGAAATATACTAGTATCCGAGTCAACATGACCTTCTTTAATTACGAGCTTTCACTTTTAATCCTGTCTTATGCCTCCCTGTCCTCCTGCACTCAGGCTGCATGGAACACCATATTAAACCGTGACATTTACAAGAGTACGGCGTATAGTGAAACATGAGCGAAGACATGTCACGAATACACTCGACTCGAAACTAAACTTAATTTGTGATATTCAAGCAGCATCTCGTCGTTGGGTTGTTGCAAAATCTGGAGCCATTCATCTACCTATATTTAGCACAAGCCGTGGTCGGGTGTATGGATTAAGGGTATTAGAATACAACGTAATTGTTCTTCAGGTCGAGGCACCGGTACGTCGGTATTACAAAATGCAAGTTCAACGTACACTGTCTTATTTGCGCTCTACACATACATCGTCTACAATTTTCCCAAGTGTTTGACACCTTTCTTGTAAAGTGATAAACGTTAAAGCAAAGATTCGAACAGTCATATAATTTATCAAGGTATCACCTGTTGTGTACAAAACACTATGCAACAAGTATCACTGGCAATGTATGCAATGATTTGAAATAAGTGATATTGCCAAAGCGCCATTCGCGAACACTTTACACCGAATTGAATCTGTTTCAGAGAATCGGAGAGACTGGGTATTCGTATGCATTGACGTGGTGTAAATTTACGAGAGATTATGATCTACTTATATAAAGTTAATTTCATTTGCACAAGTATAAATGTTTTGAAACGTCTGTGGGTTCCATTTGTCTTGGTCTTAAACTTTCATCCAGGATGATGCTAATACACCACTGTGTTGTCATTATCAAGAACTCAAGCCTTTTTTCAAGCAATTAACATTTCAGAATTCACATTTTTCTTATAAGCTCCACTCTGATACAACATGCAGTAGCCTCCCAAATGTTTTGTCCTATCACACGCTTCATTTTCCGAGCGTATCTATTTGAGAAGGTTAAGCCTTGCCAAAACTCTCAATATACTGTGTTTTCAACACTCCATTATATTAAATGTCGCGATGACATTTTGCCTCCCCTATAATAGTTCAATAGATTTACATCAGTTAATATTACATGAAGCAGCGTTAGACATCTGGATTATATAATATTCCACACTTCAAATTCTCCAGGTCCTGACAGTTGTGATATGTTCTTTTGAAAACACTGTAAGCATTAACTCGCATATCAAATGAAAAAGTTGTTAGACGAAGCCGCTATCAATTGTAATCGCAGAAACCGAATATTATCAACCAGATTTTTAAAAAATCAATCTACTTTGACTTTCAAAGAATAGATGTTAGTCTCCGTAAATTTCAGTTCCAGAAGTCGTATGATTTTACTGGGTCGCAGTAAAGAGCTCTAATGAGTTCCGGATATGGAACAAATTTGATATTGTATAGCCCTACCTCTTTTATGATGGTGAACAGTGGGATTATTTTACTTCCCTTTTTTGCTGATGTCGGAAGGTTTTGTGACGTTGTATAGATAATTTTCTGCAGCTGTCACACTTTTCACGACAGCATCTGATCTCTTCCTGCAAATCACTTTAGCGTCATGGAATCATTTTTCACAACTTCTTATATTGCCTCCAGTCAATCTGAGGGACACTTGTCATCAGCGTCCGGGAAGGGTTTTCATTACATTATGTAGTTGAATTTTCAGGTTAGTATTGATTTTTGGTTTAACCACAATTCTAACACAAACCTACAACGTTCAAACGTTGCAACACCTACTACTTTAGCAAACCAAAATGGAAGTGGTGCCGAAAGTACAATCTGATTCAATTGTCACTTGATCAAAGTAAGTGTATGCTGTATGCTGTGTGTTTTGCGATAGTGGATGTTCAATTCCAGTTTGTCCGAGTACATCCAATATTAACGTTATTATTGAAGCTTTTTCATCATCATGAAGTATTTCTTTTGCCATTTACCCTGTTGACAGGTCATAGAAATGTTAGTTCTCATAATCTCACCATCTACTTACAGCATGCCACAGATTCCTCAGCTGATTGTCACAGGACGTCAAGAAGGATCTTGCTTCAAATTTGGTAATAATGAAAATTTCGATTCGTTTATAGCTGTGAAAAACCAATATTACAAACAACTTTAATAGGTTCTACATTCTACAGTAGGAGTTGTCGATGTATTTCAGTTCAGAAATGAACACTATATAAGGGTGAAAGTTACAGATGTTTCCAATTTTGATTTGGTTTAGACTTGTTTCATCAAGAAACTCACTTATAATCATTTTCCAAACAAATATTTGGTGTTGAACCATATTTTTTATCATAAAAGAGAGAGAATTAGCATTAACCACACTATAATCAACAAACTGTGATAAACCAACGACACTGGGACAACATTCCATCTATATTTCAGCTCAGAAATAAGCATTAAGTGTTTAAATTGCAGGTGCTTTCATTTTTGATACATGTGGTTTAGACTTGATTCATCAAGAAACTCACTTATACACATTTTGCATAGGAAAACATGTGGTTTAACCGTAATTGAGGGATAATCAAGGAATTTTAATCATAATCAAGAAAGTGTGATACAACTACCAAACTGGGTAGGGTTCTGCTGGCCGCATTCCTTCTAACAGAAGGTTCCAGTTCAAAACCTCGAAAAACGTCTTGGTAGGTTGGACTAGGTAGCGCTTCCTGTATCATTCGCTGTCATTCCTGCCACGATTAAAGTCCGCTCTCCATCTTTCCAGTGGCAAATGAAGAGACATCTCTTATAAGAGTTGTTCTCATATCTTGATGCATGGCTTTAAGTCTTAAGTCATTTTTTTATCCAAGTATTCGAACACTGTACATTCCTCAGGTTTCCCAAGGGTAGCAAATGGAAGGATTTACCTATCAAGGAAATGCAATTAAGTATACGTTTAAGTTGCAAGCAAATGCAATCCAGATGTTGATGTGACACCCTGTCTGCCAGTGTCTGTCATTAGAGCACTATACTACTGTTCGCTCTATATTTCTTCGGAAAAGATCCTAGTTACATTTATCACAGCAAATCTATATTATTTTACTCAAGTAATGACTTTGATTTATTATCAGTAGCGCTCTTGTCCCTGGTTCAGATGAACTTGTCCCTGGTTCAGATCAAGTGGGGGTGTACACTGATCTCCAGGACAGGGGCCGTTTTCACCGTTCGCCCAGCCACTCGCAAACTCGTCCACATAGCTCTGTGCGTTTGCATATGAAGGGGGGTATTTCCACAGTGTCGGAGTTGTCTTGATGGATGGATTTTGAATGAGCCATGTTTGTCCAGAAATGTATGTTATTCGTGTTTGTTCATTTTCTTGATTCCACAGATCAAGTGGAGGCCTACACTGCCATTCAATGATCCTTGTGACACATCATTCTGGCTAAATTTCGGATACGGCATCATTGTTTAACAGCGTCATGTAGCCAGCAATGAAGCAAGAAGTATTCGTTATTGCGTAAATAACTGTTTTGAAATGAAACTTAGATTCCAAATTTGAGTTTTAACAGTTTGAAATTTAACCCAGATTGTTGTTTTGAGCATGAGACTTTTTAATACCATGTCTATAAATGGACAAAAATAGTGTTTCTATTACTGTATTATGATGATTGCTCATGTTCTCGGATCGTCCACTGTCGCCACACAGATGTAACAAGAAACATAAAGATCACCGTACGAGTCCACCCGCTCACAGACCAGAACCATATTTCATTTAATACTTCAACCGAGGGCATTTCTATAATCAACGAGAATTCGTTCTACGAGTACAGTCCTTCGTAATATTCCGACTAAGTATATATCATGGATTGCGAGATATTATGTTCATAAAACCAATACACAGGGAGTTTCGAATAGACGATACAGCACATTTGGTGTAAGACATGTATATGAGTAAGCAAAATCACATGATACCTTTAAAATATAAATTACAACTGGATGTGAAAAGTCTAAAACAGGAGATAAGAATAGAATAGAATCTAGCTGCGGTTTCTGTAGATATTTGTTCAGATCTTTGCACAGAGTGGCGATATGCAACACTGTTTCAAATGCCCTGAACATTTATGTCACTCTGACAGCAATGATTGGAAGGTTGTTGTTTTAACGCCGCACTCCAGCTATATTTTGGCGGTCTGTAAATAATCGAGTCTGGACAAGACAATCCAGTGATCAACAGCATGAGGATCGATCTACACAACTGGGATACGATGACATGTGTCAAGCAAGTCAGCAATCCTGACCACCTGATCCCGTTAATCACCTCTTTCGACAAGCATGGGTTACTGATTGAAGATCAATTGAAGACCACCTGGTCCCGTTAGTCGCCTTTCACAACAAGAATGGGTTGTTGAAGATCAATAATAACTCGTATCGATAATAACTCAGAACAGGTACAAATACATCATTGCTCAATCGATGTCAATGTTTTGCATTTCAATGTCATCATGAAACCTAGTAAACAAACTTTTCATCAACGACAAAATACTGAATATATTTTTGGAAAAGCGTTCTTTATCCGGATATATATTATCTATTACTGAATTTCTTTCAAACGCGTATGCCCATAGCATGTCAATTTGGCATCAGCATATTTCAGAAACACAAATCGTGTGTACTAATTCAAAAGATCTTAGACTACCAGTTCCTTACAACTAGGTGTTGTAAGGTAGGCTTCATTCTGCTAGTTTGAGAACTATTAGAACCGTGCTTTCATGATATATGTGATAGTTGGACTTATTGTTGAAATTAACGATTGCTTTGATGTGCAGGCTGTTTGACAGGTGAAGGATACGCTCACCTTTTCTCTGCTTTAGGAGAATATACATGTAATAAAGACATCGAAAATAATGTTCTGTTTTATTTGTAGTAGGGTTTGACAACATGCTTTTCAACATTTTCCAGTACCGCGAGAAGTTTCTTGTCTGATTTCAAGAACTGTTTCATTTTACCAAAACAACTCAAATTATATCTTTTTATGAATTATACCATTAAAAAAAGTAGGGGCTATTGGACTTACAAGATTGATAAAATGCAAATGATCAAGCTAAGGAGGAAACAGATGAAGAGAAATTAAGGGAAAATGTGACAATTTATTCCATACCTTTGGAAATGTTTCATCTGTATGGATATATGTTACTTTTTCTCATATCTTTTGGCATTGGCTAGTGGTATGCTCGCAAAATGGAATATCCCATACTTTTTGTAATAGAATATAATCTCTCTGTCCTACTGTGAATAATATAATATAGACAGGCCTGTTTCTGTCAGATAAACCAATTTTGTGACTCCCATCGCCTACAGCATACCATCGCGTGCACCATCTGTCATTTCAGCACATACCATTGTCTGCCAGTGTCTGTCATTTGAGCACAATACGGCTGTCTGCTGTAAAAGATTTAAATTACCTTTATCAAAGCGAATACATATTACAGTACTCCAGTAATGACTTTGATTTATTGCCAGCAACACCCTCAGCGAACGTGTCCCTGGTTTAGATCAAGTGGAGGTTCCATTTCAAGTTACTTGACAGTATGGTGATCTACCTTCAGTTGTTGGCGATCTATAGCCTGGTTTTATATTGTATTGTCCAAATAGTGCTATCAGTTTGAACTTTCCACACTAGTTTTAGTTGTAATTGTGATATTCTAGTTGTTTTACTGTCCTTCGTCGGCAGGTTTGTATAACATACATATCTTCCATTTCAATGTCACATATGTTCTCGTCACGATATGGCTGAAATATTGCCGATGTGACGTTAAATAATAACTCACTCACTCACTCACTCAAGTTCCTTGTGACATATGATTCTAGCTAAAATTCAGATCTGGTGTTATTCTTTAACAGCGTCATGTTGCCAGCAATGAAGCGAGAAACATTCATCATTGCGTCAAATATATGTTGCAAATGAAACCCAGACTTCAAATTCATGAAATTTCACACAGAAAAAACTATTTCATTTCATGTCTATAGCTGAACAACAATAGTGTTTTTATTACTTTATCATGATGATTAATGTGATCTCAGGTTCTCGGATCGTCCTCAGTCACCACAAAGTAACGCTGGTAATGAAAAAACCAGAAACTTTGACGTAACTACCAACGGACTTAAAAAGATGACCTTTGTGATAAGAACGTTATTGTGTGATTAGAACGTTATTGTGTGATAACTATCAACTAATCACGATACAGGGTGTTTGTGAACACAGTATCATGAAGTTTAACACAACGCAGGACTTTAAACTATAGTCTTTTAGGGTTTCTTACTGGTTTGACAGGAAACTAAACAAACTATTCTCAATATGATTTAGATCGAGTGTACACTTGATGTCTTTTAGCGGCATTTAGAAGTTGTATATAGATGTCCAAGATATTTTATATGGATTAAACTTCTTTATTTCCCTCACAACGGAACCATTACAGATCCTTCATCGTGATCTGTAATGGTCCCGAAACGTGAGGAATATAAAAAAGGAGTTTAATCCATTGAAAAATTCCATAAAAATATCTTGGAGTGTACAATTGTTCAAAGATCTCCGTGGCTGTCATATCCAGAAATATATCCGGGCTATTTCATTGTAAACAGGATTTTCCTTTGTGAGAAGGTTATACTTCTATTAAACCTATTTTCTACTTCCTGTTTATCAGTTTAAACCTAATGGAATTGTCCATTGAAATACCTCAATAGGGTCAGGTGTTCAACATGGTTGACTGGGTTTATTGTGTGTGAATGGCGCTGATGACCGTCACTGCTTTCTTTTGATCCACTCGATTTTTACATACAACTGTGGTGTAACTGGAATATGACGTAACACAACATTTACTCATTCTGGTACTGATGTCGATTTGTGCAGTGATAATTTGCTGAAATTTCGTATGATCAAGTGTGTCGTGTCAATAAATTTCATTACGGTCGTTGTTGTTTTTTCTAACATTTCATACGATTTGTACATGAACCCGATGTCTCCAAATGGTATTTCAAAGATAAGGATGATTTTAATACCTTCCAGTTTGAGTAGCTGTCCGTTGTTTAAATTGATATTCATTACAAAAACATAAGTACCTTTATATACCAATGACTACAAACAACTATAAACCATTTATTAGATCTTACTTTAGAGATCTAATAGAAAAGAAGTGGGACACCCATGTAGGTATCAATAAACTGCATGAGATTAAACCAACTATTGGTTACACTTAGGTTAGATTTTCAGTCCAGGTTTGATGTCGTATTGGCTGTTTACGATATACACACAAATACTAATTGAAAAGTGAGGATCCACCATTTTATATCCCCCGTGAGGAAATATGACGATCACAGTTGACTTTTCCATCACAACTTAAGCGATAAATATTTCAGCGTGAAAAACTCAGTCAAGGATCTTTTTGATAATGTTGGTTGTGGTTTAATTAGTTACTTTTTAAATTGACTTGTTTGAAAAATAATGAATATGTTTTGTAGCCGGCGTGTTGTATGGTTGGCTTCCTTCTGCTAGTGATAGAACTGTTAGACTCGTGTTTTCCTGGTATCTGTGACAGAAGGAATTATTGTTGAAATTAATGATTGCTTTGTGTTCCAGGCTATTTAGCAGGTGCCAACGGTGGGGCAGGATATACTCACCTTTTCACCTGATACCATCGTGTTCTGGGCGGAGTTCTTAAACAGGTACTTACTATATAGTCGGAATCTTACAACAAATTCCACTATCAGTAAAGGCATCTTATAATCTTGGAAATGCTGGGTTTTGTGATGTTCTTTGACACTTATGCAATATCGTGGAGTACAATAATCAGTGCATGAACACAAACAAAACTTATAACACCAATCATCATGGAGCAATGGCTATGATCAACCTGTTGTAAGTATCAGAATATATGCTACATCATTTATCACTAAGAAAAAAAGTGAGTGAGTGAGTGAGTTATTATTTAACGTCACATCGGCAATATTTCAGCCATATCGTGACGAAAACATATGTGACATTGAAATGGAATAGATGTTTATTATAAAAACTAAGAAAAAAGAGAGTATAAAATGTCTTGTGTCCATGTGTTCATAATGAGTTTGGACTGACATAACAAAATGCTATGGTTAATTTAGTTTAACTTCGCGAACATAAACATTGCACTTATATTAACGTGCATGGAGCCACCAACCCTCAACTCTCTCAAACACATTCTGTGCTCACCACTTGGGATGTTCTGTGTATCGTTACAGATGATTCAATGACTGTATCAAGTCTGCTTGGCACCGTTTATAAATCATACATCATACTTTTCGATTAAAAACATGGATACATTTCAAGCAATCTTCCAACAAACGAGAAAACCAGTTCGCTTCCTAGGTTCAAATCAAGTTTTTCCTGACATTTTCTGTCACTTTAGGAATAGTTTTCGACGTTTACTCTGTATGGTAAGAAATCTGATAACGTAACAAACGCAATGCAAAAATAAGGAAAGTTACATAATATAATGTTTAGTATTTTCTATAACATTGTGTTGTATGTTTACAAAACTATATCCAATTACCCATCAGTTTCGATGAAAAATAGGTGTTGCTGCGGAGACTCCGTTTATAGTTGTAGTTATATCGGGGTTTTTGGAGAATGTAATAACTACAGCGATCATAATGTTCTGTTTTATTAGTAGAAAGGGGTAACACTTTTACAAGCACTGAGTTTTTCTCTTCTGCGGTGAAGTTTTATCTAATTTCAAAGACTGTTATGTTTAACAAAATAAATTAAAATGATATCTTTTCATGAATTATAATCACACTGTTATCGGTACTGTGAGTATAAAAAAGAAACAGGCCTGCATCGATTCACGCAATTGGGAACCGATGACATGTGTCAACCAAGTCAGCGACCCTCACCACCCGATCCCGTTAATCACCTCTTTCGACAACCATGGGTTACTGATTGAAGATCAATTCTTACCCGGATCTTCACGGGGGCCAATGTGTTTATAAATCCCTACCAAATAGTGATCACAGTGAAAAGCGTATCCCTTGCCAGTGATACCTCTCACAAACATATGCAAAGACAAGTCAATAATCGTTCACGTGGAAAACAAATGGGACGGTGTTGTTCAGCCAGAATTGGTCATTTTGGTAACTGATGGTAACTCTCATTCAAGCATGTCTTGGTACAACGTAAAAGCCTTCCCCAAACATTATACCCACCTACCTTGATCTCATATCCACTGTAGACATTGGATCTATGTATAGACTGGATTTTAGTTTTCTTCGGTGTTCTCTCTGTCGAATGTTAACTTTCGTTGCTACTATTTTTGAAACCAAATGTCACATTTAAATGTAATTAGAAAAGGCCACAGACAAAACGATAATCATTCGTTTCCTCGTAAGCACCTGAACCTGAACTGTTTGTGTTAATAGTGAAATTGAAGCGACTCACCGTCTGTGTGATGATGCTCGGTAGTTTGTTTGACATAATTGGGGGAGATAGATGGTACTGCTACCCCCTCCTACGTACAAGTCAAATGGATGTCCCCGAAGCAAAGAACAGTTTTGAAACTTGTGTGCAGCATATGAAGTCCTAATTCATACAATGGATCTGGTGTAGATCGGACTGCAGCCATGTCACCGTGAGGTGTAAATATATGTATGAGACGTGTTTATGTTAACAAGTGAATTAAGCGTGTCAAAACCCTACACTGCTTCCACACACCGGAACTCGACAAGCAAGCAATTCCATCACAGAAACAATAAGTGCAGAACATGGACTGATTCATGTCCATATTATGATCGACACGGAAGCAATTTCAACAAGGATAATGTCATGAAAACATTGTGACAATAACTAAAACGTCTGAGGGCAGGACAACATGACCTTTGAAAGTTGGAAGTAATTAAGAATGGTTTAGTATAATAAAAACGAAAGGTTAAAGGATAATCTGCATCTCGTGGGAATCAGGTGAAGGTCCACTCACTCAAACTTCGTGCTTAAAATAATTATAAAAAATAAATCACGTTTATAGAGAAAGATTTTGAGTCTATAAAAGTCGCCGGGCAAAGGAAGTTAGACACCGTTGATGGGATTGGCAGCTAAAGCTGAAGTATACAAGAAATGATTGTTCAATGTTGATGTAACGAGCTGACTGAAACAGGTATTGGCATGGTCAGTTTCACCGATACCAGACATTCATTTAATACCAGTCAAATCACGTTTTCAGTTATATATACTTTTGTCAAACAGTTTACATTAAGTCCACATCATTGATGCAGAGTCTGGTTTCTTTGGTTAAATTGGTGATCATCATTATTCGACTTACCTCTTTTAACTGGACGGTCCACATAGGTACATGTAGGGCAATTGATGTTGTGAACGTGAAGACGTCTCGACTTGATACATCTTTTTATCAGACGTCAAATTCAACGTTTTGATATGCACAGGGAAGGTCAGAATGAATATGTTCTATATAACTTGAGTAAAATATGTTACGTGTCACAAACTTCACGTGGTAATCTAAACACACAATATGTGAAGGAGACGAAGCCATCATGAAACATTTACCAGCCTGTTACAAATTAGTGTAACTGTGTGAGAGAAAAATAACTTCATAATCATCTTCAACAGCAGAACACCTCTAGGAGTATTTGTACTGACTTGTTGGTTCTCAAATACACGACTGTGTGAACAAGGTAATGAGTGATCAGAGCATGGCTGTGTTTGGTCGTGAAGTGTAAACCATATTTACTCCAAAGTTGCAACGAACAGTAAAAAATGTGAAAAAAAGTATCGTTGCCCAAGTTTTCACGATTCGGTACATCCGACTTTAAAACACTTCCTGTGAGTCCTCAGTACAGTTAAGCTCAAGAGGTCATATTGAGTTAAACCATGCTAGCCTTATCGAAGACAGAAATGTCCCTCAGCACTTCCACATCTACAGTCAGCTCTCGTTAATCCGACACTCATTAATCCGACAATCACGTAAATCCGACAAAAAATTAGGGAACTATTTAAAACAGTGATAATTACTCTCGTTAATCCGACATTCTCGCATTCCGACTCCGACACACCAATCTAGCAACTGATTATTGTAAATACATTGTAAAAACATTCGTTAATCCGACAATCAACACAGCCGGTCGGATAATCCGACCGTATGCAAACAATCACACGTGAGTGGCAATTAGCGTGTGCCTTACTGGCTACTTGACACTGACGTCGGTGAACATCACACTTGTTAATTAGGAACACAGGATAATTAATTGAGACGATTTAATCAAGAAATAACAGTAGAGCGAGCTGTATAAAATGTTTACAACCGACATGAGTTTTCATCACAAGATGTTTGTCACGAGTACACCACCTGCTAAGCGACCCCTTGTAGAAGTTACGCCCATTGATCAAGAAAGAAATCTCCTTTTGAAGAAAGACAAACCCCAGACAACACAACAACAAGTCATCACTTTTGCTGAGCAGAAGTTTGATGTGAAGATTGGACGATCAACCGTATCTGACCTCCTGAAGCAGTCTGCTTAGTGGTTGAGCGTCTCTACGGCTGATTCCAATGCTTCAAGCTATCTGAGGCCAAAACATCGTTGAACACTTTGCAAACATTTCTGACACACCACTTAGACGTGTTTGATGTTAATGACCATAAAAAATTTCAAGTTATAAATTATATATGTTATGATAAACGCCTGATTGTACATTAGACGTCCACATGTTATTATGGAATTAGTTGTATGGAAACTGTAACATATTCAACATCCGGGTCATAAAGGCAGCTGATATGCGCCTTGTTTAAGGAATGTTCTCATGCTTACTTTCGTTCTTGTAGACGTAGCAATGTTTTGTCACATTGTTTTGTTTAATTTGTTTTTGTATTGTTTGATTTGGGTGGGTGGGGGTTGTTTTGTTTTGTTGTTTGGGGGTTGGGTTTGGGTTTTGTTTTGTTGTTGTTTTTGTTTTTGGTTGGTTGTTTGTTTTGTTTTTGTTGGTTTTTTGTTTTGTTTGTTGTTGTTTTTTGGGGGGGTGCTGTCGCGTGGGGCAATTTTACCGCTGCGAATTCCTCTTTTCAATTTGAATATTCTCAGGGTACCTCTTATCTCAAATACATTAAAGAGGTCTTGTGATCATAGTTAGCATGGCTTAAAAAAGAATAATACAATTTATCGTTTCCATGTTGCGTAGATCGATGCTCATACTGTTGATCACTGGGCGGTGTTGACAAGACTCGTTTATTTACAGACCGCCGCCACACAGATAGAACAACAAACTAGCAAACAAACAATAAGAAATCTCCGCTAAAAGCCGCGTCCAATGTCCGACTCAGGCTGTATCGCGTCTACATAATCACTATCAAATTGTGACATTACCGTGTGTTCGCGCAAAGGCAACCGTGCGGAAAGTCTAGTTGAAGATGAGGTCAATGACAAATAAAATATTAAAATAATCTGAGACGTTTCGTCCATAATGACCAGCAAAATCAATTGTTACGATAATTAAACACATGAGACAAGTCACGAACGTTCTTCATATTGAGTGGTATGGCCCTGTGCTTCCAGCATCAGTAGAAACAGAAATGAAAACGTCTTTTTGCATCTTTTGTGCTTAAAGCGTCATGTCAAGTTTTGTAACCACCTGAATGGTCGCTTCTACTCACAGGTACTGTGTCAAGTGTGGTTTGTTTGGTAACTGATTCTTCTTGCCGCTCAACCTAATTAATAATTAGGGTGTAAATACTTTAGTCCATCTGAAGTGTTTCGTTTGGTAAGATGGCAAACATGATGGCATTTGGAATACTTGTACCCATGTGGAGGCCGTTTTGTCAAAGAAGTTGTCAATGCATGCAACGTTAGTCCGAAAAGGTATGTGTCCTCAAAGGGCACATCTGTTACCAGCATAGTTCGCGATCCTGTTTCGTTTACTGAAACATTCGCCACTGTAACGACTTGTTAAACGTCGCACTCAGCAATATTCCAGCTAGGTGACGGCTGTCGGTAAGTAATCTAGTTTGGACATCATGATCATCCATCGACACTGTTTGGAAACGAAGACATGCGTGAATCAAGTCAGCGAGCCTCGAATTCCCTTTTGCGTTATTGCTTTGTTGAGTTGGTACAGTGAGTGAGTGAGTATGGTTTTACGTCGCTTTTAGCAATATTCCAGCAATATCACGGGCGGGGACACCAGAAATGGGCTTCACACATTGTACCCATGTGGGGAATCGAACCCGGGCCTTTGGCGTGACGAGCCAATGCTTTAACCACTAGGCTACCCCACCGCCCCTTGAGTTGGTACAGATTCGCCCTGACCGCCGACATTTCAGCTGGAAACTGCTGAATACGGCGTTAAACAACAAACCAATAAATCATAGCTGTACAATCGTGTTCACCACTGCAGCACAACACCATGTTACACGCAACCATGTATTCTGACACAAGAGCATTCGTTCCGGTGTTGAATGACCATGGAAAAAAAGACATGTCAGTTAGTAATTAAGACCAAATTAGTGTTTTTCGCAATGAGGATCTATAATTATGCTGCAGCTGTGTTTCCAAATATAAACAGAAACGCGGTGTTATTGCCACCGGTAATGGTAGTTCATTCGATCTCGAGAACATGGTCGACCGTCATTTGCCAGCTGATACGAGCTGTATTCTTGGAAAGGTAGAACTACATCCAAGGTGAAGTTTGGTCTCAGCTCCGTATTAGGTACAATGAAGACAAAAAATATGACGCTCAGTCTCCAGAGGTCCAAACACCAAGCCTGAAGTGATTTCGGTTTTAGACGTTTACCTCTTGTGATAAATTATAACAATATATTTGACACAGAACAATCAATCAGAAACATCATAAATAAATAAAAAGTCAGTTTAAAGCGACGACATTCTTTCCGCAATCAAATTTGGAAATATTTGCTAAATCGAAGTCCAATTATATTACGAACATGTGTCTATGACTCGTAACAAATAGTGGTGCTATTAGGAGTCTGCAAAAAGGTGCACGTATGCTGTCCCTTCGATAGCCATGTCAAACAAGAGTCATCAGAAGATGACATATCCCCCCGGCCCCCACATCTTTGAAAGAACAAATCATCTGACAGTTACTTAAAGTCCAGCTTGATTTTAGACTAAGTGCAAATCGTTTCCATGGAAATCATGAAAAAAATAAATGACAAAAATCTGCAAATAGCAAAAGGCACCACTTTGGGATCTGCCTCACATATCTGCCAAGTTTTGCTGAAAGATATTAAGAAGTTTTCGCGTTGTGCTCCGGAAACAAAACCTACCCCTCCCTTTTGAGACTAAGTCCAAATTGTTTCCATGGAAACTGAGAAAATAATAAATCACAAATATCTGCAAATAGCAAAAGGCACCACTTTGGCATCTGCCTCACATATCTGCCAAGTTTTGCTGAAAGATATTCAGAAGTTTTCCAGTTGTGTTCCGGAAACGAAACCCATCCCTTCCTTTTTGAGACTAAGTCCGAATCATTTCCATGGAAACCGAGAAAATAATAAATCACAAATATCTGCAAATAGCAAAAGGCACCACTTCAAGATCTGCCTCACATATCTGCCAAGTTTTGCTGAAAGATATAGAGAGGTTTTTGAGTTGTGCTCCGGAAACGAAGCCTACCCCTCACTTTTGGGATTAAGTCCGAATCGTTTCCATGGAAACCGGGAAAAATAAAAATGCCAAAAATCTGCAAATAGCAAAAGGCACAACTTTAGGATCTGTTTGATATATCTACCAAGTTTTGTTGAAAAATATTGAATGGTTCTTGAGTTATGCTCCGGAAACGAAGCCCACCCTTCTTTAAGACTAAGTCCAAAACGTTTCCATGGAAACCGAGAAAAATAAAAATGACAATTATCTGTAAATAGCAAAAGGCACCACCTTAGGTTATGTTTGACATATCTACCAATTTTGGTTAAAAAATATCGAACGGTCTTTGAGTTATGGTCCGGAAACAAAATGATTACGGACGGACGGACGGACGGACGGACAGACGGACGAGGCGACGACTATATCCCACCGCATTATATGCCGGTGGGATAAAAAGCATGCATCACATGGTCGTCAAAAATCACTGCCACATAATATACTGAGTCAAAAAAGAAACTTCACAAAATGTAATTTGAAATATAATGAATAATTTTTTTCTGATGATACATCTATGTATCCGAAATGGGATCCCTATCTTTCGACTCTAGAAAAACGTTAGCAAAACCCACTCAAACCCATCCATTCGTCGTGCAAATGACGTTAGTGCCAAATCAGGTTTTGCACGTGCAGTCGATCACGTGATCTTCGCATCGAAGTTTTCTTCATATGCACGTGTTTGCATTGGCCTCAAGAATTGAAAAAACACTTTTAAACCACAGTTCTAACGGTACTTGAAATGCCACGATTGTCAAATGTGCAACGTGAACGTGCCGTTGGCATGTTGCAAGCGGGAAGATCAGTTATTGACGTCGCAAGAGCAATGGGATGCAGCCGTCGTACTGTGTATGACTTGCGAGGTCGTCTACAACAAATTGGCACCACTTCTGATCGCCCAAGGTCGGGTCGTCCACGTGTGACGTCACGAGCAGAGACCGTCAAATCGTCCTACGTCACCTACGTGACAGATTTCTGCCGGCTACACGAATCAGGGCTGAGATGTTTAGAGGTCGACTGTCCTCACAGACCATTCGAAATCGGTTGCGGGCTGCCAATCTCTATTCTCGACGTCCATATCGTGGGCCAATATTGACGCCGTTTCATCAACGTCAACGTCTGCTGTGGGCCCAACGTCACCTCCGATGGACCCAGAGAGACTGGAATCGAGTCGTCTTTAGCGATGAATCCAGGTTTACCCTCAGATTCGCGGACGGCAGGCATAGAGTCTGGAGACGACGTCGTGAACAGTATGCCCAATGTTGTGTACAGGAAGTCGACAGATTCGGGGGCGGAAATTGCATGGTGTGGGGTGCTTTCTGTGGGAACAACCGTTCCCGACTTCTGGTCATCCGTGGAAACCTCACAGCTGCTGCTTACCGCAACCAGGTACTCACCCCTGAACTCGTTCCTTTCATGACGGCTCATGGCCCAGGTCTACAGTTCCAGCATGATAATGCTCGGCCGCATACCGCGATGTTGACACGAAATTTCCTTCAAACGCTGGAATCAACGTCATGGACTGGCCATCGAGGTCCCCTGACCTTAATCCAATAGAGCACGTTTGGGATGCACTTGGGAGAAGGCTTCGTGGTCTTAGGAACCAACCTCAGAATTTGTAGGAACTTGGCGCTGCCTTGCAAGAGCAATGGCGCAGAATCCCCAACCACGAGTTCACAAGCATCAGGCAGTCGATGAGGAGACGGTGTTTGGCAGTGGTGAATGCGCGGGGCGGCCATACACGATATTGAACTGAGAAATTTCGCATTTTTATTCTTGTGATTTGACATTCTGTATACCCATGTTTTTGAACGGCGGTGTAGCCTAATGGAACTGATTATGGCACTGTCAGTGTATCGAGTACATCACACAGATCTCAGCAATGAAATAATAACAATTTAACCATCTTACCATCACTTGTTCTTTTAAAGTGCCCTGAAGAAAGAATGTGAAGTTTCTTTTTTGACTCAGTATATAAGCAATATTTACACACAATCACCTCATGATCATTTGTCACCCTATTACAACACGCCAGTGAATATCACACAACAACATTTGTCATGACTAAGCCATCAGGTGTGTTTGTGTTGAAGTTTAAATTCTAAATAATCCCACAAGTCTTTTTATTGCAAAATGTTTTAAAAAACGTACTTTAAATTGTTTCTTTCTATTTCAACAATTTTGACCAGGTTTATGAAACACTTGAAATATTATCCTAAAGACATGAAGTGGCACCCTGGTTTCTCTGGAAATCCAAACGCTCAAACTGCTAGTGAATTGACACGTAACTTACGAAACAAAATGCCATCAGAATTGTTTTTATATTTCAAAGAGGTTTAAGAAAAATCAATAAGGTTTACTGCGTATGCTATTTTCAAAGCCCTCTTTAATTTGGAATGCCTTTCCAGGACTTGTATGATTTTCCTGGACGTTGATGTTCTGGTGTTTGACTGTTACCGAAACATATATGCCTGAAGAATTTAACTTCTTTGATGATGTCGCTAGATTGTGTGGAAATTAAATTAAACCACTTCGCTAGTGACCTTTAAAAAGAGACAATGTCTGATCTCTTACCTCAGTTCAATCCCCTTACAACCATGGAGCCTCGTGTTCATGAATCCTCGTATTTTGTCAGTAAGGAACGGGACAAACCTCTCCATTTGTCAATATCTACACTCTGTCAAAAAGAAACGCTACCCCTGTCTTCACATATAAGAGACTACGTAGAATAAAGGTATTGCTTGCAAATGTAATTTGTGTCAAAGGTGAGTATATCATGTACGTCGTTGTGAACGTAAGCGTTCGAACACACCGATTAGCATGCATAGGGATCTTTTATTATCTCATTTCTTCACCATGCATGAAGTTCTCATGGTGACTACGCCAAAAGCACGTGCAAATGATTGAAACGAAAGTTAATGTTGGGGTATATAAAATCCCGTGTGAATTCGTATCTCACTCCATCACTCTTCGCCGAAAATCAAAGTCGAAAATGCCACGTTTGAGTGCTGCACATAGAAATATCGCCATTGGTCGTCTTGAAGCCGGAGAAAGTTTCGGAAGGATTGCATGGCACTTCAATGTACACAAAACAATGATTTCGCGACTTTGGAACCGTTTCAATTTCAATTGGACTCAAGATCGCCCACGAAGTGGTAGGCTCAAAATCACTACGCCAGCTCAAGATCGGTTTATCCGGCTCCATCACCTACGTAATCGGCAAGCCATACCGACTGACACTGTAACACAAGTGCCAGGTGTGAAGAGAGTGTCAGCACAAACGATCAGGAACCGTCTGCGAGAGGCCGGTCTACGAACAAGAAGACCTCTTGTTGGACCTGTACTACGCCTCCAACATCGGCGCCGACGACTCAGGTGGTGTAACAACCTTAACATGTGGACCCTTAGAAACTGGAGGCGTGTTTGGTTTAGTGACGAATCACGTTTTCTGTTGCAACGTCGTGACAGCGGGTCTCTAGACGACGAAATGAACGTTGGACACCAAACTGCGTTATACAGGTGGACTGATTTGTTGTCGAAAGCGTCATGGTTTGGGGAACCATGTCACACAACCAACGGATCAGACTTGGTGATCATTCGTGGCAATCTGACAGCTCAACGCTACATCAAACAAATGTTACAGCCTCACCGCCTACCGATCATCAAATAACAGAGAGAGCTTTGTCAACACGATACGCCAGACCTCACACTGCACGTGCAACAGTGAATTTCGTACAGAATTCTAACGTAAATGTATTGCCATGGCCCTCCAGATCCCCAGACTTCAACCCCATAGAGCATCTGTGGGATTTTCTTGACAGACGTGTACGTCAACGTAGACCGCCGCCGCAGGCACTCGAACAACTAGCCGTTGCACTACAGGAGGAGTGGAGAGCAATCCCCCAGGAAAGAATCCGACGTCTGATCCGTTCTGATCCAAGGAGGTGCCGGGCAGTGATTGCAGCTCGTGGTGCCCATATGACGTACTAAGAAAGACGTCCCCTTGTGACAAACCAGTCTCATTGAGGGAACTGTTAAGATAATTATCTTAAACTTGAATATCTAGACTATCATTGTGCCAAATGTCACTGTTCTGTCGTCTACATTAAATGCGTTGTATCATCTTAAATTTCACGAATGCAATCTACAAAGTACAGGGGTGGCGTTTCTTTTTTGACAGTATATATATGTAAGGTTGCATGGGTTTTGTACATATTACGTAATAGTATTCAACAAAGAACAAAATTAATTATATAAGGACATGTTTATCAAAATCAACATTGTTTTTGTGTTAGTTATTAAAAATAAGGGACAAAAGCAGGACAGATTTTGAAAGTCATGTCACAACGCATGTCTTCGTCGTTGTGTCATAGCTGCCATTGATCTGGCATTTATGAATTCTGAAGATGGATAACACAAAGTATGCACCCCGTGGGCAATGGTTGTGTTTCCCTTCTTGCTGAACTGTTGAATATAAATTTCAATTTCAGATAAAAACACCGAATGTTTTGTCAAGACGTTTAACTAAGGCTTCATTTATATCAATTATCGGATGCCGTTCATACATAATCAAAAGAGATAATTCCTTTCCACTGCCTTACCCAACTAAACGTTTACCTAACAAATGAACGTATGTTCTACTTAGTATACTCTGAAGATTAAATAATGATGGAAATGTTTTTCAAAGGTTAGTTATCAAGACTTAAGAAACATATTTTGAATGCCAGTTAACAGCGAATCACGAATTTAGTGTGATGACAATTAACAGCGAAATAGTAACAGTTGTCAGTCAACAATGAGCCAATTAGCTTCAAAGTTCTTTTTCCTGAACTAATAACTCCTTCACTGACGTAAAGCGAGCGCTTAGAATAATTTATAAAAATTCGACTGATCTAAAATGTGAAAGTTTAATATATATTATGATATTAAGTAAATATACGGAATCCATTCTTCAGGCATACCACAACATCATCAAGTCCGGTAATGCATTCACAATTAAAGAGGGCTTTAAAGTATGACCAGAAAATATTGAGAATTTAGAAATACGTTTAATTGGATTTCTAGTATAAAGTGATCCTCAGTATGGATGATTTAGAGAGAGGAAGTTGATTTTACAGTATTATAACAATGACATCAGATCAGCTAAAGTGATTTCAAGTAGAACAGGCATACTTTTGTCCACTGTTTAACCCTTTCTTGCAAAATATTGCAAATGGATATGGCATTGAGCACCAGGGAGGCGCAGGTAGGCCCAGAAAATTGACTGTCGGTGACAAGAGGTGGCTTGGTATTCTTGTTTCTAAAAACAAACGAAGGAGTTTAGAAAACTTAAGGCTGGATATGATTGATAGAGGAACTGTGGCTGTCTGCAAGGAGACAATTAGAACTGAGCTGCATGCAATGGGTTGGCAGAAAACTCGAGGAATTCCATCACCGATCATGAAACCTGAACAAAAGGAGCGAAGGTTGAACTGGTGCTTAAAGCATAATAATTTTAACTGGGACAATGTGATTTTCTCAGATGAAAGTTCTGTGTGGCTGTTTCCTAATACACTGAAATTCTGGACCAAACCAAATGAAAAACCTTTGTATCAGCGCCCGTATCAGTCCGAAATTTAACGTGTGGGGTGGCATATCTGTGTTAGGGGCAACGCCCCTCTGTGTATTTGAAGGGAATATGAACAGTGAGCGGTACACAGATTTTCTCGAGGGACATCTACTTCCATCTGCTCATGTGTTCTATGGAAAGTTTTTGATTTTCCAGCAGAACGACTACCCAAAAACATCGTTCACAGGCCTGGTTTCGGACCCAAAATTTGACATTATTAGATTGGCCAAGCTATAGCCCTGACCTAAATCCAATAGAAAATGTTTGGGGACCTATGAAGGAAAGTGTCAATAGGAAACATCTGACAAATATTGCTGAAATGAAGGAAGAGGTGGTCCGATATTGGGACAGTATGGACCACGGCTTTTTAACTTCTTTGATCAGTAGTATGCCCCGCTGCATTGAAGCCTGCATTGCTGCCCATGGTGACTTGACAAAATACTAACTGTTCACCTGTCTTTGAATCTGGAGTTATGTTCTGCTAATATTCACATTTAATTCGTGAGTAATGAGTGAAAAAAAAAAATTACAATCTTAAATTCTCAATAATTTCTGGTTGTACTGTAAAAATAGCATATACAGTAAACGTTAATTGATTTTTTCTTAAACCTCGTTGTGCCCATATGACGTACTAAGAAAGACGTCCCCTTGTGACAAACCAGTCTCATTGAGGGAACTGTTAAGATAATTATCTTAAACTTGAATATCTAGACTATCATTGTGCCAAATGTCACTGTTCTGTCGTCTACATTAAATGCGTTGTATCATCTTAAATTTCACGAATGCAATCTACAAAGTACAGGGGTGGCGTTTCTTTTTTTGACAGTATATATATGTAAGGTTGCATGGGTTTTGTACATATTACGTAATAGTATTCAACAAAGAACAAAATTAATTATATAAGGACATGTTTATCAAAATCAACATTGTTTTTGTGTTAGTTATTAAAAATAAGGGACAAAAGCAGGACAGATTTTGAAAGTCATGTCACAACGCATGTCTTCGTCGTTGTGTCATAGCTGCCATTGATCTGGCATTTATGAATTCTGAAGATGGATAACACAAAGTATGCACCCCGTGGGCAATGGTTGTGTTTCCCTTCTTGCTGAACTGTTGAATATAAATTTCAATTTCAGATAAAAACACCGAATGTTTTGTCAAGACGTTTAACTAAGGCTTCATTTATATCAATTATCGGATGCCGTTCATACATAATCAAAAGAGATAATTCCTTTCCACTGCCTTACCCAACTAAACGTTTACCTAACAAATGAACGTATGTTCTACTTAGTATACTCTGAAGATTAAATAATGATGGAAATGTTTTTCAAAGGTTAGTTATCAAGACTTAAGAAACATATTTTGAATGCCAGTTAACAGCGAATCACGAATTTAGTGTGATGACAATTAACAGCGAAATAGTAACAGTTGTCAGTCAACAATGAGCCAATTAGCTTCAAAGTTCTTTTTCCTGAACTAATAACTCCTTCACTGACGTAAAGCGAGCGCTTAGAATAATTTATAAAAATTCGACTGATCTAAAATGTGAAAGTTTAATATATATTATGATATTAAGTAAATATACGGAATCCATTCTTCAGGCATACCACAACATCATCAAGTCCGGTAATGCATTCACAATTAAAGAGGGCTTTAAAGTATGACCAGAAAATATTGAGAATTTAGAAATACGTTTAATTGGATTTCTAGTATAAAGTGATCCTCAGTATGGATGATTTAGAGAAGAGGAAGTTGATTTTACAGTATTATAACAATGACATCAGATCAGCTAAAGTGATTTCAAGTAGAACAGGCATACTTTTGTCCACTGTTTAACCCTTTCTTGCAAAATATTGCAAATGGATATGGCATTGAGCACCAGGGAGGCGCAGGTAGGCCCAGAAAATTGACTGTCGGTGACAAGAGGTGGCTTGGTATTCTTGTTTCTAAAAACAAACGAAGGAGTTTAGAAAACTTAAGGCTGGATATGATTGATAGAGGAACTGTGGCTGTCTGCAAGGAGACAATTAGAACTGAGCTGCATGCAATGGGTTGGCAGAAAACTCGAGGAATTCCATCACCGATCATGAAACCTGAACAAAAGGAGCGAAGGTTGAACTGGTGCTTAAAGCATAATAATTTTAACTGGGACAATGTGATTTTCTCAGATGAAAGTTCTGTGTGGCTGTTTCCTAATACACTGAAATTCTGGACCAAACCAAATGAAAAACCTTTGTATCAGCGCCCGTATCAGTCCGAAATTTAACGTGTGGGGTGGCATATCTGTGTTAGGGGCAACGCCCCTCTGTGTATTTGAAGGGAATATGAACAGTGAGCGGTACACAGATTTTCTCGAGGACATCTACTTCCATCTGCTCATGTGTTCTATGGAAAGTTTTTGATTTTCCAGCAGAACGACTACCCAAAAACATCGTTCACAGGCCTGGTTTCGGACCCAAAATTTGACATTATTAGATTGGCCAAGCTATAGCCCTGACCTAAATCCAATAGAAAATGTTTGGGGACCTATGAAGGAAAGTGTCAATAGGAAACATCTGACAAATATTGCTGAAATGAAGGAAGAGGTGGTCCGATATTGGGACAGTATGGACCACGGCTTTTTAACTTCTTTGATCAGTAGTATGCCCCGCTGCATTGAAGCCTGCATTGCTGCCCATGGTGACTTGACAAAATACTAACTGTTCACCTGTCTTTGAATCTGGAGTTATGTTCTGCTAATATTCACATTTAATTCGTGAGTAATGAGTGAAAAAAAAAAATTACAATCTTAAATTCTCAATAATTTCTGGTTGTACTGTAAAAATAGCATATACAGTAAACGTTAATTGATTTTTTCTTAAACCTCGTTGAAATATATCAATTTTGGCGTGAAGTGAGTGCCTTGCGTTTAAATGATCTTTGAATATTTTATGACAATTCGACTGATTTTAAATGTGGAAGTTGTATATGATATTACGTAAATTTAAAACATCAACGCCAGAGAATAACCATGTGTGATTATCGGTCAAGACCAACCACCGTAAGATTCAAAATAGCTGTGAAAATTACATGAATGCATCAGAGAAAATCAGTGGTGACACCAAACATTCCCCAAAATGGTAAGCATGTCATTCTCTCCGAGTCGTAACTACCATTATTCACACAATTTGCATAGAAAGTTCTTTTGCTTATCAATACAGATTAAGATCTGGTTAGCGATTCTTGTAATCCACTTGAGCGTTTAAACCAAATGTAATTGTAGAAGCTGGTTTGAAAATACTTGCCTAATGTAATCCCCTTTATAGTTGAAGTTTATCGGACTTGTCATTTAAAAGACAATCTTGAAATCCTGCTGATATGACTATGATCAAACAGTTCACATCTCAACATTTTATTTTATTTGAAAGAATATTCTTGAAAGAATAACTGATCATGGTTCCTATTTCGGAAGGAGTCAGATAACCTGAGAGGAAAATGCTCAAAAACAAAAGCACAGCTGAAGTTGGTTTGTAATGATATTCAGGATTCCTCCACAAACATGTGAAACTATGAAGATGAAACACACAAAGATAAAGAGCATTATCTGTTTTCCAGTATCTCTCAGACATTTCGTAATATCTGTTCTTGGTATGTTAAATCGTGTCTCTTTCCCCAACTGAGTGAGTGAGTGCGTAAGTTATTATTTAACGTCACATCGGCAATATCTCAGCCATATCGTGACGAAAATAATTTATGCAATAAAAGATGAAAACATTTTGAAGAGTAAAACCTGTCGACGATGGACAGTAAAAATACTAGAGTGTCACAGATATGAATATAAAACTAGCATGTAAAACTAAAACATTCTAATAAAAGAAGACAATACAATATAAAACACGGGCTATGGGTCGCCAACAACTGAAGGTAGATCACCATACTAGGAACCATGGGGACTTACATTACTTTTGCTACCTGCATGGACCCTAGCTGGAATTTGAAAGCAAAACTATAATGTCCTTGGAACTAGAGCAAAATGACTTTCCTTTGCGTGTGTTTATGACCAACGGTAAGGGAGGATACGCTCACCTTTCCGGAACACCAGGCATCATCACTATTTGACATTGGATGATTGAGTCATAAATACATAAATGATAGTAACCCATAACACAGTCGGAAGCTTACAATGCACTTATAGCAGTAATTTCTTTTGAATATGGAAAGGCTTATTGTCGTTTTTATTATTTCATTAATATGAATATGTTGTTAGTTTTGATGTTAGTTCCATTCAAGAATTATTTCTGTTTCCTGTTCACTTGTAGTGCAGATTTTCTTTTGGAGTTATTTTGACGCATATTGAATTGTGCTTATGACATGTTTATATCACAATTTAAGCTTAATGTGTACAAGACAAATACACACTTTAATCCCTGGATGTAATACAATGCCAACCCCCAAAAAATTGATAGAACTGAAAAGGTAAAATTCTTGTCTAGTGATGTTTAATCACCGACAAAGTTGTTTTCTCTTGTTCTTTCGAAGAGATACGATACCGTTTTCTCACGACCAGAAAAAACGTTTGACGAAAGAGTAACGGACTGGGTTTTTTTGTATACGGTAGTTCATAAAATAGTTTTAGAAATATTCTTGATACTTGACTGTCCTTCCACCACTTTGCGTGAGGAAGCTGTAGAATTAATATGTCAAGTGAATGTTCCTGTAAAGATGGGCTATGTCACGTGCGGTTAGTTCAGATAGACCAGTGACAGTTGTTGTGGCTGTATATGTTACAGGGAATGTGTGAAACCAGGGATTTCACGTAATACCTTAAAGAGTCAATGATTTCATGAAATCCCTGAGCTAATACTTCAGTAATTTCATGCAATCCCTGGAAATTTTAGGGAATACATGAAATCCCTGGGGGTCAAAGGGATGTCATGAAATCACTGATTCTTTCAGGGATTACGTGAAATCCCTGGTTTCACACATTGCCTGTAACATATATAACCTGTGAATACTTCAAAGAACATACACGTGAGAAAGTGTGGTGTTTATTACAGAACAGTTACCAAAGAGGAAATGTGACACCTTAGAAAAGTTATGGTCGTGCACTGGGCCAAACTCATAAAGAAAATACAGGTCTTCTGATGACATCATCATATTAACCCCCGTAGGAACATGTTTCGGGCGATTTTTAATATATGCATGATCTAATAAATCTGAAAACCTGTATCGATGTGTTCTTACACATGAGACTTGGACTTCGTTCATCTCAACATTTGCATGCTTGGGAAGTATGACAACAATACATGCATAGTTATGACTAAAATGTAGAAACTATGTAGACGTTTTTGGTTTTCATGAAGCTCTGACATTTGAAAATAAGCAATATTTTATTATTAATTGCCCCAGGAGAGAGCACAGAAACGATTGCAATGAAGAAATATGGGCCTGATGGTTTAAACGAGATCTGAAGTCTTGCATTTTTTTCACATGGCTTCAGGACAGTCAGCAGAGGTTTCACTCGTGGACCGTAACGGTTCCCGACCAGCAATATATTTTGTATGGTAGGATATTGGGTAATAGACTTATATGGATTTGATGCTAAAACGACTTTTAAGGCTGCAGATTAAAATGTAAAAGAGTGTTGTATGTTTACATAAACCTTTCAAGTTCCTTTAATCTTGAAGCTATCATGTTTTACTTTGAGGCATGTATATGCTGACTGCAGTACATCTAAGCCGTCATTACATCACCTTTAAACAGGACAAGTTGTTTTCTGAGTGTATCGAAATCGCAATAAAAAAGAACAAAGCATTTGGCTGTGTTTGATTGGAAGCAAATCATGGACAATGTTTCTCATCCAGTTGTCATTTGTCTTCACTGAAAGATACGAGGTCGTTGCCTGTTTGTACATTATGAAAAGAACAAAATGATATGTATTACTGTGAAGCCTTAAATAGAATTGTGTGTTGTGTCCTCACAGAAACATCACATAGATTTTAGGATTAGTTTCTTCCTATTTAACGGCACTCCCAGCAATACCGCACCCATATGATAACAGTAAACATTAATCGACTTTGGCCTGGGTATTTCAGTAACTTACATATATATTATTAACAACCTTCCACTAATTCAGAAATGTTCTTCACGTGCCTATAATGAATTGCTTAGAAACTTTTACCGATGCTCTAAAGGTTGTAAGGCTGTTGCAAAGCTCAGTGTTATTTTATACCTGAACATAACCCGACCTGCATCATCAGGAACACGCCCTTGGCACGGGCCATGTGGCGACTGGGGACGATCCGAGAATCTGAGATCCTTTGAGTAATCATCACCATAAAGTAATAAAAAACTCCATTACTGTACATTTCTGGACATATAATTATAGAGACTTTTAGTGCAAAACAACAATTTGGGTTTGATTTCAAACTGTCAAAACAGGAATTAGAATTAAAGTTTCAATTCACAACAGACATTTAACACAATGATGAATACTTCTCGCTTAATTGCTGGCAACATGACGCTGTCCAGTAATGATACCAGATCTGGATTTTAGCTGAAATTATGTGTCACAAGGATTCTGAAATGACAGTGTAAATCGCCGCTTGATCTAAGAGAGTGTTACTGACAGCAAATCAAAGTCATTAAAGGAGTAAAGTAATTAGTATTCACAGGTATTTAACATCTTCCCCGATGAAACATACAGCAGATGGCAGTATTGTGCTCATACAACATACGCAGGCAGACAACAGTACATGTATGTTTTGCATAACACCCCCAGCATCTGGTTAACACTCAACTTGCTATTATTTAATACATTGATAGTCAAACCCTCCAATATGTGATATCAAGAAAAGGAAGAGACATTCTGGGGTCAGTACCTGGACAAAAAGACTTAACCAAAAAAAACCATCAAGAAATGGTTACGAAAATAGGGAAAGTGACCCTTTCATGTGCCAAGACAAAGAGGTGCGTTTGAGAGGGAATTCGTGAAAACGACCCCCGTCATGGAAGCTTATAACGTCAACAACATCAGAAATGATTTGTTTGTTGTAGGCCGCACTCAGCAATATTCCAGCTTTAGTCATTTCCAAGGACAGAGAACATTGAATTAACAGAGATGGTTTGGCATCGAAGAAAGTATCAGTTCAAAGCTTCTCAGATATGAAAAGAAATGCACCAGGCAAAGCATATTGTTACAACCGTTTATGCGTTTCTCTTCCAAACAACAATAAAAAGAGTGGGAGCATCAACTACATCAAATAAGACAAAATCTGTGCTGTCAGATGGAAAGATTATAGTCTCCATAGAAGCTAAACGAGTTATCATTATGGATTATATCAAACCGACCAGATAACAAACGGAACATATCAGTTGACTGTGAATTAACGAGAAAGGTGCTCTTCTATCCGTGCACAAATTGTTATGGGTGGCTTTAAACCCTTTCAGCACACACTTCCACCTGTTCCCATTCATTACGAAAGGTCAAACCGAAACCCATGACAAGAACAGTGACATTATTGCGGCTGCGGATAACCTTTCCTACAGTTGAGGGAATAGATTCCAAGCTCCATCCCTGGATAAAATCACTTCAACATCATTGCCAGACCTGTTGGTATTTGCCAGTTGTTGGTCAGATTCTCTTCCCCACTCATACTCAGTTACGCAAAGAAAATGAAACTTCAATATGAATAATATAGGATGAAACTGTATCAACATCAACACATTCTCTGGACAGCAACAATATATATGTGAAAAATCCAAACTTCAATAAAGATAACAGGAATGTGGAAAAAAATATGTAAATGATCCTGGATGCACTATGGCAAGGTCATGTGCGAAAAGAAGTCAAGATAGGTTTATAAGGAGATGCATTTCGAATCAGCCGGAAAGGACTATACTTACTTACTTCTGTTTAAACTTTACTCTTTAAAAGTGAACTTTATTGTACAGTTATTGTAAACACCTCGAGGTATGCACCCTCCCATGGCACTAGCAAACTAAGAACAGGACTGTTTAGATAACTACAAACCAATCATACAAAGTAGATCTCACTTCAGGGGATTGAACGATATGTTCTAAAACTTTTTTGTGTGTGTGCTTTGTGTTTCAACTTCGCAGTGTCTTATGTTTCGAGCTGGAAGTGTCATTGTGAGTGAATTCCTAGAAACTATGCTTAGTTGACGTTTCTTGTTATCTGTGATGGACCTGCATTATGATCGAATTCTTTCTCTGCCCTGACAAGTTAATAATATAACACATCCCTGTACAACGATTCTCGCATTGGTTATATTGGCTTACCCGTGGAAATCCGGTTTAGAATTGGTCTCTAGCAACCAATGCTTGTCGTAACAGGCAACTGACGGGATCGGGTGGCCAGGCTCGCCGACTGGGTTGGCACATGTCATCGTATCCCAGTTGTGTAGATCGATGCTCATGCTGTTGATCACTTTAATGTCTGGTCCATACTCGATTATTACAGACCGCCGCCACATAGCGGCGATACTGTTGAGCGCGGCATTAAACAATAAACCAAGCAAAGCCAGGGATATATTTGTTACATTTGTTAATGGTGTAATTTTCGAACTACTACTTTTCTGCAATGCACGTATATCTATGTTGACCTTATCATGACTTTTCAAAAAGAATACCTCAATAGAAGAGAACACAAACCTCATAGTTTCTCTATAATAGTCTCAATTGAAACACATGGAGTGATGGATGAACGGATAGATGATCGCTGTATTTTTCAAGAATTTGGGGAGGGAGGAATGATGGATAAATGATTGATGACTGATAGAAAGATGGGTGATGATGAAATGATAGGTGATTAACTGAAGGAAGAAAGGATGGTCGATGGATGGTGGATAGATCAATGGAAGGAAAGAAAGATAACGGATTGTACAACAATAGGGTGAGGAAATGGCTGGGAGAATGGTAGATACATTGAGAGATGGTTGAAATTTTAGTCGGATGAGACCAAAGATGATCAGATGACGCTAAAGGTAACCACAAGTATAAGTACGCATGTGTTTTTTTAACTGTATGGGATTTTTTTTACGATATCCCTGTGGGTATTAAATAATTACTTGTTCACACTTTTGCTTCCTCTTTGCCTAAACATCAATATAAGAAGTTCAAATGTGATCATTG
Organism: Haliotis rubra; assembly: GCF_003918875.1. Lineage (NCBI taxonomy): Eukaryota > Metazoa > Mollusca > Gastropoda > Lepetellida > Haliotidae > Haliotis > Haliotis rubra. The sequence continues at coordinate 863,661 of NW_025765170.1, read as the reverse complement.
ACGTTGCTGTCGTACCTACTTCTACATACAGTTAGTAAAGTATGTGAATTATTAAGCCGAGTGAGCAGCAAACACAGCAAAAGAAAGTCGGTTCGAGGATTTGATAGTTTGTTTCCTGTTCTAAAAGATGAATCGATAAAAACACCCAAGCGCAGACACTTGAAAATGTCTATGATTGCAAATGTGGAAAGTGAATTGAAACAGAAAGTAAAAATTGGAATTGTGACCTTACTGTAACTTGGTTGTTAACTGATTTCTGTTTCTTTCAAAAAAAATTCTATCGTGTTTTTTTTATCACTTTGGATTTGGATATGAATAAACATATTGATTAACTAACATCTGCATTGAAGATTCCACTTAATATTGTTTTTAATTAGTTACTTTTATCTCATTTTATATTGAAACTCTTTCGAGTTTTTATTCAGCTTCTGATTGTGAATATTCTGATTTTGGAATTTTGGCTTTCATTTTGTAAGTAAACGATCGAATACAATAACATGTGGTGTCATCTTATTAGTTTATCATCACTAAAATTCAATCTCTGTATCTGTATTCTGTATCTTCGAATATTTATGGCTGAACTGCCCTTAGCTTGGTTTGTATAATCTTCAGGAAGCTGAGAATGAAAATCCATTGTCCCTCGAGCATTCGCTTGATCAACGGAATGTGTATTATACATAGTACAAATAACAGTAAAGCAAGGAAGGTTTGAGGGATCCTGGCACAGGCAGGTGGGTTACGTATTTTTTTCCCTACACCGGTACTTAAAAACATCCGAAATGTTAACGCTCACCTAATAATGTTTTCTTAGTTGAAATAAGTCTACAAATCGTAGGACAAAAAAAGAGAACAAATTAAAGTTGTATTTTATAAATCACAACATTTGGTTGTTACAAGTGAGAAATATATACGAATCGAAAATGGCACCTTAACTAGAGTTGAAGCAAGATCCTTCTTGACGCCTTGAAACAATCAGCTGAGAAATCTGTAGCAATCTAAGTAGATGGCGAGATTAAGAGATCTCTCTACTTGAAGCGCCCAGTCGTAGTAAACTAGCATTTCTATGTCAACAGGGTAAATTACAAAGGATATACAGGATGAAAAAGCTTAAAAAGTATTCAGATACACCTTTTAATATCTGACGCACTCAGACAAATTGGAATTTAACTTCTACAATCACAAATACATAGCATACAGTTACTTTGATCAGATCACCAACTGAATCAAAATGTACTTTCTAAGCCACTTCCATTTTAGTACCTTCGCCTTAATAAAATAGTAGGTGTTGCAATGGTTATATGTTGTAGGCTTCTGTTAGAATTCTGGTATAACCAAACTCAATACCACCTTGAAATTACAAGTACATAATGTAATCAAAAGCCTCCATGGACACTGATGACGCACATGTCTCTCCGACTGACTAACGGCAAGACAAGATGTCGTGAAAATTACTACCATGACGCTTAAGTGATTTAATGGAAGAGATCAGATGTTGTCATGAAAAAGGCGACAGCTGCAAAAAAAACGTCAGAAAACCTACCAACATCAGCAGAAAAAGGAATTAAAATCCAACATTTCATCAACAAGGACAGGTGCACAAAGACCTAGGGTGATACAAATTCGATTGGGTTCCGTCTTCGTGCCTACGTTTTGTTACCTTTAATACCCCAACATCAGAGGTCTTTACTGCGACCCAGTAAAATCATACGACTTCTAGAACCGACATTTATAAAGACTAAAGTCTACTCTTTAAATATCAAAGTATATTGATTTTTCTTGAACCTGGTTGAAAATGTTCAATTTCTGCGGTTAAAGTTATTTGTGTTTCCGTCTGATTCTCTATTTATTTAACGTATTTATTTTATGTGAGTTAATACGTACAGTGTTTCCTACAGGCCATAGAACAATTGTCCGGAAACGAGGGAATTTGGAGTGTGGAATATTTAATAATCCAGGTATCTCCTTCTACATGTAATATTAGCTAATGTGAATTCTGGACACACAGTGCAACTATAATGACATTCAATGTAATAATATTCGAAAAGAATAGAAATTCCCATTTTGGGGGAGTTTTGGCAAAGCTTAACCTTCTCAAATAGACATGCTCAGAAACTGAAGCGTGAGATAACACAAAGCAGTTGGGAAGATAACACATTCTGCGTCAGACATCAGTTAAACAAACGCTAATACAAAAAATGTGGATTCTGGAATGGAAATGTGAATGGAAATTGCAGTTCTTCTTTATGGCAATGTATTTTTTCTCCTTTTCTAATCAGCATCATGAATATATATAGTTTAAAGATGAAGATAAATCAAAAGACGCTTTAAAGCATTTATACATACTGTAAAAAATACATCTGGTGGAAAATCAACGGAGGCAGGAACACAGAATAGGAGTCAAAATTTCAGGATCTGCACTAAATTCATTGACACTATTTATGTATATATAGCGCACATATCCACGCAACTATGACATGCTCGGTGCGCTGGTATTTTGTTCCCTCGAAGATGGGATGTCAATCTTAATAGCACATCGTATTATCAATGTCACCTCCCTGGGGATCCAACAATAGCAACTAGGCGCACGGAGGTATTGCGGCTTTCCCATCCTTACGAGGTACCCATTCACTGGGACACATAGTCACAGTACTTTGTCCATGTTTACTGCACGTTGCTGTACCCGCAAACTAGGTGTTTGCACGTATTCATGTGGCCACCATCTGGTCATATACCAACAGATTCATGGGTTCTTTTAAGTACACAGGGTTGTGTACTGTACACTAGGGGTTGTGACAACACTGAACGAGTCTGCACACAAAGTTGACTCCAAGGTTTTTACACCCGGTCACGGGTGGGCTCGATCCCAACATCTCAAGCTCGCTGGATCATTAGCCTGGAGCCTTAGAAAGCTCGCCCACCATGCCCCACATTTTTGAATAATTGTAGTCTGGATAGTCATTAAAATTGTCTCGAGTAATTACACACAGCCGCCATATAGCTGGAATATTGCTGAGTGTGGCTTAAACTCACTCACTAACTATAAACACATAATCATGATATAGTCACTTTTAGCAGCGATTTCTTGTGGTAATGAAACTGATTTTGGCTTCTACTTGCAAGCCAGTGTGTGTTTCAAGTTGGACCTAACCCAAAGCAACAATGTTTATTGTTTAATGTTGAGTTGAGGCCAGACAAGCTGGTGGTTGAGGTTTGAAGCATCTATCCACACCATTGGGATACGTTGTTAGGTTATCGACCACATCACCGAGACTTACCACCCGACCCAGTTAGTGGCCTTCCATGAACAACATACCAAGGTTGCTTGGATATATCGAACCGAGTCACCCTAGGATACACAAATATGTGCATGGTTAATGTTTTATGTGGACTCTTGGCACAGTGGTGAAAAAACAAGCCGTAGATTTCATGGACAGCATTTACGCCAATGGAGGGAGGAACATTCTCGCGACCGAATCCTTTAGAAACGAGCCAGTTCTTGCGATCTTGCATTCTTGCACTTTTAACACAGGGCACTAGCAATATTAGAGTCGCGGGTGAATCCTCAGAAACGTTGGAAGCCTAACTCGATTGCAGCTCAAATATTTGAGCATTTCTGAATTTTGCAGATTTAGTCTGTGAGATCACTGCCAGAAAGAAAAAGATATCACAGATGGTTTGAAGATAAAAATGGCAGAGAAACTAACAAAGTAGATAGAGTGTTTGAGAATATCAACAAGTTACACATTATCAAGTCATGTTCATTTTTAGTTTCGATGCTTATCAAGCCTAATCCCTTGCTCTATATATTTAAGGATAGTCCTGTTTGGAAATAAATTTAGAACAACATAACACCTTCTGTATTTAATGATAATACATGTAGTGTGTGTGTGTGTTTTGTTAAACAAAAGTGAGAGAACAGCCTGGTCCATTTCAAGGACAAAGATTTAAACTTTTGGCTTTAGAGTTATAAATGAATGTTAATAAAGAATCACTAAAACGTATTAATGCCAATAGAATGTTACATGTTTGATGGTGCACGGGCATGCGAAACCAAACAAACATTTTAAGGCCATTACATTCGCCATTTACCCATACAAATGTCACAAAATGTTTGGTTCTCTGTTTTGAAAGGAAACTAAATGAGAATGTGCATCTGGAAATGAGCTGACATTTTTAGCCACGACACTTAGTCCTTCAGCCAGACCTTGAAAATATTGATTTGACTACCAAATGGAAGGGCAAACAGTCGCTATTATTTTCATATAGCTTAAGGTATGCACTTTATGAAATCACGTGATGGACACCTCCCATGCCCAGCTAAATAGGTTTTTGGCGGCCATTTTTAAAGATGGCCGCCACCGGACCATCTGTCTACAAAAACAATGCTACAGCTAAAACTAAGCATTAGACAGAAATGTGGGGTGAAATATGTTCAGTATCCAATTTCCCACATTTTGATATGTAATTTGTGGGCATGATTAGTTTTTACAAATTGGGGAAAATGTTAGAAAAATAGGATTTCCCCCCCAAAATGCACATATTTCCTTATTGTCTCGGGAAAATAATGATCAGTGAGAGGAGAACCTACATAAGTTAGAAAGCCTATGTCCCTAAGTATACATTTGGTTCCATTTGATATGCAAATATAAATTAAAATTTACTTTAAATCAGGTTTATAACGCAGGTTCAATTTTTCACTAAATGGCAGCCTTTCAGTAAAAAATGACCATCACCCTCTGAGAACAATGACCCAGCTAAGATTGTAAGCTTGAAGTAGGTTATGTTAGGATAAAATGTGTTCAGTATTGAATTTCCCTCATCTTGATTTGTATTTGTGGGGGTTCAGCATGATTAGGTTTTTAAAAAATGGGCAAATTGTATGAAACAATACGATTTCCCTTAAAAATACAGACATTTTGTTATTTTCTGAAACAAATAATGATCACAGAGAAGAGATCTTACAAAATTTTGAAAGCCTATGTCACTAAGTATACATCTGGTTCCATTTTATATTCAAATCTAAATTAAAATCTACTTTTACTCAGGTTTATAACGCAGGTCCTATTTTTCTCTAAATGTGTTCAATATTGAATTTCACACATATTTCGCACTTGTTAATATTGTTTCCATTTACATCAATGTTTAATTATATGTTCAAAGTTCTTCCAGTTCGCACCATGTGGAATGTTTTCATTACACTATCACCGACTTTGGACCTTAAAACTGCAAAAAATATTTTCTTGTTTTCATGTCATTGGTTTCTACTTATATACAATGAAACAGAATTTGTCAAAGATTCCACAAATAATCAACTACGAAGAAACCTGGAGGCAGAGTTTGTTCAATCACTAAATTTCTTTCCAGTGGTATTGTAATGATGGGCAACTTCCACACACTTTGCAAGTTGATGTCAATTATTGGAAAAATGCTGGACTTCAGGACTTTGTTGTAGAGTCAGGAATAGTTGCTGAATGGTCGATCAAGAGTATAAGAAGGCAAGCACTACAACCGAGCTGTTCGTCTTCACAAACTTACTCATGAAGCAATGATGAGATTGATTAGGCTGGAATTCGTGGAATGGCTGCAGCAAACACACCCTGATGTTCAACCACTTGTACTTGTCCTAGAAAATAGGTGAGCTCCATCAATGTATGAGTCATGAAACCCAAGGAGAAATTCTTGAGAGAAGTTCCTAGATGTGGTGGAAATAAGCAAATCGTTCACAACCTATCTCGATGTTTTGCGCCACGGATGGGAACACCTAGCAGCCTTTTGGATGACCAATATCGGTAGAAATCTGGCATGTAGATGGAGAAGGCAATTGGTACTTCCACCTCGCTTGCATTCGTGACATTATTCCTTGGTGCTTTGCCATGAACAAAACAAACTATGCAAGATACTTTCGGCTCCAAGAAACATCTCTAGAATTGCACAACCATTTCCATAACAGAGGATTTCAGTTCAGCTTAGCAATACAAATCCTTTTGGACGATTTGCTGTTGACCATGCCACATAAGAAACAATCAACAAAGATACACAAACGGCCGGTGGAACTCAAGGCTTCAGCATGAAAACAGGAACTGTGTCTCGATACTATCTGACAGCAGAGCACAGAGCTCTGTCGCAACTTCGTCATCAAGTGTCAAAAGATGTGCCATGCTGACTTGGAGAAAACACGAACACAGGACAAATGTGATGTCCAAACACTTGTTGACATTCTCTGTAGTATTTGGACCTACCCATTTGTTGGAAATCATACAGAACTGATGTGTATATCATCAGGGACTGCAGCTACATCTCAAGTATCATTGGATCTTTTGACTGCACATCAGAAAGGACTAGATGCATACAACAAATTCCAGGAAAAACTAAAGAAATTCAAATTGAAAACATTCACTGACGTGAACAAGAACTCACCAAAATTTCCTGACAAACGCATTGTGTGGAAGGTAGACAAAAGTTTATTTGGAAATATGGTGCTCATTGCCCAAAACCGAAAATTGGACATGAGGAATGTCCTCTGTTATCCTCTGGGACCGTTGTCATGGTCACTGGCAAATGATGATGGAACACTTAAAAATACCACCAAAGCCATGCACTCCTTGATGCCATGGCAATCCTCCTGAATCCTCATGGCGACTACCATACTTTTGATGAGCCCTCCAAGCATTACAGACGTCACACATGGACATGACTGGGAGAAAGATACCAGTGGGAATCTACTGAAGCGGATAACAGGACATCCAGCTCAAGAAATTGTTTTGGAACTAATTTGAATGTTCAAGAAGCTGACGACCATCGGATTGTGCATGTCTGTTGAATGGTATAAAGTTTTCGGCATCATGCAAGCTGGTAGACTGCTCCAGTATGGTAAATTGTAAAATTAATGTGTAAGCCTTATTACATTGTAAACCTCAAGACTCATGAAGTAATTCAATATCTACATATCAACATCTCTTTCAATACCACTTGTTGAGATTTTGTGAATATTTGGTATTTAGAGAAAGGTATTTCGTAGGAGTGAGTGAAGGAGTATGCTTTACACCGCTTTGAGCAGGGCGGGGAACACCAAAAATGGGCTTCACACATTGTACCCTTATGGGGAATTGAACCAGGGCCTTTGGTGTAACAAGCGAACATTTGAACCAATAGGCTGTATTTGGAAGGAAGCACAATCAATTGAAAAATATGAACATTTAAACCTTAAGACAGAACCATAATGTTTGAATGTACAGAATCCGTAATCTACAGAAAAAATGCATGTCCAAGAAAGTTATTCTTATGCATAATTTTTTAACAGTTTTTCAAACATAAATATGTGCAATGATGTACAAATCCTTGCAGTTAGATATAAAAATGTGTGAAATTCAATACTGAACTCATTTTACTCCAACATAACCTTCTTCAAGCTTACAGCTTGAACTGGGTCATTGTTTTCTGGGGGTGATAGTCAATTTTGGTGAACAGCCGCCATTTAGTGAAAAATTGGACCTGTGTTATAAACCTGATTAAAAGTCAATTTTAATTTATATTTGAATATTAAATGGAAACAAATCTAAACTTAGAGACAAAGGCTTTCTAACTTGTGTAAGTTCTCCTCTTAGTGATCATTATTTTTTCCCCGAAAATAACAAAATATGTGCATTTGTTGGGGGAAAAACTTATTTTTTTCATACATTTTTCCCAATTTTTAAAACTAATCATGCTGAACCCCTACAAATTACATATGTAAATATGGGAAATTGATTACTAAACATCTTTCAACCCACATTTTTATGTCTAATGCTTATAGTTTTAGCTGTAGCATTGTTTTTGTAGACAGATGGTCCGGTGGCGGCCATCATTAAAAATGGCCGCCAAAAAGCTATTTAGCTACGCATGGGAGGTGTCCATCACGTGATTTCATAATGTACATACCTTAAGCTATATGAAAATCATAGTGACTGTTTGCCCCTCAATTTGGTAGTGAAATCTCATCTGGCTCATGGACTAACTCATGAATGTTGCCCAGCTGTCAAGTGTCATGGACCACATCTATAAATGCACCGAGATATCTCAGGACCTTAACTTTATCACTAGCAGTGTCCTCGAATAAAGCTTCGTGTCAAGGCTTAGGTCATCAAACAAAGACTCGCTAAGCATTTGTATTTGTGTGTGACTGATTACAAATCAAACCCTTGTTTTGTCACTTAAATACACTGCAGCAGACTTTCAGACAAAATCTTACAACCACGGTCTTTTAACGTAGAGTATTACGCGGCCGGGGACTGAATCACCAATCTTCAAATCGCAGAACTCTGTCAACTACAACATGGAGGCAGTCACTTAGGATGTTCTGTGCATCGTTATAGATGATTCAATGACTGTATCAAGTCTTGCTGGCAACGTTCATGAATCATACATCCTACATTTTGATAAAAATAGGGATACCTTTTAATTACTTCCAATAAACAAGAAAAACAATGCGCTTCCTATGTTCAAATCACATTTCTCATTACATTGTCTGGCTTTTTAGAAATGGTTTTCGGCGTTTACTCTGTATGGTAAGAAAACTGATAAAGTAACGAAAGGGATGAAAACCATAAAGGTTACACAAGATAATGTGACAAGACTTTGTACTGTATGTTTACAAAACTATATCACATTACCCGTCAGTTTTGTTGTATAATTGTTGTTGCTGTCAAGGCTCCGTTTTACTTTGTGCTTTTTGGATAATGTAACAACAACATCGTTCTGTTTTATTTGCTGGACGGTTTGATAATACGATCTTAAACAGTTTCAATCTAATTTATAATTGTCGAATTTGACTGATTTATTGAACTAAATTACTGAAATTATATCTTTGAATATGTCATAATCCCACTGTTCTCTACACTGTGAGTATAAGAAACAAACATGCCTGGGCCTAGATTTTCGAAGCCCTCTTAGCGCTAAGATAATCGTGGTGCCATACATTAACATTGATTACGACTATCTTAGCGCTAAGAGAGCTTCGAAAGTCTAGGCCCTGGTTCTGTCAGATAAACTATTCTCTATGATCATCCAGACTACAATTATTCAAGCATACATTGTGTCAGTGAGTTCAGTTCAGATACTCACATAATCCTACAAGCGGCATAAAAAACATATTCACTCAGCTTGGTCATCCTTTTATTTATTTGTCCCTCCCTTGAAGTGTTATTTTTGACAGAATGTATATAAATGCTATAAAACGACTGTGGATTTCATTTGTCTTCGTCTTAAAACTGTATCCAAGATGATGATAACACAAAACTGTGTGCTAGTATCAAGAACATTTATTCAAGCAATTTACATTCACATTTACATTCCAGAATTTATTTATTTTTCTTATTAGCTACGCTTAGACAGCGTTTGTTCATGTATTATCTTCCTAACTGCTTTGTGTTGTCACATTATTAAATGGCGCGATGACATTTTGCTTCTCGAAAATAGTTCATCTGTGCATCTAAGATTTACATTAGTCAATATTTACATGAAGCAGTGTCGGGTCTCTGGATTATTCAATGTTCCACACTTCAAATCCTTAGGTCTCTTTTCCAGACAATTGTTCGATGTTCTGTAGGAAACATTGTAGCTATTAACTCACAAAATATAATAGAAGTTGCGAGAATCAGACGAAACCACAAATAATCGTAGTCGCAGAAACTGAACATTTTCAACCAGGTTCAAGAAAAATCAATATACTTTGACTTTTAAAGAGTAGATTTTAGTCCTCATAAATTTCGGTTCTAGAAGTCGTATGATGTTACTCGGTCGCAGTAAATACCTCTGATTTTTGGGTATTAAAGGTAAAGAAACGTAGTCACGAAGACGGAACCAAATCGATTTTGTATAGCTCTAGGTCTTTGAGCACCTATCCTTGTTGATGAAATGTTGGATTTTAATTCCTTTTTCTGCTGATGTTGGTAGGTTTTCTGAAGTTTTTCTGCAGCTGTCACCTTTTTCACGACATCATCTGATCTTTTCCATCAAATCACGTAAGTGTCATGGAAGTAATCTCCACGACACTTTATATTGCCTCCAGCGAATCTGAGGGACATTTTGTCATCAGCGTCCGGAGAGGGTTTCCTTACATTATGTAGTTGTATTTTCAGGGCAGTATTGATTTTGGTTATACCAAAATTCTAACAGAAACCTACAAATTATAAACATTGCAACACCTACTACTTTATTAGAGCGAAGGAACCAAAATGGAAGTGGCGTAGGAAGTCCATTTTAATTCAGTTGACGACTTCATCAAAGTAAGTGTATGCTGGTTGTTGTATGATAGTGGATGTTTAATTCCAATTTGTCTGAGTGCATCCAGTGATTAAGAGTGTATCTGAAGGTTTTTAATCCTGTACTTCTTTTGTAATTGACACTGTTGAAGGACATAGATAATTTGGTTTTCTGCGACCAGTCGCTTCCGGTCATAGTTCCTTAATCTATCCATCTACTAACAGATTCCTCAGTTGACTGTAACGGGACGTCAAGAAGGGTCTTGTTTCAACTTTGGTCAAAGAGACTTTTTTCGATTCGTTTATAGTTGTTTAATATAACAACCAAATATTATAAAGTGTCCTCCACAAACTGTGATTGGTTCTCGTTATTAACGTGAGATTTGTTGACGTGTTTCATCTCAGAAATGCGCATTAAATGAGGATTAAAATTGCAGATGCTTTTAATTTTGATGTATGTAGTTTAAACTAGTTTCATCAAGAAACTCACTTGTATTTATTGTGATAAAAACAACATCTGGTCGAATCGTATTTTAATGATCAAAGGGAGATTAATTTGACCACCTCATAATCAAGACATTGTGGTACAACTACGACACTGGGACAGTTCCGCCGCCCGCATTCCTTCTGAGACTCTAGGTATTGCAGAAAGCTGCAGTTTTGGGGACTCCTCAAGTCTTCCAAAATCTTCCTGGTGGGTTCGACTAGTCAGAGCTTCCTGCGAGACGTTTCATTCGCTGACATGCCTGCCACGAGTAATCTCTGCTGTCCACTTTTTCCAGTGGCAAATGAAGAGACATCTCTCATTAAAGTTGAACTCATAATTTGATGCATGGCTTTAAGTTTTAAGCCTTCTCCAATTATTTTGATCACTGTGCATTTCTCAAGTTTCCCTGCGGTGCCAAGTGGAAGGATGTGCCTATCAATGAAATACAATTAAGTATACGTTTAAGTTGCAAGCAAATGCAATCCAGATGTTGATGCGACCCCCATCGCCTATAACATACCATCGCCAGCACCATCTGTCATTTGAGCACTATACTGCTGGCTGCTGTATATTTCCTTTGGAGAAGATTTTAATTACCTTTATCATATATATTACATGTATGATATATATAACAAAACTCCAGTAAGGACTTTGATGTATTGTCAGCAACGTTCTCAGCGATTTGTCCCTGGTTCAGATGTAGTTGAAGTTCACACTTCCATTTCTCGTTCAGTGTGACATAATTCTAGCTAATTCCAGATCTGGTATCAATTCTTTAACGGCGTCATGTAGCCAGCAATGAAGCGATAACCATTCATCATTGTGTTAAATATATGTTGTGAAATGAAACTCAGACTTCATATTTCAGCCAGATTGCTGTTTTGAGCAAAAGACTTTGTAATTTCAGTCTATAAATAGTTGATAGTTACAACAATTCGACCTCCAAAGTTTCTTTCGAAGTTGACACAATGCAGGACTTTAAACTGTAGTTTTTAGGGTTTATAAATGTTTAGGCAGGAAACTAAATAAACTGTTGTTAATGTAATTTAGATCGAGTGTACATTTGCCCCTTGAAATGACCCAAGAAGACCGGGTTTTCAACATGGCTTATTGTGTGTAATCATGCCCAAATGGCGCTGATGATCGTCACTGATAAATTTCTTCTGGTCCACTCGAATGTTACATACAACTGTATGTAACTTGAATATGGCGTAAAATAACATATACTCTGTCTGGTACTTATGTCGATTTGTTCAGTGATAATTTGCGGAAATTTCGTATGATCATGTGTGTCGTGTCAATAAATTTCATTACAGTGGGTGTTTTGTTTTTTGTAACATTTCATACGATTTGTACATGAATCTGATGTCTCAAGTTGGTATTCCAAAGAGAAGGATGATTTTATTAATACCTACCAGTTTCAGTAGCTATATGATGTTTAATTGAGATTCATTACAAATACATACGTATGTATATATACCAAGGACTAGACAGACTATAAACCGATTATTACATGTTACATTAAAGATCTAATACAAAGAAGTGGGACACCCAAGTAGGTATCAATAAGCTACATGAAATTAAACCAACTATCGGTTAACTCTACTTGGATTGTCAATCCAGGTTTGAAGAGGTCATTATGTGACGATGTCGTATTGGCCATTCACGATATACACACGGATACTTATTGAAAAAGAGGATCCTCCATTTTTTATCCCCTGTGATGAAAGAATCACAGCAAAGCATGTTCTGCTTGAATGTGTTGATTTTACCATGAAAAGAAGATCTTTTGGATAATGTTGGTTGTGGTTCAATTATTTAATTTTTAAATTGAATTGTTTGAACAATAATAAACATGTTTTGTAAAATATAAAAATTGCACACTCGGCAGCGGCTGAAGTACTGGTGAAAATCCAACTGGTGTCCATACGGAAAGCAAACGTACAAACGTCCCCATTGTCCTTGGTATGGTCATCTGCAGCCTGTTATATATTGTGTGCTGTCTTTAGTTTTAGATTTACATGCTAGGTTTACATCTGTATCTGTGCTATTCTGGTTGTTTTTAGTCATAAGGTTTTTATATTCTTTTATGTTTATATGTCATGAACGTATAACTTGTTGTTAGTCACAGTAAGGCTGAAATACTGCTAGAAATCGTAATTCACTCACTCAGACTCACGTTCAGTCCCACTGAATGTTGATGGTGAAATGTGTGAGGCAACATATCTACATGTCTGAATGACCACCGTCTACATCTGAACCTTATTCTCATTATGTGTGCACCAGAAAAGAATTTCCCTAAAATTCTCATCCCCATCTCTCATCTGTCTCTTTTAAAACTGACAGTACATACCAATTACGTTATGGTGATGTCAATGATGCCACACACCGTATATAAAGCTGCTTATGCAACTCAGTATTTTCTTCAAGATTGTTGTAAGGACTTGGTGATGTCAAGTGAAGAGTAGGAAGAAGTTGTTTAGTGTTGGCAAGTACCTACAGAACAAGTACATCATTGCTCAATCGATGTCAGTGCTTGTATCAGTATGTCACTTTGTAAACAAACTTTTCGTCAAGATTGTTGTAAGGACTTGGTCATATCAGAAGACAGGAAGGACGAAATTATAAAGAGTTCATAATTACCACAGAACAGGTGGTACAGATACATCATTGTCTAATCCGTGTCAGTGCTTGTATTTCAATATCATTTTGTCACTTTGTAAACAAACTTTTCGTCAAGATTGTTTTAAGGACTTGGTCATATCAGAAGACAGGAAGGACGAAATTATAAAGAGTTGACAATTACCACAGAACAGGTGGTACAGATACGTCATTGTCTAATCCGTGTCAGTGCTTGTATTTTAATATCATTGTGTCACTTTGTAAACAAACTTTTCATCGTCGAAAAAATACTGAATACTATTTTGAAAAAGGTTTCTTTGTGTCACAATATGTTATCTATCACTGGGGTTTTTTCCAACGTGTATACACAAGGCATGTCAATTTGTCATCAATATATTCCTGAAACACAAACAGTGTGTATTATTTCAAACAATTTTAGACAGTTTCTTACACCTATATGTTGTAAGGTTGACTTCATTCTGCTAGTGAGAAAACTGTTAGAATCGGGTTTTCATGATATCTGTGATACATGTAGATGGGAATCTGGTTGAAATTAACTATTGCTTTGTGTTGCAGGCTTTTTAACAGGTGCCAACGGTGGTGCAGAACAACTCGCCCTTTTCACCTGATACCATAATTTTGGGGTCGTAATTCTTAAATACGTACTTACTAATATGTAGGCGGAATCTTAAAACTATCTCTACTATCATCTTGGAAATGCTGTTTTTTGTAATGTTCTTTGACAATTATTTAATATCGTGGAGTAAAATGATCTGTTCTTGAAAACAAATATGACCAATCATCATGGTTTCAACCGATTCAACCTTCTGTAAATGTCAGAATCGATGTTACATTATTTGTCACTATGAAGAAAAAAAGCACATTAAAACATGTCTTGTGTCCATGTCTTCTCGATGAGTTTAGATAGACATGCCAAATTGTGCTACGTTGACTTAAGTTTAACGTCGCAAACAAAATTATTGCACGTATATAGACACGCATGGACGTCAGTTAAACTGAGCCAAAAATCTTCAACTCTCCAAACAGATGCTGTGCCACCACTTGGGATGTTCTGTGTATCGTAACAGATGATTCAATGACTGTATCAAGTCTTGTTGGCACCGTTTATGAATCATATATACATCCTACTTTTCGATTACAAACAGGGATACACTTCAATACTCTTTTATTTGTATTTCGATACTGTTTTATTCGTAGAAAGGGTTAACAACTTTTTAGGCAGTGAAATTTTCTCTACTGCGGTAAAGTTTTACCTAATTTCAAAGCCTGTTATGTTTAACAAAAACACAACTAAAATTATATCTTTTCATGAATTATAATCACACTGTTATCGGGACTCTGAGTAGGAGAAAGAAACAGACCTGCGCTTGTCAGATAAGCAAATTTTGGTGACTATCCTGATTACAATTATTCAAACATAAATAGTGTCAATGAATTTAGTGCAGATTCTGAAATATTCCTGAAAAACACATTTTGACTCCTTTTCTGTGTTCCTGCCTCCGTTGATTTTCAGCCAAATGTATTTTTATCAGTATGCGTAAATGCTTTAAAACATCTTTTGATTTATCTTCATGTTAAAACTACCTTCAGGATAGAAAAGGAGAAAAACACATTACCATCAAGAAGAACTGAGACATTTTTGCATGCAATTTCCATTCACATTTCCATTCCAGAATCCATATTTTTGTATTAGCGTTTGTTTAACTGATGTCTGACGCAGAATATGTTATCTTTCCAACAGCTTCGTCTTATCTCACGCTTTATTTTCCCAGCATGTCTATTTGAGAAAGTTAATCCTTACCAAACTCAATATCATGGGGATTTCTTTTCGAATATTATTAAATTAAATATCATTATAGTTGCACTGTGTATCTCGAATTTACTTTAGCTAATATTGCATGTAGAAGTGCCGGATCTCTGGATTATTAAATATTCCACACTTCAAATTTCCTAGACAATTGTTCTATGGTCTACAGAAAATACTGTAAGTGTTAGCTCTTAATTCACATAATAGACGTTAAATAAATAGAGAATCAGGAGGAAACACAAAAAACTGTAACCGCGGAAATGTAACATTTTCAGCCAGGTTAAAAAACATCAATACACTTTGATTTTTAAAGAGTAGAGTTTAGTCTTTATTAATGTCGGTTCCAGAAGTCGTATGATTCTACTGGGTCGCACTAAAGACCTCTGATGTTGGGGTATTAAAGGTAAAAATACACGTAGGAACGAAGACGGAACCAAATCGATCTTGTATCGCCCTAGGTCTTTGTGCACCAAACCTTGTTGATGGAATGTGGGATTTTGCTTCCTTTTGCTGCTGATGTTGGTAGGTTTTCTGACGTTTTTCTGCAGTTGTCACTTTTTACGACAGCATCTGATCTCTTCCTTCAAATCACTTAAGCGTCATGGTAGTAATTTTGACGACATCTTGTCTTGCCTCCAGTCATTTGCGTCATCAGTGTCCGTGGATGTTTTTCATTACATTATGTACTTGCAATGTCAGTGCGGTATTGATTTTGGTTATACCGGAATTCTAACAGAATACTACCTATCAACCTTGCAACACCTACTATTTTATTAAAGCGAAGGAACCAAAATGGAAGTGTCGTAGAAAGCATACCTTGATTCAATTGTTGACTTGATCAAAGTAACTGTATGCTATGTGCTTTGTGATTGTAAAAGTTTAATTCCAATTAGTCTGAGTGCGTCCAATATTAAAACGTGTGTCTGTATGGGGTTTTCTTAGCTTTTTCAAAATATATTTCTTTTATAATTTACCCTGTTGACAGGGCATAGAAATGTCAGTTTACTACGACTGGGCGCTTCCGGGTGTGATCTCTTAATCTCGCCATCGACTTAAAATTTCTCAGCTGATTATTTCAAGGCGTCACGAATCTTACTTCAACCCTGGTTAAGTTGACATTTTCGATTCGTTTATATTTGTCAATTATAACAACCACATATTATGATTTTATAAAATATAACTTAGTTCTCTATTTTAGAAATTAGTTCCCTATATTGTCTTAAGATTTGTAGACATATTTCAGCTCGGAAATGATCATCAGGTGAGTGTTAAAATTTCTGATGTGTTTAATTACCGGTGTAGTGACAGGTGTCCTTAGATACCTAACCAGCCTGACTTTGCCAGGATCACACTAACCTTCTTTGCTTTACTGTTATTTGTACCATGTGTAATGCATATTTCATTCATCAACCGAATGATCTGTTTGACTGGCAGTCGCGGTGGCCGAATGGGTTAGAAGGCTGACTTTCTGTGCTGTCGGTTAGGTGCCTGACTCTTAGGCCGTGGTTTCGCATCCCGGATTGGGACTCAACCCAATAAAGATACTAGAATCTGTACTTTACTGAGAAAGTGTAATCCCAAATATAATATGTATTACAAAAAGAAGACGTTGAGTGCATGCATATACAAACCGGATATTGGCGTTACTCCCGTCGCTTACACCTCAGCACCATACTGATGTCTGCATGAATCTGTTGTATGAGCACAATACTGCCATTTGCTATGTGCTTCTTTGTAGAAGATTTTAATAACCTTTTCGACGTGGATACTATTTACTTTATTCCTTTAATAACTTTGACTTGGGTTACAACATTCAATGCCTCAGTAAAGCTTTCAAAAGATTTTATGGTAGACATATGGAGTACATTTCGAAATTTGATGCATCAGTGACAAAAATTATGTCCGTTGCAATTCCCTATTTTGACTTATACCATACGTCCCGGAATTATTTCAGGTGAACAATTGGCAAAACTTTGCATATGTTTATGACGGGTGCCACCGGTAGGGCAGGATAGGTTCACCTTTTTGCGAATACCTGGTATCATCACTATTTCATAATCATTCATAAACACATGTTATGTCTTCGTATCGCATGGTGATAATCAGTGGATTGTCTTGTCCAGACTAAGGTTCTTTACAAACAACATCGTACAGCTGTAATACTGCTGACACAAATATATACTCAATATATAGTCACAACTGTACGACCGACTCTGCTTTTAGCAGAGATTTCTCTTGGATATGGTTTTTCTCGCTTCTATTTGATTTGTTGTCGCTCTGCGAACATGCCCATTGTTTAGATCAAGTGGTGGTTTACACTAACATTCCACGAACCTTGTGACATATAATTCTAGCTAAAATCCAGATCTGGAATCATTGTTGAACAGCGTCATGTAGCCAGCAATGAAGCGAGAAGCATTCATCAGTGTGTTAAATATCTGTTATGAATTGAAACTCAAATTCTAATTCGTGTTTTGACAGTTTGAAATCAAACCCAAATTGATGTTTTGCACTAAAAGTCTCTGTAATTATATGTCCAAAACTGTACAGAAATGGAGTTTTTTATTACTTTATGGTGATGATTACTCAAAGGATCTCAGTTTCTCGGATCGTCCTCAGTCGCCACATGGCCTGTGCCAAGGGCGTGTTCCTGATGATGCAGGTCGGGTTATGTACAAGTAAAGAATAACACTGAGCTTTACAGCAGGCTTGCAACATTCAGGGCATCGGTAAAAGTTTCTAAACAATTCATTGTAGCATGTGAAGAACATGTCTAAATTTGATGACAAAAAATCAATGACAATTATTTCTCCAGCGCTATTTGCCATTTTGACTTGTGCCATACATGAATCTTTCCCTGTTCCTTATCACATGAACAATGCACGGGCGCAACGGGACAGAATCAGCTCACCTTTTGACCATACCTGCTTATAAAGGAGTCAGTAGACCATGCTTATAGCAAAGATTCCCAATGTTTATGTAAGGTTTGTTGCGTCAGTGTTTATAAATTTCACTGTCTCAAAAGTCCAAACTTTTGTGCGCCTTTTGGATTTCTGACCGTGGAAATGGTTTTGCATATATATTAGAATATATCGGTTGTGTCCAAATGCATCCGTTGTCGTCGTTTTGTTACCTGTAATGAAAACAAACGATGAATCTTACCTCTTGGACAATACGATTAAGATTACCTCCCCAGCAACATTCAGTGGTCGAAAGAGGCGGTTTGCTTATCGCAGTATAGGCTTGGTGTTTTGGTCCATGGCGTATCACCATTCCCCGACTACGTGGAAGGTTGTTAATAATGTACATGTAAGTTACTGGAATGTCCAGGCCCAAGTCGATTAATGTTTACTGATATCATATGGGTGTGCCGTAAAATAAGAAGAAACTAATACGAATATCTGTGTGGTGTTTGTGTCCTTACACAACACACAGTTCTATTTATGGCTTCACAGTAATACAAATCATTTTGTTTTGTTTATAATGTGCAAAAAGGCAATGAACTCGTCTCTTTCAGTGAAAAATAAAGAAAACTGGATGAGGAACATTGTCCATGAGTTTTCTTCCAATCAAACATACCAGAATGCTTTGTTCTATTTTATTGGCATTTCAATACACTCAGAAAACAACTTGTCCTGTATAAAGGTGATGTAATGACGGCTTAGATGTATTGCAATCAAAATAAACATGCCTCAAAGTAAAACATGATGGCTTCAAGATTAAAGGAACTTGAAAGGTTTATGTAAACATACAACACGCTTTTACATCTTAATCTGCAGCCTTAAAAGCCGTTTTAGCATCAAATCCATACAAGTCTATTACCCAATATCCTACCATACAAAATATATTGCAGGTCGGGAACCTTTACGGTCCATGAGTGAAACCTCTGCTGACTATTTCGTTTTATGGAAGATAGTTTGAAGCGAAATGTATTCCCATGTTCCCAATAACCTTGGGAATTGAAGTCCTGAAGCCATGTGAAACAAAATGCAAGACTTCAAAATCTTCTTTAAGCTATCGAGCACATGCTTTCTTCATAGCAATCGTTTCTGTGCTAAACTATATGACCGTAGATAAGCCGAATTTTGAGGACCAAAACAAGTAGTCAGTAGGAGGGGTCGGGCTTATATATGCCTACGGGTTACTCTTTTCTATTTTTCTGGTGGTAAGAAAACGACATCGTATCGCTTCACGTGAGCCAACAAGAGAACACAATTTTTTCTGTGAAGACGTCAAAAGACAAGATAATTTACCTTTTCAGTTCTAATTTGCTAGGCATTGTATTATACACAGGGATTAAAATTACAGCGTGTATATGTCTCGTACACAGTGCCGGGAATAGCAATCAGCCGTGCACACGTTTCCCCATGATCTACGGGTGATTTAGTTAAAACAGGCACGATAATATAGCGTAATTAATGCTGATGCAGTGACCGGGAGAATATAGTATCTAAAACTATTATTTCACCAAGAGAAATATATTCTAGTATTGTGTGATTTTATTTGTAGGTTTTGTTCTATAAATGTTAAATATTTATAATCGTAACTAAGGTTATGCGACAGCACTTTGGTGTATTGCCGGATAGTTTTTATGCATGGAACAATTTGACCTATTTCTCATCACACGAGTACATAAAATGAAGGAGGGTATCACTTCAGAGGGTGACATAAGCACAGATCCACGTCGTCAGCATACGACACGCCATTAACCACGTCATCGAGCTTGACCACTCTATTTTGCACCCACATCAAATACACGTAGCCTAGGTGTTTAATGTGTTCACTCCACACGCCATATATTCGGGTTCGATTCCTCGAATGGGTAAAATATGTGAAGCCCATTTTTGGTGTCCGCGGAGGGGAAATTGTTGGGTGGGGTATTGCTGAGAGAGAGAGAGAGAGAGAGAGAGAGAGAGAGAGAGAGAGAGAGAGAGAGAGAGAGAGAGAGAGAGAGAGAGAGAGAGAGAGAGAGAGAGAGCGCTTATAATCGCAAATACATTATTCTTAAATTGTAAAATAACAATAAGTTATAAGTACAATTCAAAATGCTTCAAACTAACTCACTCTGACATTCCAAAAGAAAATATGTACTACAAGTGAATAGGAAACAGATATCATTCTTGAATGAAACTAACAACGAAAACCAACATATTCATAATAGAAACATAGAAGCCTCATGAACCCTTTCCATATTTTCCAGAGAAATCATTGCTAAAAGCAGAGTGCATTGTAAGCTTTCGACTATGGGTTACTGTCATGTATGTATTTATGACTCACTACCAAAGAGTGATGATGCCTGGTGTTCCGGAAAGGTGAGCATATCCTTCCATACCATGGGTCATAAACACACGCAAAGATAAGTCATTTTGTTCAAGTCCCAGGGGGCATTTTGCTTCAGATGGGGAAAGGGACACGATTCAACATATCAAGAACAGATATTCCGAAACGTCCTTCATTTCTGATGATGATATCATACTGCTGTCAGCAGTTTGTGTTGAAAATAAACCCCGTCAAATCAGTAAAATTAGACCTGACAGAGAGATGCTGGAAAACAGATAATGCTCTGTAACTGTGTGCGTTTCATTTTCACACTGTCACATGTTTTAAGAGGAATCACAAATATCATTTCAAACCAACTTCTGATTTGGAAATTTCCCTTCATCCGTGCTTTTGATTTTTAGCATTTTCATCTCAGGTTATCTTACTCCTTCCGAAATAGGAACAATCATTAATTATTTTTCAAGAATATTCTTTAAAATGAAATTTTGAGATTTCAAGATTGTCTTTTACATGACAAGTCCGATAAACTTCAGCTATAAAGCAGATAACATTGGACAAGTGTTTTCAAACCAGCTAATCTGTATTGATAGGAAAAAACACTTACTTTTCATGCAAATTGTGTGAGGGAATGACATGGTTACCATTTTTGCGAACGTCTGGTGTCACCAATGATTTTCTGTGATCCATTCATATAATTTTCACACCTATTTTGGTTCTCACGGCGGTTGGTTTTGGCGGATAATCAAACTGGTTATTCTCTGGCGTTGATGTTCTCTATTTACTTAACATCATATTAAACGTCCACACTGAAGATCAGTCGCAATTTTCATAAAATATTTAAAGATGTAGTGATATGCTCGCTCTACATCAGTGAAGGAGTTATTGGCACGGGAAATATGGCTAATTGTTGACTGACAACTGTTACTAATTCGCTGTAAATTTCCATCACACTCAATGTGTGATTCTCTGTTAACTGCCATTCTAAATAAAACTAATCTTTATCAAACATTTTCATCAAGTTTAGTCAGGTAACTCAGTGGAAAGGAATTGTCTGTTTTCACAATTTGTGAACGACATCGGATAATCGATATAACTGAAGCTTCAGTTAAACGTCTTGGCAAAACATCCGGTGTATCATTTGCCAGTCCGTTAAGATCCAACTGATTACCAAGAAGGGAAACATCCATGGGGCGCTTCCTTTTAGTTGAAATGACGCATCTCCAGATTGTTCATAAATGCCAGATCCTTGGCAGCTATGAGACACCAACGAAGACTAGTGTTGTGACATGGCTTTCAAAATGTATTATGATTGCCCATTCGTAATAACTAACACCCAAACAATGTTCATTTTAATAAAATACATGACCTTATATAATTGTTTATGTTCTATGTTGAATATAATTACTGTCGTGATATTTACAAAACCCTTGCAACCTTAGATATATAGATATTGACCAAAAAAGAGGTTTGTGCCGTTCCTTACTGACAAAACAAAAAGGATTCATGAACATGAGGCTGCATGGTTGTAAGGGAATCGAACTTAGGTAGGAGATCAGACATTGTCATGATAAAATGTTAATCTCAGCAATAAACTTTTTATAAGTACACGAATTGGCTTAAAATGTCACAAAATCTGGCGATATCAGCAAAGAAATTAAATTGAATAAATATGATATTCCTCAGACATACATGTTTCGGTGACAGTCAAACGCCAGAACATCACGTCCAGGTAAGTCATACAAGTCCTGGAAAGGCATTCCCAATTAAAGAAGGCTTAAAAAATAACATATGCAGTACACGTTTATTGATTTTTCTTAAACCTCTTTGAAACATATCAATTTTTGCGATGACATTTTTTCGTACGTTACATGTAAAATCACCAGCAGTTTCAGAGTTTAGATTTCCAGAGAAAGCAGTTGCCGCTTTTATGTCCTTAGGATAACATATCCAGTGTACCATAAACCTTGTCAAATGTGTTACAATAAAAGAAAGATTTTAAAGTTATTTTCAAGAAAATATTTTTCAAAATAAAGACTTGTTTAAAGAAGTGTGGGCATATTCAGATTTACAAACATGTTACGAAAACATGGCGATGAGATTACAGGAAATATAATACAGCTGAATATGCACGTACACGTGTTGTTACTTTTTAAAAAAACTACATAAAGATGACCCATAGACTATTCACAATTTCTTAAAGGATTATGTAGCTTGATTACTTATTGCAACGAACAAGCACGTTTCTGTGATCAACGAATGCTTCTGTGATGACAGCCATGAAGTGGTACTCTGGCACAACCGGTCGCGATACATATACGGCTTTGGTTCAGAATGTAATAACATTTTAGAAAATAGAACATTTTTGTCGTATTGACATATGTTGGTGGAACAAAGCATTTGTGTTTTGGTGAAGCCAGATACCGCACACGCGAATGTTGTTTTCATCTTTTTTTGTTTACAGAGAAGAGGTCGTTGCCTTATATCAAAGATGGCTTTCTTTGAACTAAAGAACCTGACAGCGGGATTGATGATGTGTCTTTATTACAGTCATTGGTAAAGCAATTGAAGATACAAATATCAAATAAGACCAATATCAAATAACACCTTCTCACCTGAGAATCAAAGAGAATAATTTTAATCTGCAACTACACGAGATCTCACCTAACATTAATTTTAGCGCCATCTATTCTGCTTAAAGTCTTACTTTCAAACTTTCAGTGACCTGTTCACTGGCAATAAAAACATTTATTTATAACGTACTATACAGTTGTGAGAACAGGATATTTGGTAAGTAGGGAGTCTTAAAACCAAACGCCTGTTTTCATGAACCGACATTCTAACTATTTTGACAGAAACGGCTCACGGGGCTTTGATGTGCCCATTGTGAGTGAGTGAGAAAGAACCACCATGTTCTGGGCGAACGCTCAGAGAAGGCTGACACTTCACACACCCGAATGCTCATATAACTGAATGTGAGTTTGTCTGTTTCACTCAAAGGATACACGAATAGTATAAATGTAGACTCACGCAAAAGAACCCCACATGTTATAAACATTGATGCCCTTTGTCAAACAAGCGTGTGAAATACAAGGGCATTTTAATGACAACGGATGCGTTTGTTAGGCAATGACGTTTTGTTACAGAGTGAAAAAATGCTTCTGATGATGTCCCCAAAAGTACATGTGCCCGTCAGCGTAAAACACACCCGGGAGACACAGATGCACATAAATGAGGCTTTTTAGTCAGGTATGTTTTTACTGATATTTCAACTTGGTGTGGCAGATACTTTTGACGATCATGTGAACAAATTCGTTGCCGAAAGAACGTTATCGCTTTAAATTGATAGGTTATTATTTCTCACGTTTTTTATTGTTTTTGCTGTGTCAAACACATTGTTATCATTTATCATAAGCGGTCTAAAACCAGCATCACTTCAGACTTGATGTATGGACCTCTGGAGACTAATCGTCACTTTTCTAGTCTTCTTTAATACCTAAAACGGAGCAAAGACCAAACTTTGCCTTGGATGTAGTTCTACCATTCCAAGAATACAGCTCGTATTAGCTGGCAAATGACGGTCGAACAAACACACCGACCCAAGAGACTACGTGCACACTCACGCTCACGCGCTTACCCACAGCACACACGCGTACAGCCCAAGTGGTTCGACCGTGAATGCGAACAGGCTAAAAGACATAAGTATGTTTTACTAAATAGATTCAGAAAATCAAATAACTCACTGCATTGTAAATATTATCTAAGGGCAAAGAACGATTTTAAAACACTTTGTGATAGAAAGAAATCAGATTATGAAAAAAGCATTTTAAACGAAATTGTTGATGCTGCAAAGAAACAAGACTGTCGTCATTTCTGGAAATCTATAAAGAAATATTGTTTTTGTAGGGAAAATATATCTGAAAATATATCAGTTGAAAGGGGTGATCCAAAGAATTATAGAGGTATTGCATTATTGAATACACTAAACAAAATATTTACCACTATATTAGATAATCGCATTAAGTCTTGGATATCCACTCGTGAACTTTTATCTGAGTGCCAAGCGGGTTTTCGAGAAGAATATTCAACCGCGGACCATTTACTCTCAACAGTATTATCAATAAATATCTGCGGAAGAAAGGGGGGAAGTTTTATTGTCTATTAGTAGACTGTAAAAAAGCGTTTAATTCCGTTAATAGATCAAAACTGTTATATGTACTACTACAGGCAGGTATACATGGCAAACTCAAACGTCTTTTACGTAATAATGTACACCAATGTGAGAGCATCTGCTAGAACCAGTAAATTTCAAATGAGTGTTATATTTGATACATATGCCGGAGTGAGGCAAGGTTGCATTCTATCACCTGTACTTTTCCTGTTATATGCTGAAGAAATTGTTAAGTAAATGTTATCAAATGATACGAGAGGTGTATTTATTAACGAATATATCAGAGATCTTGCAATAATGCTATTTGCAGATAATGTGATTCTTGCCGATTCTGTTGTCCAGTTACAATGCAAGATAGATACTCTAAATGAATATTGCTTGAAATGGGGTCTTCAGATAAATATAAGTAAAACTAAAGTAATGATTTTTAAAAATGGAGGTAAAATTTCTAAAAGTGAAAAATGGTTCCTTAATGGCCAAAAATTGGAGGTGGCATCATATTACAAATATTTAGGTATTATATTTTCTTGTAGAAATATATTCTCCAAAGCCTGTGAAACATTATCTATGCAAGCTGAACGAGCCCTTCATGTCATAAAGAAATTCATATGTAAATACAAAGAATTACCGATCCCTGCATCATTTAAACTGTTTGATGGGAAAATTCAACCAATTTACGGCTCTGAAATATGGGGCATTAACATAAACAAGAATACTGAAAAGGTACATTCAAAGTTCTGTAAGGTTTTGTTGCGTGTTGGCTACAGAAATGCGAACAAGTTTATTTAGGTGAATGTGGACATTTTCCACTGTTTATTAACGCCCGTTGTCGGGTTATTTCATATTGGCTAAGATTGATGAGACAACCAATTTCACGATATTCAAGATGTAGTTATGAAATGCTTAAAACACTAGATGATACCGGAGATACTTATTGGGTTTCCTTCGTTAGAAGATTCTTTTTAGTCATGGCTTTGGAAATGTATATAAATATAAATATTGTATTAATACAGAAATTTACCTTTCAAAGATTAAATCACCACAACTTAAGCGAACGCTTACTAAATTTAGATGTAACCCTCACAACTTCAAAGTCCAAGCGGCACGATTTGCCAAAACTTCAAATGTAATAGATATCCAATGTCCATGCTGCAATTTATCGCAAGAAGATGAGTACCATGTATTACTTATATGCCCTAAATATATAGAAATAAGAGAAACATATTTGCCGTCGAGACATAAATTCTGAATGCTACTTCGCACTGAAAACATTGACTTGTTGTTTAAGGTAGCCCTTGTGTTGTACCACATACTTAGGTTGAGAGCAAAAATGTAAATTGTAAATGGGTGTGTACGGATTTATTAATGTTCCTATAACTCGAGTATTTACAGGTTGCGCATAAATGCACTGTTATTATTTTACACATGTACTATTGGCCTCAGGGCCACTTACACAAATAAATCTGTCTGTCTGTCTGCAAATGACGGTCGACCATGTTCTCGGATCGAATGAACAACAAGTACCGGTGGCAATATCACCGCGTTTCTGTTTATATTTGGAAACACAACGGCAATTTAATTATAAATCCTCATTGCGAAACACACTAATTTGGGCTAATTATTAACTGACATGTCTTTTTTTCCAATGGTCATTCAACGCCGGAACGAATGCTCTTGTGTCAGAATACTTGGTTGCATGTAACATGGCGTTGTGCTGCAGTGGACAGTGTACAGCTATGATTTGTCGGCGATCGGTGCCAAGCGAATCTGGACCAACTCAACATACAATAACGCAAAAGGGAATTCGGTGACCAGGCTCGCTGACTTGGTTCATGCATGTCATCGTATCTCAATAGTGCCGATCGATGCTCATGATATCAATTACAGAACTGCCTGTTCCAGACTCGAATATTAATAGACAGCTATCACATAGCTAGGATATTGCTGAGTGCGGCATAAAACAACACACAATATATTTCGTTAACAGATGTGAATACGTCATTAAAAGAAAGAGAAGCGGAACTATGCTGGTAACAGATGTGCCCTTGGAGGACACATACCTCTTCGGACTAACGCTGCATGCGTTGACAACTTCTTTGACAAAACGGCCTGCACATAGGTACAAGTATTCCAAATGCCTTCCAAGGTTGCCATCTTACCTAACGTACTTCAGGTGGATAAAAGGATTTACACCCCAATTATGAATTAGGTTGAGGTGCAAGAAAAATCCGTTACAAACCAAACGACACTTGAAACAATACACGAAACGACACTTGAAACTATACCTGTGAATAGAAGCAGACATTTCGCTGTTTACAAAGCTTGACATGCCGCTTTAAGCACAGATGCAAACTGACGGTTTCATTACTTTTTCTACTGATGCTGGAAGCACAGTGCCATACCACGCAATATGAAGAACTTCCGTGACTTGTCTCATGTGTTTAATTATCGTAACAATTGATATTTCTGGTCATTATGAACGAGTCTTCTCAGATTGTGTAATATTTGATTTGCCATTGACTTCATCTTCAGCTTGTCTTCCAAAATTATACCAAACTGCGTTCACTTCATAACTGTTCAAATTTATTGAACTACACAAAATAAAGAGTTTAGTATCTAAATATAGTGTTTCACAGTATGACAACCTTTCAGGGATTGCTTATTTGCTTAGCTATGATCATTTCATCCCGGTTTGACTTGAATACGCTTACTGTTCTATCAGCACTAGACCCGAGCTGAGGATTTCATTAAAGTGATAAACGTGAGACATCTGCATCGGTTTAGGCTTTCTCCAACATCACGATTACAGTGAGTGAGGGAGTATAGTTGTTACACTGCTTTTAGCAATATTCCAGCAATACCACGTGGGGACACCAGAATTGGCTTCACACATTGTACCCGTGTGGGGAATCGAACCCGGGTCTTCAACGTGACGAGCCAACAATTTAACCACTTTTCTACCCCACCAACTCATCAAGCTTACAAAACCGTCGACATTTACTTGACATTTACAAGTTCTCCAAAGGAGCAGGACTGAACATCGCATGTTACAGTAACAATTATGGAAAGCATTTGAGTAAATATTTATGATACACTAGATATCTAAATCGTACAACATGATGCAATAAGCTATAGATATTACGAACTCAAATGGCGACTAATTTAGTTTGTCAAAAACGTAGATCTAGTTCGTTATACTACCGTAAGGCATTTCAACTAAGGGGCGGTGGGGTAGCCTAGTGGTTAAAGCGTTGGCTCGTTACGCCGAAGACCCGGGTTCGAATCCCCACATGGGTACAATGTGTGAAGCCCATTTCTGGTGTCCCCGGCCGTGATGTTGCTGGAATATTGCTAAAAGCGGCTTAAAACCAAACTCAGTCAGTCAGTCATTTCAACTAAAGCAAGAGGGTGGGACAAAAACAGTTTGTTATATCAGTCATTTCGTTATAAGCGTGTTGGTAATAGACATAGTTTACTGTATCTCAACCGCTGTTAAACAGACCCTCACATGATAGATGAGTGGACAGGACATTAAGTCATGACCTCACTCAGAACTTCCAAACAAACAACAACAGAAAGCATGAAACATTCTGCTATTGATGATGCACCTTCAACTCCAATCTGTCTCTCTCTTATTGAAATGGGAACTCCATGGTCAAATGTGGAACGTATTTCTGTTGTAATATAACACTGTAATTGTCTTTCGAATGTAATAACAGTTTGTTTTCCTGTGTGACAAATTATAACGCATGTCAAGAAAATGTCACCTTGACTCATTGCGACCCACGTCCTTCTTGAATCATGAACAACCCACCCACCCCCCTCCGGTCCTCTCATTAGTGTCAGTTGTAAAGTTCATTCAGCGATTTACGATATTCCAGCTAAGTCACATCGGTCTGTAAAAAATCGAGTCTGTGACAGAGTGACCTCAAACCTACAGAACACTTGGTTAAGAGTGATGGATGACTTCAGCTTTATCACTGTCAACTTTCCGTTGTGTTGAGCAATATTCCAGCAGCTCCAGCCTTTGGATACGTTAACCTTTGCGCAAACACCTGTAATATTACAATCTGATCGTGATATGTAAACACATGATACAGTCCGAATCGTACATTGGATTCGGCTTTTAGCAGCTGTTGCTTATTCTTTGTTTGATTGTTGTTTAACGCCGCACTCAGCAACATCCCAACTATGTGGCGGCGGTCTGTAAATAATCTAGTCAGGACCACACAATCCAGTGATCAACATCATGAGCATCGATCTACGCAATTGGGATACGATGACATGTGTCAGCCAAGTCTGCGAGCCTGACCACCCTATGCTATTAGTCGCCTCTTACGACAAGCATGGTTCGCTGAAGACCAATTCTAACACAGGCTCCCGATCCACAAAACGTTCGTAGCGCTACGACATTCTTAAGTCTATGATAAACTATAGAGTTACGACAGGTCGTAACGTTACGAACGCTTTGTGGATCGGGACCCTGATCTTTATGGACTCGGAGATTGCTTATTGTTATTGAAAGGGTTTTGTTACTCATATGTACTGAGGACCTATTCCGATGCATTCACGTAAGGTCATCACTGAAGGAATACTGGACAACCAGATCTTCAAGAGTTCCAGATCAACACGATTCAATTGATATTTTTCATTGTAACTGTTCGGTATGTAGTGAAATAACTCTGTATACATCCCCAGCACTGTTATAATTGTTTAGTCAACAACCATGTTTTGATTGATTCCTGATTATAATGCATGCTGCCTTGCAGCCTAAAACCTGTAAGTTGTACTTGTTCCATTCTCTTTTAGATCTACTCTCTTTGAATTCGAAGTCATGTAAACAATGATCACAACGATCCCTTTAATTATATCTGAGGCAATAGAAAACCCGAGGATAATAAAATGGAAAAGACGTACCCGATTTCCCCTCTCAAAAGTGTCACAAAACATTTCAACGTTAACAGGAATGAAACAAGGATAGATGGTAAAGTACTGATGGAGTTTACTGTCTTCGATCAGGCTTGCATCCTTTAATACAATGTGGGTCCTTCTTGAGCCGAACTGTTTGAGGACTCATCATTAGTGTTCACATTATTTTGTGTTAGTTGCAGCTTTGAAGTAAATGTGTCTTACACTTCACTAGCATCCACTGATCTCTAATGTCCTTATTCACACAATTTCTATTTTCAGAACAAACAAATCTGTACAAATACACATAGGCGGTGCTCTGATTTTGTAGATAATGATCTTATCACAAGTAATTAGTCTGTCGCACATAAGGGATGTTAATTGGTACACTAGTTTGTAACAGACTGATAATTGGGCTCAATGGCTTCATCTCCTATCGGTGAATAAATTACTAACTGAAGTCTATGATTGGTAAAATATTGTACTCTAAACATGTGGTCAAGAAATATGGAACATAATACTGGTCTTCATTGCGAATATGAAGACATTAAATTTGTCGTACCAAA
The DNA here is from genome assembly GCF_003918875.1 of Haliotis rubra. Classification (NCBI taxonomy): domain Eukaryota; kingdom Metazoa; phylum Mollusca; class Gastropoda; order Lepetellida; family Haliotidae; genus Haliotis; species Haliotis rubra. The sequence continues at coordinate 833,564 of NW_025765170.1, read as the reverse complement.
ACATTTCTAAATATCTACCGATAATGATAAACAGATGTATCCAGTCGAGACTGGTCTTTCCTTTTTAATCAAGTTTAGTTAAGATCAATCTTAATTTTTTAGGCCCGAACGAGTACTAATATTTGTGTTTACACAATAGTTTGCTAGTGCTCGGGTGGGGGGATACAACTTACAGTTGACATTACACAACACCACAGCCCTAAATTCCATTGTTTGTCTTCTTGCTGTAAGTGTGCCCAGAGTCTGTCATTTGTGGAGAAGCTTTCTGAGAAGCCATTGCATCGTGTGTACATACAGTGTATGGTACAGAATAGCAACCCAACCGACTCCTTCGCCTCGATGAAGTTGACTGGTCTGAAATGTGAAACTGAGGGCTTCCTTTTTGCTGCTCGGGACCAGTCACTTCCCACTCGCAGTCGCCAAAATGTGATTCTTAAAGAAAATATCAATATGAAATGTCGACTGTGTAATGAACTTACAGAGACTGTACAACACCTTGTAAGTGGATGCCCTTCCTTGGCATACCTTAAACGACATGATGGCATGGCTCGTTGCTTCTACTATCGTCTTCGCCATGTCTGTGGCTTTGGCCATCCATGATACGACCCTGAACGTCATGGAAAATGATGCTTTTAAACTTCTTTGGAATAGGCCCACTTACAGCCTCAGAAGAATTCCAGCAAACTAACCTGATCTTGTCCTTTTTTGATGATGCCAATTAATGTATTTATATCATTGAAATTTCTGTCCCTTTTGACAAGATTCGGGAAAAGCAGGCGAAGTATGAGGACCTCGCCTTTGAAATGTCTCGCTTGCATCCCAAGTACACTGTCGTCAGGCTCCCCATTGTTCTCGGTGCCCTTGTTTTGGTACCTCCTGATCTCTTGGCGCAGATCCGGAGAGTGCCCGGGTTTTCCACCGGGAGCACAGCCCTTCTGACACTCTGGGTAATGGCGAAGGCTGCAGTGTTGGGGAGTCTACATATTCTCTGGAAAGTTCTTGGTGGGTTCGACTAGGCAGCGTTTCCTGGGTGAAGTCCCATTCGGTGTCTGGGCTGCGTGTCGAGGGGGCAGGGGCCCTGCGCTGATGATGAGCCTAACCAGCCTGACTGTGTCAGGATCACCCGAACCCTCTCTGCTGCATTTTTCATCTTAATCTGTAAAACATAATAATTAAAGTATTTGTATAGCGTTAACTTCCACCACACATGGACAGTGCTCAAAGCGCTGACCAATCACAGTTCATATGTACAAGAACATACAAGGATTAATGAAACATAGCGTTGAAAGGTGTGTTTTGAGTCTGCTTTTGAAGAGTGCCAGAGTTGGTACTAGTTTTAGGTCAAGAGGCAGAGAGTTCAAAAGGGTAGCAGCTGCATACTGAAAGGACTTGGCATCTTAGTAAGTGGGCAGGAGAAAGTGACCATGAGAGCGGAGAGTTCTGGAAGGAGTGTACAGCGTGATGAGATGAGAATTGCCTGATAAGTAAGTATCAGTATTTTAAATTTAATACGTCCTATAACTGTAAATATCTTGTCAAACGTCACAAGGTCAATCCTCGACTGTTCAGTGAAGGAGGTACGTACGAACAAATTGGAATATCTTAAGAACCGTTGACTAGATTCTGTTCATATTTGGTACCTAGGTTCATCTCAGTATGCGAAAGGTCCCAGTGAGGTGTGGTGACCTTCACGTTATTTGGTCACAGTGACACTTTGAATATTTCAGCATGTTAACCTGCATGTTAGGCTTTTCAGCGAGATACCTCAAGAACCTTTCGCTGGATTTTCTTCATATTTGACACCAAGCTTCATCTAGGCAAGGCGCAGAGCATAGTAGATGCCCAAGGCCATGGCGACATTTTGAAGATGTCAGCATGTTAACCTGCATGTTACCTGCATATCTTAAGAACGGTTCGCTGGCTTTTCTTCATAGACTTTCAAGACGTCTCTTGAATGTTTTTATAATCAATTTCTTTCTTACTATTTTTGCATATTTCATACACCATGACATTCATGTCAAGGTCAAAATGAGACTTGAAAATATTTGTGTGTTTGAACAACTACAGCGCAAGATATCAAGAGAGGGCGACTGGTCATGTTTTTGTTGACATTTAACTCCATCTTAAACTACGACCTTCACTTTCACTACTTTCTAAGTTTGATTTGATAATTTGGGGCGGGGGATTATGTCACCTTAGTGACAATGCTTGTTGAAAATTGGATTTGACTGGTATTAAATGAATGTCTGGTATCCACGAACCACCTCAAACTGATCATGGCAATGCCAGTTTTAGACAGCTCATTACATCACCATTGAACATTCATTTCTTGTTGACTTCAGTTTCAGCCGCCATTCTCATCAACGATGTCGAACTTCTTTTGCTCAGCGATTCTTTTAATCTTCCGTGTTAAATTGATGCCTTTGTATAGACCAAGACCTAACTGTAAAAAAGTGATTGATTCTTTTGTAATTATTTTGAACACAAGTTTGCGTGAATGGACGTTCACCTGATTCCCCAGAGATGCAGATCACCCTTTAACCTTTCTTTCTTATTATACTAAACCATTCTTAATTGCCTCGCTTTCAACAAAGGTCATGGTGTCCTGCCCTTAGACTTTTGGGTTATTGTCACAACGTTTTCATGACATTATCCTGTTGAAATTGCTTCCGTGTCCATCATAATATGCACATGAATCAGTCCATGTTCTGCACTTACTGTTTCTGTAATGGAATTGATTGCTTGTCGAGTTCCGGTGCGTGGAAGCAGTGTAGGGTTTTGCCACGTTTAATTCCCTTGTAAACATAAACACGTCTCATACATATTTATACCTCACAGTAACATGGCTGCTGTTCCATCCAGACCAGATCCAGTGTATTAATCAAGACTTTAGATGCTAGACACAAGTTTAAAAACTGGTCATTGCTTAGGAAACATCCATTTGTCTTGTATGTGGGGGTAGGGAATGGCATCATCTATTTTCCCAAACTATGTAAAACAAACGGAGCATCATCACACAGGCGATGAGTCTGTTCAGTTTCATTATTATCACACGCAGTTTGAAGGTCAGGTATATATACCTGGGCCCTTATTCTCGAAACGGTCGTAGCCCTAAGAATTCTTAACTTTGATCGTAGCCAATGTGTTAAGAATGGGCTTAAGAGGTTCGTAAGGCTACGAACGTTTCGAGAATTGCTAGCCAGGAAACAGACTATTCTAGTTACGTTGAAATTTGACATTTGGTTGTAATAACAGTAAAATCGAAAGCTAACATTCGACAGAGAGAACGCTGAAGGAAACTAAACTAGCCATTGGATCCATAGATCCATGGATCCATGGTCTACAGTGGAGATGACATCCAGGTGGATATAATATTTGGGGATGGCGTTTACATCGAATAATGTAAAGGTGAGTTTAAGGTGCAGGACTACAAATAAATACGTTTACCAAGACAGTTAACTTCTACACAGCGAGAAATGATCTTGCACAAGTGAATATTAGACGCAGTAGACGCACATCAGACGCATTAGTGACCAGAATAAGTGAGTGAGTTTAGTTAATAATATTCCAGCAATATCTCGGCGGGGGACACCAGAAATGGGCTTCACACATTGTACGCATGTGGGGAATCGAACTCGGTTCTTCAGCGTGACGAGCAAACGCTTTAACCACAAGGCTACCCCTCCGCCCCGACCAGAATGACCAAATTTGGTTCTACAAAAACGGCTCTATAATACCGCCCCGTTTTACTTCATGTGAACTACTACTGACTTGCCTTAGCATGTGTTTGTTACGGGTATCTCCTGTCATCAGTATTTGGTAGGGATTTATAAAAACATGATCATAATACAGTGGGAATCGTACAATGGACTCGGCGATTTAGCAAGAAAAGCAAGAGGAAATGTTTAGCAGCGATATATTGTGTTAATGAAAAGGATTGCAGCTTCTATTTACATACCATTATGTATTCTGGACCGAACACGGAGCAGCTGTCTTTGGTGTTTAACAAGGATTTATAAAAACATGATTATGATACAGTGGGAATCGTACAATGGACTCGGCGATTTAGCAAGAAAAACAAAATGAAACTTTTAGCAGCGATATATTGTGTTAATGAAAAGGATTGCGGCTTCTAGTTACATACCATTATGTACTCTGGACCAAACACGGAGCAGCTGTCTTTGGTGTTTAACACCGCACCCAGCTGTATCCTGCGCATATGGCGGCTTGTAAATACATGTAATTGAATCTTGATCAACAGTCTTGTGATTGTTATTTTAAGTATATATTTATTTACGCCGTTGGCATACGTTGTTAGATCCCAAACCGAGGCTTAGACCCCGATCTATAGTTTGTGGCCTTCTATGACCAACATAGGTTTCTGGGATATTTATACCCTTGGGTACACACATATGTATATCCTTAGTTTTCTGTGTGGACTGTTGTCAGGGTGGTGAAGAAACAAACCGTATCAAACGTAACGTATGCTATATTTGGGATCGTACTTTCTCAGTAAAGTTCAGTACTTTTGGGGGTGGATACACATCCGGGATTCGAACCCACACCCTCAGACTGAGTTACTTTATCCCCAGCGCTCAAAGAAATCGATCTAACCCACTCAGCCTGCGCAGCTTCCACATAAGTGGAAGTCTGACAGTTGTCTGGTAGTTTAGACCCAGTGTTCGGAGCCAAGTGCTTCTGAGTGCGACATAAAACAACAAAAATATATTTCGTTAACCATTGAGTGAGTTTAGTTTTTACCCCGCACTCACATACTGAGTGCGACATAAAACAACAAACAATATATTTCGTTAACCGATGTGATTGCTTCATTAAGAGAAAGAGAGTGAGTGAGTGAGTTTAGTTTTACCCCGCACTCACATAGCTAGAATATTGCTGAGTGCGACATAAAACAACAAACAATATATTTCGTTAACCGATGTGATTGCTTCATTAAGAGAAAGAGAGTGAGTGAGTGAGTGAGTGAGTTTAGTTTTACCCCGCACTCACATAGCTAGAATATTGCTGAGTGCGACATAAAACAACAAACAATATATTTCGTTAACCGATGTGATTGCTTCATTAAGAGAAAGAGAGTGAGTGAGTGAGTGAGTTTAGTTTTACCCCGCACTCACATAGCTAGAATATTGCTGAGTGCGACATAAAACAACAAACAATATATTTCGTTAACCGATGTGATTGCTTCATTAAGAGAAAGCAGAGTGAGTGAGTGAGTTGCGTTTTACGCCACACTCAGCAATATTCCAGCTATATGGCGGCAGTCTGTAAATAATCAAGTCTGAACCAGACAATCCAGTGATCAACAGCATGAGCATCGATCTGCGCAATTGGGAACCGATGACATGTGTCAACCAAGTCAGCGAGCCTGACCACCTGATCCCGTTAGTCGCTACTGAAGACCAATCCTAATCCGGTTCTTCACGGGTCCAATCCAAAGAAGTAATCCCAAATAGAGTATGTTACATCTTAACACTTTCTAAAAGACACTGTGTTTCCAAAACTTATCACACATATATATTTCATGGACCACACTTACACCAATGGTAGATGGAACTTTCTTGTGACCGCGACCTTTAGAAATAAGCCAGTCATGCAAGCAAAAGAAAGTGAAATTATTCACAACGATCTTGCAGTTCTCACGATCTTGCATTCTTGCACTTTTTACACATGGACTAGCAATATTCGAGTCACAGGTGAATCCTCAGAAACGTTGGAAGCCTAACTCGATTGGAGCTTCAGTAATTTGAGCAGTAGTAAATCTTGCAGATTTACAATCGTTGAATCACTGCCAGAAGGAAAGAGATATTGCAGATGGTTGAACATAAAAATGGCAGAGAAACTGACTAAGTAGATAAAGAGTTCTGTAATTTCAGAAAAGTTGACAAGTTACGGATAATCAATCCAAGTGATGTTTATTTTCAGTAGCAAGGTTTGTCGAGCCTAATCCCATGTCCTATATTGCACCATAGTCATGTTTGAAATTAAATTGAGAACAAAACAACACCTTCTGCCGAATTACAGTTAGGGTTTTACATGCCAATACATGTAGTGTGTGTTTGTTGATGTTTTTAAAATTATAGTATTAATGATGCGGACCTCGCGTTCGAAATGTCTCGCTTGCGTACCAAGTACACTGTCGTCAGACTACCCATTGTTCTCCTTGCCCTTGGCTTGGTACCAGGAGAGTGCCCAGGTTCTCCACCGGGAGCACTACCCTTCTGACACTCTGGGTAATGCAGAAGGCTGCAGTGTTGATTCTCCGGAAAGTTCTTGTTGGTGCACTAGGCAACGCTTCCTTGGAGGATGCCCCATTCGCTCTTTAAGCTGCGTGAAGGGGACAAAGGTCAGCCTTACCAGCCTGACTTTGCTGGCCATAATAAAGAAAACGCATAGAACAGGGCAATCTGCATTTCAGAGTTGCACCACCGACAGCCAAAGGGGCGGTAGGGTAGCCTAATGGTAAAAGCATTCGCTCGTCACGCTGAAGGCCCGGGTTCGAGTATAATGTGTGGACCCCACAGTGGGTGTCCACCACCGTGATGTTGCTAAAAGCGGCGTAAATTAAACTCACTCACTCACCAGCCAAAGGTTCGTGAAGATCCGATTTAGAATTTGTCTTCAGCATGCCATGCCTTTCGCAAGAGGCGACTGACGGGATCAAATCACTACAGTTAACCTGCCGCGGTTTTACTCAAAAGAGATGATTGTTCATATGATTCTTTCACATCACTGTAGAGAATCTGTCATAGTATTTCTAAACAGAAACATCACCTTCCATATTGCTATAGTTCCGTCGTGGCAACGCCATCAATGCTTGGACCAAAAACTATTTATCAAGAAACGTTTTAAATTATCAATCAAATATGATTTACTAAGTTATACTAACTTTGCCATCTTCACGTTCGCCAGCTTAAGCCCTGAAAAGATATTTCTTTTAATGGAAGAAAAACTTCACATTTGGTTGAAGTCGAACATTTAAATGCCGCGAGCTACTTCCTCTGTGAGAGTCCTGCAATTATGTTTAATAATACCCTGGCGAGCGATAAATCCTACTCACCCCACGGCCAGATATTAATGATCTATGTATTCGATAGTTCTTCCCTTAAACATTTAATAATACCAAAGTCACAGACTGCATCGAATTTCTGTTACGCAACTGGTGTAAGTTAAGCTCTTGAAAGCCGACTATTAGGCGTAAACTTTAGTTTTACGCCGCTCTTAGCAATACTCTAGCAATGTCACAGCTTGGGACACGAGAAATGGTCTTCACACATTGTACCCATGTGGGAATCGAACCTGGATCTTGGACGTGACGTGCGAACGCTTTAACCACTTGGCTACCCCACCACCCCTCTAATGTTTAACGTTATAGAGTTTGTAAATGGCGTTGAATTTCGAGGGTTTGTTAGTTTGGTGTGGGATGGAAGCCTATATTAATGAATGTCAGACGTTAACAACTTCTGTGAAACTGAATAGGGATATGGTGCTGACAAACCTAGACATATGTTCATAGAATACCGGTGATGATGACGACGACGACGAGGAGGAGGACGACGACGACGACGACGATGATGATGATGATTTGGAGACTTAACGTCCGCTTTCCTACATACTCTGTAACTACTACGGCTGAATACCGGGGTTCAAACCAACGATCATAGGTTCCTGTCTCGTCTAAGGGAGGTAACTGAGCTCATCGATTTTGGACCCTACGACGACTGAGAACACGTAACACGTAACCCCACGTAACACGTTCTCGCAGATTCATTTCCCCATCGCCACCGCCACCACTATGTCCCCGACATCCACACCACACCGTCCTCATCTCTGCCTTAATTTATAGATGTAATTACTTATTTCATCTCTCAATTTAATCCACCGTCTCTTCTCATCGTTCTGTACTGTAATATAACACGCGATTAATGGGAATGCTTTGAAACTACAGAGCGAAACAATACAGTGCTCATAAACTGGGTCTCGGTTAATTTCTTCGGCTCCTGTTTCAAGCATATCGTTCTTCTGAGGGACTAGTAAATTAAAGTCTGAAATGTGGTCTACGTACGGACATCTTATATATCACAAGAAAACGATTCCAATACAACTGGTGAAGGTGGCGGGTTTCAATAGAATAAGGAATTAAAATAATACTAAGTGTAAGAATAATATCCAACTGCATGCTGTCTATCGCAAGTAAGAGCACAAAAGAAGTGATATTGTTTGAACGAATCCCCGGTTCTCCGTAAGATGTTTTGTAAGATTTCCAGCTCAATACCGTGCTCTACTCCACCAAATTGTTGCACCGAACATCTGAGAGCTGCCTTACTTCGGGTTTTCCTCCCATATTAAGCCGCCACGCCGTGATATGACTGATGAAATGTTCAAAGAGGCGTTAGACCGAACTAATTGAACACGTTGAGTTTGGTGGTTTGTGTTTGTATTTGTTGTTTAACGCCGGGCTCGTCAGTAATCTTGCTAGTACTGTTTGTTTGTTGTTTAAGGCCGCACCCAGCAATATTCCAGCTATATGGCGGTAGTCTGTAAATAATTGTGTCTGGACCAGACAGTCCAATGACCAACATCACGATCTATGCAAATGGGATACGATGACATGTGTCACCAAGTCCGGGAACGTGACCACCCGATCCTGTCAGTCGCCTCTTATGATAGCCAGGGGTTGCTGAAGACCAATTCTAACCAGGATCTATGGCAAGGGTTTCCTGCTAATATTGACGACGATCTGTAAATGGCTGATAGCAGCAACGATCTACACGGTTGGGGTACGACGATATACTTTACTGGTTGTTTAACGCCTCATTCAGCAGTACCCCAGATTTACGACGGGGGTCTGTCAATATTCGGACATTACAATCCAGTGATTGAAATCATGACCAACGATCTACACAACTGGGATGCGATGACATGGTTCAACGAAGTCCGCCTGACCTCCGATCCCGTTAGTCACCTCTTACAAGCATGGGTTGCAGAAGAACGAATCCAACTCAAATCGTAACGGGCGTCGAAGATTTGCAATCAACGACGTCATTGAGACTGATTACCCTATCCATATATAAGCCTCTCACAGCAAGCATCCGTTAGTGGGTCTTTTCCAATAAAGAGTCGTCACAAGACTTTTCGCCGTTCTGAACATTAGTCCGGGCACATCATGGCGGTTACCGCAATATGACGTACTGCAATGGAATCTGCGATTAACACAAACAGTTCTCCCCTTCATGTCTGCAAAAGACTGACAAATGTAGATTTCATCAGAACGAACAGACTGTCTGGTCCTCTCTCTATCATATTTTATAATAAATGCTATCAAAATACAATACTTAAATATTTTAGCTTCAGATGGTCCGTAACCGTACAAGTAAGACGACTTTAGGGCAATACGTGTCGGCCCTAAACGTAACATGTCGTTATTTGATTTTTGTTTTCTTTAAATATTGATATAAAAGCCATGACTTATGAAATGTGCAGACGCCGAAACATGTATATATTTTGCGTAAATAAGCTTGATTCAAGTTTTATACGAATTATACATTGTCGTAAATCGCCATGAAGTTTTAATTTGAACCGGTGAACCTTTGAATGCGGTAAATTGCTTCATGGACGTATCCTTGTAAAGTCAGTGGTTCCCCATGGAAGAGAAGCATACGCCGTTTTGGTAACCATCTCTTACAGTAACGGGTTGGTTGGTTGTTTTACGCAGCACTCGAGCATCGATCTACACAATTGGGATATGATGACATGTGTCAACCAAGTCAGCGAGCCTGGCCACCCAATCCCGTTAGTCGCCTCTTACGACAAACATGTGTTGCTGAAGACCAATTCTAATTTATAATATTAGAATTATATGTAACTGAAATACTGTTCAGGGTGACGTTGAACATACTCATTCTCATCCCAACGGTTCTTTCTCTCCCTTCAGCTGTTAATCGTGGCATATTTCTCGTACTTGTGTATCATATCATGTCTTCTAGGCTCTCTTCATACCCTATAGAATCATTCTACATGTGAAATGGATGCAAATACTGTTTGAATATTGCTGCGTTTTGGCGATTGATATTGCTATGTGTAAAACAGAAAATGGAAAAATGTTACTTTGCAAGCAAAAATGTTAACAAAGATAATTTTAGATGTTCCAAACATTTTTTTCACAATATGAAAGACACGTTTTAATTGTTTTCACTAATGCAAATCAGCAGAAAAAGAAATGTTTTAAAAGACTGAAATCATAAGAATTTATTATTTTACAATTTTACACACTCTACAACAGTTGTTTCTTGTTTTAATAGTTTTAAAATGGTGACTTTAAATGGTTTATCATTGTCCCAAAGCAGAATTTTATTTCAACCCTTCTTTTGGACATCAAAATCACTGTTATTGGTTTATTTCGGCATGTACGAATATACGACAATTTAACTCTTCTGAAAAAAGATGCATTTCACTCTAAATATGAATGCATTTGATAATTTTGTTTTCCTGACTTGCATAAAGCCGTGTTGTTAAGCTTTCTTGTAAACTAATACCTTCTTACATATCTTTGATAGATTTTCAGTAATTCATAAAGGTAGGAGGGTAAGGTTTCTTTTGGCGTTTTGTGTGTACGGTTCAATCCTGAAGGGTATTTTTGTTTCCATGACATGCTTTCCTTTAAACTCCTAACCAACCGGTCTAGTTGTCTGTCTCTATTGTACACAACATCACTCGATCTCTTGAGCCAATCCTCTTTTCTTCTTCATAGAATGTAGCCTACCCGTCGGCATGTGCTGTCAGAGGTGTATCCGTCAGGATGTATAGGAATAAGTTCGAAAGGCCAACAGATCTCATATGCAATTATTTGTACTTTTTTAGATTTGCTTCAGACTCAAAGTGTCCGAGACGTGGCCTTCCGCAGCTAAGAAGACCTGCTTTGAAGTCAAGAGTGAACGTGTTGATCACGATCTGCAACGAAATGATGGAGCACTGGGTCCTTGACATCCAAGCATCAAATGAAATCTAGGTTTTTTTACGTTGTTGAGTTTTTGTATTTTTTTCCGACTTTTCAATGATACGGTTTTCCCCGTGTATCGCGACCTGCATTCAGGTCGTTTGCTTGAATGCTTTCTACGTAGATTTGACCGTTGATGCTGGGATCCAGGAAGAGGTTTAGGACCGGGTGGGTACAAGTTTGTGGGTCTGAGATAGACCCATTTATTTACTGACCCACATCAAAACAGATCATAACAGACCTTCGTGATACAACACAGATTGTTACAGACAACCGTTGTACAAAACAGACCATTACAGACCACTGTTATACAATACATACACTCGTTATACGATACAAGCCATCGCTTCACGGCTGGGGACACCTGAAATGGGCTTCACACATTGTACCCATGTCGGGAATCGAACCCAGACCTTCAGCGTGACCAGCGAACGCTTTAACCACTAAGGCTACCCCACCGCCCTCCACCACCTAAAGAGCTTGGTACCAGGTTGAAATAGAAAGTACTTAATTAACAGGTACACTGTCTTTAATTTCAAACTCAACTTATAGTTTGGCATGAAATGCATGTGGACCCGGTTTTTTGTAAATATCTCTTCATCCAATGACCCAATCGATCTCAAACTGTGCAAGTGGATGTTTTGTCAGACAACCTAATCACATTGTAAATCACCGATTTTATGCATTTGTATTAAAGAATATGTCTATGTAACTGTCAACAAAATAAACAGCAGAACGCAGACGGCTTGCAGAGGGAGGGAACCAATGACCTGTAACTGCGGCATTGGCTACAAAAAACCGGGTCCACATGCATTTCATGCCAAACTATAACACTATTCACGAGACATTCGGGGCAGAGGTATGACGTTGTAGGTGCCTGAATTCGCTCTTCAGCGTTGTGTCCCCTGAATACATCAGGAACCCATGATCACTGGTTCGAATTCCACTTTGCTTCCATTATGTTCCATATTTGTTGGCATCTAAAGTGGGAAACGCCTCCATTCGGCTGCCACGCCGAATGTTACTGTTCAAAAGCGGTGTTAATCCCAACTCACCCATTCACTCACAATATGTTCATCGAAACCCAATCCTTCAAATCTTTTGATAATGACCTACTTTGAAGGTCTAGGCCAGCACTGACGAATGCCTTTATCTTTGTACTCTTACAAACACGCACACAGCTTCATGTGAGTATTGGTTTACCCACAGGAGGGGAGTGCTGTCACGACAGCCAAAGCAATGTCTACGGAAATGTGGCTTAACTCATCGTGTCCCATTGACGGTATTGACTCTCAATGGCCTCAATATGGCCTCGAAGGAGGATAAACTGCCGGGTTCTGGTTACAGAACAAATGGGTTTTCGTCATGGTGCGATCTGTCTGAAATTGCATCGCGTAAACACATAAGCCCATAACATTGTGAGAGCACGTGAGTGATTTAAGACATTATGACCCTTTTAACAGTGTTTTGGTTTGTGAGCGGGAGAGTGAAGCTGCAAAACCATGTCGATGACCCAGAACACAAATGCAGTGGGTTGCATGGCGTGTAACGGCGAATGGTGTGAAAAGCTTGTTAGTTTGTTGTTTAACGCCGTACTCAGCAATATTTCAGTCATTCTGGACCACACAATCTAGTGACTGACATGATGAATATCGATCCACGTAGTTGGGATCTGATGACATATGTCAACCAAGTCAGCGAGCCTCATCCCGTTAGTCGCCTCATAGACAAGCATGGGTTTACTGAAGACTCGGATCTTTAGGGGTAGAGAAAAAAAGTGAGTAAGTGGAGAGTAATCGGTTCAACGCTCGTTTAACCTGTGAAGTAATACAGGTCTTGCTTCTTTGGTGACATCCCCGACCACCGGGTATGGCCTGAAAAACCGAGAAACATAACCTGGGTGAATTTGATATTCGAACCCGCGATCTTTGGTTTCTGACTAGACGACTGGGGCAGTCGTGTCCCCGGAGATTGAAGGTTTAGATCAAGTAACAACCATTAATGATAATGTACTCCTCTCTGTCCATATTATCCCACCAAAAGTGAAAACGTCATGAGCGAAATTGGAAGCACAGGAAGCGTTCGTAAATTGCCCCAAACCATCAACGTCTACTATAATCTCGGATTGCGACACACAAGAGTTAACTGTGACTATTCTCAAATCATGGCGCGTCTTTGAAGGGCTGGGTGGGTGACCATGTTCGGCAAGCTTGACATTTTACTCCTAGGCCTAATGTAGAGATAGCATCAAAACCAGGTAATATGATACACCCAGCCTTATCACCCATACTACATATTTTGACCATGTTGAACACCAGTTCTTGTCACCGTCCATTTGATCACGTAGTTTATACTCATGCAGTTGGTCTATGAACATGTGGACACTGTTTCAACAGTGGGGTAAACCTTGTTTGTTTTTAGTAACCTGATTCATTATGTGGCTAGTTCCAATCAGTTCTGTCCCAAACGGTCAAAACGATTACAGCTGGTTTCTCCTTACGCAAGCATTTATTCGAAACACATCTTCTCTAAACATTGAGGTGAGGTGAAATTGGGTTTAACGTTGTGCTTGAGAATATTTCGCTCATATGACGACGTGCATGCGTGTGTATGTGTATGTGTGGCTGCTTGTACTAGCCCAGACTGAAGCTGGTTTTATAGTGCTAGACCACTGATATGCCATGCCGCAGTGAAGCATGAATAACCCACTCAGACACATTATACTGACTCCGAGCCGACCAGTCCTTGTTGTACCCATTAATGCCGAGCGCCAGGCAGGGACCAACAAGTACCATATTTTAACGTCTTTTGGTATGACGCGGTCGGGGATCGAACCCGCGACCTTCCGCTCTCCGGGCAGACGCTCTAACCACTACACCACGGAGGCGGTCTCTAAACATTGAACATGAATCTGCTAGGATATGCCTGTGACGATTAACCTTCTGTTTCTTCTACTTCTATAGGGGGTGGGGGGTAGCCTAGTGGTTAAACGTTTGCTCGTCACGCCAAACACCCGGGTCATCAATCAATTTCACGGGTCCTTGCTGGTAATATGAGTGTCCTATAAAGTATTGATATGGTGTAGTGTAGTATACATTCAGATAATTACTTCAGAGCATCAGTGGTCATGTTGACACACTGTTCGATTCCCCACATGGGTACAATGTGTGAAGCCCATTTCTGGTGTTCCCAGCTGAATATTACTGGAATATTGCAAAAAGCATATTCTATTGGGAGTGGAAATGTGAGTAAACGATGATCCATTGTCCGGGGCTATGATATGCTATGACTCCATGACCACTCATCTGAGTGGCGTGTTTTGAAAGGGCTCAGATGGAATTAAAGTCATCTACATTTGTGGTGTAAATGAAGATGGCAGAATTGATCGTTCTTGACGTTTCTGAATGGAACACATTCCAGAAAGATGGTAGAAGTAAAAAGAGAGGCAAGAGGACGATTCGAGGTCTTTTTGTCAGACCTGTTTCTGGGCTACGTGTTTGTTTGGTTTTGTGTGTGTGTGTGTGTGTGTGTGTGTGTGTGTGTGTGTGGTTTGAATACGTATTTGCAAACCTGGAGGCTTTAAACACTATTGGGATGTAATAAAAAAGGTTACTTTTAAGAAACGAAACAATATTCTGACCATTCGCGAGTGCACTGGCATTAATACAAGGGATTTTACATATTGCTTCTTCCCTCTATTTGACTCATTGAATTACCTAGTTGACCTAAATCTGTGTGTTTCAATATAGTTTAATGATTACTCATTGAAAGTAGCGTTGTCATTTGCTGATTTCACAGAACCAAGCCATTAACCGAGAACCAGGGCATTTACCTTATCAGTAGGTACTCCATTATGCTATCATGATCAGCTTCGTCTTACATTGTTATACCCATTGTTTACCAGGCTATTCAGTTAATCTTTAGTCAGCTGTCCAACTCATCGAAATGTGCAATTTATAAAAATATTATTAACCAGTGTACGCTTCAATGTTATTTATGTAAATCTATTCCATATCTTTATAGGAAGTACTTATCTAAATTCAGACTCAGTTCCCATTATTTAGCAATAGAAACTGGTAGGTATGAAGACATAAATCTTGTAAATCGAAAATGTCAAATGTGTAAAGATGATATTGAAGATGAACTACACTTTATATTGAAATGTACATCATATCATAACTATAGAATATGTATATTAAGCCATATTATTATAATTATTCAACTACTTAGCATTAATAATGTTAAAGTGTTGTGTAATTTAGGGAAATATTTATATAAGGCTTGTTTATTACGAAAGGAATTAATTAGTAAACAGTAATTGTACATCCTCCTTTACCTATATCTCTATTCCACTGTCACCATGTCTGCAAACCTCTACCAATACCGATGTCATTGTACCAATTGTCTGTACAGATAACGGTAATAAACGAATCGAATCCAACGTTGTTATACATTTAATCTCATGACTTCATCCTCACATTGCTATCTCTGTACATTAATCTATCTAATTGGCTTCGTACGGGTTGTTATCTCTGTACATTAATCTATCTAATTGACTTCGTATTGGTTGCTATCTCTGTACATTAACACACACCCGCACTCTTGGTTTTGTCACTATAATATATTGTCATCTTTGTATAATAATCCTATCTAATTGGCTTCGTGATTTATTGCTATCGTTGTACTTTGTACATTATCCCACCTTGCGTTGTGAAAATATGTTAATCTCTATATATATTCACTCTGCGCATTGAATCAACATTAACCTGATGAAGGAGCAAGAATTAGCTCTGAAACGTCGTATCAAGCATAAAAAGAAGCAGTTTCCAGAAAACGTGTCAAATATTTATGTTCGTCCAAATTCTAAATGCCTTTCAAGACCTACTTGTCCGCACACATTTTAATCATTATTGAAGTGATGAAATGCTGTTCATGTTCAGTGTTGGGTTTAGCGCCGCTTCGAACAGTATTCAAATTATGTGACGTCGTGTTAGCTTACTGTATGAGGAAAACAATGGAGCTTTCAACACGCGTACCTCTTTGGTGATAGAAACAAATATGGTGCTGACTAACCTTGAAAGTCATAAGTCATGGATCTACTAAAGATAATCTTCCATTCTCCCTTTGTATTGTCAGGCAAATTTGTGTTGTAAGTAGTAAAAAGGAAACTGCACTAACTATTACTTTCCGACACTAATGGTTCTAATGTTATAAGCAGCTATATTTACAGTTATTGATTGTTACATTTCCAGAAAGCTATTATAGAAAGCATGTTTTTCTATTTATGATTGTTATATTTATAATGTATTTGTATTCCGGAGCGGTATTCAGATAAGCAACATACAACCCGGTTCCACTTTTGGAAATAAATATGTTTAACATATCTACACACTGTCCAGACGAATCAAATGACAGCAAGATTACTGCAAACAGATACGCTTAGTTACTGCTGAGTAATTACACACATTGAAACATTTATTGATTGCTAACACCATCTTTCATTCATGTTATACATTCAATTCTACATGCCAATTCTCAGAGATTTACACTGGTTGCCCATTAGACATCGGGTCAGTTTCAAGTTGCTCGTCTTGACGTACAATGCTCTCTAAGTTGAGTCATCGCCTACTTATTTAAAGGACCTGCTATCGGTCTATCACCCATCTAGAACCTTACGTTCCCACCAAGAACTTTCCGGAGAATATGAAGGCTCCCCAACACTGCAGCCTTCTGCATTACCCAGAGTGTCAGAAGGGCTGTACTCCCGGTGGAGAACCCGGGCACTCTCCTGATCTGCACCAAGAGATCAGGAGGTACCAAACCAAGGGCACCGAGAACAATGGGGAGCCTGGCGACAGTGTACTTGGGATGCAAGCGAGACATTTCAAAGGCGAGGTCCGCATATTTATCATGCTTTTCCTTAATCTTGCCAATCACATTGGTGTCAAAAGGGACAGAAAATTCAATGATATAAATAAATTCATTGGCTTTATCAAAAAGGACAAGATCAGGTTTGTTGGCAGGAATTCTTCTGAGGCTTTATATGGGCCTATTCCAGAGAAGTTTGACAGCATCATTTTCCATGACGCCCTGGACATGTTCAGGGTCGTACCATGGATGGACCTCGGAGTCAAAGCCACAGGTATGTCGGAGACGGTAGTAAAAGCAACGAGCCATGCCATCATGTCGTTTAAGATATGCTGTTTGTGCCAAGGAAGGGCATCCACTGACAAGGTGTTGGACAGTCTCCGTGAATTCATTGCAAAGACGACATTTCATATTGATATTTTCTTTAAGAATCTCATTTAGGTGATTGCGAGTGGGAAGTGACTGGTCCTGAGCAGCAAAAAAGGAAGCCCTCAGTTTCACATTTAAGACCAGTCGACTTCATCCAGGCGAAGGAGTCGGTGGGATTGCTATTCCGTTCAACACACTGCATGTACACGCGATGCAATGGCTTTTCAGAAAGCTTCTCCAGAAAAGACCGACTCTGGGCAGACTTGGTGAAGGACTTCACCTGGTTTACTCCCATCGCTGTACCGTCCAGCAGTACATCGCCATCAACAAAATCTACCTGAAATCTCAGATTCTGTCCAATCTGGCACGCTTAAAATAGCCGTGGAATTCCTTGCTTTCATCATGAGTCTTGACATGCATCACCAGAGGATCATCCGATAAATAAATATGTGCAAAAGTACACAATAAAATTCTATCATGAAGAGCCTCCACATTAATCAAACCCCGACCTCCAGAATTGATTGGCATGTATAAACGGTTAAGAGAGGAACGAGGGTGGTGGGCTCTGTTGTGAGACATGATCCTTCTGGTCAGACGGTCAAGACTCTGGATGTCTTGTTTTGTCCAATCAACTACTCCAAAGGAATAGGAAAGGACTGGCACAGCAAAAGTATTGGTGGCTTTGACCTTGTTTCGAGCATTTAGCTCTGAGCTCCAGATTTTCTTTAAACGAGATTTGTACTCGGCCCGAAGTTTGTCTTCAATCTGGACATTCTGGAGCTTGTCTCGAACTTGCATTCCAAGATAGGTGTAGGCCTGATCTTCCACAAGATGCTCAATAACTCCTCCCCCTTGTAACTTGACCGATCCATCATTAACTACCTTGCCACGTTTCAAATGAAGAGTATTACATTTGTCGAGTCCAAATGTCATGCCAATATCATTAGAAAAGGACTCGACAAGGAGAACCTGTTCTTTCAAATTGGAATCTCCTTTGGCAAGGAGCTCGATGTCATCCATGTAAAGGAGATGAGTAAGCGGTGTTGGTGATCTGTGCTGAGGAGGTCCGGGATGGTAACCCTCCTCTCTGTTGAGCAGAAAGCTCAAAGGATTTAGAGACAAACAAAAAAGCAAAGGACTAAAGGAGTGCCCCTGGAAAATTCCCCTTCTGATTGGAATAGATTCCGAAGTCTGCACCTGCCCTTGCGAGTACATCTCAAGTTGAGTCGACCAGCAACTCATTAAAGACTTGAGTAAATCAAGTAGTCGTTCAGGGAGGTCAATACAATGAAGAGACTTCAGAATCCATTCGTGAGGAACAGAGTCGTATGCTTTTTTGTAGTCAATCCAGCACATGGAGAGGTTGCGGTGATATGCTTTAGCCTCTTCCAAAATCATTTTCTGTACAAGAAGTGGATCCTTGCACCCCCAACATCCCTTTCTCGCCCCCTTCTGCTCTCTGTAAATGATATCATTAGAAGAGCAGTAAGATGACACGAGGTTTGTCAAACACCCTGTGAATATTTTATACTGAGTATTCAAACATGTGATAGGGCGGAAGATTTTAGGATCAGTCAAGTCTCCTTTCTTGGGGAGAAGTATTGTGCGACCTTTGCAGAACCATGGAGGAACATCACCTGTGTCCACAAGAGAATTGAAACAGTGAAGTAATGGTGTTTACTCATACAATTCACATGTATTCATGACATAACATGCAGCCAAACATCCCATGTGTTTCACATTCTTACCTTCATACTTCACACTATCTTACATCAGCTTTATGTTACTTGAAGATTAAGTTTGGTAACGATATATCATAGCCGACGCTTCCGCAGTATTGAATTATTTACCTTACGTAAATAAGTATACTTATAATGCGTTGCAAAAATAATCATTAACATACGGTAACACAACTCGTTACCATGAACTATCAAATATTCAAAACATGACAAAACAACCAAATTGTCAAAAGCATAGATGCAATATTTCTACAAATCATATGAATATGTACAAACTATAACACATCGTAAGAAACTAACCTTTGAAAGTGAATCCAGAAGTCCAGAATGAATGATAAATTCCAAATGTGAGTCACACAATGTCCACAAGTACTTAATGACCAGCTGACAGTAACATCCAACGTGACATAAACTGTAGTTAACCAAATACCTTTAAACTGGAGACAGTAAGCTAACAAAGTTAATGACAAAGGGAAGGTAAGTGGCGTGCTTGGGTAGGCTAGTGTGTGATTACAGAGTAGGTGATTGTGGTTACTCATGTAGTAAGCTGAAATAGAGATTTAGGAAAGATGAAGTGTGAACTGTATAATGTTTAAACCATACTTAACTAAATATTTCATACAGCTACAACTAGGAACAAAAACTCCCCCAAATAGATACAAACATTTGATCCTGACATTTGGAGGAAATTTCCACGTTTAATGCATCAGTGATCATGACAATACGTATGTATGATGACATTTCCTATTTAAACTTGACACGTTCCCATCGATGGGTACTAATGACACCGTGGAACCTTTTCATTCAAGTTTCGATCTTAAATAAAAAGGTGTCAGTAGTAGTAGTAGTAGTAGTAGTAGTAGTAGTAGTAGTAGTAGTAGAGCGGTGAGACCAAGTCTGCGTTCATACACGTTTCGTAAAAAGTTTAAATGATTTTTTTTAAAGTTAACATATTTATTCATTATTACATTATTATTTATTATTATTATGCCTCGACCACAAATGAAGTAGCAGTAGCAGTTGTTATTGTTGTTTATTAATTAACCCGTGAATATCTCAGTTAGAATTGGTCTTCATCAACCCGTGATTGTCGTAAGAGGCGACTTAGCGAATCAGGTGGTCAGGTGTCGTCGTATCCCCACTGCGTAGTGATGTTGATCACTGGATTGTCTTGTCCAGACTCGATTACTTACAGGCCGCCGCTACACAGCTGCAACTCGCTGAAACGTTTCATGGATGTAAATAACCACAGCTCATCGATGCAACACAAATGACAGCTGCAAAAGCAAATGACACCGATCCAATTAAAATTATAATTTGATGTTCTATTCACATCCACATTATTACATGAGTGCTCATTTTCATCCCATTAATGAAGATTATCACAAAACAATTGCATCACCGTCGCCATGGCTGCGTAAGCGAACAAGAAACGTGTCATATTTGGAAACGAATACATTCGCGTCGGTTAATCATTTGCCATTATTTCTTAGGTTGACAAATAGCTTGAACATGAAATGTGACAGACTCACCAGAGATGGAGAGCCAGATGGAGGAACGGAGAAGAACCTCATCAATAGTTTTCAAAAGGGATGTCTCTTTATCATTTGGGTATGAAAGTTGTATTTTTGTCTCACATTGATGAATGGTTCGCCTCCTTCCACAAATTAGGTGTTTTATCATGACCGGATGCTGATGGTTTGTCGTTAATGTAAGCTGGCTATCCTTGTTGCGTCCAGTTTTTAGAAGATGAGTGTGTATATAACTCTCGAAGTGACAAGCCGACACATATTGGATTGGAGTGTCACATTTGTATTGAGAGTAATGTATTAAAATTCAGATTTTTGTCTCACTTTTTAAACCAAATCCTCTCCGTTTTACAGTGTAATGTGGCACATATGTTTAAGTTTAGAAAATATAGTCAAAAAATTTGTGGACAAGTAAAAATTTTAAAATGGAAAAAATACGAAGAGCTGTTCTGCATTGTATGTCACTTATATCAAATAGCATAGTTTAACAAAGGTTACAAGTTTACATACAATGAATACCGCGAATTAGAATACTGAAATCAGTGGGAAAATACATAATCAGCTCCAGTGAAGAAAACAATTGACTGAACAACAGAAAAATGGATGACATTGGTTCAGCCAGCATCAGTGAGATGGCTTTAACGCTGGTATGTATTAATTATCTTGTCTTCTCTTGTCTTGTTGATGCAGAGTGTGTGAGTGAGTGATGATTGAGTGAAGACAAGAGTAGCATCATGATGCAAAACATCCCAAAGCCTTGAAGTTCTCACACTGTATTTGTTTATGTGTTTGTTGCAATTGTATAACGCCGCACTCAGCAATATACAAGCTTTATGGCGGCTGACTGTAAATAATTGAGTCTGGAGCAGGGAATCCAGTGATCAGCATCATGAGTATCAATATACGCAATTGGGATACGATAACAGCTTCCAACCAAGTATACAAGACTGATCACCCGATCCTGGTAGTCGACTCTTACGGCAAGCATGGTCTGCTGAAGATCAATTCTAATCCGGATCTTTAAGGGTTCTGCAATAATCAAACTAACACGTTCGTAAAGACGGGCGAAAGTGTTTCCCCACATGATGAAGTTCAGGAAAGATATTCCCAATTTTGCATCTACATTTGGCGGTCATCATTTACTTCACCAGGCAATGACACTATTGAAATGGACAGGAATGTGTTCATCTGACATTCCTCATCTTCAAATAGCTGTAGTACTCAAGTCAATCCTCAGCATGAGTCAGCCACATTGACTCACTCGAGAAACACCACAGCAATTAGCAATCAATCACCCATACTTGGTCGACACTTCTTAACACACCTAACAAGAAAACCCACGTTTTTCTGTACTTTCAATATCGCTTTAGTCTCCCACTGATTGCCATCTAATAACTACAATGTCGTTGTGGCTCCTGTTCTATAGTATTTTCTCACCACAAAAGCCAGTCACGTCATTGTGCTCGCGTGACGTTTTATAAGTGTCTTGGTAATTCCGGAACACAATTTTGTCAATCTCCTGGAGAGAATGATGATGAACGTGCTTGTTACGCTATTGTCATGCAATTCCAATTTTAACACCGCTATATTCTCAATATTTGTAAAATGTTTTCACTTCAAACCATTTACAATCGAGAAGGTCTTTGGGTTATACATTCGTGAACACGAATGATTTAACAGCTAGTTCTGTAATCTATAGGTTCGTGATTATTTGTTTTCTATTACATTTGTTAAAACGAATGATACAGAGCTACATAATTATGCAAAATAAACTTTAGTGATTTAGATTATTCTCCTTTTTTACATTTGTGAAAACAAATAACATAGAGCTAAATAAGTAAGATACAAATTAGTGAGTGAGATTTATATTTTTAAACATTTGTAACGAATAATATAGAGAGTTAATTATGTAAGACAAAATTAAGTGATTAGGATTTTTCTCCTTTTGGGCATTTGGGAAAACAAAATGTTAAAATATATAACAGTGGCTTATAAACCTGGCAAAACCATGAAAATATTATAAGACATGGTACGATCTCAGACTATATCCTAAGCACAATGTACAATAAGTTCAGAGGCAGATCAAACCATACATCATCCGTTCAACAACATCTGTAAGAGAGTGACCATCAGGAGTCCTGAAATAGTGTTCTGATGGATCGGGCTGTCAGGCTGGTCACCTTCACAGATTGCTTGTCCTCGTACCCGGATGGTGTGAATCGTTGGAATTTCCAGAATACATTTTATCGTCATGGAGCTGAAATACTGCCGAGCCCTGCATTCAACAACAAAACAATGTACATGTAGACATGCAGTAATGATCGGTTTCTATATCCGATGTCGTATTTCTGGCCATTTGCCTCTAAGCCCTGAAACCTACGCATTGAAACGTTTGCTTCTTGAACATTTACAACCTCTGAAAGATTTGCTATCCTTTCCGACAATACAATGACAAACAGAAATAATCCACACTCTAAATAAATCCAGGTCTCTCTACCACAGTTAACCTGGCTGGTCTGGGCACAATTAATCTAAGCTGGCTACCATAAATAAACGTAATAAACTAGCAATTAACCACGTCTGAACGGTTGACATGGGAGGTACTCAGAGTAGAAACGCTCTCTGTTGGTGTTATGGCTACGTTCTTGTTTTTTAAAACACATTCCTGTTTCAATATGTCGATTTCATACCTCAGCGGAGAGATATTTACATTTTGTTTCAAGACATGTTTGAAAAAATGCATTAGAAATAACATTCCAGCACAAGTGCATTTCGTAATAAAGTCGTCTTTTAGAAAAGTGCTATTAGTGTAGAAAGTTGACTTTCTTCTTTGTGCAATCGTTAAGATGCACATTTGGGCCAATAAAACCAGTAATCAGTTTTCACGTTGAAAGGCTTATCAAGGAGAGTATATGTCTTAGCTTCAAGGTGACTTGTGAGAAAGAATATAGTCAGCATGACCAAATCATAAGGGCAAGTAAACTTAAGTGAGGCCTTGATCAAACGATTTAGATCTCTTTGTCATTAGCTTTGGAAAACATTCATCTCCTTCTGACATATACAGGCAAGAAAAGGGATTCCTGTAACTACATATTATAACGTTTCTCCTCAACCACTTCTGAAGTGTGTATGATGGTGTGATAGGACACCCTTGACGAATTACCTTAAATAACCAATAATCTCGAGATTTGTTTACGTTCGCTTGATAGTCTACAGGAATGCGCGTGGCCCACTGTTCAAGAGTATGCACGCTGACACTTCCGAAAGGTTCAATTCTTGCACAAAGCAAATCACTATGTATTCACCAGCTGAAATCTGTATGTATTGAAGGAATTGTCTTTCATCAGAAACGCTGTTGTCCTCAAATCCCACACTAGCGGAATGGACTCAGAGAAGAGAATTTCTTTGTTCGTTTGTTGTCTAATGCCACATTCAACAATATGCAGCAAATTAGAGTCAGTACAGAATTAAGTATGGGCAGGACAATCCAGGGATTGACATCATGAGCATCGATCCATGTGATCAGAAGTCAGACGCCTTGTCCACATGACCAAAGAGGTTAACCCCGTCAGCAAGCTGACAAGGTAAGGATGACATCTGTGGGATGACTCCACGCCCTGCTACAGAGACAATAACAGTCTCCTCATACAAGCAGAGTTTAGTGGAAAACCTTTTACCTGGAATCCCAAGGCATTCAACGAAGCGTGTGTGATTGACTTAATCCTGCTGTGTATTCCAGTTATATCACCGCCTGTCAGCTTGATGTAGGAGGAAAGCTGTGTGCCTTTGACCATGTATTAGACTAGGTATCTGGTGTTCAGGGCAGCAGAAAGAGTTGAACTGGTGGTCCTGAGTTGTAGCCTTACTACAATACGTTTACTGTTAATTTCGTTAAATGTACTTCACAGTTGGGCTGTTTTGAAGTGACACTCTGGCCAGATCGTTTGATGAATATACAATATTTCAATACTGTATGCTTTTCCTTAACGTTGTCTCACACAACAATGAATCGTCTGTGTAAGTCTAGTAAAGATATGACTATTTCACATTACATATACTCTTTATTCAGCTGGCTATAATTTCATAATTCACACATACACTTTTGTACATATATAGAAGTCAATATGAATAGACAATTAAAACATGTATAAAACAATTGATAATTTCTTAATTACAATATGAATGAAACTTATACCATAAATAATATTCATATCAGTTCTACTTTTGTCATATATACATAAACATACATAACATGCCTTTCAATGGCAATATAACAACTTACTTTTCAGTGCACACCAGTCACACAGAAACATCAAACAGAATCATTCATTATACAAATATCCACTCTTTTGTGTAAGGGTTCGGGAAATATGAAACCAGAAGCTCTTGGGCAACATTTTCCTTCAGTGTTCTGCAAACATATTGGCTCAAACGCATCTTCCAAATCAACTGGCTATGCTACAATTTTTCAAAAGTAAGGGAATGCAGGCAAAGGGAGTCATAATCACTAGCTCTTTGTCTTGACATACATACTGTTTAGATGGTTTTACTGTTGTCCAAAGTGTTCCTAATCATTGGCATTCACCCTGTTGGTTAAATTAAGTGCGGTACTGACAAACAAACGGTTGTAGACACGAAGAAACTTGGTTTAGAACCAATGTTTTTATGTAACAGTATGAACATGTTAGTTGGTACATTTTAGTACAGGTCATTCTGGTCTTGGGCAATGTGAAGTGCCACGTGACTCTTAGAAGAAACTGCCCTTGTTAACATGCACGGTGACAACAGAAACAAAAACTTGAAAGACAATGATGCTTTATGTACACACAAGCCATATCAGCATAAATTAACCCCGCCATCATTACCAAAATAATCATATTACCTTGGTAATGAGGAAAGTAATCTCTTGTTATGTTTCTAAAATTTCGTATTTCTAAACTTTCTTATTTCTACAAACATCACTTCAAAGTCAACTCAAAATTTCATAATGATAATTAGCCTAACATATTTCTATAAGTATTATGCTGAACGTAATATGGTCAAATCTAACAAAACATTGTCGTGGTACTGTAGTCACCTAGTGACATATTCAACAGCCTGAAATCTTAAACTATATTGCAATGCAGCGCAAGGCTTCAGAGACTACAGATGTCGGAATCATCTGCAAGTTTCAACCTTCTCAGGATTGTAATTTTAAGGGAAATATTATTTATTACCATATTTCATAATTTGTTTGTTTACTGGTCATTTATGACAAAAGTACAGATGAACAATCTGTAAGAAATAAATTTGACACGGATAAAATTCAATTCCAACCAAACTTTGATTTTACATTAGGTTGAACTATTTACATGCATGCCAAAGATCTTGCTTTTATATAGAAAATACTTGACATCTCAGCTTAGTTCTCAATATTATAGACTTTATTAAAACATCTTTGTGGTGTATGGGGCAAACAAGTGCAAACAGTTTTGAATCTTGAAATTATGCAGTTTCATCAGCCCAGTGAAAAGGATGCTCACAGATGACTGATGACCTTGGTGAAGGAAAATGGATATCATTGACAAACTGGTCAAAATATAATTTCAATAAACTGAGCTAAATAAGCAACCTATGTCATAACATCTACATTTCAGTGCAAATATGGAAGTACACATACAATTTTCACTAAATGTATTCATGAAAATATACTACTTTGAAGAAAATCACATCCTGCACATACAAATCATCAAACATTGTATACAATATCACTGTGATCACTTTGTAAGACATTATATTACAATAATCTCATACAGACATTCAATAATTACATTTGTTACAGGGATTGAATGTTGTGATTACAACATATACAATGTGAACATGTTCAGTATGTATATACAGTTTGTGTGAAAATGTTCAAAGTAGCAGTAGTAGTAGTAGTAGCAGTAGTAGTAGTAGTAGTAGTAGTAGTAGTAGTAGTAGTAGTAGTAGTAGTAGTAGTAGTAGTAGTAGTAGTAGTAGTAGTAGTGGTAGTAGTAGTAGTAGTGGTAGTAGTAGTAGTAGTAGTAGTAGTAGTAGTAGTAGTAGTAGTAGTAGTAGTAGAGCGGTGAGACCAAGTCTGTGTTCATACACATGTTTAGTACAAAGTTTAAATGATTTTATTTTAAAGTTAACATATTTATTCATTATTACATTATTATTTATTATTATGCCTCGACCACAAATGTATAAGCAGTAGCAGTTGTTGTTGTTGTTTATTAATTAACCCGTGAATATCTCAGTTAGAATTGGTCTTCAGCAACCCGTGATTGTCGTAAGAGGCGACTTAGGGGATCAGGTGGTCAGGTGTCGTCGTATCCCCACTGCGTAGTGATGTTGATCACTGGATTGTCTTGTCCAGACTCGATTACTTACAGGCCGCCGCTACACAGCTGCAACTCGCTGAAACGTTTCATGGATGTAAATAACCACAGCTCATCGATGCAACACAAATGACAGCTGCAAAAGCAAATGACACCGATCCAATTAAAATTATAATTTGATGTTCTATTCACATCCACATTATTACATGAGTGCTCATTTTCATCCCATTAATGAAGATTATCACAAAACAATTGCATCACCGTCGCCATGGCTGCGTAAGCGAACAAGAAACGTGTCATATTTGGAAACGAATACATTCGCGTCGGTTAATCATTTGCCATTATTTCTTAGGTTGACAAATAGCTTGAACATGAAATGTGACAGACTCACCAGAGATGGAGAGCCAGATGGAGGAACGGAGAAGAACCTCATCAATAGTTTTCAAAAGGGATGTCTCTTTATCATTTGGGTATGAAAGTTGTATTTTTGTCTCACATTGATGAATGGTTCGCCTCCTTCCACAAATTAGGTGTTTTATCATGACCGGATGCTGATGGTTTGTCGTTAATGTAAGCTGGCTATCCTTGTTGCGTCCAGTTTTTAGAAGATGCTGTATATAACTCTCGAAGTGACAAGCCGACACATATTGGATTGGAGTGTCACATTTGTATTGAGAGTAATGTATTAAAATTCAGATTTTTGTCTCACTTTTTAAACCAAATCCTCTCCGTTTACAGTGTAATGTGGAACATATGTTTAAGTTTAGAAAATATAGTCAAGAAATGCGTGGACAAGTAAACACTTTTAAAATGGAAAAAAGACGAAGAGCTGTTCTGCATTGTATGTCACTTATATCAAATAGCATAGTTTAACAAAGATAACAAGACTATATACCATGATTACCGCGAATTAGAATACTGAAATCAGTGGGGAAATACATAATCAGCTCCTGTGAAGAGATCATCTGACTGAACAACAGAAACATGGATGACATTGGTTCAGCCAGCATCAGTGAGATGGCTTTAAAGCTGGTATGAACAGTATTTAATTATCTCAAAGTTTGTAAACCTTGTCTTGTTGATGCAGAGTGTGTGAGTGAGTGAGTGATGAATGAGTGAAGACAAGAGTAGCATCATGATGCAAAACATCACAAAGCCTTCTCACACTGTATTTGTTTATGTGTTTGTTGTTGTATAACGCCGCACTCAGCAATATACAAGCTTTATGGCGGCTGACTGTAAATAATTGAGTCTGGACCAGACAATCCAGTGACCAGCATCATGAGCATCGATATACGCAATTGGGATACGATAACAGGTTCCAACCAAGTATACAAGACTCATCACCCGATCCTGGTAGTCGACTCTTACGACAAGCATGGTCTGCTGAAGATCAATTCTAATCCGGATCTTCACGGGTTCTGCAATAATCAAACTAACACGTTCGTTAAAACGGGCGAAAGTGTTTCCCCACATGATGAAGTTCAGGAGAGATATTCCCAATTTTGCATCTACATTTGGCGGTCATCATTTACTTCACCAGGCAATGACACTATTGAAATGGACAGGAATGTGTTCATCTGACATTCCTCATCTTCAAATAGCTGTAGTACTCAAGTCAATCCTCAGCATGAGTCAGCCACATTGACTCACTCGAGAAACACCACAGCAATTAGCAATCAATCACCCATACTTGGTCGACACTTCTTAACACACCTAACAAGAAAACCCACGTTTTTCTGTACTTTCAATATCGCTTTAGTCTCCCACTGATTGCCATCTAATAACTACAATGTCGTTGTGGCTCCTGTTCTATAGTATTTTCTCACCACAAAAGCCAGTCACATCATTGTGCTCGCGTGACGTTTTACAAGTGTCTTGGTAATTCCGGAACATAATTTTGTCAATCTCCTGGAGAGAATGATGATGAACGTGCTTGTTACGCTATTGTCATGCAATTCCAATTTTAACACCGCTATATTCTCAATATTTGTAAAATGTTTTCACTTCAAACCATTTACAATCGAGAAGGTCTTTGGGTTATACATTCGTGAACACGAATGATTTAACAGCTAGTTCTGTAATCTATAGGTTCGTGATTATTTGTTTTCTATTACATTTGTTAAAACGAATGATATAGAGCTACATAATTATGCAAAATAAACTTTGGTGATTGAGATTATTCTCCTTTTTTTACATTTGTGAAACAAATAACATAGAGCCAAATAAGTAAGATGCAAATTAGTGAGTGAGATATATATTTTTAAACATCTGTAACGAATAATATAGAGAGTTAATTATGTAAGACAAAATTAAGTGATTAGGATTTTTCTCCTTTGGGGCATTTGGCAAAACCATGCAAATATCATAAGATAAATGTACTGAAGGTAGAGTCCATGGTACTATCTCAAACTATATCCTAATCACAATGTACAATAAGTTCAGAGGCAGATCAAAACAAACATCATCCGTTCAACATCATCTGTAAGAGAGTGACCATCAGGAGTCCTGAAATAGTGTTTTGATGGATCGGGCTGTCAGGCTGGTCACCTTCGCAGATTGCTTGTCCCCGTACCCGGATGGTGTGAATCGTTGGAATTTCCCAGAATACATTTTATCGTCATGGAGCTGAAATACTGCCGAGCCCTGCATTCAACAACAAAGCAATGTACATGGTAGACATGCAGTAATGATCGGTTTCTATATCCGATGTCGTATTTCTGGCCATTTACCTCTAACCCCTGAAACCTACGCATTGAAACGTTTGCTTCTTGAACATTTACAACCTCTGAAAGATTTGCTATCCTTTCCGACAATACAATGACAAACAGAAATAATCCACACTCTAAATACATCCAGGTTTCTCTACCACAGTTAACCTGGCTGGTCTGGGCACAATTAATCTAAGCTGGTTACCATAAATAAACGTAATAAACTAGCAATAAACCACGTCTGAACGGTTGACATGGGAGGTACTCAGAGTAGAAACGCTCTCTGTTGGTGTTATGGCTACGTTCTTGTTTTTTAAAACACATTCCTGTTTCAACATGTCGATTTCATACCTCAGCGGAGAGATATTTACATTTTGTTTCAAGACATGTTTGAAAAAATGCATTAGAAATATCATTCCAGCACAAGTGCATTTTGTAATAAAGTCGTCTTTTAGAAAAGTGCTATTAGTGTAGAAAGTTGACTTTCTTCTTTGTGCAATCGTTAAGATGCACATTTGAATAAATAAAACCAGTAATCAGTTTTCACGTTGAAAGGCTTATCAAGGAGAGTATATGTCTTAGCTTCAAGGTGACTTGTGAGAAAGAATATAGTCAGCATGACCAAATCATAAGGGCAAGTAAACTTAAGTGAGGCCTTGATCAAACGATTTAGATCTCTTTGTCATTAGCTTTGGAAAACATTCATCTCCTTCTGACATATACAGGCAAGGAGAGGGATACCTGTAACTACATATTATAACGTTTCACCTCAACCAGTTCTGAAGTGTGTATGATGGTGTGATAGGACACCCTTGACGAATTACCTTCAATAACCAATAATCTTGAGATTTGTTTACGTTCGCTTGATAGTCTACAGGAATGCGCGTGGCCCACTGTTCAAGAGTATGCACGCTGACACTTCCGAAAGGTTCAATTCTTGCACAAAGCAAATCACTATGTATTCACCAGCTGAAATCTGTATGTATTGAAGGAATTGTCTTTCATCAGAAACGCTGTTGTCCTCAAATCCCACACTAGCGGAATGGACTCAGAGAAGAGAATTTCGTGGTTCGTTTGTTGTCTAATGCCACATTCAACAATATGCAGCAAATTAGAGTCAGTACAGAATTAAGTCTGGGCAGGACAATCCAGGGATTGACATCATGAGCATCGATCCATGTGATCAGAAGTCAGACGCCTTGTCCACATGACCAAAGAGGTTAACCCTCAGCAAGCTGACAAGGTAAGGATGGCATCTGTGGGATGACTCCACGCCCTGCTACAGAGACAATAACAGTCTCCTCATACAAGCAGAGGTTAGTGGAAAACCTTTTACCTGGAATCCCAAGGCATTCAACGAAGCGTGAGTGTGATTGACTTAATCCTGCTGTGTATTCCAGTTATATCACCGCCTGTCAGCTTGATGTAGGAGGAAAGCTGTGTGCCTTTGACCATGTATTAGACTAGGTATCTGGTGTTCAGGGCAGCAGAAA
This sequence comes from Haliotis rubra, assembly GCF_003918875.1. NCBI lineage: Eukaryota > Metazoa > Mollusca > Gastropoda > Lepetellida > Haliotidae > Haliotis > Haliotis rubra. The sequence continues at coordinate 802,500 of NW_025765170.1, read as the reverse complement.
GAGTTGAACTGGTGGTCCTGAGTTGTAGCCTTACTACAATACGTTTACTGTTAATTTCGTTAAATGTACTTCACAGTTGGGCTGTTTTGAAGTGACACTCTGGCCAGATCGTTTGATGAATATACAATATTTCATAAAAAGGTGTCAGTAGTAGTAGTAGTAGTAGTAGTAGTAGTAGTAGTAGTAGTAGTAGTAGTAGTAGTAGTAGTAGTAGTAGTAGTAGAGCGGTGAGACCAAGTCTCCGTTCATACACATGTTTACTAGAAAGTTATAAATGTGTTTTTTTTAAAGTTTACATATTTATTCATTATTACATTATTATTTATTATTATTATGCCTCGACCACAAATGTAGTAGCAGTTGTTGTTGTTTATTAATTAACCCGTGAATATCTCAGTTAGAATAAGTCTTCAGCAACACCTGACTTAGGGGATCAGGTGGTCAGGTGTCGTCGTATCCCCACTGCGTAGTGATGTTGATCACTGGATTGTCTTGTCCAGACTCGATTACTTACAGGCCGCCGCTACACAGCTGCAACTCGCTGAAACGTTTCATGGATGTAAATAACCACAGCTCATCGATGCAACACAAATGACAGCTGCAAAACCAAAATACACCGATCCAATTAAAATTATAATTTGGTGTTCTATTCACATCCACATTATTACATGAGTGCTCATTTTCATCCCATTAATGAAGATTATCACAAAACAATTGCATCACCGTCGCCATGGCTGCGTAAGCGAACAAGAAACGTGTCATATTTGGAAACGAATACATTCGCGTCGGTTAATCATTTGCCATTATTTCTTAGGTTGACAAATAGCTTGAACATGAAATGTGACAGACTCACCAGAGATGGAGAGCCAGATGGAGGAACGGAGAAGAACCTCATCAATAGTTTTCAAAAGGGATGTCTCTTTATCATTTGGGTATGAAAGTTGTATTTTTGTCTCACATTGATGAATGGTTCGCCTCCTTCCACAAATTAGGTGTTTTATCATGACCGGATGCTGATGGTTTGTCGTTAATGTAAGCTGGCTATCCTTGTTTTAGAAGATGCTGTATATAACTCTTGAAGTGACAAGCCGACACATATTGGATTGGAGTGTCACATTTGTATTGAGAGTAATGTATTAAAATTTAGATTTTTGTCTCACTTTTTAAACCAAATCCTCTCCGTTTTACAGTGTAATGTGGCACATATGTTTAAGTTTAGAAAATATAGTCAAGAAATGCGTGGACAAGTAAACACTTTTAAAATGGAAAAAAGACGAAGAGCTGTTCTGCATTGTATGTCACTTATATCAAATAGCATAGTTTAACAAAGATAACAAGACTATATACCATGATTACCGCGAATTAGAATACTGAAATCAGTGGGGAAATACATAATCAGCTCCTGTGAAGAGATCATCTGACTGAACAACAGAAACATGGATGACATTGGTTCAGCCAGCATCAGTGAGATGGCTTTAAAGCTGGTATGAACAGTATTTAATTATCTCAAAGTTTGTAAACCTTGTCTTGTTGATGTGTGAGTGAGTGAGTGATGAATGAGTGAAGACAAGAGTAGCATCATGATGCAAAACATCACAAAGCCTTCTCACACTGTATTTGTTTATGTGTTTGTTGTTGTATAACGCCGCACTCAGCAATATACAAGCTTTATGGCGGCTGACTGTAAATAATTGAGTCTGGACCAGACAATCCAGTGACCAGCATCATGAGCATCGATATACGCAATTGGGATACGATAACAGGTTCCAACCAAGTATACAAGCCTCATCACCCGATCCTGGTAGTAGACTCTTACGACAAGCATGGTCTGCTGAAGATCAATTCTAATCCGGATCTTCACGGGTTCTGCAATAATCAAACTAACACGTTCGTTAAAACGGGCGAAAGTGTTTCCCACATGATGAAGTTCAGGAGATATTCCCAATTTTGCATCTACATTTGGCGGTCATCATTTACTTCACCAGGCAATGACACTATTGAAATGGACAGGAATGTGTTCATCTGACATTCCTCATCTTCAAATAGCTGTAGTACTCAAGTCAATCCTCAGCATAAGTCAGCCACATTGACTCACTCGAGAAACACCACAGCAATTAGCAATCAATCACCCATACTTGGTCGACACTTCTTAACACACCTAACAAGAAAACCCACGTTTTTCTGTACTTTCAATATCGCTTTAGTCTCCCACTGATTGCCATCTAATAACTACAATGTCGTTGTGGCTCCTGTTCTATAGTATTTTCTCACCACAAAAGCCAGTCACATCATTGTGCTCGCGTGACGTTTTATAAGTGTCTTGGTAATTCCGGAACACAATTTTGTCAATCTCCTGGAGAGAATGACGATGAACGTGCTTGTTACGTTATTGTCATGCAATTCCAATTTTAACACCGCGATATTCGCAATATTTGTCAAATGTTTTCACTTCAAACCATTTACAATCGAGAAGGTCTTTGGGTTATACATTCGTGAACACGAATGATTTAACAGCTAGTTCTGTAATCTAAATGTTCGTGATTATTTGTTTTCTATTACATTTGTTAAAACGAATGATATAGAGCTACATAATTATGCAAAATAAACTTTAGTGACTAAGATTATTCTCCTTTTTTACATTTGTGAAAACAAATAACATAGAGCCAAATAAGTAAGATGCATATTAGTGAGTGAGATTTATATTTTTAAACATTTGTAACGAATAATATAGAGAGTTAATTATGTAAGACCAAATTAAGTGATTAGGATTTTTCTCCTTTTGGGCATTTGGGAATATAAAATGTTAAAATATATATCAGTGGCTTATAAACCTGGCAAAACCATGAAAATATCATAAGATAAATGTACTGATCTCAGACTATATCCTAATCACAATGTACAATAAGTTCAGAGGCAGATCAAAACAAACATCATCCGTTCAACATCATCTGTAAGAGAGTGACCATCAGGAGTCCTGAAATAGTGTTCTGATGGATCGGGCTGTCAGGCTGGTCACCTTCGCAGATTGCTTGTCCCCGTACCCGGATGGTGTGAATCGTTGGAATTTCCAGAATACATTTTATCGTCATGGAGCTGAAATACTGCCGAGCCCTGCATTCAACAACAAAACAATGTACATGGTAGACATGCAGTAATGATCGGTTTCTATATCCGATGTCGTATTTCTGGCCATTTACCTCTAACCCCTGAAACCTACGCATTGAAACGTTTGCTTCTTGAACATTTAAAACCTCTGAAAGATTTGCTATCCTTTCCGACAATACAATGACAGACAGAAATAATCCACACTCTAAATACATCCAGGTCTCTCTACCACAGTTAACCTGGCTGGTCTGGGCACAATTAATCTAAGCTGGCTACCATAAATAAACGTAATAAACTAGCAATAAACCACGTCTGAACGGTTGACATGGGTGGTACTCAGAGTAGAAACGCTCTCTGTTGGTGTTACGGCTACGTTCTTGTTTTTTAAAACACATTCCTGTTTCAACATGTCGATTTCATACCTCAGCGGAGAGATATTTACATTTTGTTTCAAGACATGTTTGAAAAAATGCATTAGAAATATCATTCCAGCACAAGTGCATTTTGTAATAAAGTCGTCTTTTAGAAAAGTGCTATTAGTGTAGAAAGTTGACTTTCTTCTTTGTGCAATCGTTAAGATGCACATTTGGGCCAATAAAACCAGTAATCAGTTTTCACGTTGAAAGGTTTATCAAGGAGAGTATATGTCTTAGCTTCAAGGTAACTTGTGAGAAAGAATATAGTCAGCATGACCAAATCATAAGGGCAAGTAAACTTAAGTGAGGCCTTGATCAAACGATTTAGATCTCTTTGTCATTAGCTTTGGAAACATTCATCTCCTTCTGACATATACAGGCAAGGAGAGGGATACCTGTAACTACATATTATAACGTTTCTCCTCAACCAGTTCTGAAGTGTGTATGATGGTGTGATGGGACACCCTTGACGAATTACCTTAAATAACCAATAATCTTGAGATTTGTTTACGTTCGCTTGATAGTCTACAGGAATGCGCGTGGCTCACTGTTCAAGAGTATGCACGCTGACACTTCCGAAAGGTTCAATTCTTGCACAAAGCAAATCACTATGTATTCACCAGCTGAAATCTGTATGTATTGAAAGAATTGTCTTTCATCAGAAACGCTGTTGTCCTCAAATCCCACACTAGCGGAATGGACTCAGAGAAGAGAATTTCGTGGTTCGTTTGTTGTCTAATGCCACATTCAACAATATGCAGCAACTTAGAGTCGGTACAGAATTAAGTATGGGCAGGACAATCCAGGGATTGACATCATGAGCATCGATCCATGTGATCAGAAGTCAGACGCCTTGTCCACATGACCAAAGAGGTTAACCCCGTCAGCAAGCTGACAAGGTAAGGATGGCATGTGTGGGATGACTCCACGCCCTCCTACAGAGACAATAACAGTCTCCTCATACAAGCAGAGGTTAGTGGAAAACCTTTTACCTGGAATCCCAAGGCATTCAACGAAGCGTGAGTGTGATTGACTTAATCCTGCTGTGTATTCCAGTTATATCACCGCCTGTCAGCTTGATGTAGGAGGAAAGCTGTGTGCCTTTGACCATGTATTAGACTAGGTATCTGGTGTTCAGGGCAGCAGAAAGAGTTGAACTGGTGGTCCTGAGTTGTAGCCTTACTACAATACGTTTACTGTTAATTTCGTTAAATGTACTTCACAGTTGGGCTGTTTTGAAGTGACACTCTGGCCAGATCGTTTGATGAATATACAATATTTCAATACTGTATGCTTTTCCTTAAAGTTGTCTCACACAACAATGAATCGTCTGTGTAAGTCTAGTAAAAATATGACTATTTCACATTACATATACTCTTTATTCAGCTGGCTATAATTTCATAATTAATTCACACATACACTTTTGTACATATATAGAAGTCAATATGAATAGACAATTAAAACATGTATAAAACAATTGATAATTTCTTAATTACAATATGAATGAAACTTATACCATAAATAATATTCATATCAGTTCTACTTTTGTCATATATACATAAACATACATAACATGCCTTTCAATGGCAATATAACAACTTACTTTTCAGTGCACACCAGTCACACAGAAACATCAAACAGAATCATTCATTATACAAATATCCACTCTTTTGTGTAAGGGTTCGGGAAATATGAAACCAGAAGCTCTTGGGCAACATTTTCCTTCAGTGTTCTGCAAACATACTGGCTAAAACACATCTTCCAAATCAACTGGCTATGCTACAATTTTCAAACGTAAGGGAATGCAGGCAAAGGGAGTCATAACCATTAGCTGTTTGTCTTGACATACATACAGTTTAGATGGTTTTACCGGTGTCCAAAGTGTTCCTAATCATTGGTATTCACCCTGTTGGTTAAACCAAGTGCGGTACTGACAAACAAACGGTTGTAGACACGATGAAACTTGGTTTAGAACCAATGTTTTTAGGTAACAGCATGAACATGTTAGTTGGTACATTTTTGTACAGGTCATTCTGGTCTTGGTCAATGTGAAGTGCCACGTGACTCTAAGAAGAAACTGCCCTTGTTAACATGCACAGAAACAAAAACAGGAAAGACAATGATCCTTTATGTGCACACAAGCCATATCAGCATAAATTAACCCCTGCCATCATCACCAAAATATAATCATATTACCTTGGTAATGAGGAAAGTAATCTTTGTTATGTTTCTAAAATTTCTTATTCCTAAACTTTCTTATTTCTACAAACTATCACTTCAAAGTCAACTCAAAATTTCATAATGATAATTAGCCTAACATATTTCTAAAAGTATTATGCTGAATGTAATATGGTCAAATCTAACAAAACATTGTCATGGTACTGTAGTTCACCTGATGACATATTCAGTAGCCTAAAATCTTAAACTATCTTGCCATCCAGCTAAGGTTTCAGAGACTACAGATGTCAGAATCATCTGCAAGTTTCAACCTTCTCAGGATTGTGCTTTTAAGGGAAATATTATTTATTACCATATTTCATAATTTGTTTGTTTACTGGTCATTTATGACAAAAGTACAGATGAACAATCTGTAAAAGTACCGTTCATAAAATTGACACGGATAAATTCAATTCCAACCAAACTTTGATTTTACATTAGGTTGAACTATTTACATGCATACCAAAGATCTTACTTTTATATAGAAAATACTTGTCATCTCAGCTTAGTTTTCAATATTCTAGACTTTATTAAAATATCTTTATGGTGTATGGGGCAAACAAGTGCAAACAGTTTTGAATCTTGAAATTATGCAGTTTCATCAGCCCAGTGAAAAGGATGCTCACAGATGACTGATGACCTTGGTGAAGGAAAATGGATATTATTGACAAACTGGTCAACATATAATTCAATAAACTGAGCTAAATAAGCAACCTATGTCATAACATCTACATTTCAGTGCAAATATGGAACTTCACATACAATTTTCACTAAATGCATTCATGAAAATATACCATTTTGAAGAAAATCACATCTTGCACATACCAATCATCAAACATTGTATACAATATCACTGTGATCACTTTGTAAAACATTATATTACAATAATCTCATATAGACGTTAATAATTACATTTGTTACAGGCATTGAATGTTGTGATAACATATACAATGTGAACATGTTCAGTATGTATATACAGTTTGTGTGAAAATGTTCATAAGACGAGGCACTTCTTCTCCAACCAACACAATAATATTATCTTGGAGATAAGAGAAGGTTTAACTAAAATGGCCTTCTTGAGCACTTACCCCAAACCTCTCTTAAGTCTTGATAATAAAGTATGTATTCTAAGGTATTATTTCCTTTTAGGAACATTATAAAGGGCGATTTGTTACAACAAATACCAGATGACTTTCTGGTACTATTACTGCTTTCTATAGTATATATATATTTATGTATGTACCCAAAACCAACTCGATAAAATTGAGCAACAAATGACAAAACCAATATATACCATTTCTTGTTTATGTATTCTAGTCACAGTTCGCATGATTGATAGTTTTAAACAGAATAAGGTAAAGCTAACACTTTAAAGCCATGTGATTTTCTTGCAGATGGATGTAAATACGAAATATTGGTGGGCAGTTTCCCAATACACACCTGAGATTATGACATGGAGTGCAGCTAATTTTGTGTATCTGTGATCCTAATAAAGTGCAAACAAGAAATAAACATCACAAAAATGAGTAGAAAAAATAGAAACCTGCTATTTCTAGATTCTACCAATTCTTAAAGTTATTAAAGGTTTATTCTTAATGCCAAATTTCTTACTCAATCACATACTATTTAGGCTTTCATTGAATTGTGAATTTAACCATTTTCACAAACAGATGCTGGGCAAGCTGGATATCCCGGGATTTAAAGCATGACGCTATGGGATGAACATGCTAGACATCTCAGGATGGACAAGCTAGACATCTTGGAATTGCCAAGCTAGACATAACAGGATGGACAAGCTAGACATCATGGGATGATCAAGCTAGACATCATGGGATGATCAAGCTTGACATTATGGGAAAGACCAGCTAGACATCACAGGATGGACTAGTCGAACTTTATAGCATGGACAAACTGATGATTCTACGGATACATCTTCTGAGCCCTGATCCACAAAGCAACCTCAGTACCATGATAGTCCTGATGATTGCACAAAGACCTCTTTGTTTCTTCTTTAATGCCAGCTATATGGCGAAGGTTTGTAAATAATCAAGTCTGAACCAGACAAATCCAGTGATTAACAGCATGAGCACCAATCTACACAACTAGTGATACGATATGTGTCAACCAAGACCGAGCCTGACCACCAGGGCCCCGTTTCATAAAGCTATTGTAGTGCTATGACTGTAAGTGTATGTTACAGTACAGGAGGTACGACAGTTGGAGCGCTATGATAGCTTTTGAAATGGGACCCTGATCTTGTTGGCCACCTCTTACAACAGGAATGTATTGCTAAAGACCAATACTAACTTGTATCTAAAGAAGCAAACACTGAAGAAAGACGTGACATTTAATAGTTGCTCTTCTCAGGAGGTATCATATTAAAAGAAACTACACAAAATTTTATTAAACATTACTTGTTTCTGTTGCAAGATTTAAAGGGCAGACATTAGCTGTCTCATCTTCAATGTATTACAGAGAAATAAGCTTGTAAAAGTGCTACAGTATCTCCCCCAAGATATTACAAGACCTAGGACAAATGCCAGCAGGGTTTTAACCAGATCTACTCACAGACCAATATTCTTTCCCAAGTCACCACAAAAAGTCAGGTTTGGTGCCATATTTAAAATAGCAATACATGTTATTATACTTATTACTAAAGTAATGGGTTTGCAGACATGATCTGTATTTCTCTGAGAGCAGAACCTAGAAATAGTCTCTAAGCTTCATTTTACATTATTACAGCTGCGACAATATAGCTATTTTAAATGCGACAATATAACTATTTCAAGAATGTAATGTCCAGTTTCCTTTGAATTTGAATAAAATAAGAACAATCACAAAATTCCTAATAGCCTGCAGAGTGAACATGGTTTGGAATCCAAGCTAAAACTTGGACAAATTTGTAGATATCAAACTGGATAATACAACAACTGACTGACTGACTGAGTTTGGTTTTACTCCGCTTTTAGCAATATTCCAGCAACATCAAGGTGGGGGACACCAGAAATGGGCTTCATACATTGTACCCATGTGGGGATTCAAAATCAGGTCTTCGGCGTGACGAGCCAACGCTTTAACCACTTTAACCACCCCGATAATACAGCAAGCTCTAGCATCATCCTGCACTGTTATCAGCTACATCAATTAACTATACTATACTTCAAAAACTATACAGTAATAAACATCCTACAGTGATCCTTTAGTGATGTCATGCTCATATCAAACACTCATCACATCCTGCCCTGCTATAGAAGTTTCAAACATCCTACAATGATCCTTTAGTGATGTCATGCTCATATCAAACACTGATCACATCCTGCCCTGATATAGAAGTTTCAAACATCCTACAATGATCCTTTAGTGATGTCATGCTCATATCAAACACTGATCACATCCTGCCCTGATATAGAAGTTTCAAACATCCTACAATGATCCTTTAGTGATGTCATGCTCATATCAAACACTGATCACATCCTGCCCTGATATAGAAGTTTCAAACATCCTACACTGATCCTTTATGATGTCATTTCATTAAACACTGATCACATCCTGCCCTGCTATAGAAGTTTCAAACATCCTACAATGATCCTTTAGTGATGTCATGCTCATATCAAACACTGATCACATCCTGCCCTGATATAGAAGTTTCAAACATCCTACAATGATCCTTTAGTGATGTCATGCTCATATCAAACACTGATCACATCCTGCCCTGATATAGAAGTTTCAAACATCCTACAATGATCCTTTAGTGATGTCATATCAAACACTGCTCATATCAAACACTGATCACTCATCAAACACTGATCCATCCTGCCCTGATATAGAAGTTTCAAACATCCTACAATGATCCTTTAGTGATGTCATGCTCATATCAAACACTGATCACATCCTGCCCTGATATAGAAGTTTCAAACATCCTACAATGATCCTTTAGTGATGTCATGCTCATATCAAACACTGATCACATCCTGCCCTGCTATAGAAGTTTCAAACATCTTACAATGATCCTTTAGTGATGTCATGCTCATATCAAACACTGATCACATCCTGCCCTGCTATAGAAGTTTCAAACATCTTACAATGATCCTTTAGTGATGTCATGCTCATATCAAACACTGATCACATCCTGCCCTGCTATAGAAGTTTCAAACATCTTACAATGATCCTTTAGTGATGTCATGCTCATATCAAACACTGATCACATCCTGCCCTCTATATGCTCATATCAAACACTGATCAAACACTGATCATGCTCATATCAAACACTGATCACATCCTGCCCTGCTATAGAAGTTTCAAACATCTTACAATGATCCTTTAGTGATGTCATTCTCATATCAAACACTGATCACATACTGTCATGTTATAGGTACCAACATCTTTTCAAAAAATCACATGCATTCTTTGTACATACAATACATAAGGCTTCATGTTGGGATAATCAACGGGGTTGGGTTTTTTTAAATAAACTTGTATAACATCTTTCACATGGTGAGTGAAAAAATGGCAGTTGTGTTTTGTATCTTTGTCATGGTCTTTTCAAAAACAAAAGAGTTATTTCCTTGAAACAGCATTTGAGTAAATACTTTTAGAATACTCCTGAAATATATACAAATCTAAGCCTGAAAGAGTTAATTGTGATCAAGTCTGTGCTGACTTCTTTGGGTGGCACTAAAAAGTTGGGAAATACAATACTGACAAAAGTATGGATAACAACCTCTTTTATCTGCTGACTCTGCATTACTCACACATGTTATCCACAATAGCTATACACTCCAGAGTATGAAAGTACATTCAACAATCATGGTAGATCCCATATGACAAGCATAAACCCCAGTATATACAGTTTAACATCTACATGGAATGTAAATACACAAAGGTTGTAAAAACAGAGATCTTACTCAATGTATTCCCCAAACCACTACATGTATAATGGATTTACATCATGAGTGAGTGACTGACTACAAAACATGTCACCTTTTGTTTTTTGACATTTATCAATCACACCATGGCAGTGCTTCACAGATAAGCCTCGTGAAGGTTGCTGAAACAATGCTTTCTGAAGGATGAACAAACACTCAAAAATCATTTTGCACCAAGGTAAAATGCACCCCCTCAGATTATCAGCAGGTTCTCGTTTTGTATGTTCTTGCTTTTAAGTTACTAAACCGAAAGTGTTGGATGCATCAGAGCGAGTGTCTTTAGTTTTACGCCACCTTTAGCAATATTCCAGCAATATCAAGGCTGGGGACACCAGAAATGGGCTTCACACGTTGTACCCATGTTGGGAATCAAACCCAGGCCTTCAGCGTGACGAGCGAACACTTAAACCATTAGGTTACCCAACCACCCCTCAAGTGTTTGAATAACGGATCTATTTCATATACATTTCACTAAACATTAAACAATTTCATTGGCTAATTTCATATCACTTCACTTGGTTAACAGTATATCATTCCCTTGGCTAATTTCACATCACTTGGCTTTGATTTCATATGTCAGTGAAATCCCTTCTCCCTGAAGGGGATGCTTCCATGTTTATTCTACAATGTTTCTACTTCACCAGCACAACATTCGGTGGAATTCATGATTTAAAAACTACTAAGAAAGAATTACAAAGAAATGAAAGATTACATGCTGAAATTGGGACCAAATGTTACTGTTGCTGTTTTCAAGAACAGGTGACCAAGTGCAAAGCCATTGATACAAGCATCTCCATGGGCATCAAATAGATGGGATCCTGATGCAACATTGATAACTCAGTCGCAGATCAAACAGCTTCAAATGTATGATTACATGAATAATAAACGGTTTTGGATCTACAAATCATTACACAAACCAAGATGTAGTTACTGAGATGTAATTGAGATGTCACCAATGGCGCTATGCATGGTGCTGTGGATCTGGAATCTGTTCCGGAGGTCAGTGTTTGATGCTCTGGTTGCATGGTGCCATAAGGTTAGAAAATGGTACTTGTTACTCTGCCAGGATCTCAGCATTAAGGGGATGAAACGAGGGCTGGGCTGCTTGGTGCCAGTATAACGTGTCTGAGAGGATATTAGTTAAACTGTGGAATGGTATGACAGTGGGCTATCACTATGAATGGATTTAATCCAGACTAGTGAAAGCTACAGGCACATGTCTATACATTATGAGAGTGAAATAATCCTGACTGTGACATTAACCCACATCTCCCCTCATCTCAGTGACACTACTACAAAACCAGGGCTTTACCTTGACTTACAAAAGTAAGGGTCCAGGGGACCCTCATCAATATCATTTACAGGTCCTTGCTGGTAATATTTGGGTTCTGTAAAGTACTGAAATGTGGTGTACATTCAGTAGTGTTCATCCAGATAATTATTTCAGAGTGAGTGAGCGAGTGAGTTTAGGTATATGCCGCACTCAGCAATATTCCAGCAATATGGCGGCGGCCTGTAAATAATCGAGTCTAGACCAGACAATCCAGTGATCAATGAGCATCGATCTGCACAATGGGGAACCGATGACATGTGTTAACCAAGTCGCGAGCCTGACCACCCAATCCCGATTACTTCAGAGCCTGGAATGAATCAGTGGTCATGTGGACAGTGTTCATGACTGATGGGTGAAATAACACACACTGTTGATTTACTGTAGGTACGTTCTTGGTATTTTGTGTGTCTCTCTGGATGCAGTATGTCAGGATTTCTGATTCCATTCTGTACATTTGCGCATCACTTCAAACCCTGAAAACTGACTTGTTCAAATAGCTTTCATAATGTATTTCAAAGTTACAGTTTATGTCAGGCAAGTACCATTCCACAATCCTACTAAAAATGCCATGTGCTGCCCTGTGTCTTGAGAAGAAATTTCACATCTCGGTGTTGTGTTACTGTATGATAATATTTCCTACATTCACAACGGACATCAGCCTGAGATGTTCCTAATAATCTCCAAATCTTTGACACTTGTGTTTTCATGACTATCATATGGGAACAATGTTCAGAATCTGCAAAAGCCACTTCATTTGTGTTGGCCAACATCTTTCATACACTTTTTTGACTGTTTACATGCAAGAGCAAAATGAAATAACCTGACCCTTCTTGAAGGCTAAAGTCTAGTCTGATCAACTAGCAGCCAAACATTCAGTGTTTTCAGATCTGACTGGTGCTGAGTATCCAATGCTCAGATAAGTATAATTTGGAACATATGGAATTATGAAAATCAAAATTTCAAATTGCTTAAGTATTCAGGCAACAAATACCCCACAATACAAAATCCTAAGACAATGAATGTTCACTGACATTGCCAAATACTGAAGTTATTGATAATTGTCCATTGCACTCTATCTCAACAGACATGGCCTCACTTTGGAATGCTATGATGTCACACTGGAATGAGATGATGTCATGCTACAACAGATGTCATGTGCTTTCGTGATTACTGAAAAGATCTGGTTAAAATCAAACTTCAGATAGATATAAAATCAAACTTAATACTCAAATAATTTGGGATTAGTTTCACAGATGGTATTGTTCCACATTTAATATTAAGAAAAAACTCTTACTAAAAATATATTCAAAAACAGTGAAAGTGTGAAAAATCTCCAGGATCCAATGGCACTTAACAAAGTTTCTCAATCAGTAAGATAGTCAATCATTTGTAACAATGTTTTCCAGTAAACAGAATGCTGCATCTACGATTTATGCATCCTTCATATCAGTTACACGCTGTGTTTGACTCATCACACAGGCAATCTTCGCTTAGTGTTCAAATTGTTTAGCCCACAATATGATGTCTATTGCTTCCAGAGAATGAACAAGGACATTCTCTGTGGTTTCCTCAAATCACAAATACTTGTGCTTCTTACAATGGACATCTGTTTCTTGACACTTGGTTGAATAGCTATGCGATTACTCTGTTAAAGTGCTTCAAATCCCAGTTTTCTCAATGATACTCTTTTGAATTGCTTCATAACCTAAGTTTCTTGACAACTGCTGAAGAGCTTGATTTCTGATGATGTGCTTCAAACACAATTCTTTTGCCAACTCCATTGAAGTCCTTCAACACCCACATGACTTGATGACTCAAAATGCTTCAAAATCCCATCCTTTTGAAGCAGTGAATAAACACCTGAATATTTTGCGTGATCATTACTTCAATACAACCTTGTAAAATTCCTTTGATGCTTTGTAGAACCTGAATATAAATGACATATTGATGACAGTATACCATCAGATGGTGAAGGACGCTTGGCAGTTTCAACCGTGGACACTGCTGGTTACCTGTGTGGCAACCAGTCCACATGAACAGCCTGGTGACCTACACTGCATACATAAAGTTTTGCTGGTACACAAATCTCGGCGTTGCGAAGGGTGAGAACCATTCCACAGAGAAGGGATGACCAAATACAGCCTTGATGCTCAGCCACTTGGACTTCCTATCCCACGTTGCCTGCTCCTTCTTCAGCTGCTCAATGCCCTGAAACAAATCATACAAGTGTGAGTGAGTGAGTTTAGTTTTATGCTGCTTCTAGCAATATTCAAACAATATCACTTTGGGAAACACCAAAAATGAGTGAGTGAGTGAGTTTAGTTTTACGCCGCTTTTAGCAATATTCCAGCAATATCACTGTTGGGGTAACCAACAATGGGCTTCATGCATTGTACCCATGTGGGGAATAGAATCCCGGCATGAAGAGCAAATGCTTTAACCACTAGGCTACCCCATTGCCCCTCAGGTAAGTGCGGCATATGTAGTAAACTACATGTATAACAAACACACTTACAACAAACTGACAAACATAGCAGACTGGACCTAGATTTTCAAAGCTCTCTTAGCACTAAGATAGTCGTAAGTGCCATACATTAACATAACGACTATCTTGGCACTAAGTGAGCTTTCGACAATCTAGGCCCTGGCTCCTTGGACCCTGCCCTTTCTGTATGTTTTAGTCGAAATGTGCACTATAAACCAGGCTCCTGATCCACAAAGCATTCGTAGCGCTACGACATTCGTAAGCTTATGGTAAACTATAGAGTTACGATCGGTCGTAACTATGTTTTGTGCTGCTGCATTTAAGAACAGGTGACCAAGCACAAGCACAAAACATCAACGGCAGTTACCATCCATCTTTATTACACCCTGAAACAGATCCATTGGGCATATTTGGCAGAATAGAGGTGAACTTGTAGGAATGTGCCACTGAAGTCAGCGTAACACCGTCGTCTTTGCAAGAAGGGTGAACATATCCTGTCTCACTGGCAGTACCCCCAGTCACACAATTAGCACAAAAAAGTAGGCTGTATACTGCCTGAAGCAGCCAAGCAGTCTCCTGCCTTGTGATGGCAGTGTCATTGATACCGGTATCTCCATACACAACCAAGGTCAGAAAACAGATGGCATCTTCATCCTACCAAGTTACAGACCAAACAGGTTCAAATGTAGGATATGACTGGAAAACTGATAGGTGTTTGTGAAACAACCACACAAAATCCAATCTTTTGACTGGCATTAAGAAGTGATACCATAAGGGGAAAACTATGGATGTCAATTGTAATTTGAGGATATTTCGGAGTAAATTCTTATGACTGACTGAGTTTAGTTTTACGCCGCTTTTAGCAATATTCCAGCAATATCACTGTTGGGGTAACCAACAATGGGCTTCATGCATTGTACCCATGTGGGGAATAGAATCCCGCATGAAGAGCAAATGCTTTAACCACTAGGCTACCCCATTGCCCCTCAGGTAAGGTCGCGGCATATGTAGTAAACTACATGTATAACAAACACACTTACAACAAACTGACAAACATAGCAGACTGGACCTAGATTTTCAAAGCTCTCTTAGCACTAAGATAGTCGTAAGTGCCATACAGTAACATAACGACTATCTTGGCACTAAGTGAGCTTTCGACAATCTAGGCCCTGGCTCCTTGGCCCCTGCCACTTTCTGTATGTTTTAGTCGAAATGTGCACTATAAACCAGGCTCCTGATTCACAAAGCATTCGTAGCGCTACGACATTCGTAAGCTTATGGTAAACTATAGAGTTACGATCGGTCGTAACTATGTTTTTGTGCTGCTGCATTTAAGAACAGGTGACCAAGCACAAGCACAAAACATCAACGGCAGTTACCATCCATCTTTATTACACCCTGAAACAGATCCATTGGGCATATTTGGCAGAATAGAGGTGAACTTGTAGGAATGTGCCACTGAAGTCAGCGTAACACCACGTCTTTGCAAGAAGGGTGAACATATCCTGTCTCACTGGCAGTACCCCCAGTCACACAATTAGCACAAAAAAAGTAGGCTGTATACTGCCTGAAGCAGCCAAGCAGTCTCCTGCCTTGTGATGGCAGTGTCATTGATACCGGTATCTCCATACACAACCAAGGTCAGAAAACAGATGGCATCTTCATCCTACTAAGTTACAGACCAAACAGGTTCAAATGTAGGATATGACTGGAAAACTGATAGGTGTTTGTGAAACAACCACACAAAATCCAATCTTTTGACTGGCATTAAGAAGTGATACCATAAGGGGAAAACTATGGATGTCAATTGTAATTTGAGGATATTTCGGAGTAAATTCTTACATCCTTCATCACCTGCTCCTCATATTACAGAATTCGAACCCGTTAAGATCCGGGTTAGAATTGGTCTTCAGTAACAAACCCATGCTTGTTGTACTGACTGACTGAGTTTAGTTTTACGCCGCTTTTAGCAATATTCCAGCAATATCGCGGCGGGGGACACCAGAAATGGGCTTCACATATTGTACCCATGTGGGGATTTGAACCCGGGTCCTCGGCGTGACGAGCGAACGCTTTAACCACTTGGCTACCCCACCGCCCCTGCTTGTCGTAAGAGGTGACTAAAAGGATCAGGTGGTCAGGCTCCCTGACTTGGTTGGCACATGTCATTGTATCCCAATTGCGTA
Organism: Haliotis rubra; assembly: GCF_003918875.1. Lineage (NCBI taxonomy): Eukaryota > Metazoa > Mollusca > Gastropoda > Lepetellida > Haliotidae > Haliotis > Haliotis rubra. The sequence continues at coordinate 785,833 of NW_025765170.1, read as the reverse complement.
GATTAATGCTCATGCTGTTGATCACTATATTGTCTGGTCCAGACTGGATTATTTACAGACCGCTGCCATATAGCTGGAATATTGCTGCGTGCAGCGTCAAACAACCAACCAACATAATTTGATATCCACAACAAAATCAAACAAATGACACAAAGTAAAATTTAATTAGATACACATAATGCATATTCTGAGAGGAATACTAATGGAAAACTGCGCAAATTCATTCAACAAAAAGTGAAAAAAATATGTCAAACAAGCTCTAACTCTCCCATTAAGCTAATCCTATCCTGGACAGAAGGCATGTTTCACAGGTTAAACACCATATCCATCCATTTGTTCTCAATTCAACATTAAGACAGAAGAAAAGGATTTCCTCACAGACAAATGAGCTGTGATATTCCCTACACTGAAAATACCTCTGAAATTCCCATTACGCTGAAGTTAAGTGCATAACAAGCCTGAGGGATCCACAGACATCAAAATGTCGTAATTAGCATTGTTTGGTAACAATGTTTTCAACAAATACTCCAAGGTAACGTAAGGGTAAAATTACCTTCAATAATTCCTTTGTTCAAGAGAAGACAAGATTAGAAATATCTCATGCACTAATTCTTAAGCCCTAGTGCATTCAAACTATCGTGCCATCGTGGCTTTTGGCAAAAATGTCGCATCTTTGATGTTCAAGAAGCAACACTCACTCATTTGGAAACCAAAAGGCTCCGACTTCATTACGTAATTAGAAATCCTCCTAAAAGTAATAATTACCTTTGAAAGAAAAAAGTAAAGCCTGTTACAGTAAAATAGAAGATTGACTTGATGCTACCTGAATAATTTGTTCTTCTGCAAAAAGTAATTAGTCACCAATGAAGGGGAATTCTGCAGGTAAATAGAGGGAATGGTGCCTCATTACCAGTAATGACGCTAAGCCTTTCAAGAGTTGAGCTGATGCTATAGAGGGTTTGCAGAGTTAGTGAGTGAGATGGGCTTAGCATCACTTTCAACCGTATCCCATTCATCATCAGTTCTATGGAGAGAGAGTCTGTGGGTTTGGTTCAAAGATTCTTTGAACGTGTGTTGTTTCAGTCACATCTTACCGTATCATCTTAATGAGGAGAGGTGAGGTGAAATGGGGTTTAATGTTGTACTTAAGAATATTTCACTCATATGACGACGTGTATGCGTGTGTATGTGTGGCTGCTACTAGCCCAGACTTAAGCTGGTTTTATAGTGCTAGCCCACTGAGATACCATGCCACAGTTAAGCATGAATACCCCACTCAGACACATTATACTGACTCCAAGCTGACCAGTCCTTGTTTTACCCATTAATGACAAGCACCAGGCAGGGACCAACAAGTACCATATTTTAATGTCTTTTGGTATGACGCGGCCGGGGATCGAACCCGCGACCTTGCGCTCTCGGGCGGACGCTCTAACCACTACACCACGGAGGCGGTCAGTCATCATAATGAAGGATGAGGAACAGAATGATGCAGGTCTTCGCTGTTTACAACTCTGATTGAATCCATGAGCATGGTCCTGACAAACATAGAAACATTATCAGGATGATTTGAACTCACAATCATGTCTCTGACACGCTAAAGGATGCAAAACTGCAAAACAAACTGCAGTGCTTTGGACAACAACCACCATCAGTGCCCCATCACCAAATACAAGGTAAGCATGAAGTGTTGCAGGTTGTAGGGTGGTGGGGTAGACTCACTCACTCACTCACTCACTCACTCACACTGACCCATGAAGGTCCGAGTTAGAATATTGATCTTCAGCAACCCATGCTTGTCGTAAGAGGCGACTAATGGGATCGGGTGGTCAGGCTCGCTGACTTGGTTGACCTGGTTCCCAGTTGTGCAGATCGATGCTCATGCCGTTGATCACTGGATTGTCTGGTCCAGACTCGATTATTTACAGACCACCGCCATATAGCTGGAATATTGCTTAGTGCGGCGTAAAACAAAACTCACTCACTGACTGTAGTGTGAGTACGGTTCTATGTCACTTATAGCAATATTGCAGCAACATAACAGAAAGGAAACACATGCTGTACCCATGTGGTGAATCAAACCATGCCTTTTGTATTACAAGGGAAAGCCTTAACCAGTACACTACCACGCTTCCTAGCATGTGGCAGACCTGTGAAGATCCAGGTTAGAATCGGTCTTCAGCAACCCATGCTTGGTATAAAAGTCAACTAATGGGATCAGTGGTCAGGCTAGCTGACTTGTTGACACATGTCATTATATCCCAAGTGCTTAGATTGATGCTCATGCTGTTGATCATTGGATTAATTACAGCCGGAATATTTAACTGAAGTATTGCAGAGTGCAGCATTAAAACAACAAACAAACAAAGCATGTGGTACGACATTGGTGTATTTGCCTTGATGAGAAAGCACTCTCAGATCAATCATTGTTCTGGGTGCCGAAACATATGACATCCTGGAATGGCCAAGGGAGGCAGGTCTGATTGACAAATTAAAGCAGTTTCGATCAATGGGCCAACTATGACCAAACAGTCAAGGAATGGCTTGTATGGCTACTGACCTCAACATGATGATAATGTAACTTCAGCTCTTGTGTCCAAAAAGTTTTCAAATCCTTTTCTCACTCTGATTACCTTTGTTTTGAGGGACGGTGGGGTAGCCTAGTGGATAAAGCGTTCGCTCATCAAGCCAAAGGCCCAAGTTTGATTCCCCACATGGGCACAATGTGTGAAGCCCATTTCTGGTGTCCCACGCCATGATATTGCTGAAATTTTGCAAAAAGCGGCGTAAAAACCAAACTCACTCACACCCCTTTGTTTTGAGCGATATAACTAGTTATTTTTCATCAATTCTTCAAAAACAAATTATATTTTTCTATAATTACCACTCGGGAACTAATATCACGACAGGATCAGTCCATGTCACGTGACCTTTGACCTTGCAAATATTGATGGATCTGTCTGCCGATTGAAGTCGACTTGTGTTTACACGACATGTCTACTAATTAAATTTGGGTTAGATCCATGAATAATCGTTCAAGCTTAGCTTTCATCAACAAACTTCTCTCACAGAGGCAAAAGTAATAAGTCCTGCAGGTGACCTTTCATCTCCTTAATACTGACTGGCTATTCCGGCCATCGAACTTTACGAGAGACTGTTGAAAACTCAAATTTGATGAAAAGTCATCTATATTTGTTCAAGTAATCATCCAGAGCCCAGTCTTGGGTCAGCTACAGTTGAACCAATGACCCAATGTCACATCCATGACCTTGTGTGTACTGTCAGATTCATCATTAACTCTACATGTGACTTTTCTGCCATTTGAATTTTACTGAAATCAATCATTATATTTTATTATCATCTAAGGTCATAAATACCATGGAACAATTTGATTTGCATTAATTAAAATTTATTTAAATCCATCAAGGTAGATATAAGTTATCATCGGCACCGGGCCCTTATGATCTGAATAAATTTGGGCAATTGTGCAGCTTCATATCAAAATCGCAAGAATGACATGGATTATGTAAATTGTGAAATCTCAGCTCAAACAAATCTAAAGAATCTTTTAAGATGTATTCCTACAATTGTTCATTTTCTTCAAGACTAAAACAGGAACCAAAAGTGCTTTGAGACATTTTTATGACATTCTTACTCTGTTTCTTTCAAAAAATGTTCCACTATCATTCAGATACATCATATCACTATATAATATTCAAGTCCATATGCAAGATTCTCGATAGCATTTGGTACCAGTCATCACACAGAAGGATTATCTTCTGAATATTCATCTAACAGCAGCATGATCAAAGGTTGTCAAATTCAACCTTTCCCAAACAGACTCAAATGTAAGCCCTTTTCAAGGCATTTTATTGAACTTAACACCTTTTAAAGGTCACATGCAACCAAAAAAATCAAACATAATTAAAACACAATTATCACTTATTCATCACATATAATATACATTGCTGGTTATGAAAAAACATCAAAATAAAATTATAAGCGTACAATCGCAAATCAAAAGTGCAAAATTGTGTACTTGGGTTTACTGCCCAAGAAACGAAGCAGCCGGGATACCGAACCCAGTCAGAGCGGGTGGGTGTGCACTCAAGTGTAACGGCTGGTTCATTTGCAGATGCCCTCACGGCTCATTGTGTGTGTATAGATAGAGATGTTGGGTTTTGTAAATACATGCTCATTTTTTGTGTATAACATTTTGCAATCAACAGACATCAAAACATGTCATGTGTACAAGTATCACACCTGCCTGTCTGTGTAATTACATAATGTGACAGAGACCAACTCGGGCCATAAATCAATGCGTTTAGTTTATGGTGTATAGCCTGGTAAGTGTTAAGTTCAAATTGCATGTGATCAGTGATTGAAGTTGTGTAATGAATATTGCCATTAGCAGACGGGCAGGCAGACACATAGGTGCCAATAAAACAGACTTTGAGTTTTGTCTGTGACAACGACATATCTATATCACAGTTAGAAATTCTGTCGACGCTAAATAATGACATTGCTTTTAAGTATCGAACTGAGAAAGTGACTTGGTAAGAAGAACGTGTGGTGAAATAGACAAATGAAATTATATAAACAGTTAAATCGGTAATCTACTGTAATAACATATCAAAAGCTCGCGCCTGTGAAATATCAACAAAACATTAGAAAAATAGCTCACACCAAAGCCTTCACCAAATATTCACCGGACAACCCGATTCCAAGCTCCGCGAACCTATTTCACTGCACATGTGCTATGAGCGCAGCCCAGCTGTTGAAACCACTTCAATTCCCCCAAGCTCTGGGGGAAGTTAGTGAATTGTTTGAACTACGATTTCGCGCGGTTTTTTCATCGCGGTTTTATTCAACTTTATAAGTTGAATTTGAATTTTTGATGATTTGTTTCGGTAAGTCCATACCGAAAGGTATCAGAATCTGCAAAGTTGTGTTTTACGTTGCATGTGACTTTTAAGTCATTTTAATAAATCCTAATACCTATTCAAGCTATTTTATTGAACTTAAACAACTCATCAAGAATGACTCAAGTTGTATTTTGTATCAAACTGAACACCCTTTTAGGCAGATGCATATACATATATACATCACCTTTGCAAGGCCAGGGTGTGAATTCAAATATGTTTTAAACCTTAAGACTTTTTGATAATGAAATAACATGTAAAGAACTATATTTTGGAACTAATCAAATCATAGGATGTGCAACAAGTCACACCAAACATAATGATTTTTTCGCATACAAAATAACTTGAAAATTGTCGTAACGTTGGAGGTGCAATATTCAACAGATCTGTAACTGAAGTAATATAATGAGGTTTATGAAATGGTTTAATATATATGAGGACTTGTTTATGTATGAACATATGTACTGAACACCAAGTGGTCCTACGAGGCCTATGGTGAAACCATTTCAAAGTTTTGAATTAGAGCATGGATTGAGATGATGATGTATCAAGGATAGGTTTTTTGGGTGTTTTTTAATTCAAATGAGCAGACAAGACTGTTTGACTGCTTGAGGTTAAAAAAGTAATTACTTTGTAAATGTGATGGAAACATTGGAGCCATATACTTTACTCTGTCTCTGTTGACTGTCTCAATATATCATAGCCTCAAGGTCTTCACTGACTTCTGTGTACCTAATGACCCAGCTACGGAACATTTCAGTTTCTTCAAGTTACAGCATCTCAGTCAAAAGTAAATCAGGTCAAAGACGTTTACCATCTTTTTGGAACACACAAGACGTGTGTGCTGACAGACCAAAATCATACACAGAAAAGGGAAGTAACTCTGCACATCAAATAACAGATCCAAAATTATAAACCTTGATAAAGAGACACAAACTGTGTGCATATTTAAAACAAAACCATGGGCAATGGGGTAGCCTTGTGGTTAAAGAACCTGTGAAGATCCGGGTTAGAATTGGTTTTCAGCAACCGATGCTGGTCGTAAGAAGCGACTAATGGAATCAGGTGGTCAGGCTTGCGCCGAGCAGTTGACACATGTCATTGGTTCCCAATTGCGTAGATCGATGCTCATGCTGTTGATCACTGGATTGTCTGGTACAGACTTGATTATTTACAGATCGCCGCCATATAGCTGGAATATTGCTGAATGATGCGCTTTAACAACCAACCAATCAACCAATTGCGGTTAAAGCGTTCGCACATCACAACGAAGACCCAGGTTCGAATCTCCACATGGATACAGCATGGAAACCCATTCCTGGTGTCCCCTGTGCATGATGTTACTAGAATACTGCTAAAAGCGGCATAAAACCATACCACTCACTCACATCAATATGACAAGCTAACACTCGACCCACTGTGCCACTGCTCCACAACCCCAAACAAACCAGGTGAAATCATTAACGCCAAGCAGGCCCAGACGCTGTTTACCTCCAACTCATGAACACCTAATCAAGTATGTAATCTGAAATTCGAAATGAAATTCACCATTACACTACAAAGTCCCTCCGAGAGAAAAATAGTTCATAATGATATGTAATTACTACCGTATCTGCCCATACTAGCATTCTTGAAGAGCCATAATGAACAACTTCCTTGTCAAATTGACTGGATGGGCCACTTAAGTGATTCAATGGCATATTTCCGCTGCTAAAATTCCCCTTTTCTTGAAACTATTGCATGTTATTGTCAATTTCCTAGGAATTCATCATGAGGGACGACATTTTATTCGGACATCAAAGCCACATTTAACTTGATATGAAGATTTATCACCTTGTAAATACCCATTACAAAACTGTCCTGAAAGATGATCAATTGGCATACATAGGATGATAGTAAGAGAGAAAAGAATGCAGTTACATTTCCATAATTGCACAGTGAAATATGACATAAACTCTTAATGAGCATAGTATTGAAATATATCTCGGTGCAAATTAACCATAACAAATACTGATCCTATTCTAATAAAGCATCTAATTTGAAGTTTTATGGCAATATGGTAATTTCATCAAATAAAATGTCATCAAATGCAGAGATTTAAACCTCAAATTGTTCGTGTACGCCATGAAAGAAGCAATCGATTACAATACAAGGAGTATTTCAGGAACCGTTTCTTATCTGGTTCAGATCTATGCATTTTTATTGAATACATAAAACTTCAAAGGTTTGGGGGTATTGACTTTGATGTGTATGTATTTGGGTATTTAGTGATTTGACAGTTAAAGCTGACATAGTCAATGACAGTGGATGTATGCGCAGGAGAAGAAGGAGTCCTGCCAAAGACGTACTTCATCGCCTTGACGACAGGGTGGCCATTTTGGTCATAGCTATACGGCATCTAAGAAGGTGTATAGTTTGAATACCACAAATGGTCATCAACATGGCGACTCTCGCACCTTAGACAACTGAGACAAACCAAGATTCAATTTCAGAGCCATAGGAGTTGGCCATGCAAAGGAAAACAACTCTTCACAGATAATTATGGCACATTAGACGACTATGCCAAACCAAAATTCAAACTCTTGACCACAGGTCCCTGGCAAGCCCAAAGGTCACAAATTACTTCTCCAAAGATGGCAAACCTTATCAAAGATTCAAACTCATGACAAACAGTTTCTAGCAACCAAAAGCGAGACAACTCTGCACCGCAAGGGAGGTGGGGTAGGCAAGTGGTTAAAGCGTTCGCTCGTCACGCCGAAGATCAGGGTTCAATTCCCCACACGGGTACAATGTGTGTGGCCCATTTCTGGTGTTCTTAGCCATGATATTGCTGGAACATTGCTAAAAGCAGCATAAAACTAAAACTCACTCACTCACTGCACAGCACATTTTGCTCCTCTATGACCACTGGGCTAAACCACTATTCAACCACAGTATCAAAGTTTTTTTGCAGCCAAAGGGATATAACTCTGCATGTTCCATCACCTCACTCAAACTTGTTTGATATAAAACATGTGTTACATGGCCATACTTTTACAACACAGTCACATTTGTCTGAGTAAGATCAAAGTTTAAGCAAGTCAAGTCCAGGGCATGTTCCTGGAGTTCTTATCACGGAATTCACTGAAACATAAGTCTTTTTGATTTCATCAAAGGACTATTTTCAAACATCACTGAGTCTCACACCCTTAGACACATAAAGTCAATAAAGACTATGAACAGAACTCATTACAATAACAAAACACTATTCATCCATCATTACACATTCCAAAAAACTATTTCAATAACTGACAAGTTTTAGGTGCAATATTGACCGATTTATGGCTAATTAAATTCTTTACTGGACTAGAAACCTTCCCAACTCAGGAGGAAACCGGGAACTATCAACCGGAGCAAAGAAAATCTTTGATTAACCATACACGACAGTAAAACAATAAACCTATGCCAATTTATCACAATAAAACAAGCCATTTAGTTACACATGCATCGTTAAAACCAAAATGGCTACATAGAGCATGATAATATGCTACAATATCGCTCCAGAGATTCAGATTTCGAGGATTTCCTGGCAATAACTTGCCAATGATGTATGTTATTGCACTCAGCTGTCGCTACCAGCTTGAGTTTATGTGGCTGAGATAAAGACGAAATCTTTTAAGAGACCACTATCGTATGGCAGCCATCTTTGATCTTGATGTCTAAAAACTTTGTGAAAAACTTAGCAAAGACGAAGCATTAATTTGTAAGTTTGATTTACATACAAAAGATCATCATGAGGCAAGACCTAGAATTCGATATCCTATGACATAATTTTTTTTGTTCTATCATTTGAGAAATGAAATGAATTCGAAGGAAAGCAATCACGGTTTCAACATTGATCTTTTGTTTTCACATTTGCAGATGAAATAAATAACTGTTGGAATGCATGACATAAATTCTCCTGCAAAGAAGGATGAGAAAAAAGCAGTATTCTATAAACATTGCCATGATAACCAGAAAATACATCACTGTCAGTTTGGATTAGGTTTCATCATGGTGAAACACCAACTAAAGAATTGTTTAACTGTATGCCAATTTCAACATTGATAATATGGATCATGAAAAATTACCTTGACTTTAACAATCAATCTTCCATTTCCTTTCAAGAAAATCTAAAACTAGTAGAGATATATTGCCTTGAGTAAGAAGATTTGACTTCCAAGGTGTAAATACATCACGCTCCTGTTAAGACACTGGCACGATGTTTCTATTAGACATTACATCAGTCTAAATACAATTTGCAAAACCTTTCATGAAGACAATATAACTGAGTGAGTATGGTTTAGGCCGGAGTATTTCAGTCCTGTCACGCGTGTCAGCAAGATGAGGCAGGAAAGTTCAATAGATGCAAGTTGTAGACATTTAACCGCTTTGGTGAAGGATACCAAATGTGTATGGTGCTGACAAAACAAAACAAAACATAATCATAGGTTCCTGGCAGGCTCAAGGGAGGCAACTCTGCACAGCAAATACAGGCGCCTAAGATGACAGCAACCTATGACCCACTAACTACCTGAGTGAGTGAGTTTAGTTTTATGCCGCTTTAAGCAATATTCCAGCAATATCACGGTGGGGGACACCAGAAATGGGCTTCACACATTGTACTCATGTAGGAATCGAACCCGGTCTTCGGTGTGATGAGAGAATGCCTTAACCACTAGGCTACCCCACCGCCCCTCTAACTACCTGAATTTTTCACACTGTTTACAAATGGTTAGAGAGACATCTGAAACTACTAACCATTGAAATATTGTACTCTGAGGTAAAATCTCCCAAATATCACAAATTCAAATATGAAACAAAATCTCATGAAATCCACAATAACTGCAAATCTCCTGAAATCTTGGGAGCTTTGTTGCTGTTTCGGACACTTAAAACCAGCCGATTGATTGGCCCTTGTCATTTATAAACATCTTATGATTGGCTTAGTCAACAAATCTCAAGTCCAGCATGTCGCAAAATCAACTACTCAGTGTCAAGCATCTAAAGATGCAATTAAGTTTTTTAACTGAAACAAAAGCAAGGGGTAAAAAAGAAAATCTTGCAGACTCTCCAATTCATGGATTTGGTAATCAGCAAAGCAAACAGCAAGTGGAAGCACGAGTCAATTACTGCCATGCTGTCATGCTGGAGAAAACATTGACCTGGGCAAACAGTTTTTTCAAAGAAATGTGGTCGGTATTATTTCTTGGTTGTTTTTTACTGAAATAGGAAATTAATTACTTTTGGAAGTGCATTCCAAAAAATCAAATTCAATTACGGGAAATATGGTAAATATTTCTTGACAGGCACCCTTACATGCCATGCTGAGAGAAAGGATCACCTTTCTGAAAATGATCTGACTTTTTGTCATGTAGTTATTTTCTGTCGCCCTGAAAGAACATGGTGTTGTACAGTCGCCATTGACAAGATGAACCAGTGAAAATCTGTGTTAGAATTGGTCTTCAGCGACCAATGCTTGTCATAGAGAGGCAGCTAAACAGAAGGTAAGCCTGTAGTGTTGTAGCTTGAAGTGTGATTATGGCTCTATGCCACTTGTAGCAATATTCCAGCTATATAAGTACAGAGAGTGTTAAGAAAGGAAACACATTCTGTACCCATGTGGTGAATCAAAGCCATGCCTTTTGCATTACAAGGGAAAGCTCTAACCAGTACACTACCACGCTTACTCTGCATGTGAAGATCTGGGTTAGAAGAATTGGTCATCAGTAATTCATGCTTGTCATAAAAGTCAACTAAACAGATTGGTTGGTCAGGCTCGCTGACTTTGTTGACACATGTCATTGCATCCCAATTGCGTAGTTTGATGCTCATGATGTTGATCACTGGATTGTCTGGTCCAGACTCGATTATTAACAGACCCCCGACATACAGCTGGAATAATGCTGAGTGTTGCATTAAACAAAAAAAACAACCTCACACTTGGTGACTTCGTTGATTGTTTGTTGTAAGAGCCAGATATGGATTGTTGTTCTTACAGATCACTGGTTTGTCTGATCCAGACTTGACTACTTGTGGTGAGGTGCTTGAGAATATTTCGCTCATATAACGACGTGCATGTGTGTGTATGTGTATGTGCGGCTGTTTGTACTAGCCCAGACTGAAGCTGGTTTTATAGTGCTAGCCCACTGAGATATCATGCCGCAGTTAAGCATGAATACCCCACTCAGACACATTATACTGACTCCGAGACGACCAGTCCTTGTTGTACCCATTAATGCCGAGCGCCAGGCAGGGACCAACAAGTACCTTATTTTAACGTCTTTTGGTATGACGCGGTCGGGGATCGAACCCGCGATCTTCCGCTCTCCGGGCGGACACTCTAACCACTACAGCACCGAGGCGGTCCTCTTGACTACTTGAAGGCCAGTGTCATTTTTTAACAATGACAAATATTGCTGAATACTGCCGAATAGTTATGTAAGCAGAATTTCTGCTGTTCACAGTGAAGCTTCAGTTCAATATGCCCTATGCTGAATTCAGTGAAGTTACGTCCCTTTGATAACAGTATCTACCAGACATTGGTTCGAATTCAATATTACCGAGTGTAGCGGTGAAAAACACTCAAGGGAACCAGAACCCTCTTGATGTCCAAACCTCAGTTCAAACAAATATTCATGACAGAAGACAAAGGGAGGTAATTCTGTAAAGAAACGCATGACAAAAAATCGCCTGTAAAGAAGGACAAGAAAACAGCACAACTTCATCAGCTCTTGATCATCAAACCATCCTTGACTGACATGACAGAGTCCTCCTCAAATTTGCAGGCATCTTTGAAAATTTAAAGGAATTCGAAAGAAAGCAATCACGGTTTCAACATTGATCTTTTATTTTTACATTTGCAAACGAAATAAATATCTGTGTTGGAGTGGATGACAAAGATTCTCCTGTAAAGTAGGACAAGATTATAGCACGATGTTTTTCAAACATTGCCAGGATAAAAATAAAACACATCATTGTCAGCATGGATCAAGTTTCATGACAGAAGACAAAGGGAGACAATTCTGTAAAGGAATGCTGCCAACTTTATCAGCTCTTGATCATCTAACCACCTTTGACTGACAAACCGCCTCCGTGGTGTAGCGGTTAGAGTATCCGCCCGGAGAACGGAAGGTCGCGGGTTTGGTCCCAGGTCGTATCATACCAAAAGACGTTAAAATATGGTACTTGTTGGTCCCTGCCTGGCACTCGGCATTAATGGGCTCAGAGTCAGTATAATGTGTCTGAGTGGGGTATTCATGCTTCACTGTGGCATGGTATCTGTGCGGCATGGTATCTCGGTCAGCTGGCACTATAAAACCAGCTTATGTCTGGACTAGTACAAGCAGCCACACATACACACAAATGCAGGTCGTCATATGAGCAAATATTCCTAAGTACGATGTTAAACCCCATTTCAAATTTCACCTTGACTGACATGGCTTCCTCCTCAAATTTGTAGCCATCAAACCACAAAAAATACATTCTTCCCAGTCATACTGACAAATGAGCTGGTCATACAATGCATTTATGTATGACAATGTAACAACAGGGACAAATTGCTGTGCAAAGACTAATTCTGTGTCAAGGAAAATGTCACCTTTAAAAAACATCGGATATAGTTGCTCGCATAATTGAACAGTTTAATGGCAAATGGTGCATATTCAGGGCCACACGCACACAATGTATAGTTGGTGCAGTGTAATATGTTACTTGTACTCTTCACTCATGAAGGAAGATCCAGAGAGCATTGAGGACCCGTCTCTTTGCTTTAAAGCCCTCTCCGATAATGTTGTGATAAGGGAATCCAAAGAAATTAATCCCTCTGAAAAAAGGTCTCTAAGAAGTGGACGCAGGAAAATGAAGGAATAATCTAAATTATGGGATTTTTTGTTAAATTACTACGAAATTGGATGCTTAAAAAAATTGACAGAAGTCAACAGAAAATCTTGTGAAGCACTCAAGGATGTAGAATGGTTTTATGGAGACAAAGTTTGGGACTCCGAGTGTTCTCCGAATCAATGCATGTAATCATGACTATTTGCATCGGCAAACATGATCAATATGAGCTAACCGTACAAATGTACATGACTCGGTCTAAATTCACTAGTTAGCTTGTTTTTTTAACAAAGTTGATTCTGACAGAGTTATACTGATGCGAAAAACATTCGGATTCCTTTAAATTTAATTTCCTTCAAAAAGCCTGAAAAATGTTGTGTTGGACAACTTTCTTCTATTTATCATGTGGATGAAATTAAGTCAAAGGATGATCTTTAAAACGAATGCTGGGTTTCGGATTGATTTTTCAATTTTAAAAAATTGAAATTATTTTGAATTTTGTTAAAGGCTTGCTGACAGAGTAAATGAAACATTTTCAAACAAAAAATTTGTGATTTGTTTTTAATGAAAAACTGATAATGCTTCTTAAGCTGTTTCGTGATGCCCATAGGGCTTTTGAAAAAGTGAAATGACAGTCGGTGAGGAGTTTTCTTTGAGAACAATGTCGAAAGTTCATTTGTTACAAATAAAACAAATAATGGTTTGATCCTAAAGTGTCAAAATCACAATAATCTCAAAAATGTCATGCCATTAAATTGACACTTCCATTTTCAAGTGAGTGAGTTTAGTTTTACGCTGCTTTTAGCAATATTCCAGCAATATCACGGCAGGGGACACCAGAAATGGGCTTTCACACATTGTACCCATGAGGGGAATCGAACCCGGGTCATTGGCATGACAAGCAAACGCTTTAACCATTAGGCTACACTACTCTCCCCCCATTTTCAAGTGAACTGATTTAGTTTTTCTCAACTTAAGCCTCCCTCAGGAGGAAAGATTTAGTGTTTTGCAAATCATGACGTATTCATTTCTTTTTACACTTGACAAATAGACTTTCTACACTGGTTTAAAGATTGGATTATGAATCCTGCACAGATCTGACAAGCATTATTTGATCTTATACTGAATCAGAACAGAATTGTTGTTGAAGTATTTATGTTTCATAAATAGGGAAGTTGAGTAGCCCAGTGGTAAACGCGTTTGTTTGCGATGATGAAGGCCCAGGGTTGATTATCAACTTGCGAAGCCTTTATCTTGCTTTCCCCAAGTGATACTCCTGGAATATTACTTAAAGCAGCAATACTCTTGCACGATACTTCAAAAAATATTTTTAAAATTCATTTCCTTTTTTCATATATGGCCATATACACCTGGATAACTTGGACCAATTTAAAATCTGAATAAATTATGAATTAACAAGGAGAATGCATACATTCTATCAAGTTTGTTTTTGTTTGTTTGTTTTTTAAAGCCATACTCAGCAATATACGGCAGTGGTCTGTAAGTAACCAAGTCTGAACCAGAGAATCCAGTGATTGACATAATGAGCATCAATCTTTTAAGTTCGGATACAATATGTGTCAACCAAGGCAGCAAGCCTGACCTCCTGATGCTGTTAGTGGCCTCCTATGATAAGAATGGGTTGCTGAAGACCAATTCTAATGCTTTTTGAACATAATCCATTTTTCTCCCAGTTATATCCAATAAACAATTTTTTTACCCAGCACCATTGAAGAATCTATTTATTTTCACTATTAACACAACATTTTTGACATTTGGGAATTTTCCACAAAACAAACAATTCATTTATTCAATCCTGCCAGCAAAATATTCATTACAAATACTCCCCTGTGGATCCATAAAGAAGGTAAGGCAATATATAACACTTTACATCAGTTTCTGTTGACAGTGAAGTCAGTCATCATCTCAAACTGAAACTGCAGCAAGACATCTGGATTCGGAGACAGAACATTCGCCCACAGGATTCTTACTCAATTCTGACTGTAAAGGTGTGACTCCCTCAAGATGAATGGCAGTTTGTCCAATGATAGATTTGAGAATAATCAATGACTAGCTCCTGATACCATTTCTCCAGTGTTAAATCATCACCCAACGTTGTCAAGTGTGTCCCAGGAGTAAGTCATTTAGTGGAATACAATTTCCACCAGGTCAAGAGTCATTCAGTTCAACTGTGGTCTATGCATTATTAGTTCTTTCTCTGTTTGTTAGCTAACACCGACTGACGGCAATATTCCAGATATATGACATCATCCTGTATTTTATTTTTTTCTGTAGTTTAGCACCTCAGCAATATTTTTGCTACATGGCAGCAGTTTGTAAATAACCAAGTCTTGACTTGCCAATCCAGCGATTAACACATACGAGCATAGATCTTCGCATTTGCAATATGATGACGTGTCAATAAAGTCAGCGAGCCTGCCCACCCGATCCCGTTAGTTGCTCGCTACGACAAGCATGGGTTGCTGAAGACCAATTCTAAACCAGATCTGCACGGTCTATAAATAATCTTGAGCAGATTATGCAGTTAATATCAACAATTCATGGAGTCAAGCCAGATGGCATACAATCACCCAAATCACTGAACAAACTATT
The DNA here is from genome assembly GCF_003918875.1 of Haliotis rubra. Classification (NCBI taxonomy): domain Eukaryota; kingdom Metazoa; phylum Mollusca; class Gastropoda; order Lepetellida; family Haliotidae; genus Haliotis; species Haliotis rubra. The sequence continues at coordinate 770,441 of NW_025765170.1, read as the reverse complement.
CATGGAGTCAAGCCAGATGGCATACAATCACCCAAATTACTGAATAAACTATTCATGGAGTCAAGCCAGATGGCATACAATCACCCAAATCACTGAACAAACTATTCATGGAGTCAAGCCAGATGGCATACAATCACCCAAATTACTGAACAAACTATTCATGGAATTCTGAACAAACTATTCATGGAGTCAAGCCAGATGGCATACAATCACCCAAATCACTGAACAAACTATTCATGGAGTCAAGCCAGATGGCATACAATCACCCAAATCACTGAACAAACTATTCATGGAGTCAAGCCAGATGGCATACAATCACCCAAATTACTGAACAAACTATTCATGGAGTCAAGCCAGATGGCATACAATCACCCAAATCACTGAACAAACTATTCATGGAGTCAAGCCAGATGGCATACAATCACCCAAATCACTGAACAAACTATTCATGGAGTCAAGCCAGATGGCATACAATCACCCAAATCACTGAACAAACTATTCATGGAGTCAAGCCAGATGGCATACAATCACCCAAATCACTGAACAAACTATTCATGGAGTCAAGCCAGATGGCATACAATCACCCAAATCACTGAACAAACTATTCATGGAGTCAAGCCAGATGGCATACAATCACCCAAATCACTGAACAAACTATTCATTTAGTTGTCCTATACGACAGACACTGAGGTTGCTGACGACTTTTTTCTAACCTTGAATACCCTAAGTCTGCAATGCATCAGTTTCACACTCCTATACAGCACAAGTTCCAGTTATATCACAGTATGTCAGCATTAATTGTACAGAAAGCCAGGAGTGAATCCCAGACACATGTATGGTTCTGACAAATGCAGATATGAATCAATAATCATAGGTTTCCAAGTATCACCATCTACGGAAAACATATATCAACCAATATTTCTTTGAAAATCCAACTTTGCATAAATTCGCTCAGCTCATGCAATCCACTGATATAAAAACAATCCAAGCTACAGCTATATGTTCCTGTACAAAGTGTCCAACGCACGTCGGGTAACCTCATGAACTTTAAAACTAACTTTATGCATGCAATGTACATTATCAATCGATTGCAACACTGTATTTTGGGCCCGAGGCCTTATACTGTAATAAATCTGTCTGTCTGTCTGTCTGTCCAGTTTCTAGCATGCAGGACCCATGAAGATCCGGGTTAAAATGAAAATTCAACAACCCATGCTTGTCATAAGAGGCGACTAACGGGATCAGGTTGTCAGGCTCGCTGGCTTGGTTGACACGTGTCATCGGTTCCCAATTGCGCAGGTTGATGCTCATGCTGTTGATCACTGGATTGTCTGGTCCAGACTCCATTAAATACAGACAACTGCCATATTACTGGAATATTGGTGAGTGCGGCGTAAAACTCAACTCACTCACTCACTCACTCTAGCATGCAGAAGGAGTCTACATCTGACACTAGATAACAGACTCTACATATTTCAAATATGTTAAACACAGCATACATACATGATACATCAATATATCACAAGATGCAACTGGCAACACTGCAGGAATATAGCAGCAGATAGTGTTAAGAAGTGTATCCACAACTGAATTTCTTAACATTTGGACGAAACTTGTAATTGAATACCTCAGAAAAGATCTTCTTACGTAAACATTTACAAGAGAAGACAAAAAGATTGTATTTGCTTGTTCCTAATGTTTCTTTGCTTCTAAATCTGTACGAATCTGAATTTTAATATGGTCACCATGGCAGCCTAATTGAAAAAAACTATAAATGAAGTAATTCAGCCACCTTTCAACAAAAAACATTCATCATGTACAAAAATAGCCAACCCGATACAACAGTGCTGACCACATGAGGGGAAAATCTGCCATACAATCCAAACTATGGTTTATACGCATCAACACAACATTTCACTCAAAAGGTCAAATTTTCCAATTCTGTCACTTTAATGCCCAGATTGTATTCCCCAAACCACTCCGCCTTCAGTAAATGCCACCCTAATACCAACCCTAAACATTAACAAGTAATTTCATCACCAAAAAATGCCCATTTACTTTGCAGTCTTTAGAGAGGAAGTCAAATGCTTAGTCCCCCGAACTTGTCTCTTGCAAATGAAGCCCTGCTCAGGATTGGTGACTCTGTCGTCCCGGGCTTGCTTATCCTGGCTGTCATCACTTCCCTTCCCATCAGGCCACACTGCAATCATCCCGATGGACCCCCGACCAATTACACCTCGCCACTTCCTTGTGTTACAGGGAGCTGAGCAGGCACTCTCTTAATTGTCAGCTTTACCTCAGGAACCAGGAAGGGTTTTGTCAAAAGAGTACCTTCTTAATAACAGTCCAGGGCTTGCTTCTACCTGCTGCACTGGTGGCCGGAAATTGCTGACAAATGCTAATAGGCAATTTTGATCAAGGCATGGGACAAGATGATAGGGTTGAGTTATATTAGCAGGAAATCCCACCAGTGGTTCTCAGTGTTTAGAAGGCTAATTTGGACGGATATTGGATTACTATAAACAATGTGTAACACTATCAAAGTGAGGAATTCAAAGGAAGTAGGTGGTCCTGTTGCATAAACATAAGATAGCTAAGTTAAGCTCCTGAGAGTGAGTGAGTGAGTGAGTGGGTGGGTGAGAACATGCTTTCATAAATGTAGACAAATATATTTCCCAACATGATGAGGTTCAAGATTTCCCAACATGATCAGGTACAACAGTGATATTCCCAGTTTTGCATCCACGTAAGGTGGTTGTCATTTACTTCATATGTATGTGTGGCTGCTTGTACTAGCCCAGACTTAAGCTGGTTTTATAGTGCTAGCCCACTGAGATACCATGCCGCAGTGAAGCATGAATACCCCACTCAGACACATTATACTGACTCCAAGCCGACAGAGTCCTTGTTGTACCATTAATGCCGAGCGCTAGGCAGGGACCTTGTAATGGACAGGGATATGTTCATCTGACATTCTTCATCTTCAAATAGCTGTAGTACTCAAGTCAATCCTCAGCATGAGTCAGCCACATTGACTCACTGAAGAAACACCACAGCAATTAGCAATCAATCAGTTGTACTTGGTCGACACTTATTAACACACCTAACATGAAAATCCACCTTGAGTTATTGAGTGAGTAAGATGCTACTTTTAACTGTTTTCCAGTCATATCAAGGCAGTTCCAGAGGTATCGAGTCGGAAGAGATTTTGTCTTAGACACTTACATAGGTATAACTTGCAAGCACTGGTAAGTTGCTGACAAAGCTTGGGCATACCAGGATTCGAAAACTGAGGTAACAGATTCCTGCACAACAAATAGCCCTAAAGACTACTGTATTTGTTGTGATATGATGGACCAACATAGAATATAGTGAGTGAGTGAGTTTAGTTTAACGCCGCTTTTAGCAATATTCCAGCAATATCACAGCAGGGGGACAACAGAAATGGGCTTCACACATTGTACCCATGTGGGAAATCGAATCGGGCCTTCAGCGTGACGAGCGAAAGCTTTAAGCACTTGGTTACTCCATCGCTCCACTGTATAAACAAAAATACAGTGATTTCATACTATTTTTGCACTATCACCTTTTATTTCACATGTATGATTTGACAATATGATTCAACAGAACATTCCATAATGATACGGCCACAGGAGTGACTTTAGTTATTTTCAACTGGTGTATTAATACAAGTCAGTCGATGGCCTATTTCCAGAACAACAATGATGACTCCAAGAGTTGCACCAGTAACTGTAAGAATAACATGTTCCTTGTAATTGAGTCTCGTGAAAATCCGGGTTAGAATTGGTCTTCAGTAACCCATGCGTGTCGTATGAGGCGACTTACGAGATCAGGTGGTCAGGCCTGTTGACTTGGCTGACACATGTCATCGCATCTAAATTGTGTAGACTGATGCTCATGCTGTCGACCACTGGATCATCTGGTCCAGGCTCAATTATTAATAGACCGACGCCCTATAGCTGGAATATTGCTGAGTGTGGAGTTAAACAACAAACCAACCAACCAGTCATTTTGTTTGACTCACATTCACATTCCAACAGTCAGTGGAAGATCAGTCAAAGAATCAAAGAGAAACTGTCTCAGTCATGAAGATCCCAGACACACACAAAGAGTGGAATAATATTTCATTACTGTCAAGGGAATGAGGACGTAATCACATTACTGACCTAACTACCATTTGAGCTAGCAACAATAACTAAATTAATTGTAGAATTTATCAGCAGTCATGTTTGATAATGACAGGCTAAATGAACATAAAGGGAGATGATTAGATATAAAAGCAAATCAACTCACAACTCTCAATAAGGAGCTTTGTTTACGTCTGACCTGATAAGCCAGCAACCCAGAATATACTAGAAACTAGGACCTCAGTGTGTATACCATGGGCTAGTCAAGTTCAGGATATCAAGAAACAATGGTATATCAGAAACTAGGACCTCAGTGTGAATACCAAGGGCTAGTCAAGTTCAGGATATCAAGAAACAATGGTATATCAGAAACTAGGACCTCAGTGTTAATACCAAGGGCTAGTCAAGTTCAGGATATCAAGAAACAACGGTATACCAGAAACTAGGATATCTCAAAACACAGAAATGAGGGCCCTGAAGACATACCAGAAACTTAAACGTCGCTGGGAGGACCAGATATGAGGACATCCATTAATATACCAAAAATGTATACCATATCATACCATATGGTAATTCAACCAAAGATATACTAGAAAGTAGGATATCCCAAGATATACCTAGTAGGCTGTCCAAGGATATACCAGAAAGAAGAAAGTCCAAGGATATACAAAAAAGTAGAAAGTCCAAGGATATACAAAAAAGTAGAAAGTCCAAGGATATTTTAAAAAGTAGGCTGTCCGAGAATATACCAGAAGGTAGGATGTCCAAGGACATACATGTCCTGGAAGAGGACATCCAAGGATATACAAGGAAGTAGGACATCCAAGAATTCACCAGGAAGTAGGACATCCAAGGATATACCAGGAAGTTAGGACATCCAAGGATATATAAGGAAGTAGGACATCCAAGGATATACCAGGAAGTAGGACATCCAAGTATATACCAGGAAGTAGGACATCCAAGGATATATAAGGAAGTAGGACATCCAAGGATATACCAGGAAGTAGGACATCCAAGATTTCACCAGGAAGTAGGACATCCAAGGATATACCAGGAAGTTAGGACATCCAAGGATATATAAGGAAGTAGGACATCCAAGGATATACCAGGAAGTAGGACATCCAAGGATATACCAGGAAGAAGGACATCCAAGGATATACCAGGAAGTAGGACATCCAAGGATATACCAGGAAGTAGGACATCCAAGGATATACCAGGAAGAAGGACATCCAAGGATACATAAGAAGGTAGGATTATCCTGGGAGCATATACTGCATGTAGCATGCAGGAAGTAATTCAGAACAGGATATCCAAGGATATACCTGAAGGTAGGAATGAATGAGTTTAGTTTTACGCCGCACTCAGCAATATTCCAGCTATATGGCAGTGGTCTGTAAATAATCAAGTCTGGACCAGACAATCCAGTGATAAACAACAATTGGAAACCGGTGACGTGTCAACCAAGTCAGCGAGTCTGACCACCCGATCTCATTAGTCACCTCTTACGACAAGCATGGGTTACTGAATATTAATATTCTAACCCAGACCTTCACGGGTCTGAAGGTAGGATATTCAGGTTATACCAAAAAGTATGAAGGAATATACCAGAAACTAGGCCATCCCCAGATTTTCTAGATAGTAGAATGTACCAGAATATACATACGCTTTGCATAGATAAACCGTTAAATCTCTAGAGAACCAAATCAACAAAACCACACGGTATATGAGTGAGCGAGTTGCATGACTTCACCTGACTGTACAAGCTGAAATATACTGTTAACAGTTCCGAATGAGTTGCTTTATGACACATACTGACAAGCATCATCAACACTTCACAAGTTGTTCCCACATCCCCATGACGTACACTGCCTATATGTGGCGAAGTAATGATGTGTGTTTGTTTCAGCAATGAAATGAGCCCATGTAGAACTCATGGCAGTCAAATGAGCCCTACTCAGTGCAGGAATTACTGTAAATTATTATTATTTTTTTATTATAGTATATTTATATAGCGTAAACCTTATGCTCAATATTTTTCCCTCATCATTGATGTCAATCTGAATGTGCATTATCAATCTCAACTCCCTGGGGAGTATACAACGCTTTGATGGCATCTTACCAATAAGGATATTGAAACAATGTGCAGATGGCAACAAGCATAACAACCAACCGCTTGGGGGATGTCATCTGAGCACTCATTGGTCAGAGCAACCACAGCTTTCCATCCAATCAGTCGACAGATTCGTAGATAAAAATGAGCAACATATCGACAAAGCGGCCGTATGTGACGAGGAATGTAGCTTATAAAAACCTCAGGTATAATGATGATGTTTGATAAGTTTGACTGTTTATTTTTATATCACTGCTCCTTCCACAGTCTACGTCCTTTTCTTCATTGTTACATATGTTGAATTATCTGCTGAACCACATATTTTGACATTTTTTAAACCTCAAAGAACTATCAATCTCACCATCAAAGGAACCTTGCTGCGAGAACTTTCCCCAAACTCAGTGATCTTGCTCCATAAATACTGTCCCATAAAATCTATGACCTTGATAATTTCTGGCGGAGGAGTTTGGCATTTTTAGTGACACCTCCAGTTCTATAAGGTCATATAAAATCAAAGATAAACAGCTTGAGAGAAGTGAGAAGGAAAACCAAAATGGCCGACAGCAATTCAGCAGAAATTTAGTTTGATTTACGTATGTTTGGATCTCTCAAAGAACATAACAGAAAATCAACAAAAGATAATTCTTCACATGAAAGTGAAAACATGGCACTGTACCCTTTGATTCTGTGTGTCAGTTTTTACCAAAGGAGAACTTAATGCCTATTAAGTAAATATCCCCCATGAAGCAGCACAGAGTGAAATCTCGGCAGGGTGAAGGAGACAAAAGCAGAGAGGGGACTTTACATGAGAAATATTACGAAAATATGCCCCATGATGCCCCCCAGTGTGAAATCTCAGCAGGGGAAAAAATACACAAAACGAGAGAGGGGGATTTTGCATGAGAAGAAGCACCACATTTGAAGTACACACTCTGGTAATGTAGCAGCATGTTAAATCAAACAATATTCAAAACTGGTTAGCCTGTGGAGTGGTCGGGCAATTTGGTGGTCATGTCAATCACCTTCAATGAATTAATTACCAACATGGGCATAATTTGTGATGCCAATTCTTGGTGACCCAGTTCTTGATATGAATAATTGTGGAGGTGGAGTAAAACCAAACTCAAACCGAATGATTAAAATCCACATTTTCAGAAGCATCAACAAAGTATTTCAAGGACACTAAAACGAACTGAGTGCATGTGCATTCTGTTTTTGAGGACTCCACTAAAAATGTTTTCATCATTACAAGGCACATTTTATGCAGACTGTGTCCTCTTTGTAATTATTGTGGCTATTTCTATTTTAAGGTACAAATTCCATATTCCAATTGCTCTCTGCTGCTTTTCACCAAGGGCCTGAAGTAATGCTATTCAAATATTTTCTTCAAAAATATAAACAAATATGACACAAATATTTAAGTTTAGAAAATGTTTCTAAATCTGCAAGAATCAATAACTGATGAATACTTTAGGATACTCTAAAAATTGCGCTAAAATAAAATGATTTTAAAAACATAAGGCCACCATAAAATGACGCAGATGCCAAAGTGAACCTTCTAAAGTCAGACAATTACAGAGCCAACAATGAATTTGAGAAAATGTAAACGGCATTACAACACATATTAAGCTGAAATTGCAGAGCACAGGCAATAAAAAATATTTTCAATACAGTTACTGATGTTTATAAATTCAGGTGTCAGCATTTGTGGGAACATGTACGGGAAGTTTCAGCTTCTGGGAATAGGATGCTTACAGAGCTTTAAGAGAATCAAGAAAGTCAAATTAAGGTTATAAAAATTCAATACAAGATGAAGGAACACTTCTAATGCCAGTTACTTTTGAAACATATCTTAGATGTATATATTTTTAATAAAATTGCTGAGTAACAGTCATAAGGTGTCAGTCCCAGTTTTCAGTATAATCAAAGTGCACAGGTCAAATAATGGCAAAAAATGATAATTTTGAAAAAACAAACAGAACATATAAGTTGAACCAACAAGTAACCAGATATGAAGAAGTAGATTTTTCAAAATGGCTGAGATGAGGTGAGGTGAAATTGGGTTTAACGTCGTGCTTGAGAATATTTCGCTCATATGACGACGTGCATGCGTGTGTTTGTGTATGTGCGGCTGCTTGTACTAGAAATGGCTGAATAAACAGATTTTTTCAATAAGCCTGCAATGGCAGACGCCATCTTCTTTGCTGAGGAGTCTGTGGGTGCTATTGAAGAGAACAAGCATGTTGTTTTCAGTTGCCTTGGTCCAATGGATAGGGAAGAGATATCTACATTGAGGCCATGACAATAGCTTACTTCACTTTCAGAGCTCAAAGAAACCATAAACCAGTGGTTGACATCACGAGCATCATGATCACGCTGTCAGACCACAAAGTTGTACAATCAGCCAGGTCACTCACAGTAACCACGAACTCAGCACTTGGGATATTCCCAAAGGAAATGATAGTCGATGAGTTTCAAAATCAAACTCACATTTACTTAACTTCACATAGTCTAACAATCTGACTTAGCCCTTAGATTTCTTTCTGAATTGAAGAAACCTTAGAAAACATCAAAACACACACATGTATCAACGCTTTTCCAGATATTGATCAATTCATCAATAACTTATATAAAAAGTATAGATTTTCCTCAATAATTTCAATATCATACTTCATACATTTAATCAAGTAAATATAAATTGCTGATTATTGACACCTAGGTCATATTTAAAGTAATTACATGCAATTTCTATACCAATTTTTAAATTTTATGCGAACCCCGAAAACATCACATCTAAATTACCTCCTACTGTCAAAGGTTGAAGTCAAAGCAATAACTTTTCCTGACACAGTCGACGTAATTTTTTCTTCCGATTTAAACCAACGCCAGATCAATCAAGGAGAGTGGTGACAGAATCACGCACAATATCTCCAAAATCTCATACATTTCGGAATTAAAAAATTACGTTACAAGTGAAATCCTCCAAACATGAATTGCTCTCTTGAGTTATTACAACTAAAGTTTCCCCATCAATGAACATGAGAATAGGCCTTTGCCAATTTAAATCAATTCTTTGGAAAAAAGCAACAATATTAGCCAAAAAATCTCCAAGCTTACAAATACGCTCTGTAAATCTGAAGCTAATGACAAGCTGCGTGGATTTACTGAACTGCATGACAGGAAATTTATGTCTGTTTCGATGAAATCTGATGGAATTTCAAATCGGAGTAAAAATGAACATGTTCATGTGACCACTGACGAAGTATTGACGACACCATCTTCATTCATCACCTCCGCAGCTTGCCTTATGCTTGATGCATTTGTATAGCTGAGACATAACTCATAGTTATTAATTACTCAGAGGACGTGATTCAGGCAAATAAGCCAGTGATCGTTGTACTGGGAGAACGGTTCTCTGCAACTTATGACCGCACCATTACCCAAAGACCTAGGAATGCAAGAAAACTCCAAGCCTCCTGAAATTAGTTGGTATTTGTCGTCAGATCAATCACAGAATCCACTGACTGACTGACTGCCTGAGTATGGTTTTAAGCCGTTTTTAGCAATATTCCAGTAATATCACGGCGGGGGACACCAGAAATGAGCTTCACACATTGTACCCATGTGGGGAATCACAGAACAGTATAGGATGGATTATTCCAAATAATCTTGGAACCAGCTGTGGAAGAATCCTGAAAGAAGCGCCGTCTGCCTCACATGTGATACAGATATCCCATGATGAGTAACACAATAACATTTCAAAGTTTCCTAAACGGTACCTGGAGTTATTAACTCCTCTTGGTGTGTGTGTCTTGTTTTAAACATCGTCAGCAATATTCAGCTATATCATGGGGTACAATTATTAGCAATCAACGGATTCACAGAGTCGACCACCCCATCCAATTAAATCACCTTAGAGGTCAAGCAATAGAGTTTGGGGAGCTTCTCTAGTCCAAGCCCACACGGGCAGATTCAAATTGAGTTCAAAGTGAGAAACACTTTAAAAAGAATGAAAGGTATTTCTGTTGTAAGTCTGAGCATTTGTTCATTTTAGATGCAAAGGAGGTAATGTTATTAAAATCATATTTTTACTTTGATATAATACCTCTCTGCATGAAGATCTGACAACCCTTTATGTTAGGTCAATTACGACCTAAATTCAAAGATTTCCATTCAACATAGCTTAGGCACACACAACCTAAATATTCCTCCGCCTCTTCTCCACCTTGGGTTTAGATGTTAAAGTAACATGTATAAAAATTAACAATAATATAATGGTACAGTCTTTATTATTTACACTTGGAACTTGCCAAGCATCTTTGTTTTGAAATACAGAAATCAAATTTCAAAACATCAGCACTGTCTGATGAGAAAGTTACTAATGCTACTACCACTGGAAAGGTTGTATGAGTTTCATGTAGAAGGGGACTGTATCAGAGAAAAAGATCTGGGGCTTTTTCTTCTACTTTTCAATGATGGTTTATACATATTGTGAGACCTGTGCAGGTCTGGGTTAGAATACTGATCTTAAGCAACCCATGCTTGTTGTAAGAGGTGACTAACGGGATCGGGTGGTCAGGCTCGCTGACTTAGTTGACACATGTCATCGGTTCCCAATTGCGCAGATCGATGCTCATGCTGTTGATCACTGGATTGTCTGGTCCAGACTCGATTATTTACACGCCGCCGCCATATAACTGGAATATTGCTGAGTGCGGCGTAAAACTATACTCACTCACTCACTTTATCATATTCTTCTTCACTCATATTATGAAGCAAAAGTAATATTTAGTTTTAATGCTGCTTAATGAAAGAATTTTGTCTCTTTTATAGCATATAAAATTCCTACACGAGAAAAATCCTGAACTGATATTTTTTACGTCTATCATTTGGTGAAACAAACAGCTGGGTGTGGCTGATGAACCTAATCAAAATAAGATTCAAACTCACGAAGAACCTGTTTGTTTGTCTGACATTTAAAGCTGCAGTCAGCAATATTCCAACTTTATGATGTTGGTCTGTAAATAATCCAAGTCCGGACCAGTCAATCCAGTGACTGACATCATCAGCATCATCCAATTGGGGTACAATGACATCATCAACCATGTCAGCGAGCCTTAAGTCACCTCTCAAGACAAGCACTGGATTACTCAAGACCAATTCTAAACCAGGCCTTCACAGCCCACAATCAAAGGTTCCTGACAACATCTAAGGGAGGTAATCCTCACAGCCACTGGCATCACTGAGACACCCACGACATGCAAGAATCACCACAAACAAAATTCAACCAATCAAAGTCTGATGGACAGAGAATATTTTCCTGTCACACAGAACACAGATCAGATGAGCATATAACTCTGTGAAGTCATCAACACTGAGCCTTGTACAGGATGAGTTTGCCATTATCCATTTTATATCTTACATGTAGTTTGATCATGTTGAACATATATCATCCTTTGATCAAAGCTGCCATTATTATTATGCATATGTCCATGTTTGATTTGAATCTGCAGTAAAGCACATAAAATATGGGTTTATTACTGTGTTTATTACTGTATTTATTCCACTAATTATTTGAACAGTGCACGTGTACACGAGGTTCAACAAACAAGAGGCTTGACTGACAGCAGAACATCTCTGTTTTATGGACATAATAAATTGTTACTCCGATAACATGCAATAAACATGTGTCCTAGTATGGACCACAGGCATCTAAAGTTCCGGATAACATAATCAGAAATGATTTTTACAACAAAACACCCTTTCAACATATAAGGATACCGTTAGAAAGAGTGCTATGCCATCGCAAATATCAATTTTCATTCCCATATATTCCATATTATTTCACAGAAAAACTTTAATCGATTTCATTGCTTTGAATTCCCATTCTCACTTTTAAAACGCCATCTATCATTCATTATTGTAAGGATCTCCTCAGTGGACAAGTGGATACAGTGCCTGTCAAGAGTGGAAGGTTAGTCAGGTTCAATTCCTGGCCATGTCAAACCAAGGATCTTGTTCTTACCATTAAGAGTGAGTGAGTGAGTTTATAGTTTTACGCCACACTCAGCAATATTCCAGCTATATGACGGCAGTCTGTAAATAATCAAGCCTGGACAAGACAATCCAGTGATCAACCACATGAGCATCGATCTATTGGGATACGATGACGTGTTAACCAAGTCAGCGAGCCTGACCCCCTGATCCCCTTAGTCATCTCTTATGACAGTTGGTTGCTGAAGATCAGTTCTAACCTGGATCTTCATGGGTCACAGGGTAAACAAGGAAAGGTTGCTTGGAGTCAGGATACTGTGTTTGAATGGGGTATCTATGTGCTAGCACTATGTGGGCTAGCACTATCTGCATGCACAAGCATGGTATGTCGCTGTATAGTACAATAATCTTGATGCCCAGCTTCACCTCACCACACCTCACCCTATCTCACCTGAATGACATTTTGCACACTATTTCTCTAATTGCTATCCTGTTTGGCCACTGTCCAAGACAATAAGAACAGGAATCACATTGTGTGAGGTGAGGTGAAATTGGGTTTAACGTCGTGCTTGAGAATATTTCGCTCATATGACGACGTGCATGCGTGTGTATGTGTATATACGGCTGCTTGTACTAGCCCAGACTTAAGCTGGTTTTATAGTGCTAGCCCACTGAGATACCATGCCGCAGTGAAGCATGAATACCCCACTCAGACACATTATACTGACTCCGAGCCGACCAGTCCTTGTTGTACCCATTAATGCCGAGCACCAGGCAGGGACCAACAAGTACCATATTTTAACGTCTTTTTGGTATGACGTGGTCGGGGATCAAACCCGCGACCTTCCGCTCTCCGGGCGGACGCTCTAACCACTACACCACGGAGGCGGTCTCTGACAAACGAACACATTAACCACAAGGTTAGATTTTTCTTAACAAGGACATGCTGCATATGGACAACTATTTATGAATGTAAAGGGAACTGTGGCGGAAATTATTTTTTTCTGATTGTTAATGCTTTCCATGTCATATTATGACTGGCATCCTAAAAGCATTATCAATTATTCAAACAGCTGTCATAAATGCCCATAACATCAAAAAAGATTGTTGTGTTTTATTGTAACAAAAACACTCAGACCCTTTGATCCATGCTGATTAAGACCAGATGGATGCACACTGGCACTCATTAGTTAATGAGCTGGGTTTAACACCACTTTGAACATTCTTAATGTCATATCATGCCACGTCTACTTAATGTGGGAGAAATGTGAAAGTCCAAAGGGATGCAGATCTAGATTAACACTTTGGTAAAACCCACGAGTATGCATCATAATCTGCATGAATCTCAGATTTGAAAATCTGAAGCAGCAACTTATATTTTTGTTTCACGGTGTGGCCAGTGAGTCTTAAATCACACCAAAGTGAGTATCATACATCGATTGCATCTTTATCAATCACAATTGGTTCTAAAATCAATCAAATTGGGGTCATGGCAACCAATGGTTGCTAGCATGAGCAACAGTCTCACTATAAGAGTGAGTGAGTGAGTTTAGTTTAACATCGCTCTCATCAATAATCCAGCTATATGGCGGAGGTCTGTAAATAATCAAGTCTAGACCAGACAATCCAGTGATCAGCAGCAAGAACATCGATCTGCGCAATTGGGAACCGATGACATCTGTCAACCAAGTCAGCGAATCTGACCAATCCCGTTAGTCGCCTCTTACGATAAGCATAGGTTACTGAAGATCGATATTCTAACCCTGACCTTCACGGGTCCTCACTATAAGAACTCAAACAGATAAAGCACAGAAACCATGCAATCTAATTTTGCTGTTGTTACATGTCAATTCGAAAGTTTCAACACAAAACCAGAAATTTGTATGCAAACTAAATTCTAAACTGTGAAATCAGTAAATAACCACATAAGATCACACAAGTCCCGGGAAATGAGCTGACAGAAGAGCAAACTCCACAAGGGTTCCATGGTATCAAGCACTGGGAGAGAATTTGCACAATACACAACTAAAGGAGGCCTCTCTCTTGATGAGTGACTGAATGAATACAGTTTTACACTTCAGCAATATTACAGCAATATCAAGTCAGGGGACACCAGAAAAGCCTTATACATTGTATCCATCTGGGGAATCAAACCCAAGTCACATAACAGGGGTGGTGGGGTAGCCTAGAGGTTAAAGCGTTCGATCGTCACGCTGAAGACCCGGGTTCTATTCCCCATGGGTACAATGTGTGAAGCCCATTTCTGGTGTCTCCCCATTTCTGGTGTCCCCCGCCGTGATATTGCTGGAATACTGCTAAAAGCGGCGTAAAACCAAACTCAACTCACTCACATGACGAGAGAACGTTTTAACCACTAGCCTACCCCACAGCTCCCTCTCTTAATGAGCTGCCAAGGACAGTGACTTGATATTTTACAAGAGCTTCAGTCAATTTGCTGCCACTTACAAACACCACTACTGCCTGTAGATTAACTACTGCCACAAAACTGTGTGGTTTTACAAGCACGAAGGTCAACTGAAGAAACCTCTGGAGTCCCAGGGACAGAGGATCTGGGGTTATACAGCCACAATCATTACTATCACTGCAACTGTATCACAGCAGTCATCAGAGTGCAACATCGCAGCTAAAGATACGTTTCAAATAGTGATCAGTGCACTGATCACTATTAATCAGCTAGAGTACTCCGTCACATCGTCCTAAAGTGCTGTAGACAGGACACACACTGACTGGTACATGCACTTGGCTGCGTCCCACGTGAGGATTCCAGGTTAGAATTGGTCCCCAGGAAACTAAGTCTGTCATTAGTGGTGAATTAATGTATCAGGCAATCAGTGAGTGAGAGAGTATGGTTTTACGCCGCTTTTAGCAATATTCCAGCAATATCAAGGCAGGGGCACCAGAAATGGGCTTCACACATTGTACCCATGTGGGGAATTGAACCCGGGGCTTTGGCGTGACGAGCCAACACTTTAACCACTAGGCTACCCCACTGGCCCCGGCAATCAGTCTCAGTCATCTGATTGATAGGAACAGTGTGGAATGTTGCTTATATCAATCATCAGTTAGTCTGATCCAAACTTAATTTTTTACAGGTAATCAACACATAGCTTGAATTTTGGGGAGAGATATGAAACAAAACAAATGAGAGGCATGAAGTGGTTGGAGAAGACACATAAATATGTCCAGCCAAAAAGCCAGTATCAGAACAATCTGTTTCTCCAGACACTTATATAATGACTGGAATAGTTAGCAGTTAAGTGGCCTATACCTGTAGCCTGTCAGAGTAAGTGAATTATGATAAATTCTAAAGTCAGCAATTATATCAACAATAACTTCCAGGGCTCCAGATAAGGGCCGTATCGGCGTATGTACGGATAAAATATATGCACGATACGGTAGGAAATAATTTAGAAACAGTAGCAGATACGCACCACAGCAGTGGTATATGGTCTTAGAATCATTTACAGACGTATTTATCTGAAAAAGTATTGTTTTATTGTTTTTTACCTGTTTACACAAGAGTAGCAATGTTGTGGTGCATATATGAAACGAAACACAAGATCGCATACTCCATTAAATTCAATTCAGTACTCTAAACGTTTTTCCAGTACTCCTATATTTAAAAAATAAGGAGTACGTACTCCTGATGTTGAAAAATTATCTGGAGCCCTGAACTTCAATATCATGGTGATCTGCGAGATATCCACTCTGGATCAAGACCAGAGGCTGAAAACATAAGCCCATGAAGATTTACATTTGTTCCTTAGCAACCAATGCCTTTCCAGTGAAGATATGGATTAGAATTGTACTTCAACAACCCATGCTTGTCTCTCGTGAAGAGTCCAGGTTAAAATGTTTTTCAGCACTCCAAGCTTGTTCCTTGTGCAGAGTCCACTTTAGAATTGGTCTTCAGCATCCATGCTTGAGGTAAAAAAGTGAATAAATGGGATTCAGGTTTGCTGAACTGGTCCATGGCTGTCATTGTATCCCAGCTGTGAAGGACGATGTTCATAACGTCAATCACTGGACAGACTGCTTTAGACGTTTATTATTTACAGACCACCATCATATAATGTCTTTTAGCGGCATTTAGAAGTTGTATATAGATGTCCGAGATATTTTTTTATGGATTAAGCGTCTTTATTATTTCCCACACAACGTTTCGGGACCATTACAGATCCCTTCATCAGGTGAATGAGTTCACCTGATGAAGGGATCTGCTATGGTCCCAAACGCTGTGTGGAAATAATATTTTAATGGATTTAAGCTTCTTTATTATTTCACACAACGCTTTTGGGACCAAAACAGATCCCTTCATCAGGTGAATGTTATGGTCCCGAAACGTTGTATGGGAAATAATAAAGAAGCTTAAATCCACAAAAAATATCTCGTACACAATCATATAGTTTGAATATTACTGAGTGCAACCTGAAGCAACAAACTAGCCAACAAACAAACGAACGAAACATCAGCTGGGTCTTATGACAAGCAGCAGCGGCCTTTGAGAAGACTTTTGAAGGCTGGTTATGGGGCAACTAAGTAAGACATAGAAAGTAAATTATGAAATGACATTAACGTAAGGCTACAGCCAAGCAAAATAATGCCATCACTGATTATCAACAACATCGTCTCTCCATTCATTTGAACAAATACCCTGGATTCATTCAGCCCCATAGCTCATTCAGAACTGACATAACCACATCAATCGTTCCTAACTCAAACTGAGCACACGGAGTAATTAGATTACACGTCTATTTTCAGAATCATGCCTTTTGATTCAGACTCATTTACTAACTACAGCGGTGATGGCAATTGGATCATGAGTATTTATTATTAAATGATATAGAATATGCTTCATTGGATAAATCATGGATCAACACAAGTATACCTTGTATGGCCATAGTAAACATTGTGATAATAAACATTACTATTAAATTGCCATTATCCTTCTAGGTTATTGAAATATAACTAATTTGAATTTGGGACTGCCCAATTATTTTCATTTTTGAGTCACAGAAATCAGATATATACTCATGGAAACAAATAAAGGAACACATGAAAGTACAAGTGTTGCTTTATTCATTTCCAGAATTTCACTCACAGTGCAATACATACCTTGTGAAGAAACCAGGAAAAGAATAAAGGAACACTTGTACTTTCATGTGTTCCCTTATTCGTATCCATGAGTATACTTGTCTGAATGCTGTGGACACTCACATTTAAAGTGATTGAATGAGATAAAATTAAGGTCGTGTCGGCATTGTTTCAGTCATATAGCAACAAGACTAATTTTATACAAATATATAAATACATGATTACTTACACAAAGTTACACTTAAATTTAGAAGTTAATAGGATGATTGGAAAGTTGACTCCTTACATTTACATGCTTATAGATTATTCATAAACAATCAAGTCTGAACCAGACAATCCTGTGACAATCCATGCCGTCAGATTACCTGCAACCAAGTCATATGGCTGTCACTTACAACCAGTACAGGTTGCTGGGGACATTTTCTAATCCAGAATCCTGTACATACAAGGTAACAGGTAACAGATGACACTGGACGCCAGCTGGACAGTGCGGGCAGAAACAGTAAGTGATTATGGTTTTACGCCGCTTTTAGCAATATTCCAGCAATATCACGGCGGGGGACACCAGAAATGGGCTTCACACATTGTACCCATGTGGGGAATCGAACCTGGGTCTTCGGCGTGACAAACCAAAGCTTTAACCACTGTGCTACCTCATTGCCCCTCCGGCAGAATCGACCGCCTCTGTGGTGTAGTGGTTAGAGCGTCCGCCCGGAGAGCGTAAGGTCGCGGGTTCGATCCCCGACCACGTCATACCAAAAGACGTTAAAATATGATACTTGTTGGTCCCTGCCTGGCGCTCGGCATTAATGGGTACAACAAGGACTGGTCGGCTCGGAGTCAGTATAATGTGTCTGAGTGGGGTATTCATGCTTCACTGCGGCATGGTATCTCAGTGGGCTAGCACTATAAAACCAGCTTAAGTCTGGGCTAGTA
The DNA here is from genome assembly GCF_003918875.1 of Haliotis rubra. NCBI lineage: Eukaryota > Metazoa > Mollusca > Gastropoda > Lepetellida > Haliotidae > Haliotis > Haliotis rubra. The sequence continues at coordinate 752,138 of NW_025765170.1, read as the reverse complement.
CAAGCAGCCGCACATACACATACACACGCATGCACATCGTCATATGAGCGAAATATTCTCAAGCACGACGTAAAACCCAATTTCACCTCATCTCCGGCAGAATCACTTGACTGAATGAAGTAAACCGAACCGTAAAAACAAAGTATAATATTTCCGTTGTTTTGGTTAGGCCTAAAATGAAGCAGCAGCACAGGTTCTTTTGCATGACATTACAATCTTCAAATTCTTCAGGAAAAAACAAATTCTCTTGAGTGTCAAATTGCCCTTCTTGTAGTTATTTAAAAATCAGCAGAGTGATTTCTGAAAAGCACATGACAAGCCTTAAAGGCCATATAATCCTCCACACCCACACATCCTCCACCGAGACAAGCAGCATGACCTGAAGATGGAGACCAGACTGACAACAATAGCCAGCTGGAAAGTTGTTGCCAGAACATTGCATGCTTCTCCAGATGGTCACAAAGACTGTGTCATAAGCAGTTACAAGACATATCTACAGATGATTGATTTCAGCCTTTGTTTCTGTTTGTTTGTTGTTTAATGCCACACTCAGCAATATTCCAGCTTTATGTCACTGGTCTGTAAACAATTGAGTCAGGAATTGTAATAAACACAAATCTGATTGTCTGAGATTAAACTTCAATTTTCCTCATCTAGGAACATTACATCTCACATGCAGATGACTTTCACAGACTAGTTAAAGTAAACTTGTAACCTTGAAATGGGTTGTCTGAAATGGGCGGTCTGTAAACAATCAAGTCTGGACCAGATACACCAGTGATCAATATCATGAGCATCGTTCTACTCAACTGGGATACGATGACATGTGTCAACCAAGTCAGCGAGTATGACCATTTGATCCCATATGTCACCTCTTATGACAAGCATGGGTAGCTGAAGACCAATTGCCACCCAGATATTCACAGGTCTGTATTTTTAATTATACTGTGAAGCCTCGTTAATCCGGACGGTTGCGTTTCTCAGCAAATTCGTCCGGATTTCGAATAATCCGGACTACTGAATCAAGACCCAAGTTCAAGCAAGAGTTGCTTCCCTTACTATTACAAAAACGACACGACTATGGATAAAACAAATAAGCATGTAAATGTACAGCTTCAGTCAGGAGCTTTTATGTGTAATTAAAACAACAACCCTTAACTGACATTTCTCAAAAGTTAACAAGAGTTCATCTTGTCAACTCCATGACACCGATTGTTTATTGTTTGAGGCCAGTTAAGTAAACATCGCCGGGAGGTGTTGTTACGGTTCGTGAACACGACTTACAGCGTCCGGACTGTGAAGCAATTTACTGTTTATTTTACTGATTGGTGACAGCTACTTACCGTCCGGTTCCGGAAACCGAATTTCCGGGTTATCGAGGCAAATTATATAGGCATAGATTGGTAACAAGCTGAAATTGTCCGGGAGGCGAGACATCCGGATTATCGGAGTCCGGACTAACGGGGCTTCACTGTACTCTGAATACTTCTCTACTCTGTAAGTCAGGTACTTGTTACGGTGGGTACTGAACAGGTCCTGGGTATCCACTGGACTACCCAGTTCCAAGATTAGTCATGTAATAAATATTATAATGTCAAATATCAACCATTACTCCATGGCTGCACTCTTAATTTCTAATGTTCTAATGTTCTCTCGCACATATTTCTTCGAACCTTTTGGTTCAGTCCACTTCAGATCATTTGATATGTATAAATTAAAACACTCTTCCCCTTGGTTCTGATAAAACAATTCCCAATTTTTGCACTCGACTGTCAAGACCTACAGTAGGTACCTAGGTAGGGATGGGTGATAGAGGTCTGGTACCAGGGTACCAAACTAGGACTCATCTAAGTCGTAGTAAAGTACATGAATCACTGTGAAAGAAACAAGACAAGGAATGTTTTCATGAGGACAGGAAACGATTAAAAGAAGCCTGTTTTAGAAGAAACATGGAAAGTAGATTACAGTTTGGTTTTATAACGGTTTGTTATAACAGTTTGTTATAACAGACGTTCGTTGTATGCATTTCTACTAAAATAAAGATTTTTGAAACATTCATACCCCTTCGAACTTCATAAACCTATTCTTAAAACACAGGCTATGATCAAAGTTAAGAATTCTTAGGGCTACAAACGTTTTGAAAATCTAGGAGCTGGGACCTAAAAAGCTTGTCCTATCTGTCATTCTGTTTCACATATTTGTTAAAAACATAGTTCACTGTACATAACAAGAAGAGTTTGTCTCTCTTCTAAGAGTATCAGGCCATTAGTGAACACTCGTGGTGAGTCCCAGGTAAACATGCTGATGTTGTGACCATGTTCTCACTGGGAGTCCATGATTGCTGCATCCTGTTTTGCAGACACATATAGCATTGCCACTCTCTTGCTGATTTGTTACTTTAAATAGTTACCTTGAAACGACACAGCTTAATCAATTTCTATGAGCAGAGCTGCAGTCAGACAGTTGTCTGTGTGCGTTCGTGAACGAAAAAATACTTTAATGATCTTACAAATATCATCTTTTTTCGGTAACAAGGCAAAACAAAACTTTAGTAATCATAAGTGAGTGAGTGAGTTTTAGTTTTATGCTGCACTTAGCAGTATTCCAGCTATATGGCGTTGGTCTGTAAATAATCGAGTCTGGACCAACCAATCCAGTGATCAACAGCATGAGCATCGATCTACGCAATTGGGATATAGTAATCATGAACTAGGAAACAAGAAAACAAAACATTAGTAATCATTAACAACTACCATACAAAGGCAAATCTGGTCTATGTCAGAGAAATAAGTGGTCGATATTATGAGCAACACCCCAGTTGCTGTCATGGTGATGTCACATGCAATCAACCATGTCATTGTCAATTATGCCACCTTATAGGACAATTAGGGGTGGCTCACTCACTCACCTACTCATTCACCCACCCACTCAGGACAAGCTTTATTTTCACTCACTCACTCACTCAGGACAAGCAACAAAGCTCCATTTACCTATTTTAATCCAAGCCACAACAAAGTAATTCAAACTGAGATAACATTTAAAGGTTAACAAGGAGGAAGACTCTTTTTCCAATCATTACCCATGGAAAAGTATTTTTGTTCCAAAAAATCAAATCAGCTTGTCATTTACATCATACAATCAATAAAAATCAACCCCAAAGCAATTAATTTTCTATTTCAATTAGAATGAAAACCATAATGAAAGACCTAGTTCCTTCTTTTTCAGAACAAGGCTTGGGAGTGAAAACAGTTTTGTGCTTGTCTGTTATTATAAATCCGATCTAATATCATAAATCTAGGCACTGCAAGCACACATCAGTCTGAAGGTTCAAACAATTCGATAATGTTTAAAAGGGTCCTCTGTGTCCACAGTCATGTAGTTCGGTGAGTTAGATCCAACCATTGTTCAACAAAGAGCCACATTCAAACACTGCTATAAGAGCTCTCTGCTGTGATGTGGGGAGAAAAAGCCTATGACACAGTGAAGCAAATTATTAGAAAAACCAACGAAGCATAGAGTCCGAAAACGACAATACATTATATGAAAGCTCGCTGAAGGTAAAATCAATCCTTGCTTTTTCATAGAAATGGGCTCCTCTGAAGATTCCGAGAATTGTGTTGCGGGAAAAAACTTAATGGAGAAAAACCGAAGATTTTTCATACTGGCTTTTTCACAAGACAACCCACTTCCAGTACGGAGAGCGATTTCGCGATTTCGCAGATGGATCAGCCAAAATGCTTGACAAAATAAAAGAGCTTTCCTAACACAGAATTAATTCTCCCCATGTCGGGCATCAATCAAAGACGTCAATAGACAACACTGATCAATTACCATCACACTGAAATGGACGCCACAGGGAATCAATGGACAGGCAAAAGATTGGCATAAAACTGACGAAGATGACGAGCGGTCAGTTGGAGCAGTTTATCACAATGTTAAAACAGCATCTATCAACTCCAGGATCAATACAGCCAATAGACACCCACCTAGAAGATACTTGTGATGGCTGGAAGCTTAAATCTCCTAACTTTGTTTCCTTGAAAGTTTTGTATTTTTTCACTGATCAAAGTTAAATTACGACAAATTATTGCCCGTGTTCTTTCTTGAAGATTTTTGTGGGATGTTTTAAATATTTTTTATTGGGATATGTTTGACAAAGATTGTTCATGGCATTGAGGCATTTCAGGTTCCTAATGAACAAATAGGTTAGGTAGGTGCGTGGGTGGGTGGGTGGTTTGAGTGAAAGTGAAAGTGAGAGTGAGAGTGAGAGTGAGAGTGAGAGTTGAGAGGTTGAGTGGTTGAGTGAGAGTGAGAGTGAGAGTGAGAGTGAGTGGTGAGAGGAGTGGTGAGAGAGTGAGAGTGAGAGTGAGAGGTGAGAGTGAGAGTGAGAGTGAGAGTGAGGAGGAGAGTGAGAGTGAGAGTGAGTGGTTGAGTGAGAGTGAGAGTGAGAGAGTGGTTGAGTTAGGTTGAGAGTGAGAGTGAGTGGTTGAGTGAGGTTGAGAGTGAGGTTGAATGGTTGAGTGAGAGTGAGTGGTTGAGTGAGGTTGAGTGGTTGAGTGAGAGTGAGAGTGAGAGGTTGAGTGAGAGTGAGAAGTTGAGTGGTTGGTGAGTGGTTGAGAGTGAGAGTGAGAGGAGAGAGAGTGAGAGTGAGAGTGAGAGTGAGAGTGAGAGGTTGAGTGAGAGAGTGAGAGTGAGAGTGAGGGAGGTTGAGTGAGAGTGAGAGTGAGAGGTTGAGTGAGAGGAGAGAGTGAGAGTGAGAGGTTGAGAGGAGAGGTTGAGTGAGTTGAGTGAGAGGAGAGTGAGAGTGAGAGAGTGAGTGAGAGTGAGAGGTTGAGTGAGAGTGAGAGAGAGTGAGTGAGTTGTTGAGTGAGAGTTGAGTGAGTTGAGAGTGAGAGGAGGTTGAGTGGAGTGAGTGAGGTGGGAGAGGTTGAGTGAGAGGTGAGAGGTGAGAGTGAGAGGAGAGAGTTGAGTGGTTGGGTGAGAGTGAGAGGTTGAGTGAGAGTTGAGTGAGAGAGAGAGTGAGTGAGTGAGAGGTTGAGTGAGAGAGAGTGAGAGTTGAGAGGTTGAGAGTGAGAGGTGAGTGAGTGAGAGGTTGAGTGAGAGTGAGAGGTTGAGTGGTTGGGTGAGAGTGAGAGTGAGAGTGAGAGGGTTGAGTGAGTGGAGGAGAGAGGTTGAGGAGAGAGTGAGGTGAGGAGGAGGTGAGAGGTTGAGTGAGAGTGAGTTGAGTGAGAGTGAGAGGTTGAGGAGTGGTTGAGTGAGAGTGAGAGGAGAGAGTTGAGTGGAGGAGAGGCTGAGTGAGAGAGGAGAGTGAGAGTGAGAGAGTGAGTGAGAGTGAGAGAGGAGGAGTGAGAGAGGTTGAGTGAGAGAGGTGAGAGTGAGTGAGAGGAGAGAGGTGAGAGTGAGTGAGAGGAGTTGAGTGAGAGGAGAGAGTGAGAGGTTGGAGTGAGAGGAGTGAGAGTTGAGTTGAGTGAGAATGAGAGTGAGAGTGAGAGGTTGAGTGAGAGTGAGAGGTTGAGTGAGAGTGAGAGTGAGAGTGAGAGAGAGGTGAGAGGAGAGTGAGTGGTTGAGTGAGAGGTTGAGTGAGAGTGAGAGGAGAGAGAGAGAGAGAGAGGCCTGAGTGAGAGTTGAGTGAGAGTGAGAGTGAGTGAGAGTGAGTGAGAGTGAGAGGAGTGAGAGGTTGAGTGAGAGAGTTGAGTGAGGTGGAGTGAGTGAGAGTGAGAGGTGAAGTGAGAGTGAGAGGTGGTGAGAGTGAGAGGTGAGAGGTTGAGTGAGAGTGAGTGAGAGGGTGAGTGGAGAGGTTGAGGAGAGAGGAGGAGTGAGTTGAGGAGGAGAGTGAGAGTGAGAGTGAGAGGTTGAGGAGAGTGAGAGGTTGAGTGAGAATGAGAGTGAGAGTGAGGAGAGAGGTTGAGTGAGAGTGAGAGTTGGAGTGGTTGAGTGAGAGTGAGAGGAGAGGAGAGGCTGAGAGTGAGAGAGTGAGTGAGTGAGTGAGAGTTGAGTGAGAGAGTGAGAGTTGAGTGAGAGAGGAGAGTGAGAGAGTTGAGTGAGAGGAGAGGAGAGTGAGAAGAGTGAGTGGTTGGGTGAGAGTGAGAGAGAGAGGTTGAGTGAGAGTGAGAAGTTGAGTGGTTGGGTGAGAGTGAGAGTGAGAGGAGAGAGTGAGAGTGAGAGGTTGAGTGAGGTTGAGTGAGAGTGAGAGTGAGAGGTGAGAGTGAGAAGTTGAGTGAGTGGGTGAGTGAGAGAAGGAGGTTGAGTGAGAGTGAGGAGGTTGAGTGAGAGTGAGAAGTTGAAGTGAGTGAGAGGTTGAGTGAGTGGGAGTGAGGAGAGGAGTGAGAGTGAGAGGTTGAGTGAGAGAGTGAGAAGTTGAGTGAGGTTGAGGAGTGAGAGTGAGAGTGAGAGGTGAGGAGTGAGAGAGGAGAGTGAGGAGAGGAGGAGTGAGTGAGAGGTTGAGTGAGAGGTGAGAGTTGAGTGGTTGTTGGTGAGAGTGAGAGTGAGAGTGAGAGGTTGAGAGTGAGTGAGTTGGGTGAGAGTGAGAGGTTGGAGGTTGGAGTGAGAGTGAGAGTGAGGGTTGAGGTGAGAGTGAGAGTGAGTGGTGAGAGTTGAGAGTGGTTGGGTGAGGTGAGAGAGTGAGAGGTTGAGTGAGAGTGAGAGGTGAGAGTTGAGTGAGGTGAGAGTGAGTTGAGTGAGAGTGAGAAGTTGAGTGAGAGTGAGAGGTTGAGTGAGAGTGAGAGGTTGAGTGAGAGGTGAGAGTGAGAGGTTGAGTGAGGGTGAGAGTGAGAGGAGAGGTTGAGAGTGAGAGGAGAGAGAGTGAGAGTGAGAGGTTGAGAGTGAGAGAGTGGTTGAGTGAGAGTGAGAGAGAGTGAGTGAGAGTGAGAGGTTGAGAGGTGAGTGAGAGGTTGAGTGAGAGTGAGAGGTTGAGTGAGAGTGAGTGGTTGAGTTGAGTGAGTGAGAGTGAGAGGTTGAGGAGAGTGAGAAGTTGAGTGGTTGGGTGAGAGAGGAGAGTGAGTGAGAGGGTGAGGAGAGTGAGAAGTGAGAGGAGAGGTGAGAGTGAGAGGTTGAGTGAGAGTGAGAAGGAGAGGTTGAGTGAGAATGAGAGAGAGTGAGAGAGGTTGAGTGAGAGTGAGAGGTTGAGTGAGAGTGAGAGGTTGAGAGAGTAGAGTGAGAGGAGTGAGAGGTGAGAGTGGAGTGGTTGAGTGAGTGGTGAGTGAGTGGTTGAGTGAGTGAGTGAGTGAGTGGTTGAGTGAGTGGTTGAGTGAGTGAGTGATCGAGCATCAGGTGGGGTGAGGTGAGGTGAGGTGAGGTGAGGATTATCATCATGTTCAATACTATTACACTTAATTTTGAAAAAACAAGCATAGTTATCTTTAGAAGAGGTGGGCCTGTCGCCTCTAAAGAAAAATGGTTTTTGAATGGCAAAAGTTTATCTATTGTTAATCAGTATACCTATCTCGGACTATTGTTTTCCCATACCATGAGCTTTAAAAAGTGTGTTATAGATCTGAAATCACATGCTAAGAAAGCTCTTGTTAATGTTATGTCAGTTTCCCAGAATTTTGGAATTTTAACCCCGAAGATATATTTCAAATTGTTTGATTCACAAATCCAACCGATTATGCTTTATGGGTCTGAAATTGGGGGATTTCAACGTCATGAATGTCTAGAGAAACTACACCTTTTAGCATGTTAAAATTTTTTTAAATGTAGCGCAAGCAGCACCAACTTCTATGGTTTATGGAGAATGCGGTAGATATCAGATATATATAAATTCACAAATCAGATGTTTAAAATATTGGTTAAAGATCCTTGGAATGCACGAACAAAGAATCCCCAAACTAGCTTATAACATGCTTGTACATTTAGATGATAGGGGTAAGACAACATAGGCGTCTCATATTATAACTCTTTTATTTTCTCATGGCTTTGGATTTGTGTGGCTAAATCAAACAGTTGGTAATATTAATCTATTTCTTAAGCAATTTCGAGAACAATCTGTTAGCATGTATTATCAAGAATGGCATTCTTGTCTAGACAATAGTTCAAGATACCAGTTGTATAGATCACATAAGAGCTTAATTCAACCAGAACTATATCTGTCAGTACTGATATCTAGAAATATCAGACGCACACTTGTCAATTTTTGATTGGGCTTGTTAGACTTATCAGTAAATAAGGGCAGATGATTTTCAATAGAGAGACGTTTAAGGATATGTCCATTATGTAACTCGGCTATAGAAGATGAAATTCACTTCGCTTTTGTATGCTCACATTATGCTGATTTAAGAAAAAAATATATCCCAAATAAATACCTTTTAAAATATCCTTCATCTGCCTTTGCTTCCATTCTATCCTCCAAAATTGAAAATGTAATACGTAATCTTGCGCTTTATGTAAAACATGCTGTTTTCCTTAGAAGCAATATCTTATCTGAACTGTAATTTCTTTGTGAAATGTCTGTAACATGTGCTGTATATATACTTGTATTACTTGTATATGGGCCGGAGGCCTTAAGTACAATAAATATCTTTGACTTGACTTGACACTAATAAAGTGTATATGTGCATGCATCCAGCTGACTATATTTGTCCATATAGATGGTACTTTTATAGAAGAAGCAGAGTTTATCATGGATACCCAACTCAGACACAGCACACGGTCTCCTACCACACCAGTCCCGTCAGTGTCGAGATCGAATCAGGAGAGGAACAACAAGTACAAGCCTTTCAGCATCTTTTGGTATGACACCACTGGGGATAGAAGCACCGAACTTCACTCTCCATCATAGGGATGATAAGATGGCATACAATCAGCAGCGTCTGATATATTCACCCTAGATCCTCATGTCAACAGGCACTTCTCAAAAGCTCTGGATACTGTTGATGAAATGAGTGTTTTACTCTCAGAAGATACACCTCTGCATAAAGATAAACCCTGAACAAACCTTGACCACAGAATCTCAATGAAGGTTGCGTAGGTTCTTGTGTCAACAAGATGAAGGAAACTCATTTCATTTCATTTCTTTGCCATCGCCCACCAGCGTGGTTATGTGCCCTTAGAATCACCAAGGGAGACAATTCTGATCAACTGTTTGAAATCAAAGCAGGGTTACACGAAGAATGAGAGAGTGAGTGAATATTGTTTCATGCTTTTACCAATATTTCAGAAATAACGCTGCAGTTCGCACCATAAAATGTCACAATGTTGAGAATCAAACTCAGGCATTTCAAGTGACAAGCACATGCTTTAACCACCAGGCTAAATGAGTGTTGTTTTATGCTTTCAGCAATATTTCAGCAATATCACTGCAGTTCGCACTATAAATTGTACTAATGTAGAGTCAAACCCAGGCATTAAAAGTGACAAGCGCATCTTTAATCACCAAGCTATGTGAGTATTATTTTACGCTTTTAGCAATATTTCAGCAATATCACTGCAGTTTGCACCATAAATTGTACCAATGTTGAGAATCAAACTCAGGCACTTCAAGTGACGATCACATGCTTCAACCACCAAGCTAACAACCCCATCCCAACCCCCACCCCACCCCGACTTAAGGTATCCTTGAGGCTAAACATGGAATTACTGTCACACTTGTGAGATGTCACATTCTTCCAAAAGTTCTATTAACACTTCAAACCAGCATGTTTACTTCAAATTGAAATCAGTAATTCAAAATTAGTTCTCATGGAAATGGTATTCGTAACCGCAGCTTAAACAAGGTAAGTCAATAAAACTAAAAAACTATGTTGAATGAAACATTGATTCAAGAATGTATTTCCCTGTGGCAATTTATCATTGACACAACCATCCTAACTATGGAAAGTTTGTCTGTAAATCCTCGGCAAACAGTCAATATGTGTACATTGCTTCACATAAGGCACTTAAACTTAAAGCTATAACGATTTCTTGCCAGTTTTACTCACTGTGAAAAAACAGTAGCTTAATAGAATCATCGACGGATCAAACACTCCGCTGGCAATGTAATTATGCTGAATAAATTTCCTTGAACAAAATACATGAGGATGGAGGATTGGTTAATTTTCTTTGCTTGTGAAGAAAACGAGCCAAAAACTAAAATTTTATACCGCCAATTGCCATCTTGAAAACTGCCGCTCTCCGTAATATGTCATGGCAGCATGAAAGGCACCAGGAGTTGTTAACTCGTTTTTGTTGGAACCCTTTAATCCCTCAAAAGTTAGAATGAAAAGACAACGCATCTTGATATTCACAAGTCTATGACCCTGTCAATCACTGAGGCTATGTGTTGCCAATCTCCATAGCCGTAGCAGCATTTATGGAAAACTTAGAGGAACTTGTGAATAGGAGACATTTCTGATCTTTGTACAGATAATGGTAGTGTTCACGTAGGTTCCTGATTGATGGGCCAAATCCCCTTTCACTTGGCTGAGATTCACAAAACTTCAATCTGGTGGGCTTACAGTGCCAGTAGAAGAGTTGCCACGATAAACGATCACTTGAAGTTTTTTCACCCTGGTCGATGTTGAACTAGCACGGTGGGTTCTTTGGAGGCCCATTCAAACCTCTCATCAAGCTCTCAACACTTTAGACGCTCCTCATTGGCTACCTTAAGCTGCTATTACAGTTTTCCTTCACAAAAGAGTTCTAACAAGGGAAGGTATCTTTTTGGACAATATGAATAACCTTTTCAAATGAAGGCTCGAATTTGTGTGCGTTAAATATTTGACGAAAAGCCAGGCCTCTTGAACTGAATTTTACAGCGTTTCAAGCTATTTATCTTCTACTTTCCTCAAATTTTGAACATGAGAAGAATGTTCCCATAAAAAATACCACATGCATCAACTAGTTTGTCAAAGAGTTTAAAATCTCTATTTTTTATCTTTCTCAGAAATTCTCTAATTACTCAAGGTTGACATGTTTGACAATCTTGATTTAGGAATGACCATATCTTGTAGCTTTTACTTAAAAATTGTTCACGTTTCACCACTACGACAGACCAACCTGCCAAGCTTACGGTACACCCACATCAATGACCCAAAACAAGGGATGGTAATTCTATACATTATCAATTAACAAGTACTTCAAGTGTATAGGGAGATCCAAATTCATTGAAAATGCATCTCTTTCAGCGACGTGGTGATTTGTGATGGGTTCAATATGACTATAAACTCATTTTCTGCTTATTTCACTCATTAGGGATTAAAATTGATACCCACGACCTTGGTCAAGGTTTCAGGTGGCCCTAAGAATTGATTTTAATCTACGAATCAATGTTAAACATGTTATCAGGTCAATCAATAATCAAAATTAATCACTGAGCCTAATTTGGGCATATTGACACTTGATGATCAAGAAAACCCTTGAGCTTTCTGTTGATGGCTTGTGAAACTGCCATGATGGAGTAAAATGAAACAAGAAACATTGGTATGTGTTTGTTCAAGAATGATTGGCAGGTTGATGGTAATTAGAAAAATATTTCCCAGTAAGTGATGTCAAACATTATACTATTCCCATTCGACAGTGTTAAACATATATTCCAGTTGCCATACATATACTATTTGTTGTTAAATTACTACTGTCCAGCTAACTGGTACCATTCCTGTTATTTCTGCTAAAGACTAGCTGTCAAATTCTATTTTCCAGCCAACTGCTGTCATAGATATACTATTCCCACTCAACACTGTTAAAAATATTTTCCAGTTGCCATATCTTTTATCCAGCCAACTGTTAAAATACTATTTTCCAGCCAACTGCTGTCATAGATATACTATTCCCACTCAACACTGTTAAAAATATTTTCCAGTTGCCATATCTATACTATATCCAACAAAGACTGATAAAATACTACTGTCTAGCTAACTGGTACCATTCCTATATTATTTCTGCTAAACACTGTTAAAATACTATTTTCCAGCCAACTGCTGTCATAGATATACTATTCCCACTCAACACTGTTAAAAATATTTTCCAGTTTCCATATCTATACTATATCCAACAAAGACTGATAAAATACTACTGTCCAGCTAACTGGTACCATTCCTATATTATTTCTGCTAAACACTGTTAAAATACTATTTTCCAGCCAACTGCTGTCACACACACACTATACCCACTCAACACTGTTGAAAATATTATCAAGTTGCCATATACATACTATTTCCAATAAAGATTGTTAAATACTTAGCTGCCCAGCTAACTGGTACCATTTGCGTGTTATTCCCAATAAGCAGTTGCCATACATGTACTATTCCATTCCAAACTTTCAAAATACTACTGTCCAGCTAACTGGTTGCATTGCTCTGTTATTCCCAATGAACACTGTCAAAATCCTATTTTCCAGCCAAATGTGTCATACTTTTCCTACTCAACACTGTTAAAGATATTTTCTAGTTACATATACCATTTCCAATAACAACTGTTAAAATACTACTGTCCAGATAACTGGTACCATTCCTATGTTATTCCAAATAAACCTTGTTAAAATACGACCCCGGAAATCTGTAAATACTTAAGTCTAACCCAAGCAAACCAGTGGTTGATAAGATGAGCATCAATGACCATCATTAGTGTAAAATGACAGAGAATCAGCCAGGTCAAACACTGCAAGCACCTGATCCCTGAGCTCATTAGACAGCTTTTAACACAAACTTATGGTACAGGCACCTATTCGACCTCCAGTGTAAAGACTGTGGGCCGTAATACAACATATAGAAGCCCTAGATTTCTCTGTGCAGGAGACCCCTGTGACCTAGACTGTCTCAAGACCTTGAAAGATGAGCTCTTATTCACTTTGCTTCTTTCAACCGACAAAAGATTGATTTAGTTGATATTGGTTGCTAGACCATTGAGAAGAAGGGGACTTCTGAACACAATTCCACATGATTAAAGACAATATTCAGAATTGCTTGGAAAAAAGTCAAGTTTCACCAGAAAAACTTTCAGTGTTTAATTTTACTGAAGAAAACATGTTTGGGAGAGATAAAAGCAAAGCAAAAAGGAATAGTGCCTATCTTAAAAACACCTTGAAGGAGAAGCAAAACAGGTTCACAAGGAACTGCCCTGTGGGAATCTGACAGTCACATAGAGGTGACCTTGATACATTGTTTCCACAAAACTTGTAAATGCCAACCCACAGTCCTTGTGAAGAAGGGTGAGGAAGAGTGATGGTTTTAACTCCATGTTGCCAACAGCGATCATATAACACGGCCATGTGGGGAATCAAACCCAGGACTTCGGTGTGAAGAGTGAATACTTTATACAGAAGGCATCCTTTGCTCTGACATGGGCATAATGTCAGAAGCTGGAACAAACTTTGAGGCGAAAATGTCTTTTTTATAATGCTTAAAATAAAACAGGAGCAGAAAGGTGATCAGAAGCAAGAATGTTATATTTACAAGTCTTGCCAAACTTGCCACTTCCAGAGCAGACAGAAATGAGAGTTTGATTTATTATTATTATAGGATATTTATATAGCGCACATATCCAGGCAACTAGTGCTTGCTCAAGGCGCTGGTGATTCAACACCTGCTTGAACAGTATTTCAGCTATATCTAGGCATGCCAGCTTGATGGGGGAGGAAATCCCACAGAGATGAAAGTCCAGCAATATTCTAGCCATATGGTGGCCGTCTGTAAATAATCAAATCTGGACCAGACAATCCAGTGATCAACAGCATGAGCATCGATCTACGTAATTGGATATGATGATATGTATCAACCAAGTCAGCGAACCTGACCACTGATCCCGTTAGTCGCCTCTTACGACATGCATGGGTTGCTGAAAACAAATTCTAACCGATTCTTCACAGGTAGCCATTATATAGGGTGAAAGTCACCAGCATGGGGCTAGCGTTAACAATCTGTAAAGTAAACTTGACTCTAATGTACTGTGTGACCACTTTTGCACTTGCAATCTGTGGCTCAAGGTGCAAAAAAGGGCAAAAAGAACATTTGACTTGTAAAGTTAATTCTTCAGAGTGCTATAAAGATAATTAAAACATAAGTGCAGGCAGGTCATGGAAACAAAGAACGTATTCTTAAAATGCCAAGCCAGTGTTCAATAAAAGTAGAATTACGTGGCTCTTCAAACAGTCAAGCGATAAGATGTTGCCAAACCAAGAAACATCATCAGGACGAACCACAACAGAAGATAAACATCTGCCACAAGTAATTTGTCCCATCTTGAAAGGATCCTAAGGGTGAGTTAATTTTTTATTTAGTTTGCGCTATACAGGTCTTGCTGAAAAAAGAAGCATTTTTCTGTGACGTAATATCCCACCACCCATCCAGTTGGTGATGGTGCCTCAGCTGTCATTTCGCTGAAAATGGAATAACCCAGTGTCATATTTCAAGTCACGTCTGCACAATGCTGAGACGAAAACCTCAAAAGTAATTTGTCCCATCTTGAAAGGATTCTAAGGGTGAGTTAATTTTTTATTTAGTTTGCGCTATACAGGTCTTGCTGAAAAAAGAAGCATTTTTTCTGTGAAGTCACATCACACGACCACCCATCCAGTTGGTGATGGTGCCTCAGCTGTCATTTCGCCGAAAATGGAATAACCCAGTGTCATATTTCAAGTCACGTCTGCACAATGCCGACACGAAAACCTCAAAAGTGATTGGCTTCTTTCTTTTCCACTCACCTCCTTCCATCACGGACTCAGCATCAGTAACTGTGATGGAGCATTTTAACCCTCTTGAATTCTTATTGTAAACAGTTATGTATGCATGACATACGTTGTTATGATACACACATAAGTTTGGGACAAGATATGACATCTGCTTTCTTGTTTGTTTGTTTGTTTTTTTGTTGGATCAGCAACATTCCAGTAATATGACCACCCGAATCTGGTATCTGGTTAGTGGCCTGTTTAATAGATAGAGATTATTACACGAGAAAGTGTGTCATGTGACTTACACGAAAGGAGTGTGAAATTTTGTATTGCACGAGTTTCGTGTAAGTCGTGTGGCACACTTCCGAGTGTAATAATTTCTATATTATCCATTTTATTCATGTACATTGGTGCAGTAAAACAAGGTAAGCAAGTGTGACTGCCCTGTTCATTGACGTCACGTTCATTTGTTTAATGACGTCACAGAAACAATGGTAATATCACTTTTGCCTGTCAACCATTGTTTCATGATCAGTGTATGAAATAAGCCAAAAATCCAGCCAGACACCAGGGCTGGTAACTTCAAAATGTTACCAGCCCAAAATGGATTTAACCAGACCAAATATGGTGAATTTACTCAAATGTTCCATAAATCACATCTTGTCAAATAAAGTACATGTAGTAAAGTCAATAACATGTACGAACATACCAGTACATGCATCTGTCTGTCAAACGCTAGCAACCAATCACGAAACAGTTCTGATGTCATCCACGCATTTGCATTGTTCTTGTACCTAACATAAACTTCCGGTTTAAAGTCACTACCAAAACAACGGGTAAGGCTAGCCTTGCCAATCACAACTCAAAATTAACTCAGCATCACCTTGCTAATTACAGGTAGTTAATCCTCTCATGCTTCAAAGACTGCCGACTTCTTTTAGGTTAGGGCATATAAGGCCACTCGGTAAAATGCGTGTGTAAACATACTGACCGGTGCTCAGGCATCCGGATATACGAGAAAAAAATGCATATAATTTAGCTTTTTGTACGTGAAAATGACCGTCCGGTTACGGAAACCGGATTTCCGGATAAGTGAGTAATTTTACAACGTTGTGAATTCGTTTTAAGGAATTTTCGTTCGGAGGGTGAGTTTTCCAGATATCTGAGGTTCGGATAAACGGGGCTCGACTGTATATGACACTGGTTATGTTTCACCATATGGATAATAATGGCTTATAAGACATGACTAATAAGCATGTGAATGCATGTATGCATCTGGCAGGGAAAAATGTCTGGCTACTGTTTTTAAAAATACTTGCATGACTCAATGCTAACATCTGCTGATGGGATACAGGGCATGGATTTTGTGTGTTAATCATGTCATTTTGTATTGATCCTCTACATGCCTAGGGTAACATCAGAGAGAACCAGGCTGGATTTGGTCACAACATACCTGACCTGATTCTTATTCAACCATAACAATGGTATCATACTCTTTTCAAATACTAGTTAGCAATAATACTAAAACAAAAACTAAAAACAATACTGAAAAAAATAATACTATTTCCTCACTACTTATTACCACATACATTTTTGATAGACAAAATAATACATGTATAATTGTTATTGGGAATATAGTATTATTATTTTTACATCAATTTTTGTAAATAATGTGTATGGCAGCAGTTGTTGGGTAAATAGTTTTATAATTTTATAGTGTGGGCAAAACAGTATAATACCAAATGGGAAACTTATACACATATGATACCAGTTGGTGGGAAAATAGTATTATAGCTTAGTAATGTAGGAAAATGTCAAATGGGAAAGTAGTTTTTCCTGTAAAACATGACCATCAATACTCACTGTTTCATCAGTGCAGATAGCGGACAGCTGTGTACCAAACATTATTGCTGTGAAGATGCCAAACAAAAGGCCTTCAAATATCAGGAATATTAGTAAAATGGTAGTCGCTGGAGGAGACAGTCCAGAGCATCCTGAAAAAGAAACACAACATTGAGGATAGTGCTGAACAGTGGCTCAAGTCTGTGACCATAATACAGTCAACTGAGGTTAAAATCAGGGGTGGAAATAACCCATTGCCCGATGCCCGAGTCCAGTGTTTTTTTCTGTCGGGCAAGCAAATTTGTATATTACACTGTACCGGTGTCCAGTTGATATTCCAATGTTAATTATGTTGTTTATTTTAAAAAATCAACAAGAAAACGGTCGGTATAATGGAAAAATTATCAGGGCAAGTGATTTTACATGTGCCACTGTACCGGAGTACACTAGCAATTTTAAAGTTATTTCCAACCCTGTAAAATGTGAGTGGGTATGGTTTTACGACACTTTTAGCAATATTCCAAAAATATCATGGCGGGGGACACCAGAAATGGGTTACACACATTGAACTCAGGTAGGAATTGAACCCCGGCCTTCGGCGTGATGATTGAATGCTTTGGTCACTAGGCTCCCCTACAGAAATAACATATTCAAAGGGACCATCAAGTTTAGATCATTATAACCATAGTTGGTATTATGGATTTTGGCTAAAATATACAGGGCTTGGTCCAAACAACAGTTTGTTATATCTTCAGATCATTATATGTGTGTTTGTTATCAACATAGTTTGCTGTACTGTATATGACTGTAGAAAAGCCTCATAGTTGAATCGAGGTTCGAACTTGATACTTGAAATATGCATACAGGGTTCGAAATACCCCATATATTAGTGTGCCACGGCACAGTAAATATTGAAATGACACGGCTAAAAATGTTCTCGGTGCCCTTATGGCACGCCTAATTTTTAAGAGACATGACTCACCTTTAGTCATGTAATCCCCCAAACAATTATTTTTTTCCA
The DNA here is from genome assembly GCF_003918875.1 of Haliotis rubra. Classification (NCBI taxonomy): domain Eukaryota; kingdom Metazoa; phylum Mollusca; class Gastropoda; order Lepetellida; family Haliotidae; genus Haliotis; species Haliotis rubra. The sequence goes on along the minus strand of NW_025765170.1, from coordinate 734,694 downwards.
AATTGAATAATACCATACATATTTACATTCTCATAAACCGATTTCTTTATTTAACAATAAATTTCAAATGATCATCATCATTGTAATTTATTCTAAATACATGTGGGCATACTCGATTTCTGAAAGACACACCTAAGATATTTGTCTGGTGCCCTAAGGCACACTTAGAAAAAAAAGTATTTCCATCCCTGGCATATAAATGATATGTTCAGTACATAATAGTGGCACATCCAGGATTTTGGAGAAATCATGAAGTCCAAAGGTTAGCGGCAAATGCTCCTCAGGGAAAATGTTTTCGGGGATGGGAGGGAGCAGCACACACCCACACCCCTCCTCTGGATCCGCCCCTGCTCACCAACCTACCTACATCTACTTGTCAGGATCAGTCATCAGAAACAGAATATCAACAAATCGATATTGAATTATTCATGTTAATCCTGTTGTTACAATATCTGGTAACAAAAAGTGTTCATTGTACATCTACACATATGTTCATAATCTATTTGCGGAGCCCATTTCTGGTGTCCCCTGCCGTGATGTTGCTGGAATTTTGCTAAAAGCGGCGTAAAAAACAAACTCAGTCAGTCAGTCATAATCTATTTTTTGAGGTTTTCTCAAAATTTCATTCAATGTTTCTACTACTATTGGTGAAACTGTGTGTCCCTCCGATACCTGCAACTTCCATTTACCCCATTCCATAGGGTCAGTTTACCACATTCTGTGACATTATTCACAGCAACCATAATCATATTACCACTACAGACACCCAGAATTAAACCTTGACAAAGAATGGATTCCATTTCATAAAAGACATACTTTGACTTGTACAGAGTAACCAGAAGTTACATGATATAGTTTTTTCACCAACAAAAATAGTTTGATGAAAGCGTAACCTCTAAATAGACCAACCCTTCCTACTGGATCATTTTACAGTAATCGAAAATAGGCTTTACTATTTCCCATGTGGTTAGACTGTGTGAAGCCTATTACTGGTGCCTTTCACCATGATAATGTTGGTATATTTTGAAACAAGTTCAAAATCCCCACAGACTCATTCTGGCATGCTCCTAAAGCTACAAGCAAGAATTACCAGGGCACTGTTCCTGGATGGTTGGGTTGTTGTTTCACGCCACACTCAGCAATATTCCAGCTATATGGCGGCAGTCTGTAAATAATCGAGTCTGGACCAGACAATCGAGTGATCAACAGCATGAGCATCATACTACGCAATTGGGATAGGATCACATGTGTCAAGCAAGTCAGCAAGCCTGACCACCCAACCCGTTAGTCACCTCTTACGACAAGCATGGGTTGCTGAAGACCAATTCCAACCTGGATCTTCACAGGTTACTGTTCCTGGAATCTCAACATCATAGATTGCAAAAGAAAGGGTGTAAATTGTTATATTTTACAACTAATGATAACGTTTTTCACAACTTCAATGTTATTTAAACAGCTTTATATCTATAATAATGATATTAATAATTATCATAGTTAACAAAACTTGAATAAAAACAAATCTTTGCCTCAAAAATGTACAAAATTCCAAACTAAAACTACTGTTCAACATCTTCCTACGCCGAATTACACGTCATCATTGCCATCCGAAATATCAGCTTCAGATTTCAGATGTCTAACATCTGATAGATTTGATCAAGTCAAGAAATAATTGGCGCAAGTGCACAAAACTGGAGCAAAAAATGCCCACAGATGATCGAAGCAGTGAAGTGCGTAACTCTGTCCAAATTAATCTTTATCACATTGCTTATCACAATCAATCCTGTCCGCATGTCAAGTTCACTTGCTGATACTTACGAGGAATCTGACATAACGAGCTATCAGTCATCTTGTCTTTATTATTGATAATCATTTAACAGATTTCTCGTAACCTTTTTTACCCTAAACACAAACTTTACATCGTCATATTTGCATCCGAGAGTAGGAAACGATATTCGGAGAACCTTTCATGTCCCAGTAAATAAATTCTGTTTTGCTTCTACTCTGGAGTTAAGGAATTACCAATGATTTGTTTGCTTAGAGTAATTTCTTTAAAACTCAGGCTATAATTGATATGAGATTGAAGAGGTGTCAAATGTATTTATGATTGGGATAATTAAATTTTCCGTCACTCTTTACTTAAAAATTAAGGAATATCATATTTTTTGCCATTTCTTAAACTTTTCCAGAGGCAATATCTAAAATTAGAATTTCTTATTTTTTCACACTTAACTGTCATATCAATTATACTTCAATCTGAGATTTGACAAACTAGCAAGAGAACCTTATGATCATTAATAGTGACTGAGTTCAGTTTTACGCCGCTTTTAGCAATATTCCAGCAGGGGGACACCAGAAATGGGCTTCACACATTGTACCCATGTGGGTAATCGAACCCGGTGGTCTTCAGTGTGACAACCACTAAGCTAGCCCACCATCCCAATGATCAACAATAACATATGCAGTGACATATACATTATAATTACAGGGTGTTTTATAAAAGTTAACGCTTTCACTTTTATTATTTCATGTTTTTTGTTTTGTTGTGTTTCCTCTGTTGCATTTTGTCTAATATGTATATTTTTATTTTTATTTTTTTTTTTTTGGGGGATAGGTGTTGGTTAAACAGGTTTTGATATCACGTTCAAGATAATTGCACTTGGCATATATTAGGGGAGGCAGGGTGATTAATGACCTGAGACCTTAGCGATCTTAGCGCTATGACCATTATAACTCTAGGTTAGGGTGTGGGAATTACGATCATATTAGATTGCTTTGTGCTTTTGGGTCCAGTCCAATATATAGTCAAGTGCATTCACACATTGTACCCATGCGGGAATCGAACCCCAGTTTTCAGCATGACAAGAAGACGCTTTAACCATAAGGCTACCCCAATGCCCCGAGTGTCTAGAAGGATACCATGAAGGGAGATCAGTCCATATTGGCACTCTTTATTTGGAATTATCACCAAAAATGCATGTAACATGGACACAGAGAAAAATTTCCCCACACTGGAGAAAAAGTTGCACTGTACACGACACGCACACGCACACGCACACACACACACACACACCTGTGTATGCAATCAATCGAATCTGAGGCATGACTGCTAAAAGCTCACCCACAAAGCTACCCCACTGACCTGATTTCTTTGTTTGTTGTTTAAAACCTCACTCAGTAATATTCAAGCTATATAAGAACTGTCTGTAAATAATTGAGTCTGGACACAGCAATCCAGTGATTGACATCATGAGCATCGATCTATGTATCTGGGACATGATGACATGCATCAGCCAGGTCAGTGAGCCTGACCACCAATCCCTTTAGTCGCTTCTGACACCAAGCAGCCCGGATTGAATTAGATTGTCAGCCTGAAGACAATGATAACCTACAGAACAACAGAATACGTCATCCAGCCCTTCGTGCCAGCTGTGTTATTTGATGAATGTTATTTGACAGACTCTACTTGGTGATGAATACCTTAAGTATAGAAAGCTATGAGCCAATACTATACGCATCCTCAGACCGAAACCCAATCTTCTCACACCACACGTACGACAATCAATGTAATAAGTGCTGCTGGGAATTTAATCACTGATTAGGGCACTTCTTGGCAAACGGTCTAGAATGGTTGGCGCGTAGCTATTATAACCAGCAGACCTCAGATCATAGTTCAGTCCAGACCTCTAGTCGTTTATCCCTTACCCTCACAGAGTGTTAACTGTAAACAGTGTGATATGATCACTATGATTACAATACTAATATTTAGTTGTTTAGCAGAGTAAGGTTTTTTGCTGCGTATAGCAATATTTCAGCAGTATCATCTCAAATGGGCTTCTGAAATAATTGGGTCTGGACCAGACAATCCAGTGATCAATATCATGAGCATTGATCTATACGATTGGGATACGATGACATGGGTCAACCAAGTCAGCAAGCCTTGACCACCCGATCCCATTACTTGCCTCTTACAACAAGCATGGGTTACTGAAGATCAATTCTAAGCCAGATCTTCATGGGTTCTGCAGTATACAATAGCTTTTAATGATATCTGCTGGAATGGTAATGATATCTGCTAGAATGGTAATGATATCTGCTGGAATGGTAATGATATCTGCTGGAATGGTAATGCGTTTACTGGAACTCAAACCTGTGTGCCGCCATATAGCTGGAATATTTCTGAGAGCAGCAAAAAACTAAACTCACCCACTCACCCAAACTTGTGTTGACAGTCCTATAACAATATTCTCTATATTCACAGATAAAAAGTGAACATTGATAGTCATTGATATTTATACTTTCTGCATTAATACTGAAGACAAGAAACTAACATCAGAGAAGTGTGAGTGAGTGAGTGAGTTTAGGTTTACATCCCATTTAGTAAAATCCAGCAATATCACGGCAGGGGACACCAGAAACGGGCTTCATGCATTGTACCCATGTGGGGAATCAAACCCGGCATGAATATTAGAGAAGACATTCACAGAGCCAAATATGAATTTGAGAGAATTGAAAATCATGATGATGAATTAGATGAGTCTGCAGAAACATTTGTCATAGATCTGGGTGAGCCAGAAAATACACCATGTTATGTTATGACTTATCATATAATCTTAGATAACAACTTACAGATGCTACATTCAAAATCATGAAACTGTCATCCACCTTACTTTGGGCATCATTTTACTTTGTCTTGCTCACAACAGTTACAAAACAGATGGAAATTAATATGAGAAAAGATTTTGTTTTCGTTCTGTGTAGGTGCCTAGTGATCTTACTACAGTTTTCTACATAGCAAAAGAATGACAACATTCTAGGTGATACATTTGTATTACCCTCTCCACACTCAAACAAATTAAACAAAATCAAGCCTTGTTTTAAAGTATTCACCTAAATTAGCTATTTGAGAAAAGCATTATCACAAATACTGAAATTATATATGTTCCATTATATTTGTTATAAGCATGATAAGCTGCACAAAAAGACAAGGACAGATATACCAACCTTGCCTCACACCAACACAACAGAAAATTAATGCCGTAATACAGATAAATAGTCAGTACTTAGAGAACACATAATGAAAATTATGAATTTCATTAGAGATTAGATGATTATGATTTCATCATCTTGATTAGAATTCATCATCTTCAACAATATGGTTAGAAAAAAGTGAACCAGAGATATAAACTGAACAAAGTGTCATTGAAATCTGATCATCTCTAATGTCATATCCCTCTGCAAGAAGACCTAAGGACGCCTTCATATTGGGTCTTATCTATCAAGGAATCTATAAGGGCTTAAGGTTACATTTGTGTTCTGCAAAGGGGCAAAGAAAAGAACATGAATCGTTTTGAAATCAGGTACCTGAGTGCCTCGAGAAATCACACATCCTAGATATATTCTGGGTTATGAAATTTCACTCTGGGTTAATCTGACACAGTCATCTGTTGATGCGTCATTAGATCTTCATCAAGAGTTATATCAGAGAAATGAATCTGAATTTTAATGCTACTGACATACACTACCAAGTTTTACACAAACACAACAGTAGGAAAAGTCATGGTTCCCATTAAGGTTAAGGCCAGAACCTTAATACTTTAAAGCACAGCCCGAGGAATCACTTGGCAATAATTACCTTGAAGGTCCATCTCTATTACATTTTGCCAACTGTCTACTCTCCATACAGAGATGAACACTTTTTCAAAATCTACAAAAGCACATAACAACATTTTACATGTCTGTAACAGCTAAATAGGATTATGGAACTAAGCCAATGAAGCAATACTCACTGTCTAGGGCTGATAAGGGAAAACAAGTGTTTGAGTGACAGCAGGAATAAACACTATGAAGCATTGGGGGAGTGAGTGAGCGAGTTTGGTTTTACGCCGCTTTTAGCAATATTCCAGCAATATCACGGCGGGGGACACCAGAAATGGGCTTCACACATTGTACTCATTTGGGGAACCAAACCCAGGTCTTCGGCGTGACAAGCAAACGCTGTAACCACAAGACTACCCCACCGCCCCTAAACACAATGAAGCAATGGGGGAGTAAGTGAGTGAGTTTACTTGCTCAGTTAGGCAGTACTTCTGGTATAATACTGATAAACCTAGGATCATAATCATTTCAAATCATGGATTCAAACCCATTATGTTTTTCAAGCCTCAATAGCATTGCCTTTGGCAACTGTTAGTTCAAGATAGCAGGAATAACCAAGATTATATAGGTGTTTCATTTTTTCTCTTCGGTAAAACTCAAAAGTATGATTTGAGTGGACAGACTAAGAATCATAATCAGGATGTATTTTGGATTTAAACCCCTGATTAAAGGATTCCAGCACTCTTACGTTATAAAGACAGTCAGTTGAGGCAGGTCAGACAACTGAGCCACCCCTGCCCTCACTAAGGGTCCGGTGGGGTATACTGGTCAGTGTTAAACAGCTAAAAGTGAGTGAGTATAGTTTTACGCCACTTTTAGCAATATTCCAGCAATATCACGGCGGGGGACACCAGAAATGGGCTTCACACATTGTACCCATGTGGGGATTCGAACCCGGGTCTTTGGCGTGACGAGCGGACGCTTTAACCACTAGGCTACCACACCGCCCAAACAGCTAAAAACCTATTGTATACATGTTGTTTCATGAAAGATTAATGTAAAAGAGTTCATAAAAATCTTCAAGGCTTCAATCAATACTTTAATGAGTATCGTCAATGAGTATAATATATTATAAAGTTTGTACATAACTAGAACTAATGAAACAACACACCAGCTGATGAGAGTTCGGTATTTTGTAAACAGGAATCACAGTAATGAAAAGAAAGCAGACCCAGCTGTTTCCCTCGCAGACTGATGATCTGCATTTGCACAGAGATGATTCTGCATTTTAGACTTTGGTCTGCGATGCTTTGACTGACATAGATGAAACTATACGAACCGAAGACCCCAAGTTTTACTGATTAATGACTTGTGACACCCACCCTGGTTCCCAACATCAGGATGGCCATCACCAGACTTAAAGGCAGCCTTAACCAATGCAGCATGGTTGGTCAGACTGCTGGACTGGTTTATGCATGTCACTGCATCCTAACAGCATTGATAGATGCTCATGATGTCAATCACTGGGTTGGCCGGACCAGACTCAAGTACTTACAGACTGGGCTTTACTGCATGTGGCAACGACTAACTAAAAGCTATAAAAAGGATCATTGGGAATAGGAGGATACAGAGTGAGTCTTTCCGGAAAATGTTTGGTGAAAAATGTGCAAGAAGATTGTGTAACTGACCTGGTGAGAGAGAGTGAGTGAGTAACCCTTCATGTTCCATTAGGATTCTTTTCAGGAATGGTTCACTGTCAGCCATGAGTCCTTGATCAAAGGGAAACTACTTAATGCTGGGTGAAGGTTGTTTTGCATTGCATGCTTCAATATCAGTACATTGCATCACACTGATCTGCATGTACATCATTGAGTCTGAATAGGACCAACCAGTGGTTGATATAATGAGCAACACTTACTAACATTGCTATCAAACTTTCCAAATGTTGCTGTTATACTGTGACCCATGAAGATCCAGGTTAGAATATTGATCTTCAGTAACATATGCTTGTAGTAAGAGGCGACTAACGGGATCGGGTGGTCAGACTCGCTGACTTGGCTGACACATATCATCGGTTCCCAATTGCACAGATGGATGCTCATGCTATTGATCACTGGATTGTCTGGTCCAGACTTGATTATTTACAGACCGCCACCATATAGCTGGAATATTGCTGGGTGCGGCGTAAAACAACAACCCAACCATCCAGGAACAGTATGCCCTGGTAATTCTTGCTTGTAGCTATAGGAGCACGCCAGAATGAGTCATTCACTCACTGTTATACTGTGAGAAACAAATGAAGGATCACAGGAAAATTCAAAATTAAATTAAATTTATTTTATTCATTTGATATTTTCCAGTTTTCATCATCAGCTTCAGTGGAAAATAATAAAGGAATTCATGAATTTTGATCCTTGATTTGTTTCTCTCAGTATATTACAGCCAGAAGACATAACAGCACCAAATAGTGCCAAGGGCCAAGACACTGTTGTTCACTAGCTCACAAAGTTTAAGTTTAGTAGAAAGGTGATTGCAAATTCTTAAGTAATACTGAACCGGAAAAAAACCTTCATCACCATTTCTATGTATGCCTCCAGCTGCCTTACTAAAAACGTTACATGCACTTGTGGTCTAACGACATTGATCCTCAATTTTAACCAATCACTTGCTTAGTTATTTCTATTTGAAACATGACACCTACCAACAAGTCTTACCAACACATGGGGTTGGTTCAACATACAAAGAAACCAGTTAACTAAAGCACAAATAACTAGGCCAGTGAAGGTCACTCAAAACCTTGCCACTTTTGTGGTGAGGTGAGGTGAAATTGGGATAAATGTTGTACTTGAGAATATTTCGCTCATATGACGACGTGCATACGTGTGTATGTGCGCCTGCTTGTACTAGCCCAGACTTAAGCTGGTTTTATAGTGCTAACTCACTGATGCTGTGCCGCAGTGAAGCATGAATACCCCACTCAGACACATTATACTGACTCCGAGCCGACCAGTCCTTGTTGTACCCATTAATGCTGAGCGCCAGTTTTTTAACGTCTTTTGGTATGATGCGGCCGGGGATCAAACCCGCGACCTTCCGCTCTCCGGGCGGACACTCTAACCACAACACCACAGAGGAGGTCTGCCACTTTAGTGCCTTCACCCTGACAATGGTACATCAAGGTTAATCTAACTTCAATAAAAACTTGCGTTCTTGTAAACAAAATGTCCTTTTTCTGTAAGACCCTGAGAGTGAATATTACCTTCAAGAAAACGTATTAACAGATTGTTTGAAATACTATAGTTAATCTATAATGGCAAAACAGATTAATAAAAGTACTTGGATGCTCTTCAACGGTTTTGAATATTATATGTACAGATAACAAATAAAAACAGGTGTGATTTGTCTTGAAACTGCTTTCCATAGTATTTCCGTAAATTTTAACGAGATCAGTTTAATATGGAAGAAAGTTGCCACCCTGAGACCAGTTAACCTATGAAAAGTGTAAGGTGAGGATGCATAACACTAGCATATCCTGGCCTGGGTAAGGGACACAACTCTGTACAACAAATGTTGCAGCACCTTAGAAAGTTGCCATCCTGATGCCAGTGAACCTATGAAAAGGGTTAGGTGATGATGAACAGGAGATCGTGGCCTGGCTAAGGTACACAACTCTGTACAACGAATATTGCAGTATGTTAGGGATATGTTTCTTGCCTGATGCCATATTCCAGCCATAAAACAAGACATCTTAATAATCAAGTCAACTGAACTGACAAGTGAGTGACTGAGTTTAGTTTTACGCCGCTTTTAGAAATATTCTTACAAATATCACAGCGGGGGATGCCAGAAATGGGCTTCACACATTGTACCCATGTGGGGAATCGAACCTGATTCTTCGGCGTGACGAGCAAACACTCCAACCACTAGGCTACCCCACTCGCCCCTCAACTGACAAGACAATCCAGTGATATCAAGATGCGTATGTAGGAAGGGATTTGGGAAGTTTTGGTTTTTCAAATAATTACACAAACAAACATATTTAGAGGGTTACACCGGATTTGAACATGATTGATAAACTAATACATACCTTTCCAGTCACTGCCCAGACAGCTGATGAAATGATTGATGGCTAGGTACAAGGCATGGATTGATATCAAACAAATATACAACTGAAACAAACAAGAAAATATAAATTAAACACATATCACAGCCCAGAGAAGCAATGACACAACTTGATCCAATAACGAAAAACAATCGAGTTATCACAAATCCTGACAACCACTGCACTGACTGGCACAAGGGGAATTACACGTGGAATCTATTAATTTAATTCATTAGACTTTTTATCCAAATCAAAGGGAGTCAAGGAGTTCTTGAGATTTGTTACTGTAATATTTGAATGTTGGGGACTTAACTTTCAATGTAGGGTTATTACAAGTTCTCTTTACTTCCATGCTAATACTGAACCTGCAGTGCGTTCAAAAAATGCAAACTCAGCACAAACTGGTTCATTTTTTAAATGGGATTAAGATAATGGAATGTAATAGTTACTCCATACAATTCAATTATTTCTTAACACCTCATGTGATTGCGATTCAATACGGTTTGTCACAATCAGGTTTACACTAAAATGTGACCTTTCTTTAAGAAGATCTGACGACCCCTACGTAGAGATCTCTTCAGGTCAGTTTTCTGAGCAGCAAATAAGCATCACGTCTCATTGCATAAGTTCATGGAATCTGCACTAAAGAGTATGTACTTTAGGGGGTATGTTTGTACTTTATACAGGTGTTCTAAGACAGACTGAAACAAGAGGTAAGGATATTGCAGCAGAATTTGTAATGATTGCTTGTTGGTTTGTTGTTTAACGCTGCACTCAGCAATATCCCAGCTATATGGCAGCAGTCCTTAAATAATCAAGTCTGGACCAGACAGTCCAGTGATCAACAGCATGAGCATCGATCTACGCAACTGGGATACGATGACATGAGTCAATCAAGTCGGCGAGCCTGACCACCCGATCCCGTTAGTTGCCTCATTCGACAAGCATTGGTTACTGAAGACCAATTCTTACCCGGATCTTCACGGGTCCAAAAATTTGTAATGAGGTGTGTCAAGGCTCGATTTAGTGCCTTGTTACTTGCACTTGTATTATTACAAAGTGCAATTTAGTTATTAGTCTAACTTGCACCAGGTGCAAGTCAATTTTTGGGTGGTAAACTTCTGAATAAAACATCTAAATAATTCAAAAGCATATTCTTTCATGTCATATTGTAGTAAAAGCAGTGCAACTGGAATTTGGCTGGTGCAACTAGGTTTTTATTGTAGGTTGCACCTGGTGCAAGTAGGTTAACATCTCTTAAATCGAGCCCTGTGTGTTATGAGACAACATTAAGATGTCAGTGTAACAATACTGCATTGTTAAGGCTATTTCAAATACATGAATACCACCATTCCGTAAAGTAGTTTCTGAGATATTTAATAAAGACATTTTAGTTTTGCAGCAGCATCAGCAATGACGATAAACATAACAAAGAGAGTGCAGACGACTGTGATTAAAAACTCACTATCATTATCTTTTACACAAAGTGAAAGAGGAAAACTTAATACTTAATCTAAATGTCATACTAAAACGAAAACCCCATTATACAAAGTTGAAAAAGTCGAAGTTTTTCAAAGTATGATTTTTTTCACCATTTAAATAAACTACGACATATATTATCTAAAGTTTCTGTCTGTGCTGCAATTTTGGTGAAGTCGAAATCCATAGACAGACAACACTGATGACGGATTGATGGAGGATGGACAGCGAGAAATGCCACAAGCTCACTTGAACCTTCAGACACGGGGAGCCAAGGAAGTTAGAGTACTGGCTAGCCAGCAGATCCTAGCGTAACATATCACTCAGGAGTCGCCATAAGGTATAGTGAGTGAGTAGGTGAGTTTTACACACTTAGCAATATTCCAGCAATATCATGGCAGGGGACACCAGAAATGGGCTTCACACATTGTACCCATGTGGGGAATCAAACCAAGGTCATCAGCGTGACGAGCAATCACTTTAACCACTAGGCTTCCCATCCAATAAGGTATATACTCACGGTAAAAAGTACGAAATATTTCTGATTGTTTTCGCCCACACAGTTGTTCACCCAAGGACAATGGTGGTCCATTTTGCGCACACATCGCTGACACACACTGAAACAAATACAAAAGAAAGAATGAATACAATTTGCAATTTACAGAATTCTCAGTGATGCCTCGAAAGTATTTCCTGGTCTGTCAGTTTAATGTTTAAAATTCAGATAAATTCCAGCTGGGCTGGTAAGTTAATAAAGTGACAGCCAGGTTAAAAAGTTCCAGTTAAGAAAAAGTTCCAATTCAATTTTTCCAGAATTCAACAGACACGCAGAACTGGCTATTAATTTAGATCATTGGGTTTGAAAATCATTGACTACATATTGATCAATTATCGATAAATATCAAAGAAGCAACTTTGAGTCGAAATGACAAAAAAGAAAGAAATCAACATATTTCACGTCACCAATGAGTGGTGCCACATGTATGCATGGATTTCAAACAAAAACTCACTCTGAACAATATTTAGAAGTGGCCCATGAATATTGATGTAACTGTGTGTTGTGAATGTAAATTAAACTTTAATTCATCGCAATAGTTTATGTAGGATATTACTGACGACACAATCTCAATCAGTAATCATTATTCAGGGATGACAATAGGTATGAGTGAAACAAGAGAAAAATAAACCAGGGGACGGGGGCGGCAGGTTTAGACGAATCACAAGAATGACTCCTGCTATCAAATCTGCAGAAAATTCTCATCCCTAATTATTAGCTCTTCCCATCCATGATATTACCGATAGTTGATCTTTTAAACCAGCCCTACAGATTTGTATCACAAAATTCAATAACCACCATACCCTGTGGAAAATTCAACAGTTTTCACCCTGCTTGATGTGACAGGCCACAGAATATAAATTGAACTGTTCAACAATCAAGAACATTATCTGCAGTATATTAATATCAGGTCATTATCCAAATGCAATATAAATTGATACCCTTTATCCTAAAAACTAATTTTGTTATCCTAACAACAAATTTCTAACCAAAAATATCAGTCACAAAATCAGCTCAAGTTTTAAAAGCTGACCATCCAGCTCAAAAACATCATCAAAACAGGGCCTTACGCGACGCAAATGTGTGTCCAGTATGCACAAATGTAGAGAATGGACGCAAATAAAAATTCACTGCGTCCAGAGGGGGACAAAATATTATTCACTGAACTGAACACATCTATGACTTTTTGTTTGGTTGTTTCTTTCAGAGCAGTTATGTACATCATTTCATCCATCAGTCCACATGATCAATGATTCATTCTAAAGAAATTATCAAAACAGAGTAATTTACACCAATACTTCACAGGACATTCATATTGCCTGCAAGGACTCCTAAAACTAATCATTAGGGGTCCCTGGGACCCCATGTTTGTGAGTCAAGGTAAAACCCTGCATCCCATCTGGGATCATCAGGCAGACGGGCATTTTAATTGCTGTTGAAATGCAAGCAAACCCCAAGCGACTAATGTGGATGAATAAGAGTATGGTGGAGAGACAAGGATTAAGTGAGATGAACTATGGGTCAAGATTATATCACTTATATTTCCACACACCTTACGTGTGTGAGGGTGTATCTTGTATTCCAGAAGTCAATACGTCTGACTGGGTCACAGTTATGCACAAAAATCTGAAGGCCAACCTGTGGGCATAGCTTTCTGTTATTTTCAGTGACATGCCTTGTCAGCAAAGAAATCATTTTCAGTGGGATATTTTGTGGTCACAGTAGTCGTTTATTTGTGAAAAGAGATGATTGTAGAGGATTGAGGGTTCAGGCTGGCTGACATAGCTGTCCCTGTATCCTGACAATGCTGACAGGGTGGGTGGTAGCTCTTAATATCAACCACTGGTTTAATTGCAAACCTTTACTATCTACAGGATGCATCAGAGTGTATCTACAGGATGCATCAGAGTGTATCTACAGGATGCATCAGAGTGTACCTACAGGATGCATCAGAGTGTATCTACAGGATACATCAGAGTGTATCTACAGGATGCATCAGAGTGTATCTACAGGATATCTACAGGATGCATCAGAGTGTATCTACAGGATGCATCAGAGTGTATCTACCGGATGCATCAGAGTGTATCTACAGGATGCATCAGAGTATATCTACAGGATACATCAGAGTGAATCACTTTAGTCTTACGCCACATTTAGCAATATTCCAGCAATATCACGGCGAGGGACACCAGAAATGGCTTTCATACACTGTACCCATGTGAGGGATTGAACCCGGATTTTCGAAGTGACAAGCAAACGTTTTAACCACTAGTCCACCGATGAGATGCCAACCCTCATTTAGCCAAATTAGTATTTCAGCCAAAAACTGATGCAAAAAATAGTATTTTTTTGCCAAAATTAGTATTAACTTTTCCAAGGAATGTTCATATTTAACCAAAAAAATATATAGATATTCTAAGAACTTGTTATTAACATTGCACTCACCTAAATCAGTAGTAAGCATCCACATATAGCTTGATACTGAATAAAATGTGGTTGAAACTTATTGTGTATATATATGGTAAGTATACTCTTTGATAATTTAATTTAATTAGTTTTGAAATATTCACATATTTTTACTGCTATCGTAGTCGCGTATTTCGCGTTGTTTTTTCATAATGAATATGATAAAATCATATGGGTTGGCATCTCTGCTACCCCACCGCCCCAGGATGATCAGAGGAAATAGAATGTTGACATGGGCAGAGGGTACACTATGTGCTTACTCATGTCTATTACCTACATGTGTTTCTGCATGTACAAGAGAATAACTATCCCTAGAAGCCCAAATTTGACAACGCTAACAAAATATTAACCTTCAATGAAAAATAAATTTCATGAAGCATCAGAGATATCAACACTATCTTCAAAAATTGGCTATAAAATGTCTGAGACAAAATAAGCTGACCAAATTATTTTTTTTCAAGAAAATGAGAGCTCTTACATGTTTATGATTCAATGTAAGAGGCTGCTCGCCAATCCAGCAAGTCTACAGTGTTATCGCTTAATAACACAACCTCGTCCTAAGTTGGTATAACTCCAATTTACCCAGTTAATTGAGAGACAATACCAGTGACACCTTACAAACATATTCAACCTTATATATGTCCGAATACACAGGAGAAAAACGCCAACCAAATATTAGTACACTGCAAAAAACAAATTTCATTACTGAACTCGTCTAGGACATGATAGTCATCCTCATAATTACAGTTTAAGTTGATTTATTTACTGATTTAAAACTGTTCTTTTAGCATAAAGATCCATCTACCAGTGAGCCCTCAAAGAGGATTATATATTGATGTTTTCTAGTCTCAAATAAGATGGTCTGGCTTAGGGATGCCTGCCATCACACATCAGAAAGCTTGGAGTGTTGCTCCTGAAATAAATCACCTGATTGTCTGGTCCTGACTTAATCCACAGGCCACCAACATATAGAGTGAGTGAGTGAGTTTGTAAGTGAGTTTGAGTCACTCAGTCAGTCAGTCAGTCAGTGAGAGAGCCAGTCAGTCAGTGAAGTTTTACACAATTCTTAGCAATATTCCAGCAACATCACTGTAGGGGACATCAGATATGGGCTTCACACATTGTATCCATATGGGGAATCGAACCAGGGCCTTTGGTATGATAAGCAAACATTTGAACCACTCGGCTACACTACCGCCCCATATAGCTGGAACATTGCTGAGTTTTGCATTGAAAAACAGTAGGCGGCCTGCGCCACCAAGTGTATGTTGACAGACATGTGATAATTTAATATCATTATCATGACAAATATCACTGAGGGGCTGCCTTTATTGCATTCTCATTCATGCAAAAATATAAATCCTTGTTTTTTAATTCCCATGAAACATTCTGATTACCCATGATTTTGAGTTACATCATGCATTTGTTCACGGCTATTCCCAACGTGGGTGATTTTTTGTGTAAAATGCTCACTTGAGAATAATCGTTCATACTGCACAGTCATATGGCTTCTGGTGAACCAACGCGTTACTAATTCGGTCCAAAATGATTAAAAAATTGAAATAAAACATCCTTAGACATGATGATTCAGCATTGTAACTGTATACATGTTGTTATTGTCTTACAACAGAGATCTAATGATCTAAACTTATCCGTGTTATCCTGAAATGATACTTACTGTCGGATGTGTTCTGAAGACATTTTGGTTTTATCATTTAAAACTGTTCTAATGATCTAATCACATCCAGTGTTATCATGAATGATACTACTGCAAGGGATGTGTTCTGAAGACATTCTATTCGGGCCCATTCGGTGGTCTTTCTCCCATTAGGTCATTCGATCATATTCGGGCCCATTCACCTATAATTCTCCCATTTGTACACTCGCCCCATTCTATTCGGGCCCATTGGCTCCTTTCTCCCATTCGTGCTTGTTAGTGCTATTTGTCCGTTCGTGCCATTCAGTTTTAGGCATCTTTAGACTGTTAATTGTTGAACTTGCTGTTAGGATATTGTAGTGTTAGAGGTTTGACAATTAGCAGTATTTAGAGGTTCATTCAAAGTTCATTTTCTTCATTTTTTCATCTTTAAGAGAATCACGTTTAGTTCCTTGTAAATCATCCATAGTTTTCTCACTGGTAATAGTTGTCACGTTTAGTTCCTTGTTTAGGCCAAAGGTAAGTTCCAAACTTTAGTTGATTAGGTTTTCAGTCACATAGCACAGCTCTGCACCATTGTTTATTTCCACTGCTCAACAGGATGACTGTATATATATATGTTAACAGGGACAGCTATATTCGTTAATGAAATACAAATCTTTTTAAGTTCAAGAATAAGATTAAAAAGGTAGAAATGTTTTATCAATCTGCAATCATTTTTAAGTTATAGTGAATACATCGCCCTTTGCAATTATCAATAGCCGATACAGTCAAATGAAACTGTACAATTGAAAACAATGGCCCATAAAACTTGTAAACAGTCCGTAAGCCCATGAAGAAAATTCCCATCCCAATAACTGATCAATCACTGGACTGTCTGGTCCAGACATGATTATTTACTGGTCACCATCCCACAACCACAACACAGATAAGTGCGGCATTCCAACATCAAACAAGGGAACTAAATCTACAGTCTGGCGCGTATTTCTAGCCTAGATCGATACCTTGTAATTAGCGCCATTGTCTGAGTAACTATTGACACCTCTAATAATACTTAAGCAAACTGACAAACAAAATGGCTCTTGGGGACCAATATTGGTCAGACTATCAATTTTCAGAGCCTAATCCCTCTATAAACATGTCAAAAGAAGCTGAAGAGAAAATGGCAGTTTCTTGTCAACAGGTCCGCTATATGGAAACGTGAACGGTAACACCATCTTCATATCATTATCACCCTGTGGGGATTCTGAGAGGAACAGTTTAATAACATTCACTCGCGTGTAACATTATTTATAGAAATGGAAATGTCTCTTAAGAGAAGCATGATCTGATTGAATTGTAACACTTGTCACTTATTTGTGAATGCAAATATTGAAATAACTGCAGGCAAGAAAATTGTCACAAAATAAAAAAAACATAATTCAAACTTATCACTATTTGATGACAGTTTTAACTTTCACAGATCAGAGAAATAACAAGATACAACTACATACAAAAATTGAAACCAATCACCTTGAATTATAACAAGTGATACAATACATGTCTAACAAGTAACAGTTACATAATTACAGTTACAACAGCAAGCTAATCTGATTATTTTTTTCTCATTAAACTAACACCATGAACAATTAAATGTATATTTGTCATTAAAAATAATGATTAAAAAAACCCAAATAAATTTGCTTATTATACAACCATCCCACGCTCACAAGTAACAGAAAATTCAGAAAACCACAACTTTCCAAACATCGTGGCCTTCCTCTGTACCAGAGACCTACTGTATTGACCAACTGAACTAGTTTGTCTTCTTGGTACATGTATCAATAATCATACATCTTTCCATAACTGTTAGCATTACCCTACTTATCTAATTCCTCCACGTTCAATACACCTCGCATCGACAGCTCTAAAGACTCAGTTCTAATCTATTGACTCGGCTGCTCGCTAGGCATGACATGACAAGGAGGGATGGTTAATCTGACACCCTCTTACAGCTAAAGCACAAGTTAAATCTGACAATTTCAGCTGATAAGTGGCACCAGTAAGGCAGAGGTACCAATGGACCAGGCTCCCTACTGTGGCAGACTGGCTACCGTATTCGGTGTATAAAGTGACCTGAAATGAATTATTATGGCTGTGTGTGGATGATCTGGAGATCTGATGGATAGGTGTGTGTGATTAAATGAATTATGGGTGGATAAAAGGATGAGTAGGTAGGTATGGAAGGATGGATGGATGGATGGATGGATGATAGACAGACGGGTGGATGGATGGCTGGATGGATGGATGGATGATAGACAGACGGGTGGATGGATGGCTGGATGGATGGATGATAGACGGGTGGATGGATGGATGGATGATAGACAGATGGGTGGGTGGATGGATGGATGATAGACAGATGGGTGGATGGATGATACACGAACAGACGGGTGGATGGAAGGATGGATGGATGGATGGATGGAAGATATATGGACAGATGGATTGATGGATGGATGGATGACATATGGGCACATGGAAGGATGGACGATATATGGACAGACAGGTGAATGAATAGATGGGTTGGATATTGTGCAGATGGATGGGTGGATGAATAGATGGGTGATGGATGGATGGATGGATGGGTGGATTTATGATGGAAGGTAGGAAAAAGGAGAAGAAGTTTGATGAAAGGGTGTGCATGATTAAATGAATCAATGGATAGATCAGTGGTATCATTGAGAGTGGGCAGGTGGGACGAGCTGATGACAGAGGAAGGGAGGAGTATGTGATGGATGGATAAATAAATGTGAGTGAGTGTGAGGCTGAATAACTGAAATACGAGAAGCTTTCAACAAAGCAAACTGTACAAATGCCCTTCAGTGATGACAATGGTTAAAAATAATTGTTTCAAATCCCCAGGGATCGGTCAGGGGGATAGAAAGGATTCACCGAAACCTCCGCTCTGACCTTCATAAATCTCCAGTTGAAGTCTCTGAACACCCTGAATGCCCAGGAGCTGTCATAGCATCCTCCATGCTTTCAGCAGTATTGAAACAAGACGACGAGATGACACATTCCCCTAGTCTGGTGCAAATTTGGAAATAGGGTTTGGCTACTTACGTCCAATTTTGGTTCTTTACTACTGAATCCCTTCAGTTCAGTGAAAAAATTCTGTTCAGTATTTTTCAATGTCCCAAGTCATCAAAAGGCACCAAATTTCCCCCTTCAGTGAGCTGTATAAGTGGTTTCAGAGAGAAATGGTCAAATGTCAAACCAACATTACTCTCATTTTCAGCAAAGTTTAACTATCATCATAAAAGAAATTAACAAAATTTAAAAATAGAAATCCCAAATAATCTCAAGGTAACAGGTCAGACATATCTGTTTCGCAAGTTTCAACGGTTCTGGAGTTTTACTCCAGAAACAGAAAACCGAGAGATAGATAGACAAACTGTATGAAGGACGAAGTGGCTAGTCGAAAAAGCTGATAACTACAAATCCCCATTTCTGAAACCGAGAGGATAGCAATATCACAGATGCTGACACAAACAGCTTTCACCATTTTTCACAAATGTAGCAGGGCGTGGAGTCATCCCACAGTTGACATCTTTATATCATCAGCTTGTTGACATCCTTACCTTGTCAGCTTGCTCTTAGGTCATGTGGACAAGGTGTCCGACTTCAGATCAGAATCCCATCAAGGGACTCAGCCATTTTATGGCCGCTACACTGACGCTCAACGTGGGGCTCTGAGCACATTCATATGAAATTTGAGCATAATTAGTCCCAGTACTATGTGCTCGGGATGTGCCTTCTGTTGACAGGGGAGTATGTAGCAGGGCGTGTAGTCATCTCACAGATGACATCCTTACCTTGTCAGCTTGCTCTATGGACATGTGGACAAGGTGTCCGACTTCGGATCAGATTCAGAATATCCATGGTTCGAATCCCAGCAAGGGAGTCTCACATGTTATTGCCGCTACACAAACATTACGGAAATGAAACCCTGGCCCTTCACATGACGACCAACACAGCAGCACAGGAGCCATCTCCCAAGTAAACAACCCAATCATGAGACTCCCATCATGTCAAATGTGCACAGCCTGGCTGTAAGTGGAACCTATACAACAATCTGACACACCTTCTATAGCATGTGACTCTGACTTTATCCAATATGGTGAGTGAGTATGGTTTTATGCCGCTTTTAGCAATATTCCAGCAATATCACAGCAGGGGACACCAGAAATGGGCTTCACACATTGTACCTGGGTCTTCGGTGTGACAGGGCAACGCTTTAACCTGTAGGCTGCCACACCGCCCCGCTATGAAATATGGTATATACAGCCTGGTTACAGGGGTACATTAAGACAACAGCGATGCTCCTTCCATGAAATATGGTATATACAGCCTGGTTATAGGGACATTAATACAACAGCAATGCTCCTTCCACAGCATTTGACCCTAACACAAGGTATGTACAGCCCGGTTATAGGGACATTAATACAACAGCGATGCCCCTTCCACAGCATTTGACATTAATACAACAGCGATGCCCCTTCCACAGCATTTGACCCTAACACAAGATATGTACAGCCTGGTTATAGGGACATCAATACAACAGCAATGCCCCTTCCACAGCATTTGACCCTAACACAAGATATGTACAGCCTGGTTATAGGGACATTAATACAACAGCAATGCTCCTTCCACAGCATTTGACCCTAACACAAGATATGTACAGCCTGGTTATGCCAACAGCGATTCCACACAGCATTTGACCCTAACACAAGGTATGTACAGCCCGGTTATAGGGACATTAATACAACAGCGATGCCCCTTCCACAGCATTTGACATTAATACAACAGCGATGCCCCTTCCACAGCATTTGACCCTAACACAAGATATGTACAGCCTGGTTATAGGGACATCAATGCAACAGCAATGCTCCTTCCACAGCATTTGACCCTAACACAGCCTGGTTAGGGATCAATGCAACAGCAATGCTGGATTGTACAGCCTGGTTATAGGGACATTAATACAACAGCAATGCTCCTTCCACAGCATTTGACCCTAACACAAGATATGTACAGCCTGGTTATGGGGACATTAATACAACAGCGATGCCCCTTCCACAGCATTTGACCCTAACACAAGGTATGTACAGCCCGGTTATAGGGACATTAATACAACAGCGATGCCCCTTCCACAGCATTTGACATTAATACAACAGCGATGCCCCTTCCACAGCATTTGACCCTAACACAAGGTATGTATAGCCTGGTTATAGGGACATTAATACTAATACAACATCAGCGATGCCCCCTTCCACAGCATTTGACCCTAACACAAGATATGTACAGCCTGGTTATAGGGACATCAATACAACAGCAATGCTCCTTCAACAGCATTTGACCCTAACACATTAATACAACAGATATGACCCTACAGCCTGGTTATAGGGACATTAATACAACACAGCACAGCATTTGACCTTCAACAGCATTTGACCCTAACACAAGATATGTACAGCCTGGTTATAGGGACATTAATACAACAGCGATGCTCCTTCCACAGCATTTGACCCTAACACAAGATATGTACAGCCTGGTTATAGGGACATTAATACAACAGCGATGCTCCTTCCACAGCATTTGACCCTAACACAAGATATGTACAGCCTGGTTATGGGGACATCAATACAACAGCAATGCTCCTTCCACAGCATTTGACCCTAACACAAGATATGTACAGCCTGGTTATAGTTATAGGGACATTAATACAACAGCGATGCCCCTTCCACAGCATTTGACCCTAACACAAGATATGTACAGCCTGGTTATAGGGACATCAATACAACAGCGATGCATTTACCCCTTCCACAGCATTTACCCCTAACACAAGATATGTACAGCCTGGTTATAGGGACATCAATACAACAGCGATGCCCCTTCCACAGCATTTACCCCTAACACAAGATATGTACAGCCTGGTTATAGGGACATCAATACAACAGTGATGCCCCTTCCACAGCATTTACCCCTAACACAAGATATGTACAGCCTGGTTATAGGGACATTAAGACAACAGCGACACACACTCCACAGCATGTGACTCCATCATGTCAAACAGCCTTGACACAGTGTAGTGGGAGTGAGGGGGTGGGAAGGAAGAAGAGCAAGAACCGTCATGAACCCTCTAAGCATGTGCCGTCCATTACTTGTGACATCTGTGGGGGGAAGGAGATGGAGGGAGGGAGTCAAGGAGACAGAGAGAGGTAGGGACAGTTTAAGAACAGCAACAGCGTAAGAATCTATGATGCTCAGTATACACAGTCTGGCATCACGAGGCATTAACTGCTGATACAGCATGTCTTACACCACCAAAATACACCCAGAGATGCTTACACCAGCTACAGAAGCCAGCAAAGCATGCTGAATACGGTACTTAAGTAAACGGACATTATCCATCCCATGATCCCTCACCGATTTGGGACATGTGCACAGTCCACTTGATCAATAACATCTCGTAAAACATGGAACCTCAATTTACTTACAACCTCTTGGATAAAGTTACTGCCATAACTAAGTGTAAGGGGATACATATTGATATTGCAGAACACAAGAATAGAAGAAACACACCAAATTCAACCAAGTAAAAACCTTAAATGCCTTGACTATAAATCACTGATTTCGAGAAAAGACGGATGTGTAAAATACAAGTGTATTTCAGGACTGTATTCACAGTTTATGAGATTTGATCATTGGAATGTCTCAAACTTGTTCTTGTGGGATTACAAGTCTAAATATTTCAATGTATATTTTGATTTAAATGGTAAATCAATATGAAATTAATTTGTCGATGCAGTTAACAATATTTCTACGAGACGTGCATACAAAATAAGCCTTGTCTGTGTCAAGGGAACGAAGATCAAAGTCATACAAATTAATTGCATTTCAAAAGTACAGTGTTCTTTTTGAAAAGTTCTTTTTTCATGGCTATTGATTTCTTTCACTTAAATGTTTTTCAACAGAAAAATATCTGCCCTGCAGCCATAAATATGATATATCTGTATTCATATGCATCTGGAATTCATAGAGCATTTCAATTTTAAAATAAAAGTTTAATTTCCTAGACAGCAGAGGAACAAAACAGCGCAAAAAGCTCTCAGATTCATAAAGAATTTATTCAACATGAAGCATACTGTGGCCATAAATTCATTCAAAATCATAACCTACATCATTTCATAAGATATGGTTCTTTTCTACTGTTTGAAATATATTCTCAAATAAACTCTGAGAGGATGTCAGATATTTCACAGTTGAGATTAATCAAGTTGTACATCAAACCAGCAAAAGAAATAAAACAACTCTACAATATCGCTTCTCATGATCCGCTTTTATAACATTTCCAGTGCGCCAGTAGATGGAAGGGAGACAACTCTAAATAAGCAAGAAACTAGTCTTCTGCATATCGCGTGATTGTGAGGAAATTCTTTCACCATATTGATCATGTTGATAGATGGCAACAATTTCAAGAGGCAGACATATTGTCTTAGCAGGCTTTTTGTGCATTAAGATATAGTCTAAAGGATGGTGTTGTGCTGCCAAGAAAATAAATAATAAATAACTTCCTACTATTTTGAAAACAGTTTAGATGATTGGCAATGTTTCGAATACTTTAATCTGTTTTATTTAGGGGATTTAGGTTTTCAGACTTTCATGTGTATATTTTTCACAATGGCTAACATACTAAATTCTCAATAACATCCACACATGTGAAAACACATAAGAAGTGATGTTGTACAGTACAAAACATATTGGTAATTGTCCACAGCTCTCTGTGGGTTAATAGCTTTCAACAGACATGCTTCTGCATGAGAAAATAATTAAATTGTTTGGGGTACAAATTGAACATATGACAGAAAATACCATGATCATCTTTGACAACCATACAGACAAAGAGATGAATGCTGATTAAATATACCAAATGGTAACCTTTTTCTCTAAAATATTAATCTATTTGAACATGAGAAGAATACTGTTGATGTCGCCATTGTTGAATGTCTGTGCAATTAATTGTGAGAGTAGTAGACAGGATGGGGGTTTTGGATCAGGGTAATCTAAAGCTTCATTTAATAGATGAAGCCTTAGTCGGACCCTTCCCATTACCATCTACTACAAAGCTTTATTTCATAAAATAAAGACTTTGGTCGGACCCTTAGCTCTTGCTACTATAGGGTATCTTGCCTCTATGTCGTGTTGACGGGAGGTAATACTGTGTCATACGGTACGATCAATAATTCTTCTCTCACAAACCCCTCCTGGCCCATCCCTCAAGTAGTACAAGGTAGGTTCGTCTGATTTCATTTTCATTTTATATATGTTGTGGCGCTATGTCACGTTGACATCGATGAAACAGTTTAATGTGAATCGCCTAGGATCTCTTTGGTGTTGGTAATAAAGGCTTGCTGGGCCTTTTTCACCCCTTGTTCTATGTACTTTTTTTTCTCGTCCTCACTGATAGCAGCAGACTTACGAGACTTGGATCGAATCTCTTGTTTCATTTTGTTATATTTTGTGAGTTCGGATAGGATCAAACGAAACTCCTCCTCTGAGATTTTGTTGTCAGTGAGTGCCGCTGAAATACGGTCGCTTACTGTGTTCAGCTTTGCTTCAGCTAAATTCTAATTTCATCATGCTTCAATGCCTTACGATGCAGTCTGCGTGATGTGTATTTAAGTATCAACCCTAACACTCCTGTCACTCCAGCCGTTATTTCGAGTCCCATCACTATAGGTACAGCCACGATGGTGGTTAATAACCCAACACCTGCCACCCCTAGTCCCATGCTGGTTGTCATAAGGGCAGTGTCAGCCCCGTCCACGGCATTGAAAACTCTATGGTATTTCTTATATAATGCTTTACGCTTGTCGCGGTCTTGTTCTAGTTGGCGTCTTACATCACATAATTGTCTCAAGCGGAACCCGTCTACGGTTTCCAGAGTCTTCGCTACTTCATCTATGCCTGGATACAGTCCCATCCTATAATATATATTGCAAAAGATAATTTAATTGGGTTTCATTTAACCTTCGATTAATGTACTTAAAGCCGACAATACTTAGATTAACGTGCGTGTAAAAAAGCAGGGTCTCAGCTCTACTCCCATTAAGGAGACGAACCCCATCAAGGCTTGCTAAAGGTTTGTTTCCCGATACCTTAGTAATACGACAACGTTGGTTATTACACCTGTCTTCCCAATGTATGACCATATCATCTATAATGTAAATATACACCCCAGGCGACGGATTACCTCCGAGATAGACGTCTATGATGAATGTGTAGTTTTCCGCGACACTTCTAATTAATCGGGGACTGGGAAATTTGATCTCTGTCTTTACCTTCTCATTGGAAATTAACATGTTACCCGAGAAGCCCGGTACTGGTATGACTTGTACACTAGATTCCGGAACGAACGATCCTAGAATTATACCATTGTTCTTAATCTCGGAGATAGTATTATTTTGTTTCAGGGAGATATAGGGTGAGGAGAGGGTTAAGTTGACTAACCATTCAGGCTCTTTAAAATCTGATAATGACACCCGCCTATACACGTTGTCTTTGAAGTGCAGGATGTATAAGGTGCCTTCCTCACCAGGCTGATCGAATCCCTCCGTGTCCCCTAGATCGTTAAGTGTAGTGTTGGGGTGAAGCCAAGACATTGCTATAATACTATTACGATATAATTTCCAACTGGTTTTCTGATAATAGTTCAGGGGTGCACTTCACCCCCATGAAGTGTATGTTGTCGGGTAGGAAGATCTTGGTTAGTGATATAGTGTCTTCCACGACCACGGTGACACCCTGCAGACTGGTTTTGGAGTCGACACCCACCCGCACGTAAACGTTGCAAACGTGATACTGTTGTTGTTTCCCCAACCGGAGTTTGACCCCCTTCACGATCTCTACATCATCCCGCGATGGTTCCCCTAGGTAGACTTGGATGATCAGTGTTGAGTTCGCCGGTAGACTCTCCAGGATCCTGACCACACCTTCGAATTCAGACACCAACTGCAATACCACGTTTTGCATGCCCGCTTTACTCGATAGCATGTGGGCTGCCATACTGGCGAGTGGGCTGATGACTACGCTACGTCTCTGAGTCGGGATGTAAGCCACGAGCAGGGTTCCGTTGTTCACGACTTTGTTTAGGTGGTTGTCTTTGTTATCCGTGAACACGTAGGGGGAGCCGAGCCTAATATTGAGAAACCAGTCGACTTTACCCGGTAATAACACCCACTTGTCATCATCGGTGAAGACGAGCGTATATGGTTTGTTTCGGGCGACGGTAGTGCTCTCAACATCGGTTAAGTCGAACAGTTTGCCCCCCGAACGATGGGTATATCATCCAGGTATCACCGGTGTTGACAAGGGTGTACTTAGTGTTGACTACCGCTCTTGAGGTATCTACTATATCGCTTAGGTTGCTAGTACCACCGGAGGGGACTTCAACGCGTTTGTAAATGCTGTTTTTAAGTTGCAAGGCGTACACTTTACCATCTACTCCGGGGTCGTCGAATCCGCGTGTGTCCCCGAGATCGGAGATCCCCACATTGATGCATTTTTTCAACTTCATTCCGGGACCTTGTGCGCTGGTCATTTTATGTGCAGCGTTACGCTGAGGTATCCTATATTCACGAGATTATGATTTATATCTAACACCGATATTATCAGCTCAGGGATGTTGCCCTGGGTTAACCTCTTATACTGCCGCGGTGAAAATGACTCGGTTCTGCCGTCGTTGTATTTCTCCGTTTTCACCGGTACGGCTCTCAGTATAGTGGAAGGGTGACCCCCTTGAATGTTGTCCGTTGTGCTAACCTGGCTGAGATGAATGCACAGCTCTCGGTACGGTACTAGGTCGGGTAACTTCGTGCCTGTGGCGGTAGTCGTTGGTTTTATCTCTTCAGGCTGTATACCGAGTGTCCTCGCCAGTGGTCGACCGAGCCTCAAGGAGTTTCTTCCGTTGTTGATTAACACCACTGTACCGTTTGAGTCGTTCATCTTGAGTTCGGCTCCCAATGGTTTGAATACCTCGTCGCTTAGAGAGCACACGCTGTAGTAACCGTCAATTATCTTGTTGCTAGCGCCACCTACGAACAGTTTATTGTTGCTAGCGTTGATGTTAGTCCATCGCGGTAGGTAGGTGATATCGCACAGTGCGACTTCGAGTTGACCCGACGTGTTATCGATCGCGTGCGTCAGCTGAACGGCCTCGCCGCTCGTTATTCCTGGAAGTGTTATGTACATGTTATATAAACTCATTATATAATAGTTTTAAAACATGAAGATCGTGGTCGCTGATGGATTGTATTTCGACGCCCAGTTCATAGATGTGTTCGATAAGTATAAGTTTTCGGTGACTAACGTTAAGACAGTGCAGCTTGGTTCAACAACCCGATGCAGTTCTGGCAGAATCAACTCAACTTCGCCGTGTGTGGTGCTACAGCGGGGTGTGGTGTATCCGACACTAAAGCGTGGACCGCTGAGTCAGTCTGTGTTCACGTTTCCGCGTGTACTACCAGGTCAGGCGTATCCTCAAAGAGATCAGCCCACTCTCACAAGAAAAGCGTGGAATGCAGTAAACAACCAATACGATAGACGGGCCTACGAACGTATTTTGCAACGAATTCGAATCGACACTAAAACGGATTGGCGTTTGCGGGACCGAACCACGGATTGGGTATTCCTATCGTTCACAACATGCCTCTCGTGGAAGCCAGCGAAGTTGCAAGATTGGGGATACAAGTCGTATCATCATATCACAACCAACGAGTGGGATGACCGTTACATGGCATTCGACGACAGCAAGGATTACCGAGTTTGGAGGTTCGAGCAGGGTGGTGACTGGAAAAATTCATGTTGGAATCGAAAGGGTATACTCGTGCCGGCACCGAACGCTTGAATGACTCGATTCGAACGTACGTGTGGGCACTGTTGGGTGCAGACGCAAAGCGCGTTCAAATATCCTAGGCAAAGGGACTGCTTACGACGCACAGAAACAATTCGTTGTCAACGTAGAGGATGCTATCAATGCTCCAGTTGATCTCGAGAAGTGCCATCAAACGCTACCAAGGCGTGTTGGAATATGCCAGGTCGAAAAGTCGACTACGTGTTCGACGTCGGACTATACATGGCTCCGAGCGATATGCAACTGAGAATAAAGAAAGTGGTGGGCTACAACAACGAAATAATTGTAGCCACGGCGGACCAAAAGTTGGGCGTCAACCTCGATGTCAACGTCCCCCACGTCCCACCACCCACGACCGGTGAAACGGGTATAGTGGCGCCACCCCCGGAGCCTAGGGTTCAACACACACACCTACAGCCCCAGTCTGCAGCCTCCAATCAACAGCACATCGATAATAAAACAGCAATGGTGGTTGGTGGGGTGGCTTTGGGTATTATTTGGTTAAAAATTCCTTAGCCGCTACGTACACCAGACCCGCCACGGCGACGATAGCTGCCCACAGGTTTTGACTAAGCCACGTAGCAGTTTTAGCTAAAACACTCAGCAACCACGAGACGATGCTACCCAGGATGCCAGGCAGGGCTTCGGCGGCCTTACCAGCCAGTTTAGCTAGAGTTTCCCCTAGTTTTTTTATCCAGGATTTAACACCACCACCACCACTTGGGGGTGTGGGTGTACCCCCACTAAGTGACACTACCAGGGTTGATATGATGAAGCCCAATGCAGTCAGAATGCTGGCGATGGTGATCCCTTGCTCCCGGAACAGGATTCGGATCCTGTCAGCTAGCGTGGTGTCTTGGTGGAGGACTCGATCAACGGTTTCCCGCACACGGCTGACCTGGGATCGAAGCTGGTCTCGGAAGGAGGATGCCGTTTCCAGCCGGGTCTTCCTTTCCTCTTCCAAATTACGTATTCGTTCCTCGATAGTGGCTTTCAGAGACTCGTCCTCCGTTTCACCGAGTTTGGCTTTTCATGGGCGATGTGGTCGTCTATCGCGTCCAGTTTGGCTGTGTTGTTCACGAGATGTCCGCGAATGGTTTGCATGGCCATGTCCAGCCCCGTAGTTCGAGAGGTAAATTCGAATCGGGTAAGGGTTTGTCGTGGTAGGTGGCCAATACCTTTTCAATGTTATCAGACATATCTTGATCCGATGTGTGCGCCCCTGATGTCTTGCAGATCTTGAATGGGGATCTTAGGTGGAAATCGCGCCACCGTAATCTACTGAAGCCTAGTTCATCGCGGATCAAGTCACCACCATGGCGACTGCCGAGGTGTTGATAAAGCAAGCGGTTCTCTCGTGCGCTTATTCATAAGATCGATCTCGGGTAAGCTCTTAATCGCAGCGTGCCATTCTTATCGACAAAAACTTGGTATAGTCTCGTCCCAACGGCTCTCGTAATTTCTATCCTCTTTTAAACCATCGTAAAACCCGTTGACGGCCTGCTTCACGAGTTCGTTACCTTGCGAGGATGAAACATCATCCCCGAATGCCTGAGCACTATCATCCCACATATCCTCCATAGGGATATACTCGGCCATTATTTAGTATTAAAACTTATATATTTCATTTATATAACAATGTACGGTGAAAACTAGATCCTTTCAGGAGATCGAGAGAGCCACTAGGTGTCAAAGCCGTGCGTCAGTCGGTGACCATCACCAACAATCCCAGCAAGATAGACCAGAATCAAAGCGCTGCTGGTTAGATTTCCAAACCTTGGCGCGAATGACCTCATTGTACCAGGCACTGTTCGACTGGCGTTCAACATCACGTTGACCTCCGACAACGACAAACGCGAGCTAGTGCGGAACGTAGGTCGAGCTATCATCAAGAAAACCACCATCAAGATCACCGGTAGCGAGGTGCTGAGCATCGGCGACAGCGGCGTCTTTCACTGCTACAAAGGACCTCTGGAAAAGCGAGGAGAAAACGCGTCAATGGCGTGTACCAGGGCATCAACAAATCGACCAGGTCGCGCGTGGGTATGCCTTCACGGCAGACCAGTTATCTAAGATCATCGGACGGTGAAAAGGCCATCGCTCAAGCGTGCGGGAACCCGGTTCTGCGTGCCGCTTCGACTTCGAGTTGCTCCGCGGAACAGCGCCCGTTTTACCAGGCAGCTGGGTGATAGGCTTGAATACGAGCTAACGTTTAACGACTACAGCAAAGTAGTGCGTCGCCCGAACGGCGATGAGGCTAGTTATACCATAGACAACATCTCTCTAGAGTTCGACATGGTCACTAGTCCGGAGCTGGCAAGGCAGGTTCGAAGCCAGTACTTTCGGGTAATGTAGCCATCCTGTACGATCGGCGATATTAAGACATAGATCTATCGTCGATGCGGGATAAGAAGCGACACTGTGTGGAATATCAACCTGAACGTGCGGTAGCGATCGATGAAAGGCATCCTGGTCGTTCCCGTGGAGGATTACGAGCCGTTCGGAGGGACAGCGAAGTTTTCAACCCGAGATCGAAAAGGTGGAAGTGACCATCGAGGGCGTGCCCAACCAGCTGTTTAGTCATGGTATGCGTCGCGTACCAGCAGTGGGATGAGATAAAAAGCTGCCGAGCAAACATCCATATATAGCCAAAGACCTGGACCTATCCTCCGTGCAAATCGGCGAATACTTAACTAACAAGTACGCGCTGTGGTTGGACATGCGATCCACGGATGACGATAAACTACACGGTAGCGGCCGTAGAATAGACAATGGTAGCGAAGGAATTACTATCCAGATTACCAAGAAGGCTCAACCCGCTGGCAAGTTGAAATTATATCTGTACGTGATTATGGACGCGCAACTTAATATAGACAATGGGAGATTCGTGCAAGCCATCTATTGATTTACCCCGCGACCCACACTGCGCCATAGTGTGCGGGCAGACTGGCTGTGGGAAGACCGTTTTAAAGTGTTGGATATGTTGGAGGGTTACTACAGGGATGTGTTCGATCACATCGTTATCATGTGCCCTACTCTGAGCATGAATAAAAGCGCATTACACGGAAAGACCTTGGGTGATGACGGACCCGGACGTACACAGAGTCGATCGGGGCCACGTCTACAGGACTGGTTGAAAGCTTACCATATGAAATTTAAAGGGGAGTCGGCGTTGTTCATACTGGACGACTGCAGCTAATAATCGAGATAACAAAAAGAGAGATATGCTATCGTTGCCTGGCATTTTCAGGCCGACACGCCAAGCACAGCGTCTGGGTGCTAACGCAGAAGTTCAACTCGGTGTTGAAAGACCTCAGGGAGCAGACGCGATGGGTGGCCTTATTTCACTGCAAGGACAGGGATTCGTTCGAGGAGTGTTTGAGAGAACGATGTGATGAGCAAATTAGAGCGGGAGCGGGTGAAGAAACAACTAGCTGAAACTAAACACGCTAAGCTCGTGCTCAAGACAGACCAACCAGTAGCCTATAGTGTGTTTTAGCTTAGCAATGCTTAGCAATGCTTAGTAAATTCTTAGCAAAGCTAAGTAAAAGCTTAGCAATGCTTAGTATAGTTATGGTATTTGAAGTGCTCGTCGTGTGCAACTTAACATTCATTTCTCTGTTTCGCTTATATCGTATATTATATAGTTAAAACTAAAACTTACTTGTTACATTATAGGATGGAGTGTGAGGAATTGTTAGAGCAACTGTTGGTACCCCAATCACCACAGGTGGATGATGATGTTTAGAGAAACTGGTGGCGTTGGCTGTTGGTGGCAAAGCCAAACATTACTTTGGGGAGTACACTCGGATAAAATTCACAAAATGTCAGCCGGAAAATCGATAAACTGTGCATTCTAAATCTGAGGCTAGATTAGGTGCAGAGATGACAAAAAACAATAGGATCGGCTATGACCCAGATATACACTGGTATTGCGTCATACTTCCTTCCCATCCCCCCGGAGCGCCGACTTTACCTGTGGGAAGACCTCGAGAAAGACCCTTTTATCGAACACGCCTTGAGCTCTATTAGCTGCGAGCTGTATCACAAATATGGTATGTTGTTAGCCCCGGTGACGGCGGCGATTATCACGCAAAGCATTGTCAATTTGAGAGGAAAAATAATAATAATAGTATAGATGGATGCTGCACAGGAGACCCCACAACTGGAACCCCAACAACTGGAGGAGACCCCACAACTGGAGGTGACCCCTTCACAGGTGACCAGGCAGAAGAATCCTAAGAGAGTAGCTGCCGGTAAAAGACGGTGGTGTAACCAACATAAAATTATCAGGGTGACTCACCCGGAGCGACTCTTGTTAGTTGTATGCTCAACTGCTGCCGTGGCTATCTCGTGGTTATATACACGACGCAGTGAGGGTCACCCGGAATTAAAGGTCAACCCGCATATCATGCAATAAAATATATATTTTTATATCATATACATAATGTCTGAGGGGAAAACGTTCGTCAACGACGCATACCACGCCACCGTGGTCGCTAGTCTAGCCGTAGGATACGCTCGGTTGACCAAAATGGTGCTTAACCCCCTGGCTGCCGAGTTTTTTTTCAGGCACACATTTTCATACAGTTTGAAAAGTGAACGTTGTGCGAGAATTGCTCTCGCGTGGTCCTGGATCTACGTAAGGCTATAAAATTACACAGAAATGTAGAATATTAAATTTCCTATCCGTTGGTATAAATATAAGTGCAACTACCTTGGCGGTTTGAGAAATAGACCTTGCTAAATGTTGTCCAAATTTTTGTTATGCGTTAAAAAACAGTAAATTTCTCCGCGCTTTTATCGCGCACCGATAAAAAGCACTGTGCTCTGAATTTTTAATGGGCCATCTTTACGGAAAGTGTGGCGAAGGAAATACAGCCTGATATCTGAGCGACATAAGTGTATATGAATTGGGTTTATGTGCTTGTGCATGGCGTTATCGCTCAACATTAAAATGACTCACAATAAATGTCAAAAATGTATTTTCTTCTATGGCGTCAAGCGGCGAAGAGAGGTCATACCGCGATATAATGATAAGGGGGCATAACTCCGTTATCGCGTAACACTAGGTCAATGTAACTCAGATCACTTGGAGAAAATGTGTTGTGGATCACGGACGCTATATTTTTCGTTATTTTATATTCTGGTGAACCTCACTATTCCAATTCAAAGTTCCCCAATGAGAGCGGATCGCTTTGGTAGTTTCACAATTTATAAGAAAAGTTGACAGCGTATTACTTTTGAAAGCACGTAATAGCGATTTGAATGGCCCTATCCGATATATAAGTTAGTTCTTAGATTCCCATATTCTCCTGTTTGTGTAGATGTAATTTGACTAATTTTGCATCGTTATTACCAAGTACTAGCCATATCTTCAAATGTAACGAAATTGCTGAAAATAATACAACATTTTACTTGACGTCATCAGCTTGTTTTATGCATTTTGGCGGCGTCGGGCAAACCACGACATTGGTATGCTGATTAGTATATATCTCACTTAATTTCCATTAATTGTATAAAGGTCTAAACTTCTATGTCAGAATTTTACACTCTTTAGACAAAACATAAAATGACTGATTTTTCCATTTAAATAGTGTCCTGAATATATGAACAATTAGACAGTTTGACAGCGTATCTTATTGTGACCAACACGCACCCTGTTTGGCATCAATTTAACGTAAATAAAAATATTTCACAACACCGAACATTTTGTTTGGGATAAAATTTGTTTGTTTATGATTATGAAGCTATTTCTCTTCATACGTATGCAATGACAGATGCATAAAGATAGCTTTTGATATATGGAACTATATATTAGAATATGGATATAAGATTTGTCGAATTAACACATGAGATGGTATATATATTTTTCAACAATTTTCCTATGAGTAGTTAGAGTTTGATATCCTGTCATCACAATATTATTTAATCGAATATGAATTGAATATATTATCGAAAACAATGATAGAGAATCATAAAGCGTTGCCAACAAACGCGCACCTTGCCGATCTATATGCATCATTCTTTTGTCTATAAAAAGCGACACAAAATTATGCAATGAACAAGACAATTCCTTTAAATATGTGTGCATGTACATTTCATACCATATATAAATAATTGTCATTAATATTATCAGTTTTATGTATAAGGTTGAATCATATCACCGTTCATTAACCTGTTCATATGAAATTGCAATATTAGTCCAAATAAATTGAATATTGTACATCATAGGAACTAAAGTAATTGCAGTTATGGCTACGTTTGATCTTCTAACACTTGTGTAAAGGTTTAAAATATGGTGTATTGCAATAAATATGTCACTTTCTTATGTAAATATGATTCAAACAATCAAAAACTTTCAAAGAATAAAACACCGTAAACCCTATATGCATGTATGATATGATATTGAACAAGGCTAAATGTAGATACTGAAGTCAGTTTCATGAAAAAGTATCCGAACTATGTGCAAAATATACATCATAATTACTGACAGTGTAATCGGAAGGATATGGCGATTGTGTTTACTCTTGTTCAACCGACCTTCACCTCAAAGAAATTGCCTAATATGTACAACAATGTTGGCGTATATGACATCACTACCGCTGACCGATTTCTTACAAAATGGCGGCTTTGCTGACAAGGGGTACACAGAGGGTTTCGCGAGGACCCTTCCACTGATTCAGGGATCGTTTGTACATAAATATGAGATGTAAGTAATCAGAATGATTCTGACTATCTGTGTATTGTTATATGTTTTATCTTTTCACTATAATGTAAGAGAAAAGGACAGAAATGCAGATAATTACCGTTGTCGTTCTGCGTGATTTCGTCAGTCATGGCGTCACGCTGCACGGAAACTTTGACAATTTCTTATGAATCATCAAATCATTGCATTGTATCTATTTATAATTTCCTATTTCTTGCTCACGATACTCTTTCCATGTATATTCTAAAGGTATTGAGCCATTGCAAAGCAATGAATAGACGGATGAATGTTGAAAATTTCAGAAAATGCTACGCAGTGTAAAATCGAATTTGTCTTTGTTTACATTTCACACAAAAGCGCAGTCTTTCAAGCACAGCGTTCGTTTCACACCCAATATGTTTAGTCTCATTTTATCTAGACAGTTATTATTGGTGACACAGACCAGTTTCAAATTGATTCTTAAATGTATGGGGAATTCAGTGATGCATTTTTGAAGCTGAATATGAAATATCATTGATGTAATAAAGTCTCAATACCGGCCTTCAAAAGCGTGATTTTGTAAACACTATCAATATGGCGAAAGCGGCTCTCTGGGCGTTCGTGTAAGTGCATTTTCGAAAACATCCCAACCGATTCTAGATTCATCGACAGCGTTTCAGAATTATAATTAGCGATTTCATGTAAAACTGATATCAGTGATCATAAATATGTTATTTTTGAAATTCAATACTCACAGTAATTATCCGATTTTCACATTTCAAAACATACAGCAAATAACGCTGTGAATCGCGATTTCATACTGTGTAAAAAATGTCGCCATTTTCGATGAAGCCTATTTTGTAAGGTCATTTTCAGCACTTGAGCTTTGTTTAAAATAATAGTGGATGGTATCAAGAAACAGGGAATTTCCCGCAGAATTCGAAACTGTGAAGTGTATTTGTGTGCGTGGGATATTTTGATTTTTATTCGACTTGAAATTGAGGGTTGAAGGGGAAGGACATATATGTCCCTGTGGCATCCAGGGGGTTAAACAACCGACTATCAAGCTAGATTTCAACCTGCAGGATATGGGTATGCTAATAATGAACCTTGGTATGGCGATGGCCACAAAAGACATCCTAGTAAAACAAGGAATAATACCTGAAGATATTATGAAATAAATATAAGGATGGCTACGATTGCTATGATGGTCGGTGGTGCGTTAGTGAATGCCCTGGCATTTTCCGGGAGTAATTTCCTCTTCTCTAAACTACGAGAGTCACACGCGGCTGAAATACAGGAAGAAAGAAAGCGCCATAATCTCGCTATTGAGAATTTACAGGCCGCACAATCCGAACGCTAAACAACGCCTCCAGAGGATCGATTACATTAACGAACAACTCGGCGTGAAAACCATGCCGTTCAAACATTCCACGATGTCGACGACGGCGAGACAATACTACTTATTAACTGGTAAACGATTGGAGCCACTACAGAAGCCAACACTCGCTCAGTACTACACACCATCCAAGGGACAAATGGACCGTGAACTGACCTTCATAGCGCTGGGTATAGCGGCGACTGCTTTGGTTGTGAAACAATTAGACTAATACACATATAAATATGTTAACATGTACCGATGTGAATATATACTTATGGGGAAGACCGAGACCTGTGGTAGGGGATCGCGGTACTCATGGGTACTGTTATTCCCACATGGGAAGTCCTAATTACTGCGTGTTCTGTGTGTGTGGTATAGGGGTCAAAGGTCACTATTGTTTATGTAAAGCTCACGGGCTAACGTAGTCAGACATCACCTAATCTACGAGAATAAAAGGCCTACATAAAAGAGCGTGGGCGATTTCTCAAGATAGACCCCAATTAGAGATTATTACACACTTACGATAGATATGTTTGTGGAACTTGATCCCAGTGAAGACATCGAATCTCAGGTAAAAAAACATACTCAAAGATAAACTAAACTTCAGATTTCAGGTAATATTGAAAATGGTATGGATTAAAGATGGTGTTAAGTATACTTTCGTCCTTAAGTATGTGTGGGGAACATCACGACTCAATATCAGATAGATTGTTTTACAAGTATATCGAATACCTGCTAAACTTCAAGGAATACTATATCAAACAGTGTGAGCACTGGATCGAAACAGCCCATCTAAATATAATTGGTTGGGGTGACGGAGAGGATATATAACACCTTATGATTTTTTACATTTCACGGCGGCCCAATTAGACATTAATTCCTAAGTTGTGTACGCAATTATGAATACTATACAGTTCGTATGCACTGGTAGCTGTAGGTAATTATTTAAGAGGCTGGCGCATGCATGTTAATAGGAATATAGATGTCTCAGATATTAAGCCCCTGATAGATGATAAAATAAAACAGGAACTAGCCAGTCTGGGAAGTATCAAATTTCATATCACAATTAAAATGACACTCGAGAAGAGCGTGGGGATGTTACCGAGAGCGTTCAGCCTTACTTCGAGGTGTACAAGAGGTCGTGACCCAGATAGAGACTATAAACACATCGATCGATACTAGTTTTCAGCAGATACAGGAACACCTAGAACGCTACACACACTTGGGATCCGGGTGGGCTGTAGATAAAATCGATATTATCTATCTAGACATAGCTAACTACGTACCATTCAGAGGTGGGTCATACCTAGACTTACCTCCCTACTATAAGAAAAAACATGCCATAGTAAACGTTAAGAATAGAGGAAACGATTGCTTGAGATTAGCTATCAGATCAGCTTTGTTTCCAGCTGACACTAATTCGAACAGGCCTTCTAGTTATCCCCAAGACGATGGACTCAACTGGGATGGTATAGATGAACCAACCACCATATCTCAGATCACTAAAGTAGAAAAACAGAATAATCTAGCTATAAATGTCTTTGGACACGAAGAGCGACACAACAATAATACACAGACTCAGCTCGTTGGTGGGAAAGGGGGGGAACCCCCCTCGTGTTATCAATATATTCATGATCCAACGAGGTGAAAAGTATCACTACACGTGGATAAAACATTTCAGTCGGTTGTTGTACGATCAGTCGAAACACAAGGGGAAAAAACACTTTTGTATGCGATGTCTGCACGGTTTCAGCCGAGCTGATTTATTAGAATCCCACCAGGAGTATTGTCAAGGTGTGGGACAGACGGCTATACGCATCGACATGCCCGAGGAAGGTGACAATATCCTAAAATTCTACAACCACAAGCACCAAATGTCCGTGCCTTATATTATATACGCCGACTTTGAAGCCTTGGTCAAACCAGTTGAGGCTCCCACAGGCGGGGTTGTTGGGGGGACCCTCAATGCTCTACCCACAGGTGAGAGCTTCACATACAAAACACAAGAGCATGAAGCATGTGGATTTGGATACATAGTCGTCCGTTGTGATGGGGAAACGAAAGCTCCCGTGGTGTACAGGGGTCCTGACGCGGTTGAAAGGTTTCTAAAGTGTTTGAAGGAGGAAGAAGAAATTATTAGGGAAAAGTTGTATAGAATCGCTCCCATGCGTATGACCCGAGCCGACAGGTTAGCTCACTCCCGTAGCATTAACTGTCACGTGTGTGACTCACCACTGAACGGTGATTCGGTGAGATCACTGTCACATAACCGGTAAGTATAGAGCGCCGCTCATAGCGAGTGTAACCTCAAGCTTAGAATCAACCCTAAGACAATAAACATTCCGTTGTCTTTCACAACTTGAGAGGGTGCGACTCTCACTTAATCATGCAGGCCATCGCGAAAATCGATGGTAATATAGCGATGCATCCCCAACAACATGGAGAAATATCTCTCTTTCAGCTTAGACGGACTTAGGTTCATTGACTTCGTGTCAATTTCTATTGTCGTCATTAGCCAGCGATTAAAGCCAGCGATACCTTCCTATCACCGATCGATACACAGACGCCGAGACTAGATCTCTGCTTATGAGGAAGGGTGTGTATCCCTATGAGTACATGGATAGTTGGACTAAGTTCGCCCGAGACCAGACTACCTCCCATCAGAGAATTTTACAGCAATCTGACAGACTTCGGAAATATCCGAAGGCGATTACTAAATGCGCTATTAATGTATGGAATAAACTTGGTTGTAAAACCTGGGTGACTATCACGCGATCTGTACTTGAAGATGGATGTACTACTATTAGCCGGCGTGTTTGAGACATTTAGGCGGACATGTATCAAGCAGTATAAACTAGATCCAGCATGGTATTACACCAGCCCAGGCCTATCGTGGGATGCCTTGCTTAAAAGACCGGAGTTAAGTTGGAATTGCTTACTGATTATGACATGCACCTGTTAGTTGAGAAAAGGTTTGCGGTGGGATCTCCATGGTAACCAAGCGATGCGCTAAAAGCAAATAATCAATAATTGAATGGCTACGACCCTAGCAAACCAACCAATCACATTCTCTATCTCGTATAAAATAACCTGTACGGATGGGCTATGAGTCAGTATCTACCACAGGGGATTCGAATGGGTATCATCGATTTCGATATTATGAGCATCGCTGCGCGGATTCGAACAAAGGTTATATCCTCGAAGTTGACTTGGAGTATCCCAAGGCATTACACACATCACACAACAGTTACCCCCCTAGCCCCGAGCGTTATGAGGGTTAACTGAACTGGATGTCTGAATACCAACATAACTTGTTAGATAGGCGGGTGGCCGGTGTTGAAAAAACTTCGTTACCTAACTTTAATGAATAAGACCAAATACATAGTGCACTATGCAACCTGCAGCTGTACCTGTGGTTGGGTATGAAACTGACCAAAATACACAGAGTGCTGAAGTTTACCCAAAGTCCTTGGATGGAGCCTTATATCAGAATGAACACAGACCTCCAGCTTGCTACCAGTGACTTTGAGAAAATCTCTACAAGCTCATGAACAACTTCGGTATTCGGTAAGACGATGGAGAACCTGAGGAAGCGTGGGCGTGAAGCTGGTTCGGTCGAATGAGGAGGAAAAACTCAGGAAGCTGATCGCTAACCCTGCATTCAACCGTGTAGTAAGATATTCGATAACGACCTGGCTGCCATACACATGAAGAAAAGTCACATAATATTAAACCGGCCTGTTTACGTTGGGATGAGCATCCTTGATTTATCAAACACCTGATGTATGACTTTTATTACAGCGAGCTGAAGAAACAATGCGGCGACAGGTGTGAAGTGCTGTACACTGACACGGATTCCCTGCTGATGGAGATTGAACCGAGGGCGTGTCACGAGGACATGAAAAACACCTCGATTTATGCGACACCAGCGACTACCCCAAGGACCATGCCATACACACACGGTGAATAAAAGGTCCTAGGTAAGATGAAGGACGAGTGTGCTGGCATACGCCCATAGCCGAGTACATAGGGTTGAGGCCTAAAGATGTACTCTATACTGAAGGCTGACAATGGTGAAATCCGGAAGGCTAAGGGTGTTAAGAAGTGCGTGGTGAAACAACACATCAAACACGCCAGATTCAAAGGAAGCTCTGTTCAAGACCGGTACCTTTAAACATAAAATGAACACACTTAGAAGTGATAGTCATAGGATATATGGGCTGACAATAAACAAAGGCGTCCCTGTAAGCCTATGGATACCAAACGTTGGATAGCTATTGATGGGATAAACACGTACGCGTATGGACATGAGAAAATTGAACCAAGAACATAGGTATAAATAAATGGTGACATGTCACGGAACCAGAAAAAGTTTGAGGCTATTTACTACAGTCAGCGTGGATATTGGAAAGGAGCTAGCTGTAGATAAGCTATCTAAAATAACTCGAAAGTATCCCGGAGGAGGTCAAAACATGGCTTGAAAAACAAGCACTTTGGCAGATATATTTACCACCACCACGCTATGTGCCTAGAAGGAAGTTTGGTATTAATGTACCTAATAGCGTTCACCAAGCAGACCTGCTGTTCCTACCTCCGCGACAGGGTGAGGCGTAAAACCTACAAATATGCTCTGACTATCGTGGATGTAGCCAGCCGGTATAAGGAAGCTGAACCATTGACCGCGAAGATTCGAATCTGGTGGCTCAAGCCATTGAGCGATATACAAACGCAGTCCGTTGACATGGCCATCAGAGCTCCAAGTTGACCCCGGGCGAGAGTTCATGGGTGCCGTATCGCGGTTGCTGACTAAGCCGCGATACAAGGGTTAGGCGTGGTACTGCGGGGCTCATCGCGAGTCAAGCCATAGTTGAAAGATTTAATAGGACTTTGGCTGAGCGTTTATTTGGGCACCAGTACGCTAGAGAGATGGCCACCCCTGGAAAACGATCGACTGAATGGGTTGAACGGCTCCCTAAGGTGGTGTCGGCAATAAACCATGAGGTCACCCGGCTCACCGGTAAGAAACCGGCAGACGCTATCAAACTAAAATCAGTGATGGCCGAACCGGCTGCTCCATTACATGGGAAGGAGAAACAAATACCAGACAGGGCCCTAGTTAGGTATCTATACCAGCCTGGAGAACATGAGGGTGATAGTCGCAAGCGTGCCACCGATCCGATATGGTCGATCAAAACTTACAACATAGATAAAGTAGACATCAAAGCCGGCGAACCTACCTTGTACTACTTGAGGGATGGGCCAGGATGGGGGTTTGTGAGAGAAGAATTATTGATCGTACCGTATGACACAGTATTACCTCCCGTCAACACGACATAGAGGCAAGATACCCTATAGTAGCAAGAGCTAAGGGTCCGACCAAAGTCTTTATTTTATGAAATAAAGCTTTGTAGTAGATGGTAATGGGAAGGGTCCGACTAAGGCTTCATCTATTAAATGAAGCTTTAGATTACCCTGATCCAAAACCCCCATCCTGTCTACTACTTCTGTTAAAGTTCAGTAGAGAGCAGGGGATTGTTGGTTCCTACAATTAGACTGGTTTGGTTGTTGGTTTGTTGTTTAACGTCACACTCAGCAATATTCTAGCTATATGGCCTGGGCCTAGATTTTCGAAGCTCTCTTAGCACTAAGATAGTCGTAAGTGCCATTCATTAACATTAACTTACGACTATCTCAGCATTAAGAGAGCTTCGAAAATCTAGGCCCAGGTCTCTAAATAATTAAGTCTGGACCAGACAATCCAGTGTTCAACAGCATGAGCATCAATCTATTCAATTGGTATACGATGACGTGTCAACCAAGTCAGCAAGCCGGACCACTCGCTCCCGCTAGTCGCCTCTTACGACAAGCATGGGTTACTCAAGACCAATTCTAACCCGGATATTAAGTCAGCTTAGTAAAGAAGTTCCAGAAGCCATTTCATATATACATACAACAGGGGCAAGCACATGTATCTGTACTTTCTCATTACAAGACATTCACACAACCATGTGATGGTAATCTTTTCACCTTAGGTATACAACTTTGGCCTGATTTTGAAACTTGACAACTTTGCAGCAAGTTGTATTGATTTGTAAATCACTTAATTTAT
This sequence comes from Haliotis rubra, assembly GCF_003918875.1. Lineage (NCBI taxonomy): Eukaryota > Metazoa > Mollusca > Gastropoda > Lepetellida > Haliotidae > Haliotis > Haliotis rubra. The sequence continues at coordinate 692,714 of NW_025765170.1, read as the reverse complement.
AATACAATTGTTAATTGTACAAACATTTCCTTGTTGGTTGTTAGTTCACACAGAATTATCTCCCAGACATCAGATGTTATTGCTTCAATCTAGAATATTAAGACACAACACCATGTTTAATGAGACATTTTTTTTTGTCTTAGATCAATTCACAACATTCTGACATGGAGGTCCGATAATGAGATTTGATTGCAGGTAAGTCTTAAGTGAAGGGACTTTATCTATATACTGTCATGACTATGTAATGTTGTCCACTAGATTTTAGTGTCAAAGGTCACAAAGTGTCAAGGTCAAGGTACAACCTGTTGGAACAGGGCAAGATGACTTCATACTACACTTAAAAATTAGAGTATGGTTTCATGTGCATTGGCTAAAAACCAATAAAAAATCTTCTAACTCATCCAAGGGTAATAAATGATTTTATGTGTCCCTCATTAGGTTTTATACAACTACCTCCAGCTACAACTTCTATACTACCCATCAAAAGTTTAGACTCACTAGTGTAAATGTAGCCACTAACTTCAGTCAACTGTTCTGAACAAGATTTTGCAAAAATATTCCATACTGTTTTAAGGTACTGTTTACACATGAACTGATGTATTGTAAAACTAATTCGTAACGTTGAAAAAGTTATTGTCACAGGTTCAATAAATGATGAAACTCAGTGAAAATTGGAGAATTTTTAATATTTGCACATGTTTTTCAGAACTTTGATGCATGATCCTCATACAATGCATCTGCATAAGGTTTGCAGTTGGTTCCCCCAAGTTAGTGGAGAAAGTCATCTTCGATGTAACCATATATATATATGCATAACATATAGTGAGAGCACTGGGTGAGTCTAAACTTTTGATGGGTAGTATGTTATGCCGAAAAGCCAGAAGTGGATGTCAGCTTAGATCCAATTCAACATTGCAAACTCCTTCGCTTCTGGTGAGCTAAAAACCAAGCTTTGATCAGGGCAGTGTTTGCCCTTAAACCTGAAAAGCTGCAGCCCTAAGGACCCAGAACCATCAAAAGTTGTGGGTCCTGATCAGAATGTTTAGGCCCTATATCTTAATATGGAAATAATACTCTTAGTTATTGGGGATGAACAGATTAATAAGCTGTCGGCCTTAAGGACCTGCAGAAAACAAAAGCTTGTGGGTCCAAGTGGTTTTCAGTCAGCTTCGGTCCTAAGGACCGACGTTAATTTCAAACGCTGGATCAGGAAACGTTCTCCTTTGGAATATGTTTTCACAATCCTTGACTGTTCCCCGACTCACCTGCAGTGATGTGCGCGCTCTGGTTTGATGCTGATACACTTTGGGCATTTGAAGACCACCTCTCCCTCCTTCAGCCCCAGACGAAGGATGTTCTCCTGCGTCGCGTTACCCTTCGGTACTGCACCCTGAAACATTCATTCCAAGCTGTGTTGGAGCTTTTGTTTTCATAATGCCATACGAGTTCAAAATGATTTGGTTGTTGTTTAACACCACACAGCAATATTCCAGTTTTATGGCGGCGGTCTATAAATAATTGAGTCTGGACCAAACAATCCAGTGATCAACAGCATGAGCGTCGATCTACACATTTGGGATGCGATGACATGTTCCAACCAAGTCAGCCAGCCTGACCATCCGATCCAGTTAGTCGCCTCTTACTCTTACGACAAGCATGAGTTGCTGAAGGCCAATTCTAATTTCTAAACCAAACCATCATGGGTGAGTTAAAAAAGAAGTGGGATCCTTAGCTGTTGCAGGATTTCTGCAGTAGTATTTGAATAATAAGAATAAGATAGTCAAATCATCAAATATTTTGTCTCTGTCATGACAAGGACTCTTCTTTCCAGCTGCATTCTTTTATATATTGCAAAGGCCATCATATTCGGGGCGGTGGGGTAGCCTAGTGGTTAAAGCATCTGCTCGTCACACTGAAGACCCAGGTTCGATTCCCCCCATGGGTACAATGTGTGAACTCCATTTTGGGTGTCCCTCGCCATGATATTGCTAAAACACAGGGCGAATATATTTTACCTGTGGCATTTTATTGTATGCTTGATAAAGAACAAAAGTCAATAATTTCTTATATGATGTATCAACATTATGTACAGCTTGAAAAAGCCTACGTGCGTACATGATGAACAGAGGTTATGTTTGGTAGTTTCTGAATGTTCTGACAATTATCACACCAATTATCTGTACCTGATGTACAAATATCAACTGCCACATCTTGCCCACTTTTCAGTCATTGAATTTATCTGCATTGCCCAGCTACATCTGTGTTGAGCAACCCTCTAAAAATTCATCCAATTCTCGGGGCCCTATTCCAGAGAGAAAACTTTGTGCTGAGATGATTGTAACACCTACACAACAACACAGACTGAGTGAGTGAGTTAAGTTTTATGCCGCACTCACCAATATTCCAACTATATGGTGGCAGTCTGTAAATAATCAACAATCCAGTGATCACCAGCATGAGCATCGATCTATAGGGATACGATGACATGTGTCAACCAAGTCAGCGAGCCTGACCACCTGATCCCAATAGTCGCCTCTTAAGACTGACTGACTGACTGAGTTTGGTTTTACCCCTCTTATAGCAATATTCCAGCAACATCACGGCGGGGGACACCAGAAATGGGCCTCACGCATTGTGCCCATGTGGGGATTCGAACCCGGGTCTTCAGCGTGACGAGCCAACGATTTAACCATTAGGCTACCCCACCGCCCCATGCCTCTTAGTCTTAAGAAGACACGCATGGGTTACTGAAGATCAATTCTAACCCGGATCTTCTTTGGTCCATTGTCATAATAACTGACACTGTCAACAAGGTCAAAACATGCCAACTAATATATTTTGTTGTTGTTTCACTGAATATACTGAAGACATCAATTGCTGGCTTGTTACTGTAGTCGGAAAAACGTTCCATTTGTTACCATCGCTGCCATAGGAATATTGCTGAGTGTGGCGTAAAACTAAACTCACTCCATCTGTTACCCTACATTCGTGACAATCCTTATCAGTGGATTTGTTGCGGTCCAATACTTACAGGATCGGTGAACATTGTTCGTAGATGAGACCCGATGGCCAGGGACGCCAACAAGTTATACAGGATCCCATGGACCAGACTGTAGAGAATGTTGTGACCGGGCAGCAGCATGACGAACATCACTACATACTCCGCGTACAGAATCAGCAGCCATGTGAATATAGCACATATCACACCACATATATCCTTCACGCACCACACGTATCTGAAAGGGGGACGATGCAGGCCTATTTTGCGACAGTAAGGGGCGCAGTCGATTGTAACGACTCCATCCTCGACAGGGACTTTTCTTTGCTTGGACTGTTTCTGCATTTCATTTCCTGTGTGGGATGGAGAGTCCCTGCAAACAAAGATAATTGACATATTGATATCAATAACTACATTACATTGTCGGAAATGGGAATTTAGAAAAAACAGGAGGAAAGAACACAATCATATTTACTCTGTTTCAGAGTTGAAATGTTGTAGTTGAAAATTAAATTGAGGAAATCAAAGTCCAAACATATGTTGGTTTGAAAAGTCTAAAGTTACACTATTTCGATCTAAAAGGACGATATTTGGATATGGTGGCACAGCCAGATTCATTAAAAAATATATTTCTTCCAGAAAACATGAAAATACATTTGGCCTCAGGATTTACACAATAATAAACATTTCTGAAAATGAAATGTGTTGAGGAAAAAACATTGCTTTTTCGTCTTTGTCTTGCAGGAGTGGTCTAAAAAATAATGATTTCAATCCAAATGATTGTTCTTTGGAAATAGTTTTCGATTATGCCTTTTAATGGTAATTGAATGACAATTCGACATGTTCATTCTTCTAAATGCATTCTCAATGATTTCCCGGTACACTTACTAAAAAACAAATAGATTGTCCTGAAGCACGTCTGCTCATGTGATTTTGTGTTCACTACATAATCTGAACTGTAGTCTATCAGAAGTCAATTAACGCCACGTTTAAAGTCAATTTATCACCAAATTGAAGCATACAGTCAAGAATGATAGACTAAATGTCAAATCATTAAGGATTTTCAAAGAGTGAAAACAATTGCCACTACTTGTCACGGGAATGCTTATGACAAAAGTGCATGAGAACAGCATAGCCACTTGTTTTAAATTATAACTTCCTGCATTGTAAACTCAACATGCTCAAGACATCACATCCTCGATAATCTCCAGAGTATATGTTACAATCACTCTCCACTTTACCCTGGATGCACCCACGGCTTGGCTTGACAGACACACACTGCCCACAGACACGGGCTAAACATCGAGCTGTAACAGTTTGTTTGTGTAAAGTTCTACGTATGTATCTCTTAATATGCTGAATCCGCTTCCATGTAGCCTCCTTGATCTCCACCAAACCACTGTCAGTATTTGTAAATATTGTAAACCCTAAATACTCCACACATTGAGAAGGATCTAAAACACTTTTGTCATAATTGACCCTTATACCCAAATCTTCAAGAGTATGCAACAATAAGTCTTTATGATCTGAAATTTGCCTACTATCTGACATAAGTATAAAATCATCTACATAAACAACAACTCTAAGGCCAACAGAGCGAAGATACTTGACTACAGGCCTGAGGAATCTGGAGAATTAATATGGGCTACAACTTAACCCAAATGGTAAACATGGTAAAACACACCATCTAAAAACTCTTCCATTCCAACTAAAAGCCAAATAGTCACGGTCATTAGGGTGAACAGGGACATGATGAAAACCATTTTTAACGTCAAGATTAACCATGTAATCTTTTGGTTTAATAACATCTGCAACGTCTCTGATATCTTCATTTCTAAAAGTTGAAACACTACAAAAAGAATTAAGATACCTCAAATTATTAATAAGTCTAAGTTTACCGTTTTTCTTTGGCACACAACCAATAGCAGACACAAAGTCAGTGTTAGTACATGGTTCAATAGCTCCACTGGCGAGCAAGTCTTTTACCTCGCAATCAATAAATGAACACTCTTTTTACTGACAAGGAAGGATTATTAAAGTCAAATGTAGATGGAATGTTCAGAAAAGGTTTCCTAATTCCATCACGGATCCAGTCAATAACAGTGCTTGGAGAATCAATCTGTTCCCATGCTGAAACACGATGTAAATAGTTCACCATGCCAAGGGAGGTAACTCTAACGACTATAACTAGTCGTCGCTTTCGCTCCTAAGCTGGCCACTCGTGTTGTGAGATCGACTCTGGGGAAAGGAACAACTCGAAAATTGTGAATAAATATCATGACCACCACGACCTCTAGTGAATCTGCATCGGTGTTGAAACTTATTGTGATGTCTATTCTGCTGTCCAGTAACAGCGGCGATTGAAGCTGCACTCCTGAACGATTCCAAAGCACTAGGCGAAAAGCCACTAGTATTGTTCTGTAAGGCGCTACAAAATCTGGATGTGCTGGGATCGAACTGTCCTTGTACTAGTAAGGCAGCATGCTCATCTTGAAGATAACACATATGAGCCTTAAGAATAGTAAACAGCGAAGCAACCTGGTCAAGACCGGTGTTCTGCCCTTATCAAAAGAAGCTAATAGCTTGAGTGACGTCTCCACGTACCGGGCCGAACGGGTTAGCGTGTTGAAGTGGGCTTTGTCGTTAGCGCGCACACCTACGTCTGGATTCATTGAGTCGAAGTTCTGGAGGTAGTCTGATCCTCTGAAGGCTGTCCCTTATAGCTTGAAACTGGCCTTACAAGTCCTGATCCACGAAGACACCATCAGACGACTGAGCAGATCGATGCCGGTCACTAGTAGTTGTAGTATTAGGCCTAACGTCCGTCAAGCCGCCATTAACGCGTGGGTCACACTCCGGCGCTGAAATTAACGGGCTGCAAGCGTTGAAATTCTGATCAAACTGACGTTCCAGGTTATTCTGACGCTGGAGAATGCTCCTCAACTGAGCTGGAATATCTTCTATAGTTTGGCATAAAACGCATGTGGACCCGTTTTTTTGTAAATATCTCTTCATCCAATGACCCAGTCGATCTCAAACTGTGCTAGTGAATGTTTTGTCAGACAACCTAATCACATTGTAAATCACCGATTTTATGCATTTGTATTAAAGAATCTGTCTATGTAACTGTCAACAGCGGCAGTGTTGGGTCATAAGGGTAAATGCACTTGCAGTTCATGATAGTTACCTGTGCACTGCACAGTGATAGACCGTTTGGATCATTCACATTGACTACTTCTAGCTGTCATCATGAAAGCTTATTTGCTAAACGTTTAATTAGAAATGTGTTGAATTTTTTTTAAAAAGAGAGCAAACGTAGCAAACCGATTTATCAGGTGTCGGATTACATGAAACGTACATAGCTGACCTACATTGACGAACGTTGACCTTTATGACCCAACACTGCTGCTGTTACAGGTCTTTGGCTCCCTCCCTCTGCAAGCATTCTGCGTTCTGCTGTTTATTTTGTTGACAGTTACATAGACAGATTCTTTAATACAAATGCATAAAATCGGTGATTTACAATGTGATTAGGTTGTCTGACAAAACATCCACTTGCACAGTTTGAGATCGATTGGGTCATTGGATGAAGAGATATTTACAAAAAACCGGGTCCACATGCATTTCATGCCAAACTATAAGTGAAATGAGCTTCCCTTTTCCTCACAGATGCTCAATTTAGCAACGTTCAAACACACAGTTCAAACATTCGTCTGCTTGTGGGGAGTACACTGAGCAAGACTGAAGGTAGCGACCCCTGTCGCTACAAAGTCACATGGCTTGTCACATGATTACACTGGCTGACATATATTTCCTGAAAATGATTTTCTTACAGAAAACAAGTTTTATCTTAGTAAAACATGATAAAACTTGATGAAAAGGAGCCCAGAGAACTTCGTCATTATAGACTCAGAAACTTCAGTAATCTAATCCTGACTGTTGCTAGTCTCGGACTAACAGACACGTGGCTGACATAGTTCCTGAAAATGATTTTTTACGGAAAACAAGTTTTATCTAAGTAAAACATGATAAAACTTGATGAAAAGGAGCCCAGAGATTTTCGTCATTATAGACTCAGAAACTTCAGTAATCTAAACCTGACTGTTGCTAGTCTCGGACTAACAGACACGTGGCTGACATAGTTCCTGAAAATGATTTTTTACTGGAAACAAGTTTTATCTTAGTAAATCATGATAAAACTTGATGAAAAGGAGCCCAGAGAATTTCGTCATTTTAGACTCAGAAATCTAAACCTGACTGTTACTAGTCTTGGACTAACAGACACATGGCTGACATAGTTCCTGAAAATGATTTGTTTTCACAGAATACAAGTTTTATCTAAGTAAAACATGAAAAACATGATGAAAAGGAGCCAAGATATTTAGTCACTTTTAGACTCAGAAACTTCCGTAATCTGGACGTGCCAACAGATCGAGATTTGCATAGGCTGTTGTGGATATGTTTGTTTCAGTGTCTGTATGTATGAGAGGCTATAGCTGCTGTGTCTATCTCAGCGAACATGGTGTGTAATTATATATCATACAATACAACATGTCACAAGTGACAGATAAGCATCTTCATCACAACAGTGAGAATAGCTGTCATATATGTCTATCACATTACCTCCGTTTCGGCCCTTCAGACGACAGACTGGAATGCATTGCTTGTATTCAACTCAGCGACCAATCATGCAGCATGCCGGGCATACAGAGCCTATAGGGTCTGCATTCAGTATCTGTGTTTGAGGAACAGGTCCTACTGTAGTACAACACTTGGTGGGTAGGAAACAACATGCATATGTTGTACTGCATAGAGAACAGGGTCTCTTTAGCAACATGACATAGCTGACAATTTGTAAAGAGAAATATGAAATATTCTTTACATTATTTGAAACGTCATGGAAATGAAAAAGATCAAGTTATGATATCATAGTTTTCATACACTATATACATAAAGCAAGAAAGCAAGGGAGGTAAGCATTGTATAATTTGTAAAGCCAGGTTTCTGATTAGTTAATATACCAGAACATCTACTGATTGTCATCGGAAATATCGGAAAGATATTTTTGAAATTTGGTAAAGATATAGGAAAACCCATGAAAATGGCCCATTGCAAAATCTTTGTAAAAGAGATTTGACATCTTAAGTCTATATTCTAACATACTCTCTGCTGACACGTTGACAAGGGTCACCAATATTTAATAGTGATAAGTCACCGTACTTATCACAGACATCAGAACGTTTACAAATGCAAAAATAGTTATCCCTAATATTATATTTTAGGTAAATCATTAAAATTCTCGTAAAATATTTCCCAATATGAAACATATCAGAGGAAACTATTTGTTTGTTTGTTTGTTTAGTTTGTTGGGTTTGTTTATTGCTTACACCACACTCAGCAATTTTCGAGCTTCATAACCATGACTTCTCTAAATAATCGAATCCAGATAGGACAATCCAGTGATTCACATAAGCAATTTCCACAGGATCATGAACTCATTATAAGGCATGTCACAAAGACGACCCAATCCATTAGGTAGCCTTGCATGACCAGCATAATTCGGCTGGGAACCCAGAATCTCCACAAACACATTACAACCAGTTAAACAGTTACATATACAGGTGGAAGGAAGATGGTAACACTTAGAGAATAACCAACGAGGTACGAGTGATTACGGGAAATATGCCCGAGTTGAAATAATGTTCACAGTGCGTGCCTTGGCGTTCAGTGCCGCGCTTTGGCGAGGCACTGAACATTATTTTAACGAGGGCATATTTCCGTAATCACTGCACCTGCTGGATATTCTATTTATTACCCATAATGTAATTTAAAAGGAAGAACCACGAAATAAAACCACCCGGAGACAGGACTTGTGACCTTAAACAGCTGATTAAGTATTCATGCGGCATATTAAACCTAACTTCTCCAGCGGTAATAACATAACTACGCTATGGAAATAGTACATCATAAAATCGCTTTAAAATACAACAAAATTATTATGCCTGGAATAATTAATTAACATTTGTTAATATGATAAAAATGATCTTTTAAATATATCATTGAACTTAATAAGAGCTAAACATTTATTCGATCAAGTCAGTCGCGTGGAACATCGTTCATTCCACGACTGGCGTGTTTTTCTAGTGACGGTGACGGTGTAGTGTTGAAACACACTCTGGCAAAACCTGTCATTTTTTGGAAAGTCAACGGTTAAAAGTTGGGAAATCTAAAAGACAACCATCCCACGAATACATCTAGAAAAAGTTTTCTGTCAAGAAACTCAACAAGTTTGAAGATAAAACAACATTTTGTTCAGTGGAAGGCATGTTACACTCTCGTCTTAGTAGAGTACAGCAGTTCCAAGAAGGATAACTCTAGTCGAATCGGAATCGAGTCTATGAAATGTGTCAATCTCTGCATCGGCTACTGGGACCAACCTCTCTCGATTGATTAGGAATGCATGGATATAAAAAGTCATCTTGAAGAAGAACATTTAGCACTGATTCCGGTAAGAAAGGAGCTGTTTTCTGGTTCGATGGCATGGACGCTGTGTCCGACTTACTTGTTACACTTTCAGATAACATCTTTAGTCGGTATCTTGCTGTTTCTATTTCCCCGAATTCAGTTTCAACAACAAACAGGTTTTGGTAATTCAAGGGCTGTAAAATTCTTATCACTCTTCCTATTTGGTCACCGTCAACTTTAACTAGGTAAGTGACCTTGATCGGGGTTAGCCTAACGGCGGCCATGTTTGTTTACAAACAATGCAAACGATTGTTTTGGTGTTTTTTTTAAAGATTATATAATTTAAAAAGACTACTATTTATAACGCAGTTTTATTCCAAAATAATAACGTCTAATAAAAAGAATATTCATATTCTTTAACCTTAATGTTTTCTTTTTTAGATCTCGGAATGTGTGATTACATTACATAATGTCAATTTATCAATGAATCGATGAAACTTTATGAATGAACGTAGTGTGTGAAAGTAGTTCCGGCATCCAATGAAAATGTACAAATATCCGATCAACCAATCAACGTCGAGAATCACTAAATTGCACACTGTGCAAATATCAAAAAGATATTACACGGGATCTCCCCACCCGTATGGGTAATAACAAGTAATATTGGAAATCAGGTAGGTTTATGGAAAGTATCTTATTTTCATCTTTACTGATCAGTCAAAACTGTCCATGTCCATGCATTGTAAAAAGTCTTTACAGAAAGCCTACACCGGGATATTTCTAGTGATTCTGTGAATAATGACAAACATCAATGATGGATCTAGACCAACTCTGGTACTCAGAAATCTATAATGTCCCGAAAAGTTCAGTCCCACAGAGCCCATGTGTTCCCAATAAATCCCCACAAATATAATCTCAGTATATATAAAGTGTTTTTGTTATACTTACCCTATCCACAAGAGCCTTCACAACACCGATTACTTATCATTTCTAGCTGAACATTGTGTGACATTTCAGTGTCGAAAAAACTACCCTTTGTTAAAGCATATGTTTCTTCTTCAAAGACTTTGTTTATGGGAATCTTATAAAGAAAACATCTTTCAACTCATGTTGCAACAAATGCCAATTGGAATTAAAAAATTCCTACTTCAATGTAACTTGAACTACTTCTATGTTTGGGTGGTTTGCATTTCACTGATTTCACTATCGGCAAGACCAGTAGAGAAGGAGGCCATTTGGAGCTTACTTTCACATTACTGTATGGTGAGTGAGTGAGTGAGTTAAAATTTAAAGTCACATCGGCAATATTTCAGCCATATCGTGACTAAAACTAGTTCTAAATTTATAATACATACAGATAATATATAAATTCTGTCAATGAAGGACAGTAAAACCACTAGAGTATCACAGATTGAGTTTAAACTAGCTAGCACATTACTGTATGGAATGAAATGACAAAATATCTCTGAGTTTCAGAAATAATCATTCAAAATATTCCAGGTCTGGACATGATCATTTTGTCCCAGTTTTACAGAAAGGGCACTTGATAAATGCTAGATAAGTCTCTGTATGTGTTAGTGGTGTTCCAATAATCAAAATCGATCGAAGGAAAGATTAAAAACAATTATTGATTGTAAAAAAACACAATCGGGATTTGGTTGTTTTAGTGTAACACACTTGAATGAAGTTAACTAACAATAATTATCAATTGTAAAAACATATTTTCGATTACTCAGAATTTGGTTGTTTTAGTGCAACACACTTGACTGAAGTTAACTAACCATAATGGCATTAGATTTGACGAATATTCACTGAACAAACATGCGCTCAACAGCTTAAAGCTAACAACATACATCTTTATCTTACCTCACACATACATGTCGCTTTCTGATTGGCTGAGCGCTCTTCTATTATTTTCAATGTACCCCGCTTACAAGCGAGGTAACATTTCAATGTACTCGCTGTCAATGGCAGCTCATTTGGTACTTCGTGGTAGTAATTCTTTATCTTGAATAACATTGAATCACATATGATGTACGGAAATTACCGATGTTTTGCGAATGCAAATCAATGGAAGGGAGATAACTCTAAATCTGTTTTCTTGTCAGTAAAATCTAGCGATGGCTACAAAAAGATTTGTACCCGTGCCTCAAACAATTCAAAATTAACATTAAGGTGTTCGGTAAGATAAATAAGTTGTTCACTGGTCCCTCAGGGCCGATGGGTTGATGTACCCTCGATGTTTGTTTATGTTCCCTGAGCCCGAGGGACATATGACCGGTTTGAAAATTTCTTTTCTATCTCACAACAGTATCATAAGGCAGTATATCTTCACCATAAATATATTTCATCTCTTAATGTGTGTTTGAACTGTAATTGATGTAGGTATTAACTGTATTTGACAATTTTATGCACAATATATGAGAAAGTTATGAATGGCATTTGAGAGAACTATGACCCATGTTTGATTTTGGTAAGAATAATATTTCATATGGGAATGACCTGCACTTGAGATGGGTATGAACCATATTTTATAAACATATGAACTGTGCCTGACTTAGGTATGTTTTTGATATAATTAAGCGGAATATTGAGGATACTAAACGGCCTTCCGTGTAATACCATTTTATTAAACGAGTTAATGATTTGCTGCTAAATCTTTCACGAGTTAAATAAAAATGGTATTTCACGGAAGCGAGTTTAGTATTCTGTTTATTACTCTCCAACATATACTGATAGAAAATGAAGTATGATGATTCTCAGCTTTCCACGAGTCAAGCAAGGTCTAATAACATTGCGACAGAGGTATTAGCATTGTGACGTCATAACTGTAAACCATTATGATGTCATATGTCTAGCGGAATTACACTAGTGTAATATTGCCGTAAAAATATTTTACAGAAATCCAAATTTTGAATTTTGCCAAGGGGACATTTTGTTTTTCTACAATAAACACAAATAAAAGTTTTTATCACAAAATAAAAGTCACATATGGTGACATTGCTTCTGAACTGACTCAAGATGTTCAAGAAGAATAAAGTGATGATGTGGGAAGAATCTCTAAACTAAAGTGATGTTGTTAGATGTTCGACAAAAAAAGCATTGATGTATGCAGTATCCATAAAGTGATGATCATGATAATAGTGAAAGTATCCCTTAAGGTATGATTAGGGAGGTTCCCAGAAAGTGATGATTTGGGAGGTAATTTAAATTGATGATGTGGGATGAGGATGTACAGAGTATCACAGAAGTGATTTTTAGGAATGCAACCCTAAATGATACTGATGATGAGGAAGGTAAAGAGTGAGTGAGTATGGTTTTATGCTGCTTTTAGCAATATTCCATAAATATCAAGGTGGGGGACACCTAGTGGAGCCTAGTGGTTAAAGTGTTCGCTCGTCATGCCAAAGACCCGAGTTCAATTCCCCACATGGGAACAATGTGTGAAGCCCATTTCTGGTGTCCCTGGATCACAAACAAGCCAGTCCTTGTTTCAGACCTATCACCAGGGGTGGCTTGGTTTTGGGTCGCTTGCCCTTGTTTAAATATACCAAGCAATGAGTAGTTTAGAAACCTTAGCAAGGATCAGGAATACAAAGTCAGTCCAACCCTGTTATTGTCAACTCCAGATAAATACAGCGGAACCCCAGTTGTCATGTGATCACAGTGTGAATCTACTCACTTCATTACACATTCAGGTTTTAATGTACATTGTATGTCTGGATTTAAGTTCTTAATGTATTTTATTAATTCTATTGAAAACTTTATTCCATATTGCTTAAAGTGAAGTCTTGTGTGATCAGCCTAATCCCTGTTATTTACACCTGCGACAAGCATATTACCTTTTTTAAAGTCTTGAAATGAATGTTAGTTTATAACGGACATATATTTCATAAACGTTATACTTTGTGGTCATTAAAAGTTATATTTGTCGAAGCAAGACAATGATATTAGAAAACAGGTGCCCACCTGAATGCGATTTCCAGCTTTGGTTAGTCTAAAATTTTACATTGACCAAGTTTGTTATCCCCAGTTCCTTGAGCTCCCTGAAGGGAAATAATATAGTTTTTGATCGAGAATAGTTATAGAGGGCTGCTATTTGTGCGACCCCATAGAATTGTGATTATGAAGGCAATTGGCAAGAGATTCTGATATTCAGAAACTCTTTTTTCAAGACAATATATGAGACCTAAATGTCCACACAAATGAGGTTCGACTGTAGTTTAACTTATCCCGAGTTCAACACATCCCACTTGACTTCATTACCATCTGACGAAGTCACCAGGCAACAGAAACAAATGTACTGCACTGTCATTGTTACCATGGTTACATAGACATATTCAGATGCATTTATCATCGCTATAAATAATATTCAACTTTAATGAATTATACCACTTATAAATTCTACTCATGCTAAGCTGTGCTTTTCAAGACATTTGAGTACAGTTTATCAATTTATCAGGGTTTACTTTTAATCAAGGTCTGTCCTCAATTTAACTGTTACAAGAAATAACTCTGTACACCACAATCGCTTTCATCTGGTCAACTTTTGCCTCATTGTTAACAAGTTCTAAGGAAGAACTAGCGAAATGTGCAGACCAAGCAAGTTTGAACCAGGTCATGCAAACACTTATCTTGTCTGTCAAGCCAAATTGTACTGTCAAATTAAGAGATAAATTCTAAGTTAAACACAGCCAAAATTACTGTATCCAGTGCTACGTCTAGACAGCAAATGGGCACCTATATCAAGAATGAGGTAAGAAACTGTGGGATTCAGTACAAGTGATCATCTTTAAGTAGAATCTTCATCATTACTGTCAGCATCATATTCCATTTCTGGAGATCCATCAAGCCTATACCATGTGATACAGTCCTGTGACAATACTGTGTGGACCCAATAGTAGCCTCATTGTATGGAGTCCTATCTCACATCAAGATCATTTTCAGATATAACGTGTATTATGTAGTTTGTAAGTGGTTGTGGAACTCTTCAGGTTTGCGAGTGAAGGGGTAGGGTTGTATGCCACTTAGCTATATTCCAGTAATACCAGGGGCGGTGGGGTAGCCTAGTGGTTAAAGCGTTGGCTCGTCACACCGAAGACCCGGGTTCGATTCCCCACTGCCCATTCACTGTGTGAAGCCCATTTCTGGAGTTCCCCGCCGTGATATTGCTGGAATATTGCTAAAAGCAACGTAAAACTAAACTCAGTCAGTCAGTCAGTCCAGTAATACCATGGTGGGAGAGGCAAGAAATGGGCTTAATCTGTATCCATGTTGGGAATTGAACTGGGCTCTTTGGCGTTTGTTTGTTTGGTTGGTTGTTGTTTAATATCACACTCAGCAATATTCCAGCCAAATGGAGGTGGTCTGTAAATAGTCAAGTCTGGACTTGACAATCCAGTGCATGAGCATCAATCTACACAGTTGGAATACGATGACACGTGTCAACTAGGTCAGTGAGGCTGACCACCCGATCCTGTTAGTCACCTCTTAGCATGGGTTACTGAAGACCAATTCTGTGGCAAAACGGGCGAATACTTCAACCACTAGGCTACCCTACTGCCACTTTAGCATGTTTAGATTTGCGATGACCAATGGATATAACTTCGCTGACCTGTTGTTATTGAACCTGTGTTTATAAGCACATACAGCAGTGTCTCAGGCTTAATCTATAATTGTAGGCCTATTTTAGGTTTCAGACTAAAGATATCCATCTCGAGTGTGATTCCCAATTGTAAAAGCATCCACATGGAATATAAGAGTATCACTTAGGAATCAATGCAAACATAAGTGTAAATGTCTGGCCATTTCTCTCCTACATAATACTCATCAATAGAGAATGATTGGCAGCGCCCAGACATATAACTATACATCTTTCATCAAAATTTGTTCTGGTTCTTGCTTGTAGCAAAGGGGGGTAACTGCTTAGTGATTCTAATGTAAACCTGTTGATGCTGTACTGTCTGTACACAAACGATGATGCTATCTGGGTGACAACCTTTCAGTTAAATTTCAAATGTAAGCTAGCAAAGTTGGACATTGAATATGCAGTAAATGGACATTTTGAAGAGTCTTACAAAATGCCGAATGTATGTATGTATGGACAGTTTGAGAGATTAACTGGGTTCATGTGAAAAAAGCAATAAACCAGTTATTCCATGACAGTCTTCTTGGAAGGTTAATTACATCCTGTTCATTTCAGAAAGATGAAAACATGGCCATCTCTGTCTTAGCTCCATGCCAAGGTGGATACTAGTGTCTCAGTTGTCTAAAGCATTGAAATTTGCTCTCTGCATTCCTGGAGCAAGCCAGTCTAAGTAAACTTAGCTCAATATTATTCGTTACACTGCTATACTAAGTCTAACAAAACCTAGTAGAAGGTCGCGTCAGATAACCTGTAAGTGACCCATGACCGTCCAATCAAACGTGAGACAGCCGAACGGATTTAACCAATCAGACAACGACTACTTGTTAGGATTCGGCGAGACTTACAAAACGATTTTTGGATTTTCTCTTCCCTGGTCGCTGACACGGATCTATCAACAAACGAAAATCCGCATAAAACACAGATATTTGACCTGCAGTATATACGCTTATGGGTTTCTAATGACATATATTTTTGCACAATGACATCCTTGAATATTGACAAAAACGCTATTTTCAGCAACTGTTTACTCATTGCGATCGTGCGGAAAATAGCATTCGGAATCATTCAAGTTTTTTATGTAAACGTTCAAACGGTATGTGCAAATGTTAACTTTCGCGATTTGGTAAGCTGTGATCTGATTGGTCAGTCCAAAAGGTTATCTGACGCGACCTTTTACAAGGTTTTGTTAGACTCAGTATAGCAGTGTAACGAATAATACTGAGCCTAAGTTTACTGAGACTGGGAGCAAGCTTGAAACCTATGATTGTGGGTTTTAATGCCAGCTATGTGTTTCTAGGTGGTCTGCACCATATCTATGATTGTACATTTCATCAAAGTGATAAATGTCCATGACATTTACATCATTGAAAAGAAAATGGCGTTCAGAATTTTCAAAATTTGATTACTAAACAATAAGATAGGACCCGCCATCAACAGAGACGAAAGATACTACATTCCTAATGCCAACCATCACTTGATAAATTAATCATCTATAATTCATAATTATATTTCTTGTGTACATCACCTGTTTCTATACAACATGTCATACAAGCTATGTACATCAACCCCATCCACTGTATAAATATTTCCTGTCTTCCTATCAACTGTATAAGCTTTGATTCAATCATTGTATGTCACCTAACTGGCTTCCAATCACTTACTCAATCTCCTATACAAGCGTTGTACATCAGCCTCATCTATTGTATAAACAACTCATCCCCAATCTACTGTAATACCAAATCATGTATATATTCTCTCTATTTATTTCTCATGTATCACTTGCTTGACGACATTAAAATCTATGTCGAAACGTCGCCTTTCACAGAATAAAAGTTACTAAAGAAGTTGTATATCCATAAAAATTGTCATCAGTCTTCATCAACTCAACTTCTTAAATGCACATCAAAGAAGTCATTTTTATGCAGGCAATGCGTGTGCCGCCTTCCTCATACCTACATGTGATTATGATGATCCTTGTTACAATTACAGTGTCTCCCTCAAACTTTTCTGTCACAAAATCACCCAATACATTTTGTCAAATACCCCACCATACATGGATAGAAATGAACTCCACGTCTAATGAGTGGATCCATTCTCACTTCCTGTCCTTATGTGCTGATTCTTTTCAACATGGAATCCATCAGCTTATGAAAGTGATGAGTGTGCCATATGGCATCGTGACCACAAGGTCTCCATTAGTGTCCAGTACCAACGACTCCTTTCCCATTTGCACTGCACTATGTTTAACTCTTGTGGACATAGGTCAGAACTGTCTGCTTGTCTTGTGACATGCAACCTGTGGCAAAGATCGACCTTACAACATGTTGTGGTGCAGAATTTTAAAGTTGGTCAGAGATGATCAATGTGATCGCAGATCCAGTTGATGAATGTACATTGACGGAAAAGCAGAGTATGGAACTGTGTATAATCCTTACATGAATGGATTAATAATAATGTTAATAATATGATTACATTTGATGTGATAAGTGTTTGAGTACTGTCAACCAGGCTATGTAGCCTTGTAGATGGTATGATAACCAGAAATGAAAACTTTCAGTGCTTAGATTGTGATCCCATAAATGGGAGTTAACTGAATCCGTGCACAAGTTTTATTTAGCAGAATCTGTGCCGTTATAATTTTATTTTTATTTTTTATTATTATTATTTTATTTCTCTATTATTTAGTAATCGACGGTTCTTATGAGTATTCTTGTCAATACAAATATAAATTGTGAAATTGGGGTTTTCGCGTTTATACGTTCGGAAAAGCAGAGTTAGGAGAAAGACTACTTAGACTATACACGGATATATTCTACACGTTAATTTGATCGGACCCTAATCCCTTTTGCAAAAACAGAATGAGCTGCGGGGGAAAAGAATGAGAAAGATAGTTCTAGCAAGAAAAACAGTCATACATCTGATTACCTTACTTACATAATTTATAACCGGAACTGAAATAAATACTTCAAGAGAAGGGCATCAAAGATCGGACGGCATATTCAGAATGACAACTCTTGCCTAGAAACAGGTAAGCATCGCAATCCTGGAAGCCGCCATTTACACAAATATTGATGACGTGTGTAAACAAATCGTGGTGACGTAAAGCGACTTCCGGGTTTGAGATGCACATGGCAGGTGATTGTTTTGAAAAACGAAATATATAGATTTATAGAGAAGAACATGGTTGACGTTCAATTAAGTGAAGCAGAGAAGACTTTTATTCTCCATGGAATCCAAGTAAGTGCGCATAATCGAAAATACCTGATTACCGTAGTTGGTAGGCTGTATATTCGTTTGTGTGTACATCGAGTTTTAGTTCCAGCAGTCAGCAACTGAAACTCAACCAAGTTTGGGGTTAGGGCTGAATGCAGAAAGAGGCACAATTTGGCAATCGAAGTAACTGTAGTATCTATTTGCTGCTTCACATAAACAATTTATATTTTGACCAATGACCTGTCATTCAATTGGAAATGTTGTACCTTAGCCGAAAGCCGCGATGGTCCTCAGGTCAAAAAGGCCTAAGTCGCAGGAACATTTACACCCCTCGCGAGGTTTGTTCCTTCACGGGAAGAGAGAGAGAGAGAGAAAGGACTAAAGGGCCAAAATTGAAAAAGTCAAAAGGGCCAAGGGAAAGTCTAAAGGGCCATAGACTTATGTCAAAAGGGTCAAACTTCTCTATAATATTCTTGAAAATATAATGACCAGAGAGAAATACCTCCAACTTTGCAAGAGCTGCGAAGAATTTCACTTTCTCTGCCACGTCTGCTCTGAACCCGAGTCTCAATCCAGTAATTGTACGGTTGGAAACTTTACAGTCAAGTTTGAGCAACCTGCGGACATGTCAGCCATTGAGACTCGGGGAGTGTTGTTTGAGGAAGTGAACATATCCAATCATTGATAACATTTACCTCATTAAAATGAAAAATCAACTTTTTTTAATGCTTTTTCATCATGTGAAAAAAGATCAAGAATAGTACAATCAACCAATGTATATTGTATGGGATATTATCCTTCAACTGACATGTCTTTTATTATCACATGCCTGCTCTGTCACAATGGAATCATTGCTATACCATGTCATAGATCTTCTATATTTTGACATTTGTCTTGTTTGTTTGCAGGACAATCTGCGTGAGGATGGGAGAAGCTGTGAGGACTATCGTCACATGGAAATTGAAACTGACGTAGTTTCAAATACAACAGGTTCAGCCAGAGTGAGACTGGTCAGTGAAATGTCCAATAACATGCAATGGAAGCTGTATAATCCGACACTCACTGGGACAGGGAAAAATGTCAGATTATACAGTGTGTCGGATATTTAAAATAGTGTTAATTGGAACTGAACAATCCATACCCATGGAGATTCATACCGAAACAGTTTAGGTAGACTCGTACCCAAATGTTGGACAACCTGTCCTCGCTCGTACCTAAACAACAGGATAAACAGAAGTGAATTCGTACCGAAGAAAATATATACAGGGTTGAGAATTGATATGAGTTAAAAAAGAGGAAAATGAGCCAGGGGTCTTTCTCCTTGGATTTAGACAATTCACAAGAATGACCCCAGCGGAGTCAAATCCGTAGAATTCATTCGGAAGCAAGTGAAGTACGTTGCCAACCTTTGCTCGCTTCACTCACATATAGAAAGACTGGTAATTTTCTCTCTCCTGTGTAGCCCTATTTGCCCTACAGTTCACCTGTGATTCAGGTTAATGCAATCCGGTTTTGGTCGTGAAGAA
Organism: Haliotis rubra; assembly: GCF_003918875.1. NCBI lineage: Eukaryota > Metazoa > Mollusca > Gastropoda > Lepetellida > Haliotidae > Haliotis > Haliotis rubra. The sequence continues at coordinate 672,865 of NW_025765170.1, read as the reverse complement.
AATGACTATGGGACATCCAAATTTGGTTTCAAAATAGGTATGGCCATAACAAGAACTTTAGATATGAGCTAGAAAGGGTAAGAATCTCTGTGGGTATAGATCGTCTAGTATCTGTCTTATTACTCTTAAGGATGTTTGACACATATGCAAGTTGCATCGAAGAAGAATTTCCTCATGACATTCCTCATTCTTCACCTTAGAGTCGGTGGGAGAGCTTTCATTATGTATATTTAAACTTGTCATAACAATCAAGAATGATCAACTTCAATTCAAGTTCATAAGACTACTAAGAGTTAGTGAATATGCTGAAGGCAGTCCTTGATACCACCACCAAAATTGCATAACTCTATCTGATTTGTTGTGTCAAGATATATCATTGATGTCTGTCATAATATGATGTCGCAACATCTGCAGAGAGATCTATGGTTAAATTTCCAGATCTTTATCCATGGTTTTGTTTTGCATGATGTCTTTGCTCATGCACGACTTGTGGACTTTCCCCTATATACAAGAAGTGGTATGAGAGAAATTCTTTTCATACAGAGTTAATAATAGTAATTTATAATCATAATTAATAATTAGTCCATTTATATTGCACTAAATCCACGCCGACAGCATGCTCATAGCACAGAAAATTATTACCTCAGATAACCCAAGCTGCCTGTGAGGCGCTAGAAGGTTATAGTCAGGTTAGAAGGTTATGAATGGCTTATCCCACTGGGTACCCAGTTTCTGCTGGATGAACACAGGCAGTTTTGAACAAACTCACTTGCCTAGGGTGAGACCACATGTATCACATGAGATTCATTTTGGGGCAGGACTGAAGTCCTAGAAACAATGAGAAACTCTCAAGAGTCCAGCTGCCAAGCACGGTCACCCATCCAAGGACTCTCTGTTGCTTAACTTCAACTGATTTGTGACCTGGCCCCGATTTCTCGAAACAAACTCAAATTTCAAACTGAGTTTGACTATTTGAAACAGCTGAATTTTAACTCAGCTGCTTTTTTAAAATAAAAAAAAGCCCAAACAACTTCAGTATTCGATTCACCAAACTCAAATTATCTACTATGTTTGAATTTAATATCGATTTCAGTTCATTCTGGAAAATGCGTTTTCTCAAATTTGAGTAAAAACTCGAACTTAAAGTCAAAACTCAGACTTGTTTCGAGAAATCGGGGCCTGAGCTCTATACACAGGACCACACACCACCATGAGTTAAAACCTATTCACATGTTTTCCAACCTAGGCAAACACAGATGTCCTGGTGGGTGTGAAGGCAGAACTTAGTGCTCCCACTCCCGAGAAGACAGACAGAGGCCGACTTGAGTTCTTTGTAGACTGGTAAATACTTTACTTATATACCATGATAATTGTGATAAATATGTCATAGTACAAGTATCATCATCAATTTCCTGTGAACAAACAGTCTGCTTATCTTAATAATGTACATCTTGAGAGCTTGTCACTGATAGATGCTTGTCGTAAGAGGCGACTAACGGGATCGGGTGGTCAGGCTCGCTGGCTTGGTTGAGACATGTCATCGGTTCCCAATTGCGCAGATCGATGGTCATGCTGTTGATCACTGGATTGTCTGGTCCAGACTCGATTATTTACAGACCGCCGCCATATAGCTGGAATATTGCTGAGTGTGGCATAAAACTAAACTCACTCACTTGTCACTGATAGAACCCTGAAACTGATGAATTGTGAAGAAGTCTAGATATGCTGCGTATCTGCGTAAAATACGCATTGAAATTTCTAAAATACACACTGAAATATATCTGTATTGTTCCAAATAAGCAAAGGAAATTACAGAAACATTTTGGTTAGTTGTTGACTTGCATACCCTGACTTACCAGTAAAAAACAAATGCATAACAGAAAGTAGCTGTCAGATGTTACGAACTGGATCGGGTAGATATTATCGATTGAATTTCACCATGTAAATGTACACTTTATGAACTACGGAAAGAAACAATCGCAGTTTCCATGGTTATTTTTCAATAAACAATCTGATGAAATGAGACTATGCTGCACTTATTGTCAGTCGGCAGAGATAAGTTTGTCCCTTACAAGTGTGTGAGCTGGTGATGGTACGCCACGTACGTGTATTCAGATGTCTAACCTGATCAGACATAACATCTATTTCTCTTTAAACAATGACCATGTTGATGTCTGAAGTAGAAACAGTTGGTTATAGTTATATTTTTTAACATTTTTTAATTGAAATAGAAAATAGCACATTTTAAAAAAAGGGTGGGTAGCGGAAAATTTGAGTGCCCACTGAAGATCAGTAGTACCCATTTATAACAGACACCATGGGTAAAATACCTAGATTGGAAAAAGCTTATCTAGAGCTCTGACTGTGAATGAACAGGCTGGTTATCTTTGTACTATACATTTCATCCTTGAAAGTGGCTGTAATATGTAAAGCCAATTTCTGGTGACCTCTGCTCCAATATTGCTAGAGGAGGCCAAAACTCGTACTCACTGATCTTGAGAGCTTGTCACTGATATATCCCATGTCTGGTCCAAATGCCCTTGTTATGTTTTTGGTTTTTCAGCACCATGCCTATCATGGATTCTGATATTTAATGCATGGCGCCAAGTATTGGTATGGTTGATAGTTTGTTTTTTGTTACAATATTATCCTCTGTTGATGCATACATTATGTTCAAGGAATTATTCTTTTTTGCAGTTCAGCGAATGCTACCCCTCAGTTTGAGGGTCGAGGAGGGGAAGAGTTGGCAACTGAAATCAGTACAATGTTGTCCCGAGCCTATGACTGTTCCAGCTGTCTCGACCTGCAGTCTCTGTGTGTTATCCCCAAGCAACAGTGCTGGGTCTTATTTGTAGATATTCTGGTGAGCATTGACTTTTATAGAAGCTGAAAGTCAGGTTTTGTTCCTCAAGCTTCTTATTCATACATGAGGTGAGGTGAAATTGGGTTTAACGTCGTGCTTGAGAATATTTCACTCATATGATGACGTGCATGCGTGTGTATGTGTATGTGCGGCTGATTTTACTAGCCCAGACTTAAGCTTGTTTTATAGTGTTAGCCCACTGAGATACCATGCCGCAGTGAAGCATGAATACCCCACTCAGACACATTATACTGACTCCGAGCCGACCAGTCCTTGTTGTACTCATTAATACCAAACGCCAGGCAGGGATCAACAAGTACCATATTTTAACGTCTTTTGGTATGACGTGGTCAGGGATCAAACCCGCGACCTTCCGCTCTCCGGGCGGACGCTCTAAACACTACACCATGGAGGTGGTCATTCATACATGACCCTTGAAGATCCGGGTTAGAATTGAATATACAGTAGCCCATGCTTGTCATGAGAGGCAACGAATGGGATCGGGTGGTCTAGCTCGCTGACTTGGTTGACACATGTCATTGTATCCCAATTGCAGGTCAATGTTCATGCTGTTGATCACTGGATTGTCTGGTCTAGACTTGATTATTTACAAACCGCCACCATGTAGCTGGAATATTGCTGAATGTGTCATAAAACTAAACTCACTCACTTATTATCACATGACAGAATAGTGATGAATATAACTTTTCATAATTCATATTAACAGAAATGCAAATTGGATTTGACATCTTTGAATCCCAGTGCCAACTGCTGTTGATCATTGGATTGTCTAGTCCACACTCGATTATTTACAGACCTCCGCCATATAGCTGGAATATCGCTGAGTGAAGCGTAAAACTTACCCACTCACTTATTATCACATGGCAGAATAGTGATGGAATATAAGTTATCATAATTCCTATTAACAGAAATGCAAATCGGATTTGACAACTGCTGTTTAAACCATACACTTATTTTTCAGTTGTTGGAATGTGGAGGCAATCTGTTTGATGCTGCGTCCATAGCTGTCAAAGCTGCTTTGTTCAATACAAGGTAATCACATCATGACAAGACGAAGTTTATTTCACAGGCCATAGGCCATAGGCCAAACTCGATACACACTTTAATCAGTATTGCTCTCAGAGAACTATTACTCAGAGCTAATCCCCGACTGACCCCAAACCACAGCTCATCTGTTACTGTCTGTGTTGCCTAAAAGTAATCTAATTTTCATCAAGTCTGTTTTCCTCCTTTGTAATAAAATATGCTTATTTGGAAAGATTAAGTAAGTCAGAGAACATCTCACTTCAGAATAGACGACCCGTTAAGGTCCGGGTTAGAATGACCCTTCAGTAACCCATGCTTGTCGTAAGAGGCGACTAACGGGATCGGGTGGTCAGACTCACTGGCTTGGTTGACACATGTCATCAGTTCCCAATTGCGCAGATCGATGCTCATGCTGTTGATCACTGGATTGTCTGGTCCAGACTTGATTATTTACAGACCACCAGCCATATATAGCTGAAGAACGTTGCTGAGTGTGGCGTAAAACTAAACTCACTCACTCACTCTGAATAGACATGGTAAATGCACAAACTTGAACAGTTCTTGTGTCATTTGTAGTGGTGTTTGATGAAGCACTCATAAAATCCGACAACTAAAAGGAACAAATTTTGATGTGAGCATTGTGTAGTTACAATTCCTTGTTGCATTGTCTCATGTTTCAGCATCAAATGATCTGCACAATAAATGATTGAGCAATCTGTAGAAGTGATGAAGGTTATGAATGAGGACTAGATTTTGTTCGGTTTAATAGTTGCATGTTTGACTTTCGTCAGAAATGCTCCTAAAAATATTTGAAACAAACAGTTAAGAAACCATATTGGTTTACACACTGGTTCAGACTGGATTTATGTTTCCTCAGATGTGACTAATATGTATAAGTAATGAAGCGTCTCATCTTATCTCATGTTCTGTAAAGTCAAACTGAACTGGCTTCCAATCCAACCACAGATCATCTGGGCGGTGGGGTAGCCTAATGGTTAAAGCGTCTGCTCGTCCAGCTGAAGACCCGGGTTCAATTCCCCACATGGGTACAATGTGGGAAGCCCATTTCTGGTGTTCCCTGCCGTGATATTGCTGGAATATTGCTAAAAACGGCGTAAAACCATACTCACTCACCCACTTACGTAAACCCAAGGGCTGTCTCCTGAATATTCTTTTCAGTCTGAATTTTTACTGTAATTTATTCAAATACGAATCTTTTACAGAATTCCAAGTGTGACAGTCAGTCAGGAAGAAGGTGGTGAGATGGAACTGGAGATATCAGACGATCCGTATGACGTGAAGCGGCTTGATGTCGCCACAGCGCCCTGTGTAGTAACACTGAACAAGGTAAGGACAAACCAGGAAGAAGCACTTATTAAACAAAGGTCATGTATCATCATTCATAATGGGGCGGTGGGGTAGCCTGATTAAAGCTTTATTTCAACATGCCGAAGACACATGTTCAACTCCCCACATGGGTACAATGTGTTAAGCCCAAAACCGGGTGTCCTCTGCCATGATTTTGCTGAAATATTGCTACAAATGGCGTAAAACAAAACTCACTCACTAACTCATTCATAATGTCAGTCACTTTATTGTCTGGTACGGACTAAATCATTTACTGGCTGCCATTGTATAGCTGAAATACTGCTGTGTGTACCATTAAACAACAAGCAAACCAACACATCACAACCAGCCACCATTAACGCCAAGCAGGAACAATGTCAGTTGAGCATCATTATCATCAGAATAGCCTGGATCCTTCTCATGCCTGTGTGTCTGACTCCATGCAGCCATCACAGTGATGTCACACTGCTGATATCTTGGAAACTGAAACTGGACATTTTGTTTATTTGTAAACAATTTTAACTGATCGCATTATTTCTGAAGCTATTTATGTTATATTTGTTGCTTAAAGTGTTGCATCTATTTAGCGATGCATTTCATTTTATGCTGTGAATAGTTTTTCCTTTTTTAATATCCGATGTGAATATTTTACTTTTCTAGATTGGTCACTATCACGTGGTAGACGCCAGTCAAAAGGAAGAGGCATGCACCCTTGCCAGGTAAGGGAATACTGTTTTCCTAAATACAATCCACTATTGTCTTTAGATATCCTCACCTTTTTCCTTCCACACAGTGATGTAAGTGAAATATTGTTTGTTAAACCCAAGCTGCATCACTCACTTTGACTTTAGAATTTTTTTTGACTTGCGGAATCCATTTCAGATAAACTAATCCTGATAATGTCATACCCGGTTTGTCTAGCATCAGTCATCACAAACATTTTCCTTTGAAACTTAAATTTTACACACTTCCTTCCACCAATTATCGCGAAGAGTTTTAAATCTTGAAGAGTTTGAAATCTGCTTTTCAAAATGGCTGCCACAGCCATTTTGAGATGTAGATAACAGAGCTGCTAATGGGCCTGAAAATTTCCACTGGCGGAGACAAAAAAAATCTTATTTCTGAATATAGTCCTTTTACATGTTTTGGACAATTAGACAGATGTTAGTCACAAATACAGGGAAGTGAATTCTCCTTACATCACTTCTCCAACAATGATCTTGATGTTCTGTATTGTAGACTGCTGATGGGAGTCACAGAGAAGGGTTCAATCACAGCACTGAAGAAAGAAGGGTGTGGCAGTCTTGACCCTGAGAGTGTGCTTGATATGATGGAGGTATGGTTTACCTAAAATATTACACTGTTGGTATTCAGATTTGAAAAAGTGTATACATGATAGTGTAGATCAATGCTTATGATGCATTGTCTGGTAAGGATTTGATTATCTTGACTGCTGTCGTATAGCTGGAATATTGTGTGAGGGGTGTTTAACAACAGACAAGGAAATAAAGATAGTGATTTGGCAGAGGCTAACCTAGGACTGTTCTGGCTGCAAAGAAAATCCGATTGTCTCCCCTTAATGTGTTGATAGCACTTGTTGGACGATGCATCAGTTTTTTGGTGTAATTTGTAAGGAAACCATTTGAAAACATTTTATTTTTTGTGTCTGGAAGTGATATTACATTTTGATTGTAAGCCATAACTATGTTTGATTCAAATCAGCTTTCTGGAATTGATTAAAAATATCTGCAAGTTTGAAATGAACAAATTTGTAATTTATTGGATTGGATTGCATAGAAGATGATATTTTGATTTAAGAGTATAGGATTTATATGTGAATGTATTGCAGTGTTTGTCCATCAGAACTGACTGTTACCATGGTTACTTGCAGACAGGGAAGAAGATTGGTCAGGCCTTGAACAGCAGCCTAATGAAGGTCCTTGAGGAAGAAGAGAAGCAAGGCCCCAGAAGGAAGACTGTGGGCTTCCTCCGATAGCAGCACCACAGGACCACAGATATTGTGGGCAGAGAGGAGAGGACTCCCGTGGGGATGCCGGGACAGAATAGGTCCCCAGCACCAAGTGCTTGTCGTAAGAGGCGACTAAGTTGAAGATCATACCATATCTAATATCCTGGCATATACTGGCATGACAGGACAGTGGTTACAGGAGTGAATGTAGGAGCTTAGCTGTGGTGTCAGATCATGGACAGTAATCAGATGAATCTGGGACCAGGTGGTTACAGTGTGTGGCCTGATTTATTGTGCTTCATCATCTTCTGATGGGTGGTTCATGCTGATGTCAGTCTCTGGCTGTCCCACTCCCATTACAGTCAACCTTATACTTTCACATCATACATCTCTGCATGAAGATCTCATCCATCTAGTCCTGTGGAACCAGCCAATCATGGCATGGCTTCTAAGCTAAAGTCACAGTACCAGTGAGTGAAGCATTCAAACCAGAAAAGGTTTATAACCATCCAGTTCCAAATGTAAATAATAAAAGCTACACCATTATCTTGTTGGGTATATTTTATACACCCTGTGTTTTCTGAGCAATATAACATACGCACCCTTGTAGCATGGAAGAAATGTCTCAGTTTCTGACTGTGTGGGGTTCCTTTGCAAACAGAAATGAAGACAAATTGCTTGAGAAAGCTGAGATCTGATTGGATGAAGCACATCTCAGTTTTCTCACTAACACATTCCTTATTAACTATAGTTCTGAGATTGTTCAGTGTTCTCCTGTGGAAATGTTGTCAGAACTTCACACAGAGGGGCACTGTATATGAGCAATAAATATCTGGTTTGAGTGAGATCTTGTTCCATGGCCATTAATCATTTCACAAGGTGATCCTCCATACTGTAATGTGCTCCCAGCTGACTCTAAGCATGCTGAGAGGATACACTTTGCTGCGTGAGTGAGTGAGTATGGTTTTACACTGCTTTTAATGATATTCCAGCAATATCGGGGCGGGACACTTTGCTGAGAACAGCTAGATTCCCAGCGTTCATGGTGTCTGATCTGTGATCTGATGGCTGAATTCCATGAGCATTTCAAGATTTCTTGAAAGTTTGTGGATTGGGATATTTTTGCATGGTTGCTTCTTTGTCTTCCTTGAAGGCTGAAAGAAATGAACTCACACAAACACTATGCAGCTTACTCAAGAGGCTTGTTTAGAGTGGTCTCCATGTTTTGATGTGTACGCCAACAATATGTGATGTATTCATGATCTACATGGCAGATCATGTAATCAAGTGATTTCAGTGAAGCAGGAAGTGGTTCAGGAGAGACAATCTAAGTGTACAAGAATGTTTCATAACCACCTCTTGCCTCAAAGAAAGGTGTATTTGAGATAAATATATAAATAAATACATAAACAAATATGGAGATGTTGATTCACAGAATATTTTTTTTATTTTGTTACATCCTTCAATATGGTGAAGCATCTTGTCATCTTTACAATAAACAAGATTTTTGTATGCATTAGAAATTGGATTGATGCCTGGTATTGATAAAAATTAAAGATCTGCAAAAATATTTCAGGTATGCAAGATGAAAGAGCTTCTTAAGGTAATCTTGCAGAGTGTTATGGAACACCAGCAAGTGAAGACTAATTGAGTACAGGTTGTTCATTTTGTGCTTTTTACACAAATATGTCATCTTGATATTTGAATTTAATGACTTGATCTTTGGACACCTTAAGCTATGAAAAATGTTTGATAGAAGCAAATGTAATAAGGGACCGTTCATAATTTATGGCAGGAGGGGTGGATGATTTTTATGCGAAAGCATGTATAATGTGAATGACACACCACCCCCACCCCCACCCCCTCAAGTACATGTGTACAAAATTGCTGACCCCCCTCTACCTCCCCAGAACAAAATCTCTCTCACACTCACACACACACACCATAGCCATAAACTATTAACGGTCCCTAAAGCATTATAGTCTTCAAACATCTGAGCACAAAGCGATTATAGCCTGACGAAACAACTCCTATGTTTTAAAACAGACTTGTGTGAAACCAGCCTCTGAGGGCTAAGACAAATGATAAATACTGGTTACATTCAGAGTTAGCTTGTCTACATGGACGGATGATTCCATACTTCATGGTTTGCGCATGTCGTGGTGGGTGATAATTGCCGCCAATTCTCTGGCCACTTTCTCTGTACATCCCATCAGTATCCGGTTGCCCATCAGATCGCATGGCCCACCTGGACATCAGAAGCAATCAGGTCAAGCAACACACATGAAACACTCTCACCAACTTTCTCTTCGTCATCCTCTGCGTCCAAATATGCCCCAACTCGTCCTTATCTATTTGGCTGTTTCTTTCATCTATATATCAATTACCTGTGAAGATCCGGGTTAGAATTGGTCTTCAGTAACCCGTGTTTTCGTAAGAGTCGGGATTGGGTCGTTGGACTCGCTGGCTTGGTTGACACATGTCATCGTATCCCAATACTCAGCTGGAATATTGCTGAGTGCAGCGTTAAACAACAAACAGAAATTTCAATTACAGTGAAACCTGTTTAAACCGGCAGCCCACGGGACCGAAATAAAATGCCGGTTAAGACAGGGTGCCGGATTAGACAGTGATGATCATTTTCCTACATGGCCATTTACACTCGTCAATCTCTATCTCTATATGCCTTTGATCTTTGTTCTTTGATCTTGTAATTGTGCAGCAAACTAAAACAATGTTGATGATGTATTGGATTAAGGGACCTTGATTGAACTGCTCATACCCATGCCGGCTTAGAGCTTCTGATTCACGGCGCAATCACCACTTCCTGGCATGCCAAGAGGGTTGATTAGTGTATTGGATTATGGGTCCTTGATTGGACTGCTCATACCCATGCCGGTTTAGACAGTGTTAACTACAGTTAAAATTTCTTGTTGGGACCGGAAAGTCGTGCCGGAATACGGAATAGACAGGTACCGGAATACGGAATAGACAGGTGCCGGATTAGACACTGTTTTAATGATCATAATAGCGTTGTAAAATGGCGGGACCAATATTAGACGCCGGTTTTGACAGTGTGCCGGATTAGACAGGTGCCGGTGTTGGCAGGTTTCACTGTATATATCAATGATCCTCAAAACCGAAAGCTCACGTAGAACATTTATATATTACCAGACATTTATGAGGCATGACTGCCCAGTAACCCCAAGGTTCTTGAAGAATCAAAACATCAAAGTGGAATTTTCGTTACCCAGCATTCAAAATAACTCCAGCTCCTGTATTTCATGAACAAGAGAAACAGCTGTACCTTTCTCCACCATCAGGCTGACAAAACTGGCTTGCGGTTTAAAATGGGCTTTTTCCGGGTAAGTATGACAAGGCAGGCGCGCGCACACGCTTGCTAACGTTGTTGCATGTGTTCATTAATCTTGAACACAACCAAACACGATTTTACCCACCTCAAGTGAAAGTCAAATACACATACTGTGTGCGAAAGAGCCACTGGCATGCTAGCCCTTGGTCAGTAAAAATCCAGTCGGGCCAGAAAATCTCCACAGTCACTGCCCCGATTATCTAGTGAATTTTCATGGGGTCATTTTGTAAATATATCACTCTCTCCGAGTTGTTACGTTATAACACACTTTTAAATCATGAAAGATTATGGTCTAAATGTTCATCATATTAGCAGCTTAACGATGAAACCTGTGTCATGCCGACATTATCTTATTCTCATCTATTTTTGTAATCATTTGCATAGTTTTTACATTCAAATTTCAGGCTTGTGAATTATTTTGTAGGCTGGTAACTCTCAGGCATAGCTACCCTGACTGGCTAGCAAATATTGGAAACTATTTCGCACATTGTACACAAACGAATACTTTGACCGACCCAGTGCCAATCTTCCTATCCTCCAAATTCCTGCTATCCGAAATATTCCATTTGGACACCCCTTCCCCGACAAGCATCTTACCATCTGGGTCCATGACGTACACTCCAGCCTCCTCAGCTATGAGTAAGCCAGCCACGAAGTCCCAGCAGTAGAGGCCGTACTCCACCCACGCCTGGCCCTGGCCCTCGGCCATCTTGCAGCAGTGGACAGCTGCAGCCCCGTATGACCGAAGGCTGAAATTCAAGAAAGTTCACTGAAAAGGGGATCGTGTTTGGAATTTTCCCCAACAACCAGTGCTTGTAAGCGGCAAGTAATTGGGTCGGGTGGCCAGGTTCGGTGACTTCGATGTTGCCTTATATTCTATTATCCGAGTTGTCTTGTTTTTAAATATTACAGGTATTCGCAGGCCTACCATACAAACGGAGAACAAATCCTCAAACTTGAACTCATATACACCAAAACAGAACAAAAATCACCAAAATAGGAAAATAAACTTCCAAAACTGCCACAGTTTCCTCTAACACTGACACTAACGCATCTGTAATGGAAAACTAATCGTTTGAAATGGAAAGAAAACTTGCGTATCAGCTACAAAATCACCCAAGAACGGTCGCCGAGCGTACAAAACGGCAGTCATAGCATCCCGAAAAGGCACAAAAATCGATTCGGAGTTACAACCTACTCCGTTTGGATACAGTGACACGCCCACCAAGACGCCGTGTCTGGCCACCAGAGCCTTTAAATAACATCCTTCAACAAGATCCGGGTTAGAATTGGTCTTCAGTAACCCATGCTTGTCGTAAGAGGCGACAAGCGGGATCGCGTGGTCAGGCTCACTGACTTGGTTGACACATGTCATTGTATCCCAATTGCGTAGATCGATGCTCATGCTGTTGATCACAGGATTGTCTGGTCAAGACTAGATTATTTTCAGACCGCCGCCATATAGCTGGAATATTCCGGAGTGCGGCGTAAAACTAAACTCACTCACTCACACCTTCTACAAGCTAGATTGCCAGGGATCAATTCCATAGTCCATAAGATGGTTTTCCTCTTTCTGCTTGACATTAAATGATTCCTAAACCTTCAAAAACAATTGTTTCACATCAGTCGGGTAACACATCCTGTCAATCTATAACACAGTGCGTGTTTCGGCGTTCCCTACTGCCTTTGTACCCCCTCCGTTAAGAGGCATAGAAGAACGTAGGGTTTTATTGTGTCATTGGTTTGGAACCACATTGGTTAAATTCTTAAGGACACCTACCCGTGACTGTTTGTGACTATATTGCGGACATTCTGGAGCATTTTGTCAACATTCCACGGTGAGCGTAGAACCCCAGTATCATAGATAACCATAGACTGCTTCAGCTCTGAAATCAGAAAACAGTATGAGTGTTGTTATAATTATGTAAGCGTAATTTATTGTGAAACAAAGCTGTCATTGTTTTACATTTTGTATGTTAAGATTCAGTAGAAGTTCATAACATTGCGTTTTAACAATAAATAGTCGTCAGGAACATATTAATTTTTAATGTAAGCAGTGGTGTGGAGGCAGGGGCGGATACAGCTTTTTGAGAAATGTGGGGTGCACACTATTGAGATAAAGGTGGGGTGCACACTTGAATATTGAACTTCAGGGACTTTTTCAAAATAAAATTGGCACACCATGATATGTGACTGTACATCTCACCTTCCACGCTACTTGCAGCGAGCTTCCTTCCATTACAGTATGACCCATGACCTTTCATGCTGGTGTACATAAGGTCAAGGACAGGTATGTTGACCACACCCACTATCACCTGCATCAAATAGACAGAATCTGACCAATGAGAAGCATGCATTTACGGGATACGGGTTACGTTTGATACATTAGTCGAACATTCCCTCGTCAAAAAGTTCCTTTAGATAAACTACCGGGCAAAAGAAGTTATCCATTTTAAAGCAATTGTATAAAAAACAAAAACGCTAGGTATAGGTTTGAACCCAAGCAGAAAAGATTCGCCAAAACGCAACATGGTCCCGACAACAACGCAGCTGTCCGAAAACTTCGTACAAATCGTGCATTTTTCAAAAGGTGAAAAACAGTAATTGTGGGACATTGGTCCAAATGCACGTGTATGAATGTGGCATAAATACCGATGTTGGACAGAGCAAGCATTCAGTAACCAAAAAACCACCACGAATATGCCAAGACGTACGCAGGCGCAACGAATTGATATTAGCAAATTAATAAACCGCTACGAGCAAACAGACTAGGCCTAAGATCGGGAAGACCAAGAGTCACGACAACATCCAGCAGATCCACCTCTGGAACAGATTCGTGACGGCGACGTCAGCAGCAGCGCCAGCACTAGGACACGCCATAAGCAGACGAACAGTCCTTCCACGTGTGGTATGGATGATATAAGAGGCAACCGCCCCCTTCCGTGGAATGGCTTTGACCCGTCTACACCGTCAACGCAGACTGCGATGGGCACGAACTGTACGTCGGTGGCAGTGACGTGATGGAGTGAGGATGCTTTTTACAGATGAAAGTCCGTTCAGTCAGAAACGATGGCAGAGTTCGATTTTTTCGACGTAGAGGAGAGCGACTGGCGCCAAGCTGCTTTCAGCCAGTTCACCCGTTTGATGGAGGAGGCGTCATAGTATGGGGCGGCACTTGTGGCCAGAGAACACCAAGACTGGTTGTCATCCTAGGAAATGTGAATTCCCATCAATACAGGGATGGAATATTTAGGCCTTTCGTGGTGCCCTTTATTCGACAACAGAAGAAGAGGAGTAATTTGGCGGCACGACAACGCAAGACCGAACACCGCCAGAATTGTTCGACAATAACTGTACAGCCTTAACTTCAAGGTATTGCCTTAGCCAGCGTGATCTCCAGACATGAACCCTATTGAACATCTCTGGGATCATATCTGGGATCATCCCCTGACTCCTATCTCATCATGTGACTCTTTATGCACTTTTTGAATGAATTCTGATTTGTGTCATTTTGTATTTTGACCCCTCGACTCTTTCTTAATGAATTGCAGCAAATGCAAGACCAGCATTACAACGAACTTTCAGTCATATTATTGGAAACTGATCTCTGTTTGTAAAATAATTATCATAATCATTACATATGTCTTTGTTTCTATTTTTTGATAAATTGAAGTCGGTGATGACTTTTTTGCCCTGTAGTTTAGTTGCGGATCGTCTTTTTCAAGCCGTCAGTCTTAAAATATCACATCATAAACATTTTTCTGGCACTTAAGCTTAAATAAAGTAATAAGCCTTATCTTTATTCATCCATGAATTTGTCGGCGTCGATGAGTAATCCAATAATTAGCATATCATATTAAGGTGAATTTTATATATTTTGACATGGCTATGAGGAATGGAAGCATCCATACCTTTTATTGGCTGTTAACCCCATGGAGAAAGCTACATCTGGAACACTGAAACCAGAAAAATATCAATTGGGTGCATGTAAGACGGGTTTTCCTGGAAGTTAAACAATTATTTTGCTGTGGAGACTCCAACCCGATTTCTTTTCACCGTGTACTCCAAATGAGAAAGGAATGTTTCGCCTCCTTCAGCAACATGTTTGATGGGAACACCTGTGATTAGCTTCGATATGGAGAATCTACCCCCAAGTTCTGTGGGCAGTGAACGGAAGGAGAGGGTTGGATGTTTCGCAGATATTTGCAATATTGTTTCACAGGGACAGTGATATCTACCTCCTCTTATAGAAGAACGTGTACTTGTGTTCTTGCTTGGAAGACTAACTAATCCCCAGCAACTACAGTGCAGAACTATTACTAGTCTGTCTCACAGTCCCTGAACCACATTAATTTCCCTACTGCCAAGCCCTCTCTGCAGTGCTAAAGCCCTAAATAAAGCAAGTCTAGATTTCCTCAGGTTCTGAATCTCTGGTCTCCCTAGGGCTCCTTTTCAATATAAATGGGCTTGTTTGTTACTATGAAAATTATATATATTCAGAGACTAAGCCTTAGTCTAAACTATTACCAAAATACTCATGTGTATCATATTTACCCTAGGTACATGTAAATGCCAAGCCTTTAAACGTTCTCTATTTCTACAGATGGGATGCTTTAGTGCACTTTCTTGACAAATATTATACTATTACTATTCGAATATGCATAACTATTACAACTACATTCATGTGTATTATATTCATATTCAATGTCTGTACGTGTATATGCCATGGGATGAATAAAACGTTTATATTAAAAAGAACGTGTACATTGTCACTAATTGTGCAAAGCGGTACTTAGAACCTACACATGACTGCTCTTCAGAACTGACACAGAAAGTTTGCAGTTAGGTGTAATGGCGCCTCCTTATAAAGTCAGCGCCACTGTGGTATGTTGAGTGAGTGAGTTGGTTTTTTTAGCGCTGCCTTTAGTAATATTCTAGCAATATCCAGAAATAGGCTTCACACATGGGACCCGTGTGGGTATTCGAACAGGCGCCTTCGGCGTGACGAGGGAAGGCATTAATCGCTGGGCTACCCGTCATTTCATCAAATTATCAGAATACAATAAATTCATTTTTATGCATGGTAACTATAATATTTTGGTGCTGTATGCCTACTTATATCTTTATAGTCTAACTGCAGTTAATGAATAGGGATCAAATAGACCCTACTTCCGGTCATGTCGCCCTAAACTACACCACCACAACCACCACCGCCGCCGCCGCTATGACGAGCCTATCCCGAAGCCAGCGTGCAGGGCGAGAGTGCACGACCTTTCCACATCACAACATCTTGTCAAGCATAAGTACACACTTTATAAGTTATGCACAACCTACTTATGAACAAAGTTATTCGTTCCATCAACTGGATCAACGATCCACGTCAGGTCGTCCCTGAAGTCAAAGGGAACGTCAAGGTCCGTGGTTTCCTCGCCTATAAACCTGAAATGTACAAGGTTATCATGAAGCGTGGCAGAACTGATACGAGGGGAATAAATTATCTGAATGTACCTGCCGTTGTGATGTACAGTTGAAATTGCTTGGCAATGCATCTGAACGCAACATCTAACCTGAAGCTCGTGCACACAGAAGTCAATTTTAGGGAAACCGATAATCGCTAATGCAGTTGTGCTGAACACAGCCTTAAGAATGCATCGGAGACAATATCTAAATGAACAGACAAAATGACGTATTGTCGGTACGATATATTGGACTTTTTCCAAAGCTGGCTGAATATTTTGCAAATCAGCTCCTTGATTAAACCCTATTCCCTATTTCTCTACACCTACCTGTGATCAGTATATTGTTCTTTGATATAACCTACCGCATATTTCAGTCAAACTAGTCATCTATATAGCGCCTATTTCCAGTCCGTGAAAGTATACTCAAAGGCGCTTAGAGGAGCTCTGACACAAAGTTTTAAGTTGCATGCCATTTCGAAGAAGTAAGTTTTCAAACGAGACTTAAAGTCGCTGAGTGTCTGAATGTCTGGGATTGAATTCCACAGTACGGGACCACCCTTAGAAAAGCTTCTGTCACCATAATAACCGGTGCGAGTTTTTGGAACACACAGGTGATTCTGAGAGTCTGAACGTGATGACATTTCTCTTTACCTACCTGTGGTCGGGATAGCGTTCTTTGATGATCCCCATGACCCATTTCTCTACAGCCTTATCAGTCTCCGTAACAAGGTCAATACAGCTTCCTTTGTTGGTTACAACTTTCTTCTGAAAGAAGGCTTTCTTTATCATCTGTAAGAAAAAAAATCAAAATTTGTCAGTTGTGATGACCGTTGAAAACCAACCAAAATGGTCGAGTATCGATAAACCCAGGATCACAAGTTAACCTGGCAATACAACACAGTCGAGTATCGATAAACCCAGGATCACAAGTTAACCTGACAATACTGTGATGTCTATTGAAACAACCGACAACACGGTCAAGTATCGATAAACCCAGGATCACAAGTTAACCTGGCAATACTGTGATGTCTATTGAAACAACCGACAACACGGTCGAGTATCGATAAACCCAGGATCACAAGTTAACCTGGCAATACTGTGATGTCTATTGAAACAACCGACAACACGGTCGAGTATCGATAAACCCAGGATCACAAGTTAACCTGGCAATACTGTGATGTCTATTGAAACAACCGACAACACGGTCGAGTATCGATAAACCCAGGATCACAAGTTAACCTGGCAATACTGTGATGTCTATTGAAACAACCGACAACACGGTCAAGTATCGATAAACCCAGGATCACAAGTTAACCTGGCAATACTGTAATGTCTATCGAAACAACCGACAACACGGTCAAGTATCGATAAATCCAGGATCACAAGTTAACCTGGCAATACTGTGATGTCTATTGAAACAACCGACAACACGGTCGAGTATCGATAAACCCAGGATCACAAGTTAACCTGGCAATACTGTAATGTCTATTGAAACAACCGACAACACGGTCAAGTATCGATAAACCCAGGATCACAAGTTAAGCTGGAAATACTGTGATGTCTATTGAAACAACCGACAACACGGTCGAGTATCGATAAACCCAGGATCACAAGTTAACCTGGCAATACTGTGATGTCTATTGAAACAACCGACAACACGGTCGAGTATCGATAAACCCAGGATCACAAGTTAACCTGGCAATACTGTGATGTCTACTGAAACAACCGACAACACGGTCGAGTATCGATAAACCCAGGATCACAAGTTAACCTGGCAATACTGTGATGTCTATTGAAACAACCGACAACACGGTCGAGTATCGATAAACCCAGGATCACAAGTTAACCTGGCAATACTGTGATGTCTATTGAAACAACCGACAACACGGTCGAGTATCGATAAACCTAGGATCACAAGTTAAGCTGGCAATACTCTGTTGACTTCTGAAACAACCCACCGGCACGGTAGGGTATCATGGACAATCCAAACCTCACAAGCCTAGCAATGTTGTGATGACTGTTGAACAAAGTTGGGTGTCGATAAACCAAATATCATAAATCAACCTCACAACACTGTGAAGACTGTTGAAACAACCCACCTCTCCTGCCTTTGTGGCGACTTCCACTGCAAAGTCGTGGTACTCCTTGAGCTGGGTGGGGCTGACTTGAACGGACATGACTTGGCGTTATTTGTTTCTTTAATCACAAAATCCTGAAAGCAATACAAAACCGTGAAAAGTCTGTTTTGTTGCAGTGTGCAACATGAAGTGTCAACAATAAATAAACCTGGGCAACGACCAAATGTTACAGTATCATGATAGATATTCTTCTGTAGATAACCCGTGAATATCCGGGTTAGAATTGATCTTCACTAAACCATGCTTGTCGTAAGAGGCGACTAACAGGATTGGGTGGTCAGGCTCGCTGACTTGGTTGACACATGTCATCGTATCCCAGTTACGCACATTGATGCTCATGCTGATCATGACTAGATCGTCTGGTCCAGACTCGATTATTTACAGACCGCCGCCATATAGCTGGAATAGTGCTGAGTGCGGCGTAAAACTAAACTCACTGATTCACTCCTCAGTAGATGAGGGAGATTACAATTGGAAGTTTCCCATACAGGTTTAAAAGACAGGGTATGTATTCTCTTTGGAATACCGCAGATATACTTTCCGATCTCAATCCCATATTACATTGCTCTACAGCATAGCTCCAGCTAAACTGTCTTTTGCTAAAATGAACAAAATTCAAACATACAGTTTTCAAAAGCTCCATAGCATAATAAATCTCTGTATAATGAATCAGGCTTGCACGAAATTTCTTAACACGTTTTATTCACTTGCAGGCATTACACATGCTTGAACTTCACACATTCGGGGCGGTTGGGTAGCTTAGTGACTAAAGCGTTCGCTCGTCACGCAGAAGACCTAGGTTAGATTCTCCACATGGGTACAATGTGTGAAGCCCATTTCTGGTGTTCCCCGCCGTGATATTGCTAGAATATTGCTAGATGCGGCGTAACACTTAACTCACTCAAATAAATTATACATGCTCAAATGGAAAGATGCATATTTCAGTGTTTCGATGGTTTAATGTTTTTTACCGCGCGTGAGGCCATTAGAGCCAGATTGCATAGAGGTATCAAAAGGACTTAAATTCTTCTCTGGTGGAACATGCTTATCTTAATACCATGTTAAATCGTTTCCTCTCGGTTGATATGTTTTGTGACTATATCGTCAAGAAGTTGTTCAAAAGAGGCACAAACGACCTACGATTATAACAAAAAAAACATAGCCCTTGCACTTGAATACATAGATTAGAGCTTCACAAATCCCTTTGTCCTCTACAGCAATATTGCTTCGACCTCTTAACACAATACCCTTGTGTCCTGATATCTCTTTGTCCTCTAAACTCAAGAAAAGGTTCCACGTAATGGAGTGTCACTGTCGGAGACAATGCTTGCGAGTGAAAATCATCCCCTATATATAAAAACACTTATATGGAATATGACGCATGTTGCTAGGATACCTCTGGTATATCATCTGAGGCGTGAGCGAGTTTGGTTTTAAACCACACTCAGCAATAGTCCAGCTACATGGTGGCGGTCTGTAAATAACCGTGTCTGGACCAGACAATTCAGTGATCAACAGCATGAACATCGATCTACGCATTTGTGTGTCAACATGTGTCAACCAAGTCAGCGAGTCTGATCACCCGATCCCGTTAGTCGCCTCGTACGACAAGCATGGGTTACTGTTCTCAGTTCTAACCCGGATCTTTACGGGTATATCATCTGAGGAGCCAAAGAAAGTATACCAGTTTGTTTAATGAAAAGTGAAACTGTTAAAATCAATCATGCCTCTCTTACCCATCCGACAGTCAGTAAAAGCCATTTATTCTGTGGCTGGATGGGTTATACTTAAAATAGATTAACTCAGTGAACACTGAGGTCAGAAGTGAATTACCCCAACCATGTTTCAAATTTTAAAAACAAGCTTTAAAAATAACTATTGAAAATGACATATATACTGATGTACAAAAGAAAGTACACACCTCGTGTTTTGAGACCATTAATAAACGTAAATATTTTGCTAGCAATGTTCCAGTTGGGTACGACATCTATTGAGTTATTGCAAAATGTACACTTGAGTCGCAATCAAAACACTTTTCTAAATATTACGCTGTTTTCAGGAAAACATTTTTACCAAAGCATCAGATGTGTACTTTCTTTTGGACATCAGTTTAGGTATGCTAAAATGTACATGTTTCACCTACCGTTTGGACTGGTGATGCAGCTTTGAACAGAAACCCAGTTGCGCAACTATGACTGTACGTCTTGATGTACCAAAGCCTTCTTCTAACTATATTATTTATTCGCTACCACTTATATCTCAACCGTACCGGTTTATCCCGTTTACATGCTTCAGTTTTCGGACGACTGACGACAAGTGCGTCTCAGACACCCGCTTTGATAGTAAACAGGTTTTGTAAACCCCTGTTCCATTTCACAAACCGTAAACAGCATAGTATAGTGTATCATGCTACCTAAGTCTTGTTTTGTCGACTCTGCATTTTATGGTTGAAAGACTAGATATAATTACCGGTGTGCTCACTGAACAGTTCACCGTTTCGCTACACCAGGGTGACATCCTGCAGATTGACGAGCGGTGGTCATGCAAAATGGCGAGGAATATTATTAACATAGACGAGCGGTATTAAACATTCTCACGATCAGTTTTTCAAACTTCAAATTGTGAAAACGTCGTTTAGCAAAGTTTAGAGAAAAGCAGCGCCACATGACTGCAACTAAAATATCAACAATCTACGTCAAGCGATGCTTACAGTTCATCAGTTTTCAATCTCACATAGTACGACATTGTTAATGCAGTGACAATGTTAACACCAGCAAAGTCTTCACGCCACGTTTTCCCTCTTATCGGAAGCTGAGAAGTTATCACTCCTTTTTTGAAGCTCTGAAGGTCTTATAAAAGTATGTGCCAAAAATTGCTTTAGAATCCTTTTAAGACGCCAGCAAATTTGATATAAGTAATTTTGAGATTTCATGTTTATATGTTGCACATATATACTATATTATGTTCGATCGTCGTTTTATCTACTTATATGCTTCTTTATATTCCTCTGTGATATTTAATTATTAACCGTCTCTCATAACTCCATTGGAATGGCATATGCATGTACATTTATAATTTTTACTGTATATTATTTTGTATATATTGTTCATTTTAATGTACATATGGTGAGACGTAAATATACAATCTGTCTGTCAGTGATACTTTAACTGCAACTACGCATGTATCAAGATCAAGTTTAAGACCGCAACGCGCGCGTCATGCATGGATTGTTGGCAGGTGAAGGTTTATCGCTCGTCACCGAGATGGTATTAGGAAATAAAGTTTGCTCTACCCCATTGTGTTTTGTAATAAAGTATAGTTTTGCCCTGAACTATTATAATTAAAGCACGAGGACGGTAGTCCGAGTGCTTTGATGTTATAATAGTTCAGGGCAAAACTATACTTTTATTACAAAACACATTAGGGTAGAGCGAACTTTATCTCTTTCTAAGATGCTAAATTTAATACTTTCTAAGGATAATTACGATTAATTTAAGGCAGAAAACAAACGACAGTGTCGCTGACCTAAATTAAGAATCCTCGCACAGGGCTAACTGGCGCGCTGTTCTATTGATGTGTCTGCCCCCCTACGTTAAGATGAACGTTACCAGAAAAAAAAAATGATAACAGTTTGATGACGGTTTACGTTCGGATTAAATATCTTCTCTGAATAATCATAATTACATCTGTCATTAACGTAAACCATATGGGGCAATATGAACGTCGCATTTCTACTACCAACGTAAGTTTAGATCAGTACATCCCGATGAAGCCGAGTAGTCAAGCGACATTCCACGATTGCATTGTGGGAATGTAAACATTGCGAACGTTACCGTGTCGCTGAAAACTTGTGAGTCGAATTGAGACATTTTAACCGTCGTAAAACATAAACGCAATGTTTCCACCAGTGATGTTAGCTGCGTGAAGCAACTGCAAACCAAGAAACGGGATGCAACGGAGTAGTTTACTGTAGGAGGCCGTACGAGGCGATGACAACTGACATGCATCGTGACGTCGCTTACATTGTGACGTAATGTAAAATGGTTCGATTACGAGGGGGGCACACTAGAATGGCGTAGTGACGGGATAACGTCATTCAATTGTTACGTCATCAAAAAACTATACCTTTATTGTCTGATAATGTATTTTTTTTTCGATTGTTCTAACCGCTAGGCATCTTAGAATGATAGTTAGGACTATCTTTTATCGTTGCGTCATTCGTAAGCCTATGATAAACTATAGAGTTACGACCGGTCGTAATGTTACGAATGCTTTGTGGATCGGACCCAGGCTTGAATTTTGTGTTTATTATATTCGTATTTGAACCTGGATAGTCAGCCCAGGCTCAGAATATTTGTGTTGATTATATTCGAATTTGAACCTGAATAGTTCATTGGGTAACTTTTGGTAGCAGGTACAAAAAACTACGTTTACATCGTACACGCCCATAAGAACAAACGGATACGAAGAACTATGAATTGTTTTGGTCCGAGTCACTTACTGTGTGTTCATTCAAAATGCTATAATGAACGACAGTTATAACGAACTAAATTTCGCGGTATCTTTTGAGTACGTTATAACCGTAGTGTACCGTCTCTGGAATGTACACATTTACTTTATCACTAGATATATGTTACGACATACCCTTTACAACCAGCAACTGGCCGATGTAGATATAGTTATTAGTTTGAAGGTATATGGTCCATGATATACTTTGACATACCCATGTTTTGCCAATATGGAGATTCCAGGTTCAAACTGCCCCCTAGCTACCACGGCGACAGGACAGATCTGGTAACTTGATTGGATAGTTTCTCATAATATCAATCACTAGCTTATCCCGAGCAGACTCGAGTACGAACATGCCGCGGAGTTAAACAAGCGTGTAGAGGTTCGTGAAAGGCATTTAGAAGTTGTACGAACATGAATACATGACACGTTTTCATGGATAACGTCTTTTTATTCTTTATACGACGTTACAGAGCTAATTCTTGCTCCTTCATCAGGTGAGAAAAGCGTGATGAAGGCGCAAGAATTAGCTCTGGAACGTCGTAAAAGAATAAAAAGATGGGCATGCTTAAGTTCGAAATTATATTCAACTTGCTCGAGTGGTAAGTAGAAAATAGTCTAATTCTTGCATAATTATATCCACGGCCTTTATTACCTTGAAGTAAGTACACGGGTCTGTTAATAATCGACAGCCAGATGATCCAGTGATTGACATCATGAACACCGAACTACACGATTGGGATTCAATGATATGCATCTGACCATCTGATCTCATTAGAAGACCAATTCTAACCCAGATCTTCACGGCTCACCTTTATCGGCCATAGCAATGATTCAACAGATGGCAACATTCGTAATATATATTTCTAACCACATACAAAAGAAATCAACTGACTATTTGCTTCAGTGTTTTACGACATTGAAGTTTTATACAAAATAGAACATAAATGCGAGAATACATTCAATGAACATAAAACATGTCTACAGGCAAGGTCAAGGTCTTCAGTCGTACAAATTACCCGGCATGGTCCGTTGATTATCCGTTTCGACAGTATCCAGGCATCTGGTTGCACACCCCTAAGTTCTTTATTACATCCCACATTACGAACAAAAATTCAAACAACAAACACTGTTTTCAGGACCTTTGTGCTGTAGGTTTTATTTACTGACTCAACTTTGCAGGTGCATTAAACAAGTAGGTCGAGTGTCAAGGTTCAGGTCGGGTAGTCTAGTCTAGTGGTTAAAGCGTTGGCTCGTCAACATTTCGATTCCCCACATGGGTACAACGTGTGAAGCCCATTTCTGGTGTCCCGCGCCGTGATGTTGCTGGAATATTGCTAAAAGCGGCGTAAAGCCAGACTCAGTCAGTCAGTCAAGGTTCAGGTCCTGGTTCAATCATTACATGTACAGGTTGGTTTCATTCTTGGAGCAGGTGTGTTATTGTCAAGAAACAATATTGACTTCTATGGGGTAATTGTAGTTATTATGCATTTCAGACGCAAAATGGCACGAAAAGTTTCCTGACATTAATTGTTTTCGTTCACTCACATACATGTAGAAAATCCATGTCTTACAATATTGTGCTACACACAAGGAACTGACCATTCGATGCTCAAGGGGGATTATTTCTTCCTGAGGTTTGGAACTGGCTAGATATTTTGTTTAGCTACAGATAAGATTATGAGCCAGAATGAAAAATAAAAAGGCTTCCAGTAATAAAGTATGTTTTGAATCATAATGATTCTTTTACAAAGATTTTGAATAAACATAAAATACATATCTGCTTTCTCCGAGCTATACATTCATATTCACTGTTCTACTCTTCTAACATATTTACAATACTTAAACAAAAAATGTCACATGGTTACTATAGAAATTCCCTAGACACTAAAACTGAGACGTTTACACTATTTCATAGGTTTGGTGCCATCCTTTACAACAAATCTTTAACTAAATGAAAAATTATTCAAGTAGGCAGGGCGAGAGAAATATTTCTGAGCGATATAATCTTGAAAGTAACATATGATAAACTGACATAACACAGAATCCCATGGAATGATAATTTCACAAAAGACTTAAAAATCAAAATCGCCATAAATTTAAACATAGATTACATAACTTACAGAAAAAATAGTTCCAGAAAATGCAGAAAGAATATGACTATTTATAATACGATATTATTGTCTTTTAATAATAAAACAAATTTATAAAGTTTATTTGATATGAATATATAAAATATGTATGAAAAGCTTGATATTTTGATTATATCAACGTCTTTGCCAGATTGCAATGAAACAAGTGGAAGCCCTTATACAATATTAACAAAGCATAACTTATCAAAATGATCTAATTAAAGGTACAGGTACATTGAGAAAACAAAGAATACACATAAACACAAATTTATGTCCCATAGGGGCGGTGGGGTAGCCTGGTGGTTAAAGCGTTCGCTCGTCACGCTGAAAACCCGGGTTCGATTCCCCACATGGGTACTATGTGTGAAGCTCATTTCTGGTGTCCCCCGCAGCGATATTGCTGGAATATTGCTAAAAGCGGCGTAAAACTAAACTCACTCACTCACTATGTCCCATAAATGAACAAGTACCAAAGAAGGGAGATAACTTTTCCTGCCTGGATGTCCAAGTTATAATACACATCAAACGTTTACGTGAGGTGAGGTGAAATTGGGTTTAACGTCGTGCTTGAGAATATTTCGCTCATATGACGACGTGCATGCGTGTGTATGTGTATGTGAGGCTGCTTGTACTAGCCCAGACTTAAGCTGGTTTTATAGTGCTAGCCCACTGAGATACCATGCCGCAGTGAAGCATGAATACCCCACTCAGATACATTATACTGACTCCGAGCCGACCAGTCCTTGTTGTACCCATTAATGCCGAGTGCCAGGCAGGGACCAACAAGTACCATATTTTAACGTCTTTTGGTATGACGCGGTCGGGGATCGATACCGCGACCTCCCTCTCTCCGGGCGGACGCTCTAACCACTACACCAAGGAGGCGGTCTCAAACGTTTAGACTCACTTAAAGCACTCACTATATGTTATGTATATATATATGAGGTTATATCGAAGATGAATTTCTCCACAACTTGGGGGAACCAACTGCAAACCTTATGGAGATGAATTGCATAAGGATCAATCATCAAATGGCTGAAAAGCATGTGTAAAATATCCTGCATGTGAACAGCTGCACGTGAAGAACAAATCTGAGTTTAATCACTTATTGAACTCATCTGACAATAATCGTTTCAACATTTACGAATTTGTTTTACAATACATCAGTTCATGTGTAAACAGCACCTTTAAAGAGTATGGAATATTTTGCAACATCTAGTTTAGAACAGTTGATCTTCTTTTATTCTCGAGTACAGTTTCCAGGGTGGGCTACATTTACACTAGTGAGTCTTAAACTTTTTACTCTGAGGGCCAGAAGTATATATAAAAGAAGATGTAACAAAGCACATACATCTGCTAATAAGCTCTTTTAAACGTATAAATTATTTACACTACATCTAAACTTTTGATATATATATCAAAGCATATACATCTGCTGATATTTTTAACAAATTAACACATCATGATATATCAGAGATATCAGAGTTATGAATATCAAATCTAAATGAAATTATCAGCTGAACCCGATCAAGCTGGCATAATGCAAATATCACCAAGAAGTGAATAACCATCAACATTTAATAACCTTTATTGGTCAGTTGGAAGGTCGTAAAAGGGAAATTACTCATTATAGCCACTGGCCGCAATACAGGCATTCAATTCAAAGCTAACTTGGCAAGAGTGGAAACTGGTCAGTCAGTTATCTCCCTTGACTTAGAAGGATGCAGTGTAGTTTCAGAAGAGGCTGTCACCAGTTGCAGTGTAATATTCTGATAGATATGACAGGTTCTCAAACCTCATCCGTCCAATACCTTCTATACATCATGCAGATTTTCTGTAAGATCTGATTGGATGAAAATCAAGGCCAACAAATTGATCACATCAGACATGCAAAATACCCATCTGAACACTGTGTGCGTTTTGCCAATGTATAAAACAAAATGGCCGAGCAAATATTCAATCTACATCACTGGTGAGTCGAGACACATGTATGTGTGGATTTCTTTGTGGACATTTAATATTTACCAAAACAGTTGCTTTGCATTTTCCAGCAATTGACAAAAACAAATATACTGAGTCAAAAAGAAACTTCACAAAATGTAATTTTTAAAAATAACGAAACTTTTTCTCTGATGATACATCTATGTATCCAAAATGGGATCCCTATCTTTCGACTATAGAAAAACGTTAGCAAAACCCACTCAAACCCATCCATTCGTCGTGCAAATGACGTTAGTGCCAAATCAGGTTTTGCACGTGCAGTCGATCACGTGATCTTCGCATCGAAGTTTTCTTCATATGCACGTGTTTGCATTGGCCTCAAGAATTGAAAAAACACTTTTAAACCACAGTTCCAACGGTACTTGAAATGCCACGATTGTCAAATGTGCAACGTGAACGTGCCGTTGGCATGTTGCAAGCGGGAAGATCAGTTATTGGGATGCAGACGTCGTACTGTGTATGACTTGCGAGGTCGTCTACAGCAAACTGGCACCACTTCTGATCGCCCAAGGTCGGGTCGTCCACGTGTGACGTCACGAGCAGAAGACCGTCAAATCGTCCTACGTCACCTACGTGACAGATTTCTGCCGGCTACACGAACCATGGCTGAGATGTTTAGAGGTCGACTCTCCTCACAGACCATTCGAAATCGGTTGCGGGCTGCCAATCTCCATTCTCGACGTCCATATCGTGGGCCAATATTGACGCCGTTTCATCAACGTCAACGTCTGCTGTGGGCCCAACGTCACCTCCGATGGACCCAGAGAGACTGGAATCGAGTCGTCTTTAGCGATGAATCCAGGTTTACCCTCAGATTTCGCGGACGGACAGGGCATAGAGTCTGGAGACGACGTCAGGAGCGGTATGCCCAATGTTGTGTACAGGAAGTCGACAGATTCGGGCGGAAGTTGCATGGTGTGGGGTGCTTTCTGTGGGAACAACCTTTCCCGACTTCTGGTCATCCGTGGAAACCTCACAGCTGCTGCTTATCGCGACCAGGTGCTCACCCCTGAACTCGTTCCTTTCATGGCGCTGCTCATGGCCCAGGTCTACAGTTCCAGCATGATAATGCTTCGGCCGCATACCAGCGATGTTGACACAAAATTTCCTTCAAAACGCTGGAATCAACGTCATGGACTGGCCATCGAGGTCCCCTGACCTTAATCCAATAGAGCACGTTTGGGATGCACTTGGGAGAAGGCTTCGTGGTCTTAGGAACCAACCTCAGAATTTGCAGGAACTTGGCTGCCTTGCAAGAGCAATGGCGCCAGAATCCCCAACCACGTGTTCACAAGCATCAGGCAGTCGATGAGGAGACGGTGATTGGCAGCGGTGAATTTCGCGGCGGGCAAGGCCATACACAATATTGAACTGAGAAATTTCGCATTTTTATTCTTGTGACTTGACATTCTGTATACCCATGTTTTGGAACGGCGGTGTAGCCTAATGGAACTGATTATGGCACTGTCAGTGTATCGAGTACATCACACAGATCTCAGCAATGAAATAATAACAATTTAACCATCTTACCATCTCTTGTTCTTTTATAGTGCCCTGAAGAAAGAATGTGAAGTTTCTTTTTTGACTCAGTATATATTCAGGTATGATACAACCTTACCTCATCACAACAGTTTATGTGTGATTTTATCAATGTCATTTCAAATTGATAAGCAATAATATTTCTTTCCATCAACAATAATTATGATTATCAAACTTTTTCGCCAGCACTAATTCTTAGAGTGCTGAAAGTCATATTTGACGACTGCCTCACCATCAAAAAGCAGACCTTGATTNATTTACAGACTGCCACCAGATAGCTGGAATATTGCTGAGTGCGGTGTAAAACTAAACTCACTCACTCACTCAAATAAGCATCTTTTGTAATCTGGGCCCACTGCGACAGAGCCAGTTTCACTCAAGGTGATCCGCAGTTGCTAAGTGTGTCCTTAGCAAAGAGGAGCTTTGTGAATGTGGGCCCTGCTCAGCTCAGTGTGACATGTAATATTAATATTATATTCATATTAAAAATAATTATGTTTGGAAACACTCATGTACAGTATCACTGCTTTCTGGGATCCAGTTTCTGGAAAATATTCTATATTCACAACAACTATCAACAACTGCCAATGTTTAATGCAGTTGAGGGTGCCTAATATTCTTAAAATGTGCTTGAAAACCTTTTCAATTTTATATATTTGAAAATAAAACATTGTATTGCTGGCAAAACAAATCTGAATTCACAAAACAAACTTTCCTATTTTCACTTTGTATTCATCAGAGAAGATTCTAAATGGGTTTTCACAATTGTCAAGCTAGACATCCTGAAGTTTTGCATTAAACCCTTCAGCCGTTTCAAAGAAGATGTGGATAGTTAACAAGCAGACAGATGAATGGACAGAGACACAACATGCAAGGCCAAAAGTTCATTAAGACCTTCAGTTGTTGTAAGCACGTAAGACAGAGGCCCAGATAAGCTGCGTATCCGGGGTAAAAATCATATAAAATTTCAATTACGCATTGAAAAATAATTGTTGCGTACCAATTACGCATTTAAAATGTTAGATACATAAAAGTTTAAAACAAATGTGTACGGAATATATTTATAAAAATCGCTTGCGTAATGAAAAAGACATCGATTGCTATCAAATTGTACTGTTAGTATAGGACAAGTGTTGTACTGTCAGTATAGGATGAGTGATTTTTTATGAAATCATTTCCATTATATTTAAGTTGGTTTTGATTAGGTATGACATAAGGCAGAACATACCTGCTTAGTAAACTTACTCAGTCACATAATACTTAGGTGAGTAAAATGACTGAAATACGCACATATTTGAAAGCAGTGGGTAACGGAAAATGAAATACCCACTCAACATTCATAATACCCACTCCAAAAATACAGTGGGTACAGTACCCACACTGAGCTAAATCTTATCTGGGCTGAGGTAAGAGATAGTATTAACGACTGCATTAGAAGTGTAACAATATAAGGCCAAAACTTCATTAGGACCTTCAGTTCTTGTAAGCACGTAAGAGATAGTATTAACGACTGCATTAGAAGTGTAACAATATAAGGCCAAAACTTCATTAGGACCTTCAGTTGTTGTAAGCAGGTAAGAGATAATATTAACAACTGCATTCCCATTTCGCAGGTGAGTCACGCCTAAAATCATTTGTTTTAAAATGCAGGGAGTAAACATTTTATTGTTGGGCAGCTTAGGGACACGGTGATGATTCTGCTATTAATACTCAGCCTAGAATTTTCAGAAAATCTGCATAAGCTGGTTCTTGGACATTTTCTATTATTATTCACATGTCTTCACGACTGACTTGTGATGTATTTTATGTATTGCGATACAAAGGCTGTAAATCACTGTATAATATCATCAGCCTTATACCCCGATACAATTTATACCGGCAAGGGTAGACACTGCTACCAAAAGGTGTACATCAGGCTGCTATAAATTGTATTACCGAGAGAGAAAGCATACAAGCGTATTTATCTTACCGCCATGTTAAATTTACAAAATATCATTTTATTTCATTTCAAAGATCGCTACCGACTTTATGACATGTAAACAAAATGGCATCTGCTTCTTGACTAGATTTTTAAAATCAGTGAAACATATTCTGACAAGCTTAAAACTGCTAAAAATTGGTTAATTATGTCTAAATTGAGTGTGCAAACGATTCAATGTATAAAATAGTTTAAACAAGTGCAGAAGTGAGCACAGCTCACATACCCCCGCTTCCCACTTTGGGACATGGAAATGACTGATATTGACATATATAATGTGACAAGCAGCTCACAAGACTTTCTCCTTGACTCTACTAAACTTTATATACATGTTAGATAATAGTTTTGCCATGTACTGATTACAGTAATAATTTATGGAAACATTATTTTTTTGTGTTTTCCGTGGAAACCTGACATACAATTGAACTTGACTGTCTCATGTTGCACACAATGAAGTGGACGTTGATAAAGATTGTTATTTTTTAGCACATGGCATATCTGTGGGTCATGATTAACTTGTGTATTAAGTTTGGTGAACCTAGCATGTATAGTTTCGATGATATGCTGTGGCCAGGTAACCATCAAACACATTTTGCACCAAGTCATGTTTCCATGGAAAGAACAACAAAACAAATTCTGGAAAAAAATAAAAAATAACAAAAGGCACATCAATGGGTAATGATTAACATGTGTGTGAAGTTTGGTGAACCTAGCATGTAAACTTTAAGAGATATGCTCCAGACAAAACCATCAAACACATTTGGCACTAAGTCGTTTTTCCATGGAAACAGCCAAAAAACAAAATTCTGAAGAAACTTTAAAATAGCAAAAGGCACATCAATGGGTAATGATTAACATGTGTGTGAAGTTTGGTGAACCTAGCATGTAAACTTTAAGAGATATGCTCCGGACAAAACAGTCAAACTCATTTGGCACTAAGTCGTGTTTCCATAGAAACAGCAAAATCAAAATTCTGAAGAAACTTTAAAATAGCAAAAGGCACATCAATGGGTAATGATTAACATGTGTGTGAAGTTTGGTGAACCTAGCATGTAAACTTTAAGAGATATGCTCCAGACAAAACAGTCAAACTCATTTGGCACTAAGTCGTGTTTCCATGGAAACAGCCAAAAAACAAAATTCTGAAGAAACTTTAAAATAGTAAAAGGCACATCAATGGGTAATGATTAACATGTGTGTGAAGTTTGGTGAACCTAGAATGTAAACTTTAAGAGATATGCTCCGGACAAACTTTCGGGACGGACGGACAGAATGAACGCTATATACCCCCGTTACTTCGTAGCGGGGGTATAATAAAGCAGTGAAAGTCAGTCAAATAAATGTGTACATAGTGTGAACTCAAAAACAGTTAATCGAAAGGTTTTCGAACCCCGGGCACTGCATGCGTCAGCTTCTGGGCAGAGAGTTTGACGGGTTACCATGGCAGGGGGTAATATTTTTTCCAGTTGTCACCCTCCTCTGAGGGGTGACACAGAAACATGTTAAAGCATCATTGACCAATGAAATTAAAGAATTTTACATGAAGGTAAGATAATACTGTATTATTACACTCCTTAACAGCACAAAATAAGGTGGAAACTAGCCTAAAGCTTAGTCTCTGAACATATATAACTTTGATAGTAACAAACAAACCCATTCAAATTGAAAAGGAGCCCCAGGGAGACTAGAGATTCAGAACCTGAACCTGAGGAAATCTAGACTTGCTTTATTTAGGGCTTTAGCACTGCAGAGAGGGCTTGGCAGTAGGGAAAATAGTGTGGTTCAGGGACTGTGAGACAGACTAGGTGGAAACAAACTCCCCCATGTCAGAGTCAAACACAAAACATGGGCAGTATACAAGATCTTATGTGATCAGATATTGGTATTTCAGGATCAATCATAAATATCAATCACACACTCCCGTCAATCTCATCGAAACCATATTTTAGTTCTCCTTACTGCTAAACAAACATCTAAGACAAGACATTATGGGTCATGTCAGAATGATATGTTGCAAACACTGATTGACCAATGAAATGACAAAGAAGAAACTGACATTAGCCAATCAGAAAGCAAATTTTATTGAGCTTTATGGCACAAGTTAACCCAGTGATATGCATCCAGACTGTGTCTTGTAAAATACTGAACACTTAAACACAAGTTTAAATCTGAAATAAGGAACAGACGATGATTTTGATGGAATAGTCGTCCAGTCCATAAATATAATTTGGAATACTCTGAGTTGACCATTTCCAGTTGTCAGTCTTCAGATGTGGCAAACAGCCCTCTGATTGGTCAGTTGAAAGGTCATATAAAGGTGATCAGAAAGATGTCCTTAAATCTTTGTTTACCCCCGGTACTGGTTGTGGGAAGTTGGAAATTTGATTTTAATGAGACAGATTTTTACATTTACTGCACACAGTGTTGTGCGTAACAACCTCAGTCTCTACCCATGTCTAAGTGGGTCAATATTGCAGACAATTCCCTGGCCACTTTCTCTGTGCATGCAACTAGAACCCGCCTCTTCATCAGGTCACATGGCCCACCTGGAGGTCAACAGCAGGTTATTAACATATCTTAAAACAAATGAATCTGTGACATTTTTATTAAAAGTGAATTAGCAAAATACTTCTTTTTTATCCTGATTTTCTTACCCATACTTCTCAAACATTTCTCATCACAAGTGAAAAGAAGTGATTCACTATATCATTTTTGTGTTTGTAAGCGAGGTCTAAATATGGCTTAAATTCAAACTGACATGTATTTGAGGAATTTGCTTCTAGATATTATGTAACATATGTCATATTTGGGATTACACTTTCTTAGTAAAGTACAGAGTCTAGTACATTTGTTGGGTTGAGTCCTATCCGGGATTCGAACCCACACCCTCAGAGTCAGGTACCTAATCGCCAGCACACAAAGTCAGACGCCTAGACCACTCAGCCACCGCGGCTTCCACAAAAATGGAAGTCGGACAACTGGTAGTCTAGACTGTGGACTTTGTGTACCCCTCTGATAAGATATTATGATTCTGCCAAAATATCATAAGGCCAGACCAATTATATTTTTTGTTTTACGGATTTTTGTCCTCAGAAAACCTAAAGGCAGGAGGGAAAAAATTAAAAAATAAACATCACTGGTCAAAATAATTTTCCTTTTAAATACTAACAGTATTTTATTTTTGGCAATTTATGAAGTTTATATGGGGCAAAAAAAATAATTTTGTTTGTAAGTTTACATTTTTGGCCAATAACAACATGAGGATTTTATTTTTTGAGCAGGGAAAATTAACTTTTATTTTCTTTCTTATTCTTGAAAAAATACGACCGGCGGATCCGTAAAACAAGAAATAAAATAGGTCTGGCCTAACTGGGATCTTTTGCCATAAATCCAGCCCCGACCCTCCCTCCATCCACTTCCATCTTACCGTCTGGGTCCATGACGTACGCCCCAGCCTCTTGAGCTATCAACATGCCAGCCACAAAGTCCCAGCAGTGAATGCCGTATTCCACGTAGGCCTCCCCCTGTCCGTCGGCCACACGGCAGAAGTTGATGGCAGCAGATCCGTATGCTCGGATACTGAAACACAGAACATGTCAGTGTTCACAGATATCTCACTACAAGCCAAATATACGTAGATCAATGCTCATGCTGTTGATCAATGGATTGTCTGGTCTAAACTAAGTGTTTTACAGACTGCTGTCACATAGCTGGACTATTGCGAAGTGCAACGTAAAACTAAGCTCACTCACTCACAAGCCAGAGCTATCTCTGAAATCGAATAAGTAGGCCTTCTCAATGAACTGTCTGGATGGGAATGCATTTGAGTCTCCATATACTCATGATTCTGTGAGCTCATCTCAACTAATGTGTGAAAAAGTCTGAACCTACCAGAGATTTTGTGAGCTAGTCTGAACCTACCAGTGATTTTGTGAGAGCTAGTCTGAACCTACCAGAGATTTTGAGAGCTAGTCTGAACCTACCAGAGACTTTGTGAGAGCTAGTCTGAACCTACCAGTGACTTTATGAGGGTAAGTCTGAACCTACCAGAGTCTGAACCTACCAGTGACTTTGTGAGAGCTAGTCTGAACCTACCAGAGATTTTGTGAGAGCTAGTCTGAACCTACCAGAGATTTTGTGAGAGCTAGTCTGAACCTACCAGAGATTTTGTGAGAGCTAGTCTGAACTACCAGAGATTTTGTGACAGCTAGTCTGAACCTACCAGAGAATTTATGAGAGCTAGTCTGAACCTACCAGAGATTGTGTGAGAGCTAGTCTGAACTTCCCCCATGACTGAACTTACTGGTAGTTTTGTGTGAGCTTTTCTCCACCTACCCCTGACTGCGTGAGCTAGTCCAAACCTACCCATGACTGTGTGAGCTAGTCTCCACCTACCCATGACTGTGTGTGACGATAGTATGGATGTTTTTCATCTTGGTGTCCACTACTGTTGGTACCCGGGAACTTCCCCCTTCGTGAATGACAATACTCTGCTTCAGATCTGAAATCAAACATCAATATGAAGGAAAATATTCTGCAGCAAATATCTCACATTGATCAGAATTAGCAGATCATTCTGACCAGCATAGCAAACGGCCAAGTCCCAATGCAAATATTAAAGGCTGTGACATTATAATGTGGACATTAAAACCCTGTTCTTGCCAAAAGCAGTGCCATCTACAACAAAAGGGATGTATTTCTCTCAGGCTATTTCTGTGCATCAATACAATCTGCAAACAAGGGTGATATGTGGTAGTATATTCTATTTGAGCAACAACAAAAAGAAGTTGCGGGCATTTCAAATCACATAAGGTATTAAAGAAACCCTCACTACTGTATTTTCTTCAGTTCAAGTGAGTGAGTGAGTGACTTTAGTTTTACGCCACACTCATCCAACATTCCAGCTATATATGAAGGTGGTTTGTAAATAATCGAGACTGTGACTGGACCAGACAATCCAGTGATCAACAGCA
The DNA here is from genome assembly GCF_003918875.1 of Haliotis rubra. NCBI lineage: Eukaryota > Metazoa > Mollusca > Gastropoda > Lepetellida > Haliotidae > Haliotis > Haliotis rubra. The sequence goes on along the minus strand of NW_025765170.1, from coordinate 637,537 downwards.
TGAGCATCGCAGTCTGTGCAGTTGGGATAGGATGACATGTGTCAAGCAAGCCAGCGAGCCTGACCACCCAATCCCAATAGTCACCTCTTACGACATGCATGGGTTACTGAAGATCACTTCATGGGTAGTGAGTGAGTGAGTTTTAGTTTTACACAGCTTTTAGCAATATTCCAGCAATATCACAGTGGGGGAAATTTAGTTCAAACCTAAATTTCCCAATCAGGGAGAGAAATTGACCACAGACTGTACTGATGAAAGAAAAGAGACATTTGTTTTGCTTAAAACCAACAGATAATTCTTTATGATTGGGCAATGAAATTTTGCTCATGGTTCCACTGAATGTCCTTGAATACAAATCAATTGTTTCACAACCTCTCCCTGTGGAGACCCGTGAAGATCCGGGGTAGAATAGGTCTTCAGCAACCCATGTGCTTGCCATAAAAAGGCGACTATCTTGTCGTAAGAGGCGACTAACGGGATCGGGTGGTCAGTTTCGCTGACTTGGTTGTCACATGTCATCGCAGATCCCAATCATGCGTTGATGACTCGATTGTCTGGTCCAGACTCGATTATTTACAGACCGCCGCCATATAGCTGGAATATTGCTGAGTGTGGCGTAAAACTAAACTCACTCACTCACTCTCCCTGTGGTATGTCTGCCATAAAGACACTTAGGGGAGGTAACTCCATTTTACGTTCGAAGCACATCATGTGCATGAACCTCACATGTGACTGAGAGTGTGTGCACTGGGAAACGGTCAGACATCTTAACCATACATATATCGGGCATACTGTAACTAGTCCTGAATACATATCTGAGTGAGTGAGTGAGTTTAGTTTTACTCCTCTTTCAGCAATATTCCAACAACATCACAGTCTGGGACACCAGAAATTGGCTCACACACAGTATCCATGTGGGGAATCGAACCTGGGCCCCTTTTCACAAAGCTCTCGTAACGCATCGACTATCGTAAGTCAATGTTACAGTATAGGAGGTACGAATGCTATGAGAAAAGTTATAAGATCTTAGGCTTACAAGAGCTTGGTGAAACAGAGCCCTGGCTTTTCAGTGTGACGACTGAACGCTTTGACCAGTAGGTTAATACATACAGTCGAACCCGTTTATCCAGACATCTTGGTTACACTTGCGAATCGTCCAGTTAACTGGATCAAACAAGCAAAACGTATTGACGATGTATATTGAAATCTTATTCATGTATGTACGTGTATCTCAATAAATCAGGGAGGAAGGAACTGTACAGTGACATTAGTCAGTTGAACGTTTGGGTGCAGTCACACGACATTTGTGTTTAGCAGGCTGATTTGCCATTATGCCCAATACCTGTCTACAGAAATGTGACGAGACATTATATACAGTACAATTACAATGTAGTTAATCCTAATCCTAATTAGCATGTGTTTTCGTTACTGATGAGATGTTCTCATGAGAAGTGACCCGCGTCCCTAGTGTTTTGATGGGTAACTAATCAATTCACTTCAAACGCCTGCCGAGAGAGATTAACAATGAATACACTTAGTCGTGCGGTAAACATACACATGCACACGTACATGCATACAGATCTTTCCATCCGGATAACAGGATCATTTTTCAATAGAAATCATTGGGAATGGTTTGAAAATTCTCCGTCCGGGTCAGTAAGCACAGGGTCTGGCAAAGCGAGTACAATTACTGAAGGTTAGTTTCGTTTCACAAAAAAATCATCCGGAAGGCGGGGTTTCCGGATATACGGGGTTTGACTGTATCTGAACCCATATGCATCTTGTGATACTACAGATCCACCACTCACCTTCCACACTGCTTACAGCAGCTTCCTTCCATTACAGTGTGACCCATGACCTTTCATGCTGGTGTACATAATGTCAAGGACAGGTATGTAGACCACACCCACTATCACCTGCCAAAATGATAAATGAATTCACTTTTTTATAGATAGTAAAAATCAAGCACTTCAATGAGAGTAGACCTAAGTCTATCAAAGACCAGAAAATATATTCCCTGTTTTTGGAAAACAAGCCTGTCCTTGCCTGTTGAACATGTTCAACAAAATATGCATATTTTGGTTTTATTAAAAATATTTATCGATTTTTAGAAATTAACCTCAAACCAATCCAGAGAACTATTCGGTTATTTTTCATACTCTGTCAAAAAAGGGATTAAATTGTTCTGGCCCCAAACGTGGAAACTCGACTCTATTAAGAAGTGAGTGAGTGTTTTACAATGCAGTCATCAGTAGGGCTGTGCAATATTACCGGTAAACGATTATCGCGATATGGTTCAGATTCTGCAATATATTGGGTCATCCAGAGTTAGCTCCCTTTGAATTATCTGCCCTTGATTTCCATAGCAACAAAATGTGCGCTAAAAGTGCCAGATATACTTTTGTTTCTTTTCTGTTTCATGTAACATTGTACAAGTGGAAGTGTCTTTATAAGTGGCTCCAAAAGTGCCAAATATTCTACCAAATGCTTTAAGTTTTGGGGTTTGAATGGTTTCATATGTGACGTTTTGGAGGAATTAAGTGGCCTTTAATAGACCAATCTTTTAAGAAAAGCAAGAGTAATGGATATCAACTTCTTGTTGGTAATAACACAACGTTTTGGAGTATATGCTTGCTCCTTCATCAAAAGACGTTAAAATATGGTACTTGTTGGTCGCTGCCTGGCGCTCGGCATTCATGGGTACAACAAGGACTGGTCGGCTCGGAGTCAGTATAATGTGTCTGAGTGGGGTATTCATGCTTCACTGCGGCATGGTATCTCAGTGGGCTAGCACTATAACACCAGCTTCAGTCTGGGCCTAGTACAAGCAGCCGCACATACACATACACACGCATGCACATCGTCATATGAGCGAAATATTCTCAAGCACGACATAAAACCCAATTTCACCTCATCTCACCTCACATGAATATTCACAATAAAGAAGTTGACATCCATAAACCTTGCTTTTCTTATGCATTCCACTTCTAAATGCCCTTCAAAGATTTGACCAATCTTTTATTTGGACTTAAAAGTAGAGCTACTGGCTCTGAGTGACCATTTCACAATTCACATTATTTTGTAATATTGTTTTGTTTCATAATGGGACATATGTTATCAATTTACGATAAAGGCCAAAGTCTTATAAATCTTGTAGGACTGTATAATGACATTCTAGTCACGGATCCTAGTTATTGGAAGTCACATGAGATTTTAAGCTCAAGTAGTTCACCTAATCATGTTTTTGTTTCATTTTACAAAAGTTCATGTTAACACATGTTTATATTGGAGTTAAATCTGAATGAATCACTGACAAACAGTAACAATAATTACATGCTGCATTGAAGTGCATTCTGTTGAAGCAAACAACACTGACCATGAGAATCATGTTATATTATTACCTTTATCATTATGTTCGCAAAACTTTGTTGCAATAGAGTTACTTCAATGAAACATTCCATGTTAAGGCTCTATATCATTTATCTGTACACCACTGGCATACACCCATACACAATGGGGACAGGGAGCCTGAAAGTATTGTGTAACAGCACAATGTCGCACACAGAGAGCTATTATGAATTTATGATGTACGCACTTGGGCAGAATCCTTCCAGTCAATATATCACAATATGTATTGCAATATCTCTTGAATTATTGCAATATATCGCAATATGAGAATCAGGGCAATATCCAGACCTAGTCATCAGTATTCAAGCCATACAACAGCAGCTTCTAACACAGGTCAGAGCAAAACAAACAAGTGGCTGATAAAATGAGAATATCCCATGGTGTTATCGTGCAGTTACACATCAGACATATTGTCCACTCAATCCTCATTTTGTAAGCTAGACAAACCAGTAACACTTGGCATGATTATCTCACAAGGTGCCACCAGACATATTGTCCACTCAATCCTCATTTTGTAAGACATATTGCATCCTCTCACAAGACATATTGTCCACTCAATCCTCATTTTGTAAGCTAGACAAACCAGTAACACTTAGCATGATTATCTCACAAGGTGCCACCAGACATATTGTCCACTCAATCCTCATTTTGTAAGCTAGACAAACCAGTAACACTTAGCATGATTATCTCACAAGGTGCCACCAGACATATTGTCCACTCAATCCTCATTTTGTAAGCTAGACAAACCAGTAACACTTAGCATGATTATCTCACAAGGTGCCATCAGACATATTGTCCACTCAATCCTCATTTTGTAAGCTAGACAAACCAGTAACACTTAGCATGATTATCTCACAAGGTGCCACCAGACATATTGTCCACTCAATCCTCATTTTGTAAGCTAGACAAACCAGTAACACTTAGCATGATTATCTCACAAGGTGCCACCAGACATATTGTCCACTCAATCCTCATTTTGTAAGCTAGACAAACCAGTAACACATAGCATGATTATCTCACAAGGTGCCATGACATTATCCCATTTTGTAAGCTAGACAAACCAGTAACATAGCTGATTATCTCTTAGCAGACATATTATTGTCCACTCAATCCTCATTTTGTAAGCTAGACAAACCAGTAACACTTAGCATGATTATCTCACAAGGTGCCACCAGACATATTGTCCACTCAATCCTCATTTTGTAAGCTAGACAAACCAGTAACACTTAGCATGATTATCTCACAAAACCAGTAACACATAGCATGATTATGCCACCAGACATATTGTCCACTCAATCCTCATTTTGTAAGCTAGACAAACCAGTAACACATAGCATGATTATCTCACAAGGTGCCACCAGACATATTGTCCACTCAATCCTCATTTTGTAAGCTAGACAAACCAGTAACACATAGCATGATTATCTCACAAGGTGCCACCTTACAATGACACAAGTCAGACATATTGTTAACTCAATCTGTAGTTAGTATTGATCCTACCTCCTTATTAGCTGTCAATCCCATGGAATATGATACTTCAGGAATGCTATTTTCAGAAAAGAAAAGAAATACATAAAATAAAGCAACAGTAAACTTTGATGCTTTAAGGCACAATGTCACGACAATATTTTGGCCTATATTTTATATATTGGGGGCATATGCACTCACTTTAGCTTCCTATTGATGCAATAAAAGACTTATTATCCCTTACAACTTGCCTGAAATCGATAATTGAAACTTCGAGGCGAACAGCTTCCAAACAGATAACACTAGCCATATATGGAATGTAAACAATTGCTTCGTATATCGAAAACTGTCGCACACGGTGTTGTCAGTGTTTGCCGAACTGGTTTCAATCACAAGTTGCGTTATAGGATATTCGTAAAGAGTGCTCCAAGGGACATAACTCTATGGGGTTCGGCCCGGTAGAGGGCGAGAGAGTCAATTTAATGCAAAGTTGCATTGATTCATTCGAACATTCTAATTTAATATTGTAATCTAAATATGTAATTATTTTTGGAATATATTATATGGTAGCTTCCCTGAGGGCTGATAGTATTATCGAGAGAAATGCATTATGTATTTTTAGTGAAATATGGTATGACATTGTGCCTTTAAGTCAGTGATGATAATGACTTTTGTTTGTCATATATATAATACAAAACAAACTTCAGGAACACACATAAACTTTGTTTTACATGTTATGTTTTCCTGACAGCTGACCTGTTATAGACGTTAAATCTCCACAATGGTATTGGTTGGTTGGTTTGTCGCACTCAGCAATATTCTAGCTACATAGCGGCAGTCTGTAAATAATCAAGTCTGGACCAGACAATCCAGTGATCAACAGCATGAACATCGATCTACACAACTGGGATACGATGACATGTGTCAACCAAGTCAGCGAGTGTGATACGACAAGCATGGGTTGCTGAAGATCAATTTTAACCCGGATCTTCACGGGTCTGCAGTGGTGGAGTTTCAGTTGTATGAAGGCGTCTGCAGAGCCTTTTTCGAACAAACGCATTCCGCAATATTCTAGCTATGTGACGTATGTAAATATTTGTGAACAGACGACCCAGTGAATGACCTCATAAACATCGATTTACGCAACAGGGATAGGGCAACCCAGTCAACGATCCCGTTTGGCGCATCTTAGATGCATGGGGGCACCCATGAAGATCCTGGTTAGAACTGGAATTTGCAACCAATGCTTGTCGCAAGAAGCGGCAAACGGGACCGGGTGCTCAGGCTCCCTGACATGATTGACACATGTTATTGTATCCCAAACGGATAAATTGATGCTCATGATGTTGATCACTGGAGTATCTGGTCCAGACAGACCGCTGCCAAATAGCTGGAATTTTGCTGAGTGCGGGGTTAAACAACAAACAAACAGATTATGGATTGCTGAAGATCAATTCCAAAACAGGTCTTAAATTCAGTGAAAATAACTGTGCACGGTTCTATGAGCCTGACCACCCAATCCCGTGAGTCGCCTCTTACAACAAGCATGGGTTGCTGAAGATCAATTCTAACCCAGATCTTCAAGGGCCCTGCAAAGGTATTGCTTTCAAGTACAATTATTGAAATCCAATATGACTTGATCCCCTTAAAAGCAGAAAACTCTTCCCTAAATTCTCTCTGGTCTCATAAACTACCTATGTACAAAATTGGTGGTTCCATCTATAGGATCGACAATCCACGTCAGATCATCTGTGAAGTCACATGGGATGTCGTTGACTGTTGACTCCTCACCAATAAACCTAAAACATGAAAGTGAACAACAATAAACAACTGGTAAACAGAATCCTCTTCTGATAACAGCCCCCCAATAACAGTGCATCAATGCCCAGCAACTGTTGCAAACTGACAGAAAAACTACATGCATCTTCAGATTCGAGGACTTAGAGGAGTATTTGGTGAAATTGGATTTTCGAATGACATGGTTAGATTGGAGGTTTTCAAATGAAAAGAATTCCTGACACTGAAATTCGGAGATGAACCATCATAAACAGACTGTGTTTTGATATTTGTGTTCATATAATTGTAGATTAGTAACCTTTTATTTAAATTTGGAACAGACAAATTTAGCTATGACAACAGCACTATTGATGAAATCTTCATCAATACTTTTGAAAACTATGAATTTCAAACCATCTTGTGAACTTGTCAAGAGCATAACCAATCTGTCTTGAATGTGAGAAATGTGACTTTCTTTTCTCACATCTAATATTGCAGGCCATTGCAAGTATGTCTTCCAAATATGCATCATAATAGGAAAGTATGACAAAGTTGCATTTTTGAAAACCTGCATCAACCATTGGTTCTTGTAACTGCCATTACGTGCCTTTGATCTTTGTTACCGAATTCTTGTTTGTACACTACAGAGACTAATGGACCGATCAGAAAGTACAAACCAGATTCAAGTAACAAGAAGAACAACATGGCGGCCAGTCCCATTGACTACACCAGCTAGTGTTTGTCAGAAATTACAATACTTTAGAGCTAACTGACACCCAATAGAATACAAAAACAATTTGCTGGGATTGATGCCTTCATGTCCTGGCAGTGGCTTTGGTGTCTAAGAAATTTGAGTTACCTCCCTTATATGATTTCAATTTGGGACATTTTCAAGACATTTGGTGCCAAATATTGGCATCTGAGCTGCTCTACATAAATCCTTTGTATTTATTAACTCCACTCACAACAAATAAATAGTAACATATTGTTTCAGATCTTCATGTAGACAGATATTGCATCAGAGTAAATATGCCAGGTAAAGACACTGATATCACCTACTTGTGTGACGGGTATCTTTCCTTGATGTATTCAATCACCCATTTTTCCACCGCCTGGTCAGTTTCCGTCACAAGATCAGCATTGCTCTGTTTTGTTTCCACATTTTTCTTCTTTGAAAATCCATCTTTTATCATCTGTTGAAACACAATTATATCAATGCTGACGTTGTAACACTTGAACTGACAAGGATTGACTGCTAATTTTACTTTTCTTAAAATGTGTAATAAATGTGTAATGAACTGTACTGCCATTCCTTTTGGTATTAAGTTTGATTGTAATATCTGGTGCAATGAAATATCTTTTGTACAATTTTTATAAAGTTTACTGTACTATGAGTAGATGTGTATTGTGGCTGTCTGACAATAAACGAAAATGTGTCTGTTATCTTGTTTCTTTTATTTATTCGCGCCACTGGTCTTTACAGTATTTGTGTCATGTAGTCTACTTCGAAACTTCACTGCAATGTAGCGAATGATTAACTGCAAGATAAGTAAATGCACCGTAGGAACGCCACAATAATATCATCCATAAAACTTATTCAAATAGCTTTAACAACTCAATTTTACTGAAGCTTTATGCATACCGTTTTGTATAAACAGACACCCGACCCGTTGTCCGCTTTTCTTGTGCAAAACAATAATAGAGTTACCTCCCTTGGTTACATTTAAAGCTAGCTGCACTTCGCGATCTACATCTTTACTAGAAAAGGATAAGTTGTCACAATTCCATTCATGTCATGTCAACCTAATGTAGCCAAAAAGGACAAAGTGACGTAGGACTCACGCCGTATGTTTAAACCAGCGAGCACAGGTAAAGTGCTGACTAAGTTAAACACCATGATAAGTGTTGTTACATGGCAGTGTTATGCAATGTGTAACAATGTTCCAAGGGTACTTTGTATCTGTTGACACTGCTCTATATTTAGACTTGTGCTATATTGTAGGCAGAGTTCTGGAGTGAGTGAGTGAGTTAAGTTTTACACCGCTTTTAGCAATATTTCAGCAATATCATGGCAGAGGACACCAGAAATGGGCTTCACACATTGTACCCATGTGGGGAATCGAACATGTGTCTTCGGCGTGACGAGCAAACACTTTATCCACTAGGCTACCCCACCGCCCACTGTATAGACTGATGCAGAGAAGTTTGTAGAAAGATCTCGAATCTTTTTTTGTTTGTTTAGGTTCCGTATTTTCTCCAATAAGCACCCTTGCACATATTTTATCAATGGACCTCCAGAAGCTGTGCTTATTAGAGGTCCGGCACTTTTTCGCTTACTGGGTGTATTTTCCGTAATTGTTAGTGAGCTGCTTTACCCCGGCGCTTATTAGAGGAAGTACAGTATATGTGGCGAGTTAACTCTAGCCTCTGATCTCAAATTACATGTCAAGTTAAAAGATGACAAGCAATTATATGGAGATCATTATACCCTGTTTTGGCCTATTTTGCAAGTTGGGTTACTGTTGCTGAGAGGTGAGCATTACCATCACTTCACCAACCAAACTTCAAATGGTTTCCCATGGTTTTACACAATGCAGAATTGTGCATCCTGTGTGCATAAATCACATAAATTGACATGCAGAGAATGGATGCCTTCAGCATGATGAGCGGACACTTTAACCACTAGGCTACCACGCCGCCCGTGTGGAAGTTATCATCACCTAACTCTAACACTGCTTTGTACAACAGTGAGTGAGTGAGTGAGTTTAGTTTAACGCAACACTCAGAAATATTCCAGTTATATGGCGGCGGTCTGTACATAATCGAGTCTGGACCAGACAATCCAGTGATCAACAACATGAGCATCGATCTGCGCAATTGGGAACCAATGACATGATCAACAACATGAGCATCGATCTGCGCAATTGGGCACCGATGACATGTGTCAACCAAGTCAGCGGTCCCGTTAGTCGCCTCTGACGACAAGCATGGGTTACTGAAGGCCAATGTTCTAACCCGGACCTTCATGATTCTTGTGCAACAGTACCCTGATCCCAACTGAATACTAACCTCCCCAGCCTTCTTCGCTACTTCCACTGCAAAATCCAAGAATTCCTGCAGTTGCTGAGAGCTGACTTGTACAGACATGATGGAGTGGTGACCAGTTTAGGATTTGAAGAAATGATGTCAAACTGAAAAGTAAAAAATTTCAATAGATGACATGAAAAATATTGTGCATAAAACTGACCATCAAATATCAAATACAGTAACGTACAATTATATGTTTGGTTTGTTAGTTGTTTAAGGCCGCACTCAGCAATATTCCAGCTATATGGCGGTGATCTGTAAATATTCGAGGTTTGGGCCTGTGATCAACAGCATGAACATCGATCTACACGGTTACAACGAACTCAAAGGATTGAAAACACAGAAAAAGATACAAACACCTCAAAAGTCAGTACCTCCTGCTACCATGGTTACAGCAAGTCATCATTTACATTCTGCTTGTCATGTTGCTAATTAGTACATACTTAACACTCAGACTTGATTCTTTCATGTTATATTTATATATGTAAGTACATATAGAGAATACTAAACGATGTTCCGTGTAATACCAATCGCGAGTTTCATAAATATGGTATTACACAGGACATTGTTTAGTACGGTATTTAATTTATTACTCTTCCAACATTAGCAAAATAATATCTCAGAATTCAACTAACAGAACGAGTGCATTATGCCGTCATAACACGGGTCACGCGTATGAATACATTTCATTTATGATTGTCAATGTTATTTTATTTAATTTGATTTTTTTTAAATAAACAAGGGGGTATGAAAAATGGAACAAATGACCAGTTGAAACGTCTTTCCTAAGAATTCCATGAGTGCATTACACTTGCACAACTGTGTCACGTGTGTCATGTAACAGAGTGCAAATAGTTCCGGCAGCACGAGGTGTTATTTCACAATGTGTAATAACATTGTAGATATAATAAACGGTGATATCTTCAATGGGTGAGTAATTAATACTGGTAACACATGGTATGGTTATGTCAATGAGACTGCCTGGCATCATATAGCTGGAACATTGCCAGGTATTGCGCCATTCAACAAAGAAACAAATATGATGTTTCTTGTTCCATATATAAATCTTAACGTGTCATACATGATGAAATCAATATCATATTCAAAGGTGAAAGGATAAGCAGACCAATTTCTACAACTTCCTGTTTAAGCCATGCCCCAAACTCTCCTACCACATGTATCTGCTCTAAGATCTGCAGATAAATATTTACTGACAAATTCCACGTCGAAAATTCAAATCCTTTGGTCTCCAATCATTCAGCTATGGAGCTCCAAGACTCTGGAACCAACTACCACTTGAGCTAAGGCTTTCTGTCTCTATTCAAGCTTTCCGAAGTTCTATAAAAACCTTCCTTTTTAGAAAATATATAAAAGCCTAATATAACTCTTCAGCCAATCTATTCAAAGGGGCGTACATCAGACCATATTACCCGAGGGAGAAGTTTACAACGTATTTATCTTACAGCCATGTTAAATGTACAAAATATCATTTTATTTAATTTGAAGATCCGACTAGATGACACGTAAACTAAATGGCATCTGCCTCTCGACTGGATTTTTAAAATTAGTGAAACATATTCTGACAAGCATAAAACTACTATAGCAAGAAGACAAAGTCATCAATATCCCCAGCAATGGCAAAATACTCTTCATGATTATGTCTACGAGTTATGATTATGTCAAATATTTAGGTGTGTATACAGAAAAGTGGAAGGAGAGTATTGAAAGGTTTTTAAAGTTCTGCTCCAGAAAGGAGCACTATCACCAATTTCAGGCTATGTCAAACTTGTTGCCATGGAAATGCCAAAAATATTTTATTCAGAATTCCCAAACTACCAAAAGGCACCAGTACACCACCAGATCTATCTATGTGCCAGGTTTGGTGAAGAAACATTGAACGGTTTTAGAGTTGAGCTCCGGAAAAGTGCACTACCACTAATTTCTGTTTTAGTCAAACTTGTTGCCATGGAAATGCCAAAAATATTTTATTCAGAATTCCCAAACTACCAAAAGGCACCAGTACACCACCAGATCTATCTATGTGCCAAGTTTGGTGAAGAAATATTGAACGGTTTTAGAGTTGAGCTCCGGAAAAGTGTACTACCACCAATTTCAGGCTAAGTCAAAACTTGTTGCCACGGAAACGCCAAAAATATTTTATTCAGAATTCCAAAACTACCAAAAGGCACCTGTACACCACCAGATCTATCTATGTGCCAAGTTTGGTGAAGAAATAGTGAACGGTTTTTAAGTTCTGCTCCAGAAAAGAGCACTACCACTAATTTCAGTCTAAGTCGAACTTGTTGCAATGGAAATGCCAAAAATATTTTATTCAGAATTCCAAAACTACCAAAGGGCACCAGTACACCACCAGATCTATCTATGTGCCAGGTTTGGTGAAGAAACATTGAACGGTTTTAGAGTTGAGCTCCGGAAAAGTGCACTACCACTAATTTCTGTTTTAGTCAAACTTGTTGCCATGGAAATGCCAAAAATATTTTATTCAGAATTCCCAAACTACCAAAAGGCACCAGTACACCACCAGATCTATCTATGTGCCAAGTTTGGTGAAGAAATATTGAACGGTTTTAGAGTTGAGCTCCGGAAAAGTGTACTACCACCAATTTCAGGCTAAGTCAAAACTTGTTGCCACGGAAACGCCAAAAATATTTTATTCAGAATTCCAAAACTACCAAAAGGCACCTGTACACCACCAGATCTATCTATGTGCCAAGTTTGGTGAAGAAATAGTGAACGGTTTTTAAGTTCTGCTCCAGAAAAGAGCACTACCACTAATTTCAGTCTAAGTCGAACTTGTTGCAATGGAAATGCCAAAAATATTTTATTCAGAATTCCAAAACTACCAAAGGGCACCGGTACACCATCAGGTCAATCTGTGTGCCAAGTTTGGTAAAGAAATAGTGAAGGGTTTTAGAGTTCAGCTCCGGAAAAGTGTACTACCACCAATTTCAGGGTAAGTCAAAACTTATTGCCACAGAAACGCCAAAAATATTTTATTCAGAATTCCAAAACTACCAAAAGGCACCAGTACAACACCAGATCTATCTATGTGCCAAGTTTGGTGAAGAAATATAGAACGGTTTTAGAGTTCTGCTCCGGAAAAGACAAATGTGCACGGACGGACGCATGGACGCACGGACAGAGTCCATTTTAATACCCCCATAAAACACGTTGCGGGGGATAATAAGGGTAAATTATGTCTAAGTTCAGTGTGCAAATGATTCAATGCATAAAATAGTTTAAATAAAGCAGTGAAAGTTGGTAAAATAAATGTGTACAAAGTGAACTCAAAACAGCTAATCGCAAGGTTTTCAAACTCTGTGCACTGCATTAGGCATGTTATGATGTCATAAGATTGTTAGCGATAGAGCTTCTAGAGGGAGAGTTTGGCAGTTACCGTGGCAACAGGTAATATTTTTTCCAGTTGTTAACCTACTGGGAGGGTGACACAGAAACTTATTAAAGCATCATTGCCCAATGAAATTAAAGTATTTTACATGAAGGTGAGGTGAAATTGGGTTTAACGTTGTGCTTGAGAATATTTCGCTCATATGACGACGTGCATGCGTGTGTATGTGCGGCTGCTTGTACTAGCCCAGACTGAAGCTGGTTTTATAGTGCTAGCCCACTGAGATACCATGCTGCAGTGAAGCATGAATACCCCACTCAGACACATTATACTGACTCTGAGCCGACCAGTCCTTGTTGTACCCATTAATGCCGAGCGCCAGGCAGGGACCAACAAGTACCACATTTTAACGTCTTTTGGTATGACGCGGTCGGGGATCGAACCCGCGACCTTCCGCTCTCCGGGCGGACGCTCTAACCACTACACCACAGAGGCGGTCCTTACATGAAGGTAAGATAATATATGCTAAAGTGCTGAGACATTATTACCCTGGTTAACTTAAGCTGCCTGTGAGGCGCTAGAAGGTTAACATTCATATGACTTATCCCACCGGGTACCCATTCATAGCTGGGTGAACAGAGTCAATTTTGATTAAGATGGGACCACATGTGTCCCGTGTGCTTCGTTGTGGGGCAGGACTTAAGTTCTAAAAACTCTCAGGACTCAGGCTGCCGAACACTGTCACCCATCCAAGGACTTTTCTGTTGCTTAACTTCACCTGATTTGTCACATGGGTTTTATGCACAGGTCCACACACCACATGCCACAGCCTTGCAACGGTTTATATGAAAATATTGATTGGTCATTGTATAACTTTAATATTTCATGAGGTCGTACAAATATGAAAACTATTGACAGATGATTCTATAATCAATTACATATTAGATTCATGTTTGTAATATACGCAAAATAAACCTTGACCCAATGGTCAAACACCCATCAAATTAAATATGGCTGTTACCAACCCTATATCATAATAACAAGCTTTCATGGAAATTAAATATTTAATATATGGGTTACATATGGGACAACGTGGAGGACAGACCCTGAGGTAGCTAAAATCATAAATCAGATGTGTATATTCAGAGTGCGTGGAGAAGTGTATATTCAATGTGTGAAATAGTTTCCAAATCTTGCAAGCCAGTCAGGCTAGCTATGCCTGAAAGTTACTAGTCCACAGAAAATTCACTAGTCCAAATTAGTCATCATTAAGCTGCTAATATGATGATTACTTTTATCAGGCCATAATCTTGCATAATTTAAGAGTGTATTTTAATTCGGAGAGAGTGATATACTTACAAAATGACCCTATGAAAATTCACTAGCCAGTTGGGCCAGTGATTGTGGAGATTGACTGGCCTGAATGGATTTTTACTAGCCACTGGCTCGAAATGGAAAGTCCCATTAACACTTATTAACACTTTCAGTCGAGCAACATCTCTTCTGGTTTACAGAATTTTATCTTATATGCGGTTAAAACACAAATTCCTCTGCATCTAGCCACTGATATTTAATACAAGAGCTATATGCAGACACATATGGGTTTACAACATCATGCCCACTCCAGTACTATACAAAATCAGTTGAGATTCCTATGTAATTAGCTACCAAACAACACTTATAAGTGTAAAACATCTCACAGCTCAGAATAAAATACACAAATGCAGTGCAATTTTAAACAGTTAGTTCCATGAAGTTCAACATATGTTATATTGGGGATTAAACTTTCTTAGTAAAGCATAGATGCAAGTACTTGTTTGCAAGTACAGGGCTTTTTTTGTCTTTTTAGTAACGGTACTTCAATGGAGTTATCAACAAAATTGAAACAGTAAACATGCCCCTACATATTTGAGATTAACAAGAACATGGACAAGCTTAACCAATAAACACATAACACTGTGTATCAGTAAAACTCATTTTAACTCTCTATCTAACCTTTCATCAACAAAATTCCTGTGATTTAAGAAACGGAGCAGTGGGATAGACAATCAACACGAACAACTGTGTTAGTCCGAGACTAGTGAAAGCCTACATGGACTCTTGCTTTTTCCTGAATGTATATAGTTACTTAACATAACCATCAGTATGAAATGAGCTGCATGCTAGTTGGATATCATGGGATCAAACTTCCCACTGACCCCCGGAATTGTGAATATTTTCTATTCAGGCAAGCAAACCTTGCTTTCACGACTTGGTTAAGTCGATCACTACAAGTTATGGAAACACAGCACATAATCATCACATTCATTATTGTCATCAGAGACCATATAATATGGTCTCTGTTGTCATGCTGGTAAAATATGAGGTAATAAATTAGGCCTTCATTTTACAAAGCCACATGATAATGAATACATGTTTTAAAAAATACCATGCACAAAAGGAAAATTGATTAATAAATGAATTAGATATCTGAATATCTCTCAAACATAAAGACATTGATAGAGGTAATGAAGATTTTTTATGGTATCGGTCCTGTACATTGGATATATGGGACAACCTGAAGGACATTCCCCTGGCCAGACCTCGAGGTAGCTAAAATTATAAATCAGATGTTTACAACCGTAAGCTTCTGAAACTTGTCAAAGGCTTTGGTCTTATCTCCATCTTTGACTCTTTCACAACAAAACGACACGATTGGTGTCATACCAAACTGACTTTTACAATAAGGACCTTAATAAAATGACATTGACCATATTAACTGGTAGGTGTTGTCCCATAGCTGTTCCGATCCTCGTTTCTATCTTATGAGCACGTGTATCACATCTGAGCGGATACTAATCGTCTAATGTCTGAATCAGTGAATGATGATTCCTAATCAGGAAGTCTATTTCTCAAATACAGTCTCGGAATCTTTTTACCATACGAAACACGCAAAACCAAACTGACATACTAAGTATATTTCGATCGCCATTTTGAGTATTTTAATACAATAATTCATACACACATTGGAAACTACTCACCTTATACAACTGACAGTCAACCTCAGCGAGCTCTTGCATGAAACAATTTAGAGTGAGCTCCCTTTAAAAGTTTATACTCCGTGCCAGTGCATGCGCCAACAGTCGCTGTAAGGAGACGAAATATTACACCAAAGGTTGGTTCGGACAGCGCTCGATTTTGTGGCAAGCCGGGTTATTTCACATTTAATTCGAAATTACTCGTATCGTAAATTGTTTAAAGATACCAATGTAATATTTTGGGGTTTTCTTTCAGATAACAATAAATATTAATTGATATATCACCAAAACATGATTAATAAAACATACCATCATACAATACACAATAATATTTACATTTATTACCTACGAGGGCGAAAATATCGGGGTTCATATTTTTCATACCATGTCCTAGGGCAAAATATCACTTTGTCATGGTGACGTGACGTCATTAACAATGCTATGACGTCACGTTTCTTCTGTGACGTTGCGTTCTACATGCGGCGACGGCGGGTAGCCAGCCTATGTTTGAAAGTAGATTTGGGTTTATTTTCCTCAATTTGACGACTTCGGCAATAAACCGAATATTATATTCGTGCCCATATCATACTATGTTTACGACACGAGGGCCTAAATGTTGGTATTTCCCGAGCGAGAGCGAGGGATATACCGTCATTTAGGCACGAGTTTTATACGAGTCATGGGCACTCATATAATATCCTCTATTTATTACTCACCCGTTGAAGATAGCACTGTTTAATAAGTGTACAATGTTATTATACATTGTGTAATAACATCGCGTGATGCCGGACGTATGACGTCATAATGTTTTACAGTTATGACATCACAATGCTAATACCTTTGTCACAATGGTATTAGACCTTGCTCAACTCGCGGAACTGTAGGCAGTTTCTATCAATATATGTTGGTGAGTAATAAACAGAATACTAAACTCGTTTCCGTGAAATACCATTTTATAAAACTTATGAAAGATTCGTTAACTCGTTTAATAAAAATGGTATTACACGGAAGGTCGTTTAGTATCCTCTATATCTTAAATTCAATAAAAGGTATCTTGACAGACTGGTGTTGAAGTAAAATTCAAGATATCACCATATCTGATCAGCATGGCTGGGTATGCTGCTCAATGGTAGAAATCCCTAAGGGGCCGTTCATAATTTATGGCTAGGGAGGTGATGATGATTTTTATTGAGAGGTATGTACAATGTGAATGACCCCCCACCTCCCCTTCCCATAATTTCTAAGCCTAATTGTAAACATGTATTTATGTACAAAATTGTTGAACCTCCCCCAGTACGTGTATACAAAATTGATGACCCCACCCCAAATCATCATTTCCCTTCTTTCTTCCCCTAAAAAATAGCCTTAAATTAAGAACGGTCCCTAATTTCGAAAAATTGTGATAAAGGCTTGCCATATACTTGCCTGCCTCTCAGTCGCTGTACCATATTATCACTTTAGTTTAAAAGTTTATTACAGGTTCACTCCCAAAAGACAGACCTCCCATAAGACAGACTCAATGAGTACATTAATTAGTTGGGTTTAGTCTCTATTCGCCTACATGTCAATTCGCCTACATCCCATTTCGCATACAAAAAAAATGTAGACTAATTGGGATAAGAAAATGCACCCCTACAATGAACCTGACTCACTAAGATAATGCTGGAAATGCTTGGAAAATGCTTTTTGGCTTCAATATCAATATGATGAATTTGACACAAGATAAAAGCAGATATATGATACATGTACGACTCTACCTAGGTGGATATTAAAGCTCAGATGAAAAAATGCACTTGAGGGGTGACTTCACAGGAGGAAATTTTGACGTTTTAACAACATTCGTAAATATTCTAAGTACAAACTGTAGTTTTGAAATACAGACTATGATTAATCATATAGCCTCAACTAATTAAATTACATAAATGATTGTCAAAAGTTTTTGTTTTTTTAACATCTATATGTGAAAAAGATGGAACTCTTGTAGTAGTTATATATTTAAAATAATTACGTAAAAAAGTCTTCATTCAAATTGCATAGATATTCTTGTTCACCCATAGAAGTTTCACTTCGTGTATGAGCACTGAAATGGCAACATGCTACTTGATATATCTGCAGAACAATTAATTTCAAATTTATACCAGTATTTCATACTGGAGAAACAAAGGGGGAAACCTCTCGTCAGCTATGACAGGGTTTACTATAGAATGTGTAAAGCCCCTAATTTGACATATAGTCAGGTTTACAAACTTGTAAACAAATCAGTTACCTCAGGGGTCGTGTCAAAATCAAAACCAGGTAGGAAACACAAACTGGATAGCTTTGATAAGTGTGTCATACGCCGTGCAGTTTATAAACTGTATGAAAGCAAAATCCCACCGACGTGTGCTAAAATACAAGATGAGATCCAAGATACAATAAATGTCTCGAAAACAACACTTATTGTAGCTCTGGTAGAAATGGGGTTCAGGTACACCAAAAGGGGAGATGACAGAACTGAGTTTAGAGAAAAGTACTCAATCCTGTCCATGCGATCAGCTTATCTCAGAACAGTTGAAAAATACCGCAATTTGGGGTTTCAAATTATATACCTTGATGAAACCTGGTGTAATCAAAATCACTCAACCGATAGGAAGTGGCTTCCTTCAGATGTTCTAAGGCACCAGTGTTACCATCAGGCAAAGGTAGACGCCTGATCATCTTGCATGCTGGTACCCGTAGCAAGGGACTGATTGGGGGTTGTGACTTTGTTTTTGAGGCCAAGAAATCTGATGGTGATTACAATTGCGAAATGAATGGGCAGGTATTTTTGGATTGGTTCGAAGATCAGCCTTTACCGCAGCTGGACGAACCAAGCGTTATCATTTTGGATAATGCCAGTTACTATAACCTGCGTGTCCCTGGTACCATCACACCCACATCGTTAGACGAGGAAGAATGTTTAGCCTAAGTTTCACTTCGCGAGCGGCTTGCTTCTGGGAGAAGATCACGCCTTCAGTTCCTTGGCGCGGCTGGTGACCTTATGAAGTTGAAGTGAGAATGGACATCCGTACAAGTAAACCTCCTTAACACTATTGTGATATGATGTGCATATCGTTGTGATCGTAAAGTGACAAATAACAAAATAAATAAATAACAGACAAATAACAGAAATACATTTTTTAATAAACTGTCTTTTTGTCCTTCAACTACTTCAACTAGCAGAGTCCACTTTTAGATCATAGGGGTGCCACTAGTTTATCATTGCGTAACCAACAGACCATGAAATGTTGTTTTAAGACTGTAGGCGATTTGGGATGTAGGCGAAATGAGAACATGCCATTAGTTGAGCTATGCTGTCCACCCCTATTTGATTAATGAGCTGACCCAGAGTCACTACAGGGTAGTATAGTAGTTAACAACACACTCCTATCTCCTGTCATCCTGGTTCCCGGGCCTCTCATTAGTTTATATAGACTATATAAACTAATGAGAGGCCCGGGAACAAGGATGATCTCCTGTGCCCTTCTCAAAACATATTACTAATCCTTTTACTGAACAGAACAGAATAGAACCGACATTTTATTCTCAAAAATCACATATAGTGACACAGGGAACATACAGCATATTGTAAATATTATAACATTGAACAAAGTCCAGTTTTGATAAATTTGGCAACTTTAGAGTTAAGCGGTGAATAATCACTTTTCATTAGATAAACAATTTTTTCAATAGTAGGATGTTTACAGAACTAATAATACATGAAGATCATCACAGACATCTAACTTCACACTATGCATAAGCTCACCTCATGCTTATTTACATGTTCGAGGCCAGTTACATCATGTTCATAAAGAAAACACTCAAGATCATGCACGTATAAATAACTGGAGAATAGGATGTTATAACAGTAGTTGAATTAGTGTTTGCAAATAACTGGAGAACAGGATGTTTTTAGTACTAAGATTATTTGAAGATGAAAGTGAAATAGTATTTATAAAATTCAGTATAAACAAAGTATTTAACTGGTGAACAGGATGTTTTCTAATAGTTATTTTTCACATGGCTTTTTTCCTATGACTTTTTTTCCGATCACCCTTCTAGATGGCTTCCTGTATGCCAAGAACAGGGTGAAAGGACAAACATGATGATGTTCAAATGACTTTCTAATAAGTCTTATATGTGCACTGACAAACATGTGACGTAAAATAATATGGTGCTTGGTCTCATATGTTTGATAGGTACATGTATATAAATTATTGTTTTTGATAAAATTTACAAGTAAATGTGATCTGGCAAATATGTGTTGATGTACATATATGGTGATGCAATATGTCTTAATTTAAAACTCATAATTGATTACATGAATTGATAAAACTATAGTTAATACCTAATGTTGTCTTTTTTATCTGGGCATATACCATTATTATCAGGGTACAGCTTCATTAAGCCTTATGCAACCAACCATAAAATGTGTTGTTTTGAGCGGTCTGTCTTTTGGGAGGTCTGTCTTATGGGAAGTGAGTGAGTGAGTGAGTATGGTTTTTACGCCGTTTTTAGCAATATTCCAGCAATATCACAGCGGGGGACACCACAAATGGGCTTCACACATTGTGCCCATGTGGGGAATCGAACCCGGGTCTTCGGCGTGACGAGCAAACGCTTTAACCACTAGGCTACCCCACCGCCCCTCTTATGGGAAGATACCTTATTACATGACCATTGAAACTCCCGTGAAAGCGGGTGAAAATGAACTGTGCGCATCCCCTCTCTCCCGCCCCTGATACTCGGAATATTTACAGACCTCCGCCAACATCTACGTGCAGGTGGCCGACTGTCATTCGTATCTTTATGCATATGCTCGCTACAGCGGATTATCCTATTGTGTGATCAGATAGGTGATAATGTTGTTATTCCGAACTTTATGGTCACTCTATCTCGACGGAATTATATAATATATTTTGTTGAAGGTCTTGATGCTAACGGCGTTTATGGGTGAGGTTCAGTATGAATTAGATTAACTGATCAGCTGGTATGTTGCCGCCTGTACACGTGGCACGTGGGATTTGATTAGGTGGTAGACACAAATAGCCGTAAATACCGATAAATGTATTAGGTCTTAAAGCTGTCACCTAACTCTATCTGACCAGCACAGTAGGAGATACTGGCCAGTTTGACCCACCTTGGCAGGTATGAGATAATGTGACAGTCGGTTACATTGTTATATCTACAATTTCCAACCGCATGTCAGGTGATAATATTTGTAAATCTTAGTCCATTTTCTCCAAGCAAATATCGGCTACATGTTCAACATCACGTGCGGCTGCTTGAAAGCGACGTACAATTTAAAGAGAGAGAAGAAAGAGAAGAAAATAGGTTATTAACGTGTCACGTTGTATACAATTGACATGTTAAAATCACATAAAATTCACAATTAAAAAATGTAGTGACTATGAGACACGATAACAGCTTTAAATCCACATACAGATGTGAAAAGACAATTGAGACTAAAACGTTAAAGTATTAATAAACATTATGATAATTATTGACTGGGACTAAAATGCGTGTTTTCGTCTATTATACATTTGTGATATTAATGCGGCAAGAGGCTTCACAAATCTTTCATTTCGCAATAAGAAAATAAACTGGGCTTTTGAAGACATTTGTGAAAATAGAGGGTAAATACGGGCGATATCCTGCCATAAATTGAATCTAATGTCAGAATAAGTCGCACTTAACGAGAAAGTGTACCTCATCTTCAACAGATTTGCTGCAACAAAATGTACAAATCCTGTCTTCTATAAAGACGTTTTCGGGCGTGTATACCTGCCTATAGTTCTATCTCAAGAGGCAAAGTGCCACAGAGAAGCTAACTCAGCACACTACGTTGGGATCTTGTTAACAGTGAGGTGACATACTGTTCTGGCTTTAATAGTTTCTTAAATAACCGATAAGTAAGTAATTTATTTCCGTTTAGTTGAGCACGGTCGTTATATACTAGCCACATAAAGAAACTGTGCATTGTTAAAATATTATCCCAGTTGATAAGTACGATAACAATGTCAAAGGTACATATACACTTTAATGGAGGGATCATGAGACCATAACAAGTCGGGAGAATTGCAATTGAAAAGTCAATCACAATGACGTCACGAGTCCACAAGCGGGAGAGGGGTTAAACGACCATGTCACAAGCTCAATAACGGGTATGTCCACCATCGGCATTGAGAACAGCAGTGCATCGACGACGCATAGAGCCTATCAAACGTGCAAGGAAGGCTTGTGGGATGTCACGCCAGATTCTCTCAAGTTCTGTTGCAAGGTCAAGGACGTTATCTGGCGGATGAGGAAGATGGTGTAGACGTCGATCCATCTCGTCCCAAACATGCTCTATCGGGGAGAGATCCGGTGAATTTGCAGGCCAAGGCAGTAAGTCAACGTTGTGGCGTTGCAAGAAATCCATAGCAACCCTTGCCGTATGAGGGCGGGCATTGTCCTGTTGGAATATTAACCCAGGGCCTTGACGTTGCAGAAAAGGAATTGCCGCAGGTCGAAGAATCTGATCCCTGTAGCCCACACCAGTTCAGTTGCCCTGACCAATCACCAAAGGAGTTCTTTGGCGTGCTGTTATTCCACCCCAAATCATCACGGAACCACCACCAAAGCGATTCCTCTCCAAGACACAGGCCTGTGCATAACGTTCTCCCACGCGTCTATAGGCACGTTGACGTCCATCACTATGGGAAATGTTAAACCTGGACTCATCTGTAAAAACAACATTTCTCCACCAAAACAATGGTCTGCGGACATGAATTCGGCACCACATTCGGCGAGCTTGCCGATGACGTTGTGTCAGGATAGGCCGTATGGTGGGACGTCGTGGTCTGATCCCGTGATGACGTAAACGTTGTCGAACTGTGTTGGGGTGGATACGGCGAAGTCCTGGGATGGTTCGGGCAGTCATCACTGCAGTCAGTGGCGAAGATGGGTCACCCTTATCCATGTCCTGTGTTGACTTCTGTCCTGCACCACATTTGGTCTCCCCCTAGGCAAGTGAGTTTGTTCAAAACGTGCCTCCATTCACCCAGCGTGAATGGGTACCCGATGGGATAAATCATATGACTGTTAACCTTCTCAAAGTCATCTTGGGTTAACAGGGATAATAGTGTCTTTGCGCTTTGAGCATGCACAAGTGCGTGGATACAAGCGCTATTGAATGTCCATCAATAAACACTGCAGTACAGAGCCATCCGACATACCTGGGTGTAAGGTGTTCTGGGAGGAGACTAGCATACGTCACTTACATTCCTCTCTACTCGAGACGAGCGTTGTTACATCGCTTAATGGCTTTAACAAGATAAAGAAGATAGAGTTTATATTGTTAACGTCCTGTTGTAATGTTGTGAAATATATGAGCGAAAAATGTAGGATATTTATAACAAAATGTTCTCGGCTGTTTGTGATTGACACTTGTTGTGTACACAGAGAGTTGTTATATCAGTTCTCAATACAAATATATGAATACATAAATAAATCTCATCCACCAACATATACATGTAAATCACTGTTCCCTCCGCCAGACTGACTACCTGACTGACCGAGTTTGGTTTTACGCCGCTTTTAGCAATATTCCAGCAACATCACGGAGGGGAGCACCAGAAATGGGCTTCACACATTGTACCCATGTGGGGATTCGAACCCGGTTCTTCGGCGTGACGAGCCAACGCTTTAATCACTAGGCTACCCCACCGCCCCATCTCCGCCAGACGTCACTGTTAAACAATATAGGTGTTGGATAGGTTGATTTAATAACAATATAACTCCAACAGCCCGGAAACTGCGCTTTGCGAACAAATAATGCTTGAAACCTCTCCAAAGAGACACTTCTCCGTGACCATTGTTGGTTGATTCGGGTTTATTTTCTAATCAGTTCGACTGGGGAGAGCACAGTCCGGTTTAATGGACTTTGAAAGCAATATTAATCTTGCTTCTTCCCGTCCAACTGTGCAAGCTGGGACTATAATTAACTGATGTGCGTCCATTTGCTGCAACTAAGAGTAACTAAAATTTGGCTGCCACCTGGAAGGCCGAACAGTATTTGTTTGTTGTTTAATGCTGCACAAATTTCAGCTATATGACAGAGTTCTGTAAATAATTGAGTCTGCACAAGTCAATCCAGTGCTTGACATCATGAGCATCGATCTACGTAACTGGGATATGATGACATGTATCAACCAGGTCAGTGAGCCTGACACTCGATCCGTTAGTCGTCACCTCCGGACAGCAGAAATAAAAATGCGACAACAGAGTCGAAAATAGTTTCATTCTGTGAACAACCAGTATATATATTAAAAACGGGACATTCTGCGGGAAATGAAGGTTGGACGGTATCAGTCCCGTCCATTGGATATATGAGACAACATGGCGGAAATCTCCCTGGCCAGAGACTCTGAGGTAGCTACCAGCACACGTCTGCCCATCAGATCCAGCTCGGAACCTGTAGACAGAGAATGTTGCATATTAACACCGTAACAGATTTCTGTGATGAATGCAGATGAAGCATGTCATGGAAAATAGCTTAACGACAATCTGTACATAATCACCGGAAGCTTATCTTTTCACGGAAGCCTCGTGTGCTGTCGCACGAAGCAACCTTATTGCTACGACTGTTGCAAGTCTATGTTAAGGCCATACAAGTTTTTAAAATACGTTGCACAAAATGTAAATTGATTAATAATTGGATTACACTGAATATCTTTTAAACATCAAGACATTGATCGAGGTAGTGACGATTTTTTAGGGTATCGGTCCTATACATTGGATCTATGGGACAACATGGCGGGCATTCCCCTGGCCAGACCCAGAGGTAGCTAAAATCATAAATCAGTTGTTTACAAATGTAAGCTTCTGAAACTTGTCAAAGGCTTTGAACTGGGTCCATTCTCTTATCTCCATCTTTGAATCTTTCAAAACAAAACGACACGATTGGTATCATACCAAACTGACTTTTACAATAACGACCTTAAGAAAATGACATTGACCTACGATTAACTAAGCGCTAATATGCCTGCACCCGGGGCACTGTATCACACCTCACTTCTCTAAAAATATATTGCATTTTTATCAATAAAACTTACTATCAGCCCTCGGGGAAGCTATCATATAATGTATTAAAAAGAAATACGTATTAAGATTACAATATTTAATCAAAAAGTTCAAATCAATTAATACAACGTTGCATTAAATCGACTCTCGCCCTCTACCGGCCGAACTTTATTCAAGCGAACCCCATAGAGTTATGTCCCTTGGAGCGCTCTTTACGAATACGCCATGCACAACTTTTTTTGTGATTGAAACCAGTTCGGCAAACACATTCAATACCGCGTGCGACAGTTTTGATGTACGGATCAATTCTTTACATTCCATAATTGGGAAGTGTTCTTTGTTTGAAAGCTGTTCGAATCGTAGTTTCAGTTATCGATTTCAGACGAGTCGTAAGGGATAATCAGCCTTTTACTACATCAATAGGAAGCTAAAGTGAGTGCATATGCCCATATACATACATGTATAATATAGGCCAAAATGTTGTCGAAAATGTGTGCTATTGTGCCTTTAATTTCATCACGGCTTGACAGTCTGATGTGGGTGAAAAGCCCGAAATCATGTAGGTCTAAAACTTTGTTGAATCACACGCACCGGGTGTGGCGCTGACAAAACCTATAACTTGATTCAGAGTAAACTGGCGTTCGAACCCAAGAGTATCTGAGTGAGTGAGTATGGTTTTACGCCGATTTTAGCAATATTCCAGCAACATCACGGCGGGGCACACCAGAAATGGGCTTCACACATTGTACCCATGTGGGGAATCGAACCCGGGCCTTGGGCGTGACGAGCGAACGTTTTAAAAACTAGGCTACCCCACCGCCCCTAAGAGTATGTGACGAAACTGCGCTGCGAATTTCATCGCTGTGGACGACCGGGCCACCTATTCCCAGTGAAGCGGCGTTAACCCACGCACTATTAGGATTCCGTGACACACCAACACGAGCCTGTATATAGTTATTACCCCACTCGGGGCGGTGGGGTAGCCTAGTGGTTAAAGCGTTAGCTCGTCACGCCGAAGACCCGGGGTCGAATCCCCACATGGGTACAATGTGTGAAGCCCATTTCTGGTGTCCTCCGCCGTGATGTTGCTGGAATATTGCTAAAAGCGGCGTAAAACCATACTCAGTCAGTCAGTCAGTATTACCCCACTCACTCTAAAGAGCCCGTGAACCACCAACACGTTTTACCAAAATCGGTAGGTAAAAACACTGTAAGGAGTCGGTGAACCTCCTCCCCGAGCCTCTATAACAATGTTAACCCTCTCAGTGTAAAGATTCCGTGAACCACCTACCCGTGCCTCTATAAGAGTGTTAACCCTCTCACTGTAAGAAGCCCGTGAACCACCTAACCGCGCCTCTCTAACAGTGTTAACCCTCTCACTGTAAGAAGCCTGTGAACCACCTACCCGTGGGATCCATGACAGTGGCTCCCGCCTCCCGAACTAAGACCACGCCGGCCGCCATATCCCAGCAGTGCAAATCATACTGGACATACACTTCCCCTTGACCACTGGCAAGTTTACACAAATCAATCGCCGTCGACCCGTACGCACGCAACCTGAAAAACACAAGTCCTAATGATCATTGAATGGCACAAGTTTGCATAACATATACGAATGTTAAATGCAATGATAAGAAAACGTACGATGGTAGTTCATTATAACCATATACTCGGTCAGTTCCCAAAGAAATGTTCTGGCATCAAATATTCAACCACCTACCCGTGGGATCCATGACGAGTGGCCCGGTGTGAACCCCTTCACCTTAAATGCACCCATTGTTTGTAAGTAAAGTGATCTCTCGAACTAAGACCACGCCGGTATTTCTACACCATATCCCAAACATCGGCACAAAATGTGCAAATCATACTGGACATACACTTCCCCTTGACCACTGGCAAGTTTACACAAATCAATCGCCGTCGACCCGTACGCACGCAACCTGAAAAACACAAGTCCTAATGATCATTGAATGGCACAAGTTTGCATAACATATACGAATGTTAAATGCAATGATAAGAAAACGTACGATGGTAGTTCATTATAACCATATACTCGGTCAGTTCCCAAAGAAATGTTCTGGCATCAAATATTCTATAATATCCCTTGGGAAATTGAAAGGCACAACGCATCTCCTAACAAAGAAATATATACATTTATAACTGTAAAAGAACAAAGTCTTTTTAGCTTATATATACCAAACTGTTGTTAAATTAATGGGGCGGTGGGGTAGCCTAATGGTTGCTCGACACGCCGAAGACCCGGGTTCGATTCCCCATATGGTTACAATGTGTGAAGCCCATTTCTTGTGTTCCGCGCCGTGATATTGCTGGAATATTGCTAAAGGCGGCGTAAAACTAGACTCACTCACTCACTGCTAAATTAATGGTAAAGGCGGCGTAAAACTAAACTCACTCACTCACTGCTAAATTAATGAGCTCGAACTTTCAGCCTTCATAGCTCCGCTGTGACTAAGGGACATGTCCTACCCTCTACTGTGGGTGAGTATTTCGTGCAGGTTGCTGGAGTGGTTCCGCATGATGCTCTCGTCTCGCCCGTTACCCCCCTCTGACATCACCAGGGCTTGGCTCACTTCTGCAACAACATCAACATCGTCACCACGTACACTTCTTGACGCATACAACATATATTAACAAAACATGTGACATGTATGAAGTGAATATTAAATGTTGTCACGGTGATGTGCCCTATCTGAAAAACGAAGTTCTGTTGGGAAGTAGACCAGTAGGCTACAAAGTAGACAAACCTGTATCGAAACGTCGCACTCACGAAATAAAGAAGTTGTTATCCGTAGCGTCAGTCTGTCTATATTATTTTTATTAGTTATTTCATATTTCGTGTGTGTGTGTGTGTATGTGTGCGCGCGTGCGTGCGTGCGTGCGTGTGTCGGGGACATAGTCATTAAACCTTTGCGACTAAAATAACACAATATTGAAAAATATTTATCCTGATAAAATAATAGTTTCACATAAAATCCTTCTGATCCAAGCATCAAAATTGTTATTTTAGTCAAACGTTATTTTATTAGGCAGAGAAAGCGGATGCACAGCTGATTTCTATTTCCGGCTTAGTTTACGAGGAAATACACACGATAATCTTAATCTCAGTATACAAGACAACGCCCAGCAGATCAGGAGATATAATTTAAATGGAAAATCATTATATTTAGCAATGTTTATTCCCGTGTCATCTGGACAAAATAATCATGGTGATATTAAGGTAAATACGATTTATGTCAGGGCCCAGGTGTTGAATTGTAATGCGCCATGTCTGATCAATATGGGCGATAAGGGCCCGTGATTTTGCGTGTCTTTGCTACGCCATTTCATATTTCAATGCGCGTATGGCTCAAGGACGCGGTCCAAAATGATCCCTGCCTTGTGATCTTGTTCACAGTCTTGAATTTCATTTTTATCTTACATCAAATACCATATACTATATACAACACACTTGAACTCAAATACACATCGGTCAGGGGCGTAGCTACCATTATAACAAGTGTTTGCCACTGATATGGCAATGTCCCCCGCCGCTAAAGAATGGAATATCTATATTTACTACTTTATATTTTAGAGTCACACACAAGATGCCTGAAATGACTGGTGTCTGCATAATACCCAATGTAGGCTGTCAACATACTTGAAAACATTGGGTGCAATGTTTTATAAGATATCGCGTCAATAAGTTTGAAAAATGGTCAAAGTGTTGTGGTGACCTTGAAGATAAGATCACCCAAATCACCCAAATCAACTGGTGTCTGTGTAATCCCCCAATGTAGGCTGTCACCAAATTTGAAGACATTGGGTACAACAGTCCATGAGATATCGCGTTAACAAGAATCGGGACGTACCTACGGACGGACGCCGCTGAATACATGGTCCCCCGTTTCGCGTTGCGGCGGGGGACAAAAACAAGCCCGGGTTTACACTTGATTTTGAAAATGTAAGTTGGGCAAGCCCTCAACCCATTGGCGGATCCAGAGGGGAGGTTCGAACAAATGTTTTGCATTGGCGGAGCCAAGGTAGGGTTCTAGGGTTTCGGTTTATGATATGTTCAAGACGACTTATAATAGCTTTGGTACCTGTACCCTTTGTATTGTAGAATTGGGAGTAACCACTGTGTCAGCTTTCAACATGAGTGAATTGTGACATTACTAGCCGCCGGAGCATCTGTTGGAAGAAATATGGTAACCTTTTCTGTAGGGCAACCGGAGTGTTTTATGTCTGTTTGATAGTAAGTAATATCCTTCTCCAGAAATGATGTTACTGCTGTTTAACTCAGATATATTCCAGCTATCTGGCGGCGGTAAATAATGGAGACAATCCAGTGATCAACATCATGGGCATCGATCTACGCAATGGGGATACGATGTCATGGGGTAGCCTAGTGGTTAAAGCGTTTGCTCGTCACGCCAAAGATCCGGTTCGATTCCCCACATGGGTACAATGTGGGAGCCCATTTCTGGTGTCCTCCGCCGTGATATTGCTGAAATATTGCTAAAAGCAGCGTAAAACTATACTCGCTCGCTGTTTTGATAAGAATTTGAGAATCCTGTGGTCTTACCGTGAATCACATTTGCTGTTATTTTCTTCCCATTGCAGTAAGCTCCCTTCCCCGTTATTGCTGTGTACATCATGTCTGGTATGGGAAGGTAGATAACTCCTACTACTGGCTGCAACAAAGGTATTCTCCCTTTAAAAACTACATGAAAAAACATCGCGACGCGTGACCTTCTTTCCCCTCGATACCGTAATGTTCATTGAGAGGGGCGAACGTCCTTCAGGTTACGGAAAGGAACAGAACAGAACAGGATTTATTCAGTATAAGGGCCTCATGGCCTAGAGTACAAAAAAGTTAAAGGTCCCATGCAACGTAAAACACAACTTTGCAGATTCTGATACCTTTCGGTATGGACTTACCGAAACAAAGCGTCAAAAATGCAAATTCAACTTATAAAGTTGAAAAATAACGCGATGAAAAAAACACGCGCGAAATCGGAGTTCATACGTTTCACTAATTTTCCCCAGACTTTTCTGGGGAATACGGGTTTCAACAGCTGGGCTGCGCTCATAGCACGTGCGCAGTGACATAGGTTCGCGCAACTTGGAAGCGGGCTGTGTGGTGAATACTCGGTGAAGGCTTTGGTGTGAGCTATTTTCATAATGTTTTGTTGATATCTCACAGGCGCGAGCTTTTTATATGTTATGACAGTAAATAAACTGTTTATATAATTTAATTTGTCTATTTCACCACACGTTCTTCTTACCGAGTCACTTTCTCAGGTCGATACTTAAAAGCAATGTCATTATTTAGCGTTGACACAATTTCTAACTGTGATATAGATGTGTCGCTGTCACAGACAAAACTCAATGTCTTGTTTTATTGACACCTGTGTGTCTGCCTGCCTGTCTGCTAATGACAATATTCAATACACAACTGCGATCACTGACCACATGCAATTTGAACTTAACACCAATCAGGCTATACACCATAAACAAAACGCATTGATTTATGGCCCGAGTTCTGTCTCTGTCACATTATGTAATTACACAGACAGGCAGGTGTGATACTTGAACACATGACATGTTATGATGTCTGTTGATTGCAAAATGTTATACACAAAAAATGAGCATGTATTTACAAAACCCAACATCTCTATATATACACACACAATGAGCCGTGAAGGCGGCATCTGCTAATGAACCAGCCGTTACACTTGAGTGCACACTCACCCGCTCTGACTGGGTTCGGTATCCCGGCTGCTTCGTTTCGAGGGAGGTAAACCCAAGTACAAAATATTGCACTTTTGATTTGCGATAAAACGCTTATAATTTTGTTTATTTGTTTTTTCATAACCAGCAATGCATATTATATGTCATGAAGAAGTGATAATTGTGTTTTAATTATGTTTGATTTTTTGGTTGCATGTGACCTTTAATTAAATACATTTAAGTATCACGTGACAGTGACGTTAGACGAAATTAAATACATTTCTAAAACATATGGCTACATTTTTAATAATTTTGACATTTTTGGTACTCTATGCTATGCACATTTAGGTGAGATGGAATATATTTTTTAGCTGAATATTTCTCACAGACAAACATAACATGAAATTCATCTTCTAATGTCCCGATATTATAAATTTACAAAATTAATTACTCAAATCGTTATCTTTAGATTTACGATAATTGTTAACTCTAAGGTTGTGTAAAGAAATTCTAAATTTACGAAATGCTCTGATTAAAGATATGTCATTCAAATGGAGAATGTACATTTCAGGCTCTAAAAGAGAATTTAGACTACTATAATATCTTAAAAACTTTCGGTTTTAATACTTGCGTGCCACGTTTGAAAAGATATGTCTTTCAGACGTTGAGAGAAAATATTTAAGAATAACGAAACATTGCCAACATCTTGGCTTATCCACATGTAAGAAAAACCACATGTAAATATTAACATTCTTAAATCAGACACCCAACTACATTCATCCATTATTGTTAACATGTTATAACATTGGTGAGGGTAGCGATGATTTCTCATTCTAATTAACTTAATCCAATATTTAACAACACGCAACTGTGTAGTGGTTACGGAAAGGGGAAAGTGGCGAGGAAAGGGGAAAGTGGCAAGGAATGTTGATGTGTAACATGTCAGAATATCCCATTCGGCTACCGTCGTGACACAGGCGGTTACGAAAACTACCGAAATACAAAAAATACACAATCAAAATCTACACTGAAACATCTTTTGAATGCACACCCAGCATCGAGTCAAAATACCATCGTATCATACAACATTAAGTATTCAACCTACCTCCTTGTTAACTGTCAGACCTAATGAGAAGGCAAAGTCTGGAATGCTGTAATATACAAGAGATTATAATAGAGGCGTGTAACGGGACTCACTGTTCAGCGTCTGAAATGAATCAATATGTGTAGCCACAGCCTTAATTAATAGCAATTAACTAATGGTCATGTAGAAGACATGAGTTCAACCATTTACAATTCTGAAAGAGGAGACTTTGGTGGGTGGGTTGATGGGTATTTAGGGGATAGAGATTTTATCTATGCATAACTGCAATCGTAACTACTCGTGTAGGCCGGATGGCGTAGGTCACGGGAAGAGGCGAGTAGTTACGAAGGTGCATAACTGGTGTTACGGTACTGGGCCTAGATTTTCGAAGCTCTCTTAGCGCTAAGATAGTCGTAAAATGCCATTCATTAACATTAACTTACGACTATCTTAGCGCTAAGAGAGCTTCGAAAATCTAGGCCCAAGTTACGACCAGCCTGGTTTCCTTGGTATGTTGCGCTGACGCTTTACTGAAGCGCCAGCAGTGTAGCGCATGCGCAACATACACAGGGAACAGGTTGAGGTTACGTCACGTTTATAAAGCAAAGTCTCCACTGACTCGACGTCACTTGATGTGTTGTCGGGGTCCAGTCCGGAATGATATCCTTCTAATATATATATTATTATGGCACTGTAGCGTCCTCTGTCGTTTTCTTAAACGATATGGCATTAGGCAGTTCAGCATAACAACGTTTTACTGTAAATACATCTCGTTGGTTAAGCGAATGATTACACTGAAAATCTTAAGAACGTATTCATGAGAGAAGATCGACAAAATGTATACTAGCAAAGGCCATTCGCATTTAATTCACCCTCGCATTAATTTCAAGATTTACAGTATATAGAGATTACTACACGAGTACCATTTATCTTACAACCAGTTGTTAAAGAACGCATCTCACAAACAGAAGCCATACGGTAGCCAATCACAGACCTGTAATTCGATCTCACCAATGTGTTTGATGCCAAATATCTCAAATTGGTTACTCACCGCAGATGGGTAGTTATTAGTGTTGGGAATTGGTTAAAATCACATAATTGATGGTTGGTTCATTACAACCGATAAAGCATCGAAAATAATTGGTTAGCTTCATTTATGAAAGTTTCCTGGTTATTATTGTTAATACACAAAAACATAAAGGAAAAACATATAGTTCTTTAGGGTGTTTTTCAAATTGCACATCAAAATGACTAGTATGTTAGGAACATAAATTTCTTGGGGTCTTTAAGATAAATTCATTTGTGACTTGGAACGAGCTTGTAGTGCTCATAAAATGTAACAGACAAAACCAACCGTGTGAAAAATATTGTTAATGCAAAAAGTGTTCCAGAATCGTTTGTGTTTGATTATGAGAAAACATGATCGATTGCTTGGTCGTTTAGTCACTGCGACCAATCTTCGATTATTTCAATTAATCGGACCACCACTAGTAGTTATATCTGGGTGATCACGAATACATACCCGTGTATAAAGTTAGTTGTTCCGTCTATTGGGTCGAGGATCCACGTGGGGTCGTCTGTGAAGTTACACGGTTTGCCGTCAACAGCTGTCTCCTCGCCTATAAACCTAAATACAGGGATATGAGTGAGTGAGTGAGATGGGTTTTACGCCGCTTTTAGCAATATTCCAGCAATATCACGGCGGGGGACACCATAAATGGGCTTCACACATTGTACCCCTGTGGGGATTCGAACCCGGGTCGTCAGCGTGACGAGCCGACGCTTTAACCATTAGGCTACCCCACCGCCCTACCTAAATACAGGGATATGACAGAACAATGGTAGGTCACACAGTGAGTGAGCCGTTCACGCCGATATTTAGCAAAGCTGTATTCATATCTTGCGGGGACTTATAAATTGTATCTCCAGAATCGAACTAAGGTCAACATCCAACGAAACATTACCTTAACTACTGGTCTTGTACGAATCGATCTTAACTCTAAGTGATCGTAATTCCCGTACCTTACACAGACTTACGACAGGCACCCTGGCAATTGGGATACGATGACATGTGTCAACCAAGTCAGTGAGCCTGACCACACGATCCCGTTAGTCGCCTCTTACGACAAGCATTGGTTGCTGAAGACCAATTCTAACCCGGGTCTTCACGGGTCCTTCCTCTGCTGGGTGGGATTAGGTGAAGTAGAGTTTAACGTTGTGTTCACGATTATTAAAGTCTTTAATGATTGCCCATGCTAAATTATCAGTAATTGTTACAGTACTCAAAATGCTGTTATACCGACGCCGCGCCGATCAGTCCTTGATTTATTCCCTTGATACAGGCAGGGTAACAAAAAGTAGCGTCTTTTTAAGTTGGTCGGGGATAAACCCACCTGCCCTCTACCCCACTCCAACTCAGTCCCCTTCATAGTGAGAGAGTGATGTTAGTTTTACGCCGCTTTTAGCAATATTCCAGCAATAGCACGCGGCGGGGGACACCAGAAATGGGCTTCACACATTGTACCCATGGGGGGAATCGAACCCGGGTCTTAGGCGTCACGAGCGGAAACTTTAACCACTAGGCTACCCCACCGCCCTCCCCTTCATAAGAAGCGGCAGCAAACATCACTCACTCAACTCACTCGTACCTGTGATCTGGGTATTCTTCCTTGAGGGCTGCTATAACACTCCTCTCTATAGCGCCATCCGTCTCCGTGACCAGGTCAGCGTGGTTTGTCTTTCTGTCCACTTTCTTGTCCTTGTAGAATGCTTCTCTCATCACCTGTAAAACAGGAGCAGCACAGGTTCATTAGCTCACCTTTCGTGAAAGGATATTCATGTGTTCAAGAAGAGAAGAAGAGCCTGGGGGTTTAAGTTCAGCGACGGTCGACGGACGAAGTGTCATAAAGTAAGCTCACAGGAGGAGCCGAAGGCAGCCGGCAGATGTGATTGGAAGTAAAGTTTAAAACAATGTACTGTGTGAAGCTGCCATAGCGTTATATTGAGGTAAAGGAGTGGTGTCGTGAACATTCTGATAGTGCCATTCAGAATCACGATAAAATGTTTTACCACATCCAAATTTGCTTAATGAACATAACACAAAAACATGTATGAGTGAGTTTGGTCCAACGCCTCTTAGAAGTATTGGGCAGTGGGGAGCCTAGTGGTTAAAACATTCGCTCGTTACGCATAAGACCTGGTTCCGATTCCCCACAAGAGGACGTGTGTGAAGCCTATTTCTGGTGTCCCCCACCGTGCTGTTGCTCGAATATTGCTTGCGGCGGCGTAAAACTATACTCACTTCACTTGGAACTATGCTTTAGTTATGTCACAACATGTCAGTTTGACATGAAGCAATTCACAGGCGTTTCCATCATAAGTAAAAACCGGATAGAATTGGTGTTCAGTAACCCATGCTTGTCGTAAGAGGCGACAAACGGGATCGTGTGGTCAGGTTCACTGGCTTGGTTGCCACATGTCATCGTATCCCAAATGGACAGACTGATGCTCATGTTGCTGATCACTGGATTGTCTGGTCCAGACTCGATTATTTACAAACCGCCGCCATATAGCTGGAATATTGCTGGGTGCGGCGTAAAACAACAAACCAAACCAAAACCATCTTATCCCTCTTTGGTAAAAACCCTCGAGCACCGGTATGGTGCAGAAACATTATCAGAGCGAAGCTTTGGGTGATGTATATATAAAACATCAATTATTCTCACCTTACCCGACGTCCTGGCAAGATCAATCGCCTTGTCCAGAAAGCCTTGGAGATCTTCCTCCGAAACCTTGACCGACATCTCTGCGTCAGGCGATCCTGAAAGACCGGGGTCTCTTTTAATCATTTTGCCATGACGACATCTACTTTATCTGCTGCAAATATTTCATGTCAGTTATTAGCAAGTTCCGACGACGAAAATACATCATCAGTTTTGTCATTTCACACTACAATGTCTTCATTTTTTTCATAGACCATCATAAACACATCACTACTGATTTCACTTACACTATGACGTCATTGGTGCCAGTTGCCAGTTCTCACACAAATCGAACCTAGATCTTCGGAGCAGCAAGCAAATACTTTAACCAATACAACACACCACCGCCCCTGAACATACCACCATGTGAATACACAATGCCATTTAGAAAGTGGTCAAATGTAACATATGTTATATTTATTATATCTCTGTGTATTAAATACTACTAATACAACGATTCGATGTTAAATCATGTTTCGTAATTTTGATCATACTTTTCGAATCTAAGCCCCGATCCACAAAACGTTCGTAGCGCTACGACATTCGTAAGCCTATATATGATAAACTATAGAGTTACGACAGGTAATATTAACCTTGACGCAAACGTCGCAGGGACCGCTGTGCCAGTATTGAATATGGTCCATGGAAATTTTTGACAACAGTCTATCTATACATTTCTGAAACGTTATTTTATTACTGTGACGATTATGGCGGATTTAAGACTAATATCTTTTTCAGTCTACATCATGTTTACTTATTACGATTTGCTATATGTTTTCGTAAGAAAGGCCTAACTGTTCATTCCTTGGAAGACTTCACCGCATCCTTCTCGTCTAGTTACGTAATGTTTGTCGACTCCCGCTACATGCTGTTTCATTCTACGTGCGAAAGAAAAAATCCAGATAAATAGAAAAAAAACGTAGTAGCCTCCCTTGAATATTCTATGTCGCGATGTGTACGCATGGACAGATATCGTCATGTCATGATCCGAGCACGTGAAGTTTCGGTCAATCTTGAAAAGTAAACATGACACGTTGTGTTAATGATCAGCATGGGTTCCTCCACAATCATGAGCTGTATTAAAAACAAAACAAGCATTGTCACTAAGGTGACATAATCCCCCGCCGCAAATTATCAAATCAAACTTATAAAGTAATGAAAGTTTAAGTTAAATGTCAACAAAAACATGACCAGTCAACCTCTCTTGATATCTTGCTCTTTAGGTGTTCAAACACACACATATTTACAAGACTGACTTTGACCTTGACATGAATGTCATAGTGTATGAAATATGCAAAAATAGTACTAAAGAAATTGCCTTATTGAAAAACATTTAAGGGAAGTCTTGAAAGTCTGAAGAAAATCCAGTGAACCGTTCTTGAAATATCTTGCTGTCAATTCAGGTTAACATGCTGAAATCTTCAAAGTGTCACTGTGACCTTGGTCACCAAAATCGACTGGGCCCTGCACCTTCCCTAGATAAAGCTCGATTTAAAATATGAAGACAATCCAGAGAACGGTTCTTGAGATAGCTTAACATGCAGGTTTACATGCTGAAATCTTCAAAGTGTCGCCATGACCTTGAAAATTATGTGAAGGTCACCAAAATCGACTGGGCCCTGCGCCTTCCCTAGATAAAGCTTTGTATTAAATATGAAGAAAATCCAGTGAACGGTTCTTGAGATAGCTTAACATGCAGGTAAAACGTGAAAGTCCCCTTGCGACCTTGAAATGAAGGTCAAGGTCACCAAACCTGACTTGGACCTTTCTTATACTGTGACGAACCTAGGTACCAAATATGAAAAGAATCTAGAGAACGGTTCTTAAGATATTCCAATTCGTACGTACGGATGTACGGACGGACGGACCGACGGAGCCTAATACTATATGCCCCGCTTCGCCGTAAACGCGCGGCGGGGGATAAAAAATAATGTGTGATTAAAAAATAAATGATTAAAAATACTCTATTTCAGGTACTCACACGTTATGATCTCAAGTTTTCAGAACCTAACCCTGTGTCCAGAGAAGTGAGCTAAGAGACTTGAGTACGGCACCCAACGGGTATGGCCTCGTGGGGCTATCTAGCTAAGCAAAAGAGTAGCGTTAGGCTCCACGTGCCGTGAACAGGCAGCCACTCAGCGAATCTGGGGAGAGTTAGGTGACAGACTGGCGCTAGGCCCCGATATCAACTGGACACAACCAAAGCGCGATGAGTGTGTAATTGGGTCACGGTGAACTTGTACGAGGCTCTTGATGGGTGTGATCAGCCACACGAACCACATACGCCGATAAGGACGCGTCAACGAGGACAGGAATGAATACATGTAGCGTTTCTGCTTTCTATTCTTACATGTATGTGTAGTTCAAATGTATTTCCACGGATACATAAATACGAGCAGTACGACCAGTTGTTTATCTATGTGTGGGATTTGTACTTTTTTTGTATTTTGAAACAATCTGTACTGTTCCGTGAAGAGAATATTTTTAGGTCTCCCCGATAACTAGCTCGACTTTTCCTGATAAGTATGCAGAGAGTATCGGGGTTGGCACCATATTATTGGTTTCACATTTCCAACCCCCAACTACAAGAGCACGGGTGGGTCCCCACCCCCACCCAAAAAAGAAACATGCCACGTGCACGTATTTGGTGGGGCGGCGAGATCGCCTAGTGGTTAAAGCGTTTGCTCGTAACGCCGAAGACCCGGGTTCGATTCCCCACATGGGTACAATGTCTGGGGTCCCTGCCGTGATATTGCTGGAATATTGCTAAAAGCGGCTAAAACTAAAATAAACACACACACACTTATTTGGACGGGATCGGGTGGCCAGGCTCGTTCACTTGGCTGACACATGTCATTGTATCCCAATTTCGTAGATCGATGCTCATGCTGTTGATCACTGGATTGTCTGGTCCAGACTCGATTAAATACAGACCGCCGCCAATATGCACTAGACGCCAAAAGAAACGTTACCCTCCTATCGTTATGAATTACTGAAAAACTACTTCTAAAAAAGATATTTTAGAAGTGTTAACTTTACAAGAAAGCTTAACAACACAGCTTTATGCAAATTACAAATACAAATTCTCAAATGCATTCATATTTGGGTGAAATGCATCTTTTTCAGAAGAGTTAAATTGTCGTATATTCGTCCATGCCGAAATAAACCAATAATAGTCATTTTGATGTCCAAGAGACAGGTTGAAATATATTTCTGCTTTGGGACAATGATAAACCATTTAAAGTCACCATTTTTCAACTATTAAAATAAGAAACAACTGTTGTAGAGTGTGTAAAATTGTAAAATAATCATTCCTATGATTTCAGTCTTTGAAAACATTTTCTGCTGATTTGCATTAGTGAAAACAAGTAAAACGTGTCTTTGTTATTGTGAAAAAATGTTTAGGAACACCTACAATTATCTTTGTTAACATTTTTGCTTGCAAAGTAACATGTTTCCATTTCCATTTTACACATAGCAATATCAATCGCCAAAACGCAGCAATATTCAAACAGTATTTGCATCCATTTCACATGCAGAATGATTCTATAGGGTATAAAGAGAGCCTAGAAGACATGATCTGATACACAAGTACGAGAAATATGCCACGATTAACAGCTGAAGGGAGAGAAAGAGCCACTGGGATGGTGCAGATGGGGTCGGCATACAATGCTGTTGCCAACGCCCACGGATGCCACCGTATCACAGTCATAAGACTTATTCAGGGCTTCAGGCAGACTGGGATAACCGTAGACAGACCAAGAAGTGGACGTCCACGCATCACAACGCCAGCTGAAGATACTACTTCAAGATAGGTATCTCCGTCATTAAGGAAGGAGGGTAACGTTTCTTTTGGCGTTTAGTGTAGCTGTAGTATTACTGAGTGCGGCGTTAAACAACAAACAAACTTATTTGGGCATTTCAGTGTTACCGTTATGTGTCTTATTCTGAGGGTTTCCCCGTATTGGACTGTACCCAAAAGAACGAGAACTTGTATGTTACTATACATATACACTCTCACAAAAAAGAAACGCAACCCCTGTTTTTTTTGGTAATGTTTATATCAATTTTAACTGGTTATTACATTTGTATTTTTAAAGATAACGCCATGAAATTTGACATGGTGAACCTTAGGTCAGCACGGTATAAGGTAACAGTTAATGCAGGTCAGTATCGAACTCTCAATTTACGCTAGGGGGCGTTGTCTTCAGTATCTCGTTGTAGAGCCACGAGCTCTAATCACAGCAGTGCATCTCCTCGGAACAGAACGAATCAGACGGCGGATGTTTTCCTGGGGGATTGCTCTCCACTCTTCCTGGAGTGCTGCGGCCAGTTCAACAAACGTGTGCGGTTGTGGTGTACGTGCACGAACACGACGATCCAGCTGGTCCCACAGATGTTCGATAGGATTGATGTCTGGCGATCTGAGGGCCACGGCATCACGTTGACGTTTGAATTCTGTAGGAATGCCACTGTTGCACGAGCTGTATGAGGGCGGGCATTGTCATGTTGAAACAACTCCCTCTGTTGGTCGATTATCGGCAGAAGATGTGGCTGTAAGACGTCATCAATGTACCGTTGTGCCGTCAAATTGCCACGAATGATGACCAAGTCTGACAGTTGGTTGTAAGACATGGCTCCCCATACCATGATGCTTCCTCCTCCAAATCTGTCGACCTGTCGAACGCAGTTCGGTGCAAAACGTTCATTTGCTCGTCTATAGACACGTTGTTCACCGTCACGTCGTTGAAGAAGAAAACGAGACTCGTCACTAAACCAGACTCTTCTCCAGTTTTTAGGGTCCATCTCCTTTCGTTAGTACACCACCTGAGACGTTGGCGTCGATGTTGGCGTTTCAAGACGGGCCCAACAACTGGTCTTCTTGCACGTAAATTTGCCTCATGTAAACGGTTCCTGATGGTTTGGGCCGATACTCTCCTCAAACCTGGCACCTGTGTTGCAGTGATGGTGGGTGTGGCTGGCCGATTACGTAGGTGGCTGAGTCGAATAAAGCGATCCTGAGCCGGTGTGGTGATCCTAGGTCTACCGCTCCTGGGACGATCTTCAATTGCATGGAACTGTGTGTAACGATTCCAAAGTCGTGAGATTGTTGTTTTGTGTACGTTTAGATGACGAGCAACTGTTCCAAAGCTTTCCCCGGCCTCAATGCGACCAATGGCAATATTTCAATTTGCTGTACTCAAACGGGGCATTTTCGAACTTGATTTGCAGAGCAAATTATGAGTGAAAAATTACAAACTACGCGTGCTTTTAAAACCCTCTACATGAACTGTGTTTTCAACGATTTGCACGTGCAACAGGCTTTTAGCATTTTGTACATGACAATTTCGCACTTTCTCAAATAACACGGATACAAAGGTCATCATGTGTGACAATGGTTCCGTTTGGGAGCTTATACTGATCAGATGGGAACGTATTAACAGTATTTTGAAGAAAATTCTAATTTACATTCACCATCTTTATTCTAGAAATGATGTCAGATATTTAGATAGGGGTTGCGTTTCTTTTTTGAGAGAGTGTATATACTGTAATCTAAAATATGACAGAATGTTACATGGGTAAATAT
The DNA here is from genome assembly GCF_003918875.1 of Haliotis rubra. NCBI lineage: Eukaryota > Metazoa > Mollusca > Gastropoda > Lepetellida > Haliotidae > Haliotis > Haliotis rubra. The sequence continues at coordinate 596,169 of NW_025765170.1, read as the reverse complement.
TCTCCACACTTTACTTGTGTGTTCGTGTCTATCACAACAAACACGGACACTTGGATCGTCTTCTTCTGAGGGGGCATTTCAATACAATTCCATAATATTTGGCGAATTCAAGGGGCACAAAATACGTCTATATTAAAGAAAGCACGTGAATCAGTATCAAACAGATGATACTAGGTAAGGTAGCATTTTTATTTTCTGTGTTTCTTATCGCCCGACCGACCCTTCTAATTTAATTGACACTCCCCCCCCCCAAAAAAAAGGGAAAAAAAACCCCCAAAATAAAAAAATAAAAATAAAATGACTTTTTTTTTCATTCGAACACCGCCGACTCGAACCTAAAACGTACCGCCTCGTCATATATAATGTTTATATTTATAATCAGTCGCTGCCACACGTCCAAAGAACGCGAGAAATTGTTAAAAGAATTACATTGGTATAAAATTTTGTCTTTATTCATTTTTTGCCCGACCGACTGACCCATGTTCAGAATTTGGTGGCTTCGTGAAACACATGAAAAATGATGCCCTAATCGCGGGCTCAGTCCCACCGTGGTACCCATTACAAACACATGCATAGGGGTTCCATTAGGTCACTAGCCCTCAAACACCATCAATATATGGTAACAATCAAAATGAGAAACGGCATTGAACATAATCGCCGTCAAATTTGGAACTGCCCTTCGCATGTCACATCATCATCATTAACTAAGAACTTATATAGCGCAAGAATCCAGTCAGTATAACTACTCTAAAGCGCTTTGAGAGGATGCATGTCACATGTGTCAACAATGTCCACTCAGTCTAGGCGTAAGTCTTTGAGAAAAGGTGGGGTCTGAGATTGGTTTTTAAAGTGGCCAAGTTATTTGCAAGTCTCAGTTTTAATGGCAGATCATTCCAGAGTCGTGGAGCTGCTCTGGCGAAGGATCGATCTCCATAGGTGGTGGTCCTTGCGTGTGGAACACACAGCGTGCCTTGTCCCATGGATCTGAGCGACCTCGCGGGCTTGTACTCCTGAAGGAGTTCCTGGAGATACACAGGGGCTAGGCCTGTCCTTGCTTTGGAGGTTAACAGTAGCACTTTATAAGTGATTCCGTGTTATGATGACATCGGTATGCAGACTGCAACGTTTCTGCTTTTCCAATTCTGATGATATGATCATGGAGCCTTGATGCTACCACTCTCTCCATAACCTTAGCAGCAAAGGGCAAGTTCGAAACTGGTCTATAATTTTTTAGGTTGGTTGAATCCAACTGAGGTTTCTTGATCAGTGGTGTTATAGATGCTAACTTGAAGGTGCTTGGAACACAAGCTTGATTGAATGAAGCATTGATCACACTGGTTATTGTTGGTACTGTTTCATCCAGACACTCCTTCAACAACCAAGTAGGCATAGGGTCTAGTGAACAAGACTTTGTAGGACTCCTCACAATCACCTGTCACACCTCGATCTCAGACGCTGGTGGGAAACAAGACAGCTCTGGAATATCCATCATATTTATGTCGGCATGAGCTGTGGGCGAGGTTTTTCTGTGAAGAATGATGAGAATGTTTCAGCAATTGAGGAAGATTGTCAGGAAGGGCTTGAGATTTTGTCTTGTACAGTAGTCTGTTAGAGATCTTGAATATTTTGCAGCTTCCACAATGTCAGTGAAATATTTCCTCTTCGCCAGTTCAACCAATGCCCTTTTACCCTATTTCGTGCTAGGGAGTGCATCTGCTTATGTGCAGTGAGCCCACTATGTCGCATCCTTCTTTCGAGTTTACGCCGTTCTCTTTTTGCTGCACGGATGTCGTCGTTGTACCATGCCTCTGTCAAGTGAACAGTAACAGTTCTTGTCTTTAGAGGAGCGTGGTGGTCTACGACTTCTCCAACAATGGTGTAATTCTCAGCCATAAAACCATATTAAAAGTTTTACCAAGGCCTTGATCAAACAACCTTCGAACAAGAGTCGAATGACTTTATTTGACCCCATAAGTCGTGAAATCTAGACACCAACGGCTGGTATTGCTGAAATGATGCCCGACATAAAGGGACAGTCGTTTGTTGGAAAGTCACTCCGCTTGTCAGTCTTGTGGGACTTGTAGAAAGATTTGAGATGCTCTTGATTCTTAATTTATGAATAGAAGTTACTATGAAACAAAAGTGGCGATGCTACTGCTCTCCTTCATTTCTTGGGCAGAGGAAGGGAAGTGGCCCTTTCCCGTTATTGAACGTAACAAGGTCATCCTCATCAAGCCGGTTTATCTTCAGAAATCAACACACTAATGACCCATGACCTCTTTCCAGTACTGTGTACTGTTATGTTACTATTCCAGTTGTCACATCGAGGCAAAAAAAACAGTCCACATCGATACAAAAAATTTGTATTATCTTACGTCAGAATGAAAATTCAGAGAGAGGACTGGAGATGGGAAACACAATACAAAACTCGGTCACCATAAGGTTTAATTCCCGTATTGAATGATGTTGCTGATTTCGTATTGTTGCCTACATGTTTTATGGCAATGATTAATGTGTTAATGATCCAGACGCGTAGTTGTCCCATTTAAGTGGACGTTGCGCTGGCTGAGTGGGTTAGATCGCTGACTTCGTGTGCTGGCGTTTAGATCCCTGACTTTGAGAGTGTGGGGTTCGAAATTCCGGATGGAACAAAATGTACTTTAGTGAGAATGCCAAATATAACACAATCATGTGGCAAAGTGTAGATTTGAACAACCATGAAGTTCATATTTTTTACTTATCTATTGACAACAAATGTCTTAAATATTTTGTTTGTTGATGGAAGTTACACTTTGCAAGTCCTCAGATGTACACAGTATGCACGATGATTCAAAGCGTAAACCTTCTTAAACTTAAAATCCATCAAACTGTCCTTTCTAACCTAATTTCATAATCAGAATTTGTGCAATGAAAACATGTTATTGCACTGCAATCTTTCATAAAATATCAGTAAAAAGTATTTTTGCGATTTATCACCCACAGCAGGTTTTGGGATAGTCTGGAGGTGGCTCGAGTCGCTATTCGCCTTTTTGCCGAAGAACATGTCCTTCTATCGATGCGAAAATAAGGCAAAGCAATGCGAATGACTATTGCGATAGCGAATAGTCTATTGCAACATACTATTGCGATATCGATAGTTTATTGCGACCAACTATTGCAATACTATTGCAAAAGTGTGTTTTTTCTCCTTGCATTGCTTCATGTGAAATCATTTCCCAAATGTATGTGTAGTTTATATGAAATAAAAACAAGTTGAAGTAGTTTCAGTCCCTTTCATAACTGGCAAGAAACTTGAAACCCAGATCAAGTAAACAGCTAAAACATAAACTCAATGAAGCTGCTAGTATGCACCCAAAACAATAAAAAATACAGAACAATATATAATAACAATAAATCCCCCGGAAAAAAAAAAATATATATATAAAATACCCATTTTGATTGAGCATTTATCAACGTAAGGCAATTACTAAACTATCGATAGTCACACATTCTATCGATGCATCGATAGTTTCTACCATCGATTAATTGATATCGGAGACTCCATAATTGCAAGTCATCGATAGTTCGATGCATCGTTACAGCCTTATTATTTACAAACCGCGTTCATACAGCTGAAATAACGTTTAGTGCGAACCTAAACAAGATCAAACAAGCTATAATGATGGGGCCTCATAAATGGCTAATGCGCCCGTAAAATCCATTTTTTGGCTCCGAATGATTTTCGTAAGATTCGACTAAACGTGTTTTTCAGACTATAAAACCAGCATATTATAACTCTTTCTGTTCGGTAGTGAAGCGTAAGCTTTAGAACAGCTTTAGTGATTTGTTTATTGTAAATATGATGACACTTTACTGACACAATAAAAACATGTTGTTAACATAGAATTATTGTGCTATTACTACTTATATGGGGCAAATCTTCATGTAGGTAATGAGCTGTGGCGAAACATTAGTATCCTGCTTTCGACGCGATGCCCACCACACTCGATGGAACTGTAAGTGTCGATATTCTTCAAGAAACTACTCTTGTATTTGACCATCATAGCTCCTCACATGATGGGACTGTATAAGTGTCAACATTCTTGATAACCCCACAAACGACGGACCTGAGTCAAGACCTGAACCCCCTGGAGCACATTTGAGACATATCGCGATATACTTTAATAAACGTGAAGGAAACTTACCTTTTTTTGTTTTGCTTCGTTATTCAATGACAAAACGGCCGGCATACTGTAATACTATAAATTGTATTAAAAAAAGAAAATCGAATCCCTGACAATGTCACCTAATTTTGAGATTGCTGTTATCAGAACCATAACATATATGTTTATTGACTTATAATGTAGAAATTAGGATTGACATGCACAATTAGTGTCACTCACGGTCAAACTCACAGGCCCCCACTGCGGGTCAGAAAATCGATAAACTAGGCCCCGGTTTAGTATCAACACCCCCTACTATATAATACATAAAGGTTCATCACGGAAATACGGCGACATGATCGAAAACCGGACAATTACGCACACATCAATCAATATATCCTGCTCGAGTTGCTGTGCCGGAAGTATACCAAACTAGCTCGACTTCACTACCTCCGGCGATCTGATTGGCTAACACATAACATAAAAAATATTTGTACTCGTTTTTAAAATTATTCTTACCAAGATAAAACATCAGAAAGTGACATCTTGGATGATAGACGTTTGAGTTTCCCTCTCATTTTAGCACGTGCATTTGTTGTCATTTTATTAACCAATTTGATTGCGCTGACGACCTAGTTTTGTACACTTCCGGCACAGCAACTCGGTCTTTGGCAATTAAAACCTCCAACAAATGCACCCCCACGGAGAGCACGTGTATATGCCTCCTACACACATAGGAAATATGGACAAAAGCTTTTGATCCCGGTGAGGCCTTTAAAATAGGATATATTGATTGATGTGTGCGTAATTGTCCGGTTTTCGATCATGTCGCCGTATTTCCGTGATGAACCTTTATGTATTATATAGTAGGGGGTGTTGATACTAAACCGGGGCCTAGTTTATCGATTTTCTGACCCGCAGTGGGGGCCTGTGGTCAAACTCTTAAGGTCCCAATATATCAGGATGTACGGGTACACTGCGGTAGGCGTGTTTTTAAGTCAACTGGCCTTATATCCCCCGGGGGGTCGGGGGTGTAAAGCTGGTAGTTGTAGTCCTGATAAAGATACAGAAGGAATCTTTGTCTTCCAATTCTTTTTATTGCAAATTCTCACTGCATATTTTCGTCTGCTATAGTTCAAAGGTGGCCTTGAACTGTCATGCCCCTTAGCTCATTAACAAATATAAGCAAGCCCCTTAGTACCTTAATAAATATAGTTATCTCCCTTAGGCCAGAATGAAGGGCTGGCGAAATTAAGTTCTCAAGAGTTATATCCCTTTACTTGCAAATCAAGCTTTAAATAGGTTATGCTAACAGTTTTAATATCAAATAAAATAGTTTTAACGTCAAAATTAAATATCGCCACCATCAAAGACAATCTCCTACCCAGAGTTCCATGCGGCCAGCCAGCATAGTACCTCTGCCACAGGCCAAAAAAATGTGACGATTCGTCACATCTTGCACCGTCCATTCAATATACTGTACATATTTCTTAACTCTTTTATTTTTGACGAGCCTAAACATCTAATTAAACATCTTTGATAGAATGGCTTAGGTTCACTGAGAAAATATCCTAAAACATGTAACACTATTTCGATTTGCGTAGCGATCCTTTGTTTACATAGGTTGTACGGCTCCCCGTGCGGTCATCGAAGCCGACGGAGCGGCAAACGATGAAGCCAGTTTGATATCTAAATATATACTGTCATAGACCTCACTGTCGCAGTTGTGGACGAATATATATGTAACAATGTAAAACATTATGAACAGAGCGCCGAAAAGCTTTCGTGAGTCCAGTCTCTTCTTCTTATGAATATGCGCGTTTGATTACAAACAAGAGAAAAGTCCGGTCACGTGATATGCAAATTAGCCTGTGGCAGTGATGTTATGTTAAGTCATCGCTGTGCCGGAATGTGCATCAAAGATAGACACCCATTTCCTCACAGGGTTGTGCTCTCCGGTTTCCAACCTTGTCATTTCGTCTTCATATTATTTTACCCCTCTTAGTGGTTTTTTCACCCCAGCAGCACCATCCGCGTCTGTTTTTTTGCGTTCCCATTCATCTTCCTCTTCATATTCTTTTCAAACGCAAGGTTCACAGGTTTTTACATCAATATAATGTCGTAACTGCGTTCGGGATCCATTTCCGTCCGACAGTAATTAGGGTCGAGATGCCTGTTACCCCGTCACAGTTATCTAACTTATTGCCGCTCCTTGACTCGGGGACGAGCTCCAGACATTGCCCTGTCATATACGTGGCCCCAAGGGCAAGTGCTGTGGGGTCGGACTACCGTGGTTCCTAGCCGTCTACATCACATGCATGCACTGGCATACATTCACACAGTGATTAACGCAACACCAGGTTCAATACTCACATGGGTAGCTTGGTCTTAATCCATCTCTTCATTACAAGATGACTCGGGCTAGACAGGACAGGCTCGCCACCAAATGTGGAACTGCAACGGTCGAGATTCGAACGTTCTGCTGACTTGGAACCCGTACCACCTTGCTAGTGTTTAAAGTGTTGGAGCCAGCTCCGCCCTTGTCACATGATCCGATACTACATTTTGTATTGGTTCATACGTACATCATTTCATGGTCTCACGTCTTACATCGTGATAGGATAAACTATTCATCGGGTGATTCACCGTTAACTAATATTTTAAGAGTCTTCTGTATTCTGTTACTTACGACTATTATGTTCTAAATCTCTTGATTTCTTACAAAACAGCGATAGCATCCATTGCATCACGAAATAACCGTTCTCAATAATGGGTTAGATACATTTTTCTGATGATATAATTTCCTTATACACATTTTACCTTTTAACAAAAACTTGTAATGAAATATATCGTATTTATTGAGATGCAGAAGTATTGCATCGCGATGATTAATGCTGGCTATCGATATAGATCATAGAGATCTATAATCGATAACTAAATATCGATCGATTATCGATGTAAATGTTACTTTGAGCAAAATGCGAAACATCTGAAAGTGAGTGGAAACATGTTTTTGCATAGGTCATTAAGCAAACAACCTCCTGGACATAATTTAGAAGCAGACCACGATTAAAGTTCTAAATTTGCATATTGTGTGAGAAAATTAAAACTTTATTCTATCACAAAAGTTAAGGTACAATTATATCGATAACCATTTTCATATTGATAACTATTAATATATTTTCGTATCGACGATATTTCCGATTATCGATTATGTTACTCAGCCCCAGCGATGATGTATCGTTACACCACTACTGTATATGATATATACCGAGAGAAATCAATAAGTGATCACGGAAAATGCAAGCGTTCCTTTATTTTTTTTATCAGTTTTCATTGCCACAGCGCTATTCAAAGCTGGTGATGAAAACTGGAAAATATTAAAGGAACGCTTGAATTTTCCTGTGATCCTTTATTTGTTTCTCTCAGTATATAAGCATTATGTTTTCACAGCTATTCACCTGATTAAGGCACAGGCCCCCACTGCGGGTCAGAGAAAATCGATAAACTAGGCCTCCCAGTTTAGTCAACACCCCCACTATATATTATATAGTAGGGGTGTTGATACTAAACTGGGCCTAGTTTGTGTGAGAAACACTCCGAAACTTCGTGCTATTCACAATAACGGCATAAAACTAAACTCACTCATTTATCTGTAAACCACTTGCAAACAACCATACACAATGGGGACGGGGAGCCTGAAAGTATGGTGTAACAGCAACTAACAAGACGATGCCACACACAGAGGGCTATTATGAATTAATGATGTACACACTTGGGCAGAAACCTTCCAGTCAATATATCACAATATGTATTGCAATATCTCTTAAATTATTGCAATATATCGCAATATGAAAACCAGGGCAATATCCAGCCCTACCCGTGTTCAATTCCCCCACATGGGTACAATGTGTGAAGCCCATTTCTGTTGTCCCTCTCCGTGATATTGCTGGAATATTGCTAAAAGCGGCGTAAAACTCACTACGAGGAAAAGAAAAGTTTTTAGGGTTGATAGTCTTCATACAACTTTACGTCGACTGGTGAATGGAGGCTCTTGACTTGCCTCTTTTCTGTGGCGATATACAGTAACCCTTGAAATTATACTGGATGTACTTCATGATCAACTGAAGAAGAACATACATAAACACCTTCTTATTCAGCGTTGACCAGATTAAAGTACAGTTTGAAGCGGCGTAAAATATCCAGATATCCTCTTTGACTCGCACTTGGTTTGAACATTACAAATTTATCCTTTGGACAATAAGGGACGTATTCATTCATTGAGTTAGTATCAACACCCCCTACTATATATTATATAGTAGGGGGTGTTGATACTAAACCGGGGCCTAGTTTATCGATTTTCTGACCCGCAGTGGGGGCCTGTGGATTAAGGGTGCGGTAGGGTAGCCTCGTGGTTAAAGCGTTCGCTCGAATACCCGTGTCTAGGCCTGTGCAATATTACCGGTAAACCGGTACAGTATCTCGCGATACAATTATCGCGATATAATTCAGATTCTGCAATATATTGGGTCATCCAGAACTAGCTCCCTTTGAATTATCTGCCCTTGATTGCCATAGCAACAAAATGTGCTCTAAAAGTACCAAATATATCACGTATTTCTCTTGGTTTCGTGTAACATTTTACAAGTGGAACTGTCTTTATAAGGGGCTCCAAAAGTGCCAAATATTCTACCAAATGCTTTAAGTTTGTGGAAAACTTCGTGCTATTCACAATAACGGCATAAAACTAAACTCACTCATTTATCTGTAAACCACTTGCAAACAACCATACACAATGGGGACGGGGAGCCTGAAAGTATGGTGTAACAGCAACTAACAAGACGATGCCACACACAGAGGGCTATTATGAATTAATGATGTACACACTTGGGCAGAAACCTTCCAGTCAATATATCACAATATGTATTGCAATATCTCTTAAATTATTGCAATATATCGCAATATGAAAACCAGGGCAATATCCAGCCCTACCCGTGTTCAATTCCCCACATGGGTACAATGTGTGAAGCCCATTTCCTGTTGTCCCTCTCCGTGATATTGCTGGAATATTGCTAAAAGCGGCGTAAAACTCACTACGAGGAAAAGAAAAGTTTTTAGGGTTGATAGTCTTCATACAACTTCACGTCGACTGGTGAATGGAGGCTCTTGACTTGTCTCTTTTCTGTGGCGATATACAGTAACCCTTGAATATATACTGGATGTATTTCATGATCAACTGAAAAAGAACATACATAAACACCTTCTTATTCAGCGTTGACAAGATTAAAGTACAGTGTGAAGCGGCGTAAAATATCCAGATATCCTCTTTGACTCGCACTTGGTTTGAACATTACAAATTTATCCTTTGGACAATAAGGGACGTATTCATTCATTGAACATGTACTCGGCGTCAAGCTATTGGTAACACTATTTCTTAAAAGTTGTAAAATCTTAGTTTTTGTTTGAAATATATAGAACTGAATGTTTTACAAACTTCTCAACAGTATGGAAAAACACATGCATTGATGCTTTTCACTGTTGTTCACTGTTCAGGTACCTGTTTGAAATCGCAGCTTAAAATGACATTTGCTGAAAGGGGTCAGGCTATAGGCCTTTTGGAATCTGGTCAAACTCAGCTGCAGGTTGCTGTCTGCTTTAATGTGACTATTGGTAGACTTTGGCAGAGATTTCAAGCCAATGGGTCCGTGGAATATGCACATCGACCAGGTTGCCTCAGAGTCACAATAGTCCGAGGTGATAGGCACATGATTAACACTGCGTTATGTAACAGATTCCTTAACGCAGCAGAGCTTTAGACAGAACACTTCAATGTTAACAATGTAAGGATATCCAGGGGCACCGTTCGTCGACGTTTAAGGGCAGCCGGGCTACATGTAGGCGACCTGCAGTTCGTCCACCACTAATACCACGTCACAGGAGGTGCGTTTGAGATGGAGTAGACATCATAGCCGCTGGATCAACGTCAATGGTCTCGTGTGCTCTTCACAGATGAAAGCAGAATCAATTTGTCCTTCCATGATAGTCGGCAGATTTCTTTCCATATGAACTGGATCTTCTGATCGCATGGAAAAAGTGAAAACATGGCGACTGGGTCTAGAAGTTTAACTTACCTGAGTTTCGGGTATATGAATGGGCTGATCTTTCAATAACAGTCAAATAGTCAAGACCTGTCTCCCGATCCGCAAATCGGGAAATCCACCTGTCGTAACTCTATAATTTATCATACGCTTGCGAATATAGTAGACCTACGAAGGTTTAATGGATCGGGACCCAGAACAAGAACTAGAGAGGACAGTGAAACCGCGTCTTGTTTCACAGTTAGATCTATGCATACACATTCAGTGTAACAGACAACTATCCGGACAGAACGGCTATTTAGTTAAAAAGGCCATAGGCTCATAATACAGGTATTGTTTGGCAGCATGAAGGTATTGCCTGTATTATGGGCCTGTGACCTTTTTACTGAATCAACTGTTTGTAAACTATCCACAAGAGGGTAGTGTAAAAAAGTGGAACGTCTTCAACTTCCCATTTAGGCCAGGGAACATTCCAGCAACACCAGCCCTCGTTTTTGCAGTTTTCGACTTTTGGAGGAATAAGGGACCGTTCATAATTTATGGTTTTTGGTTGTTTTTTTTGGGTTTGGTTTTTGTTTTGGGTTTTGAGAGAGATGATGATGATGATGATGATTTTTGTGATGGAGAAGCATGTATAATGTGAATGACCCCTAATATATATGTACAAAATAAGTGCCCCACCTGCATGTCATGTACAAAATCAATGACACCCCACACACCTTCCCATAATTTCTAAGCATAATTTTAAACATACTGTTATGTACAAAGTTGCTGACACCCCACCCCCTAATGCGTGTGTACAACATTGATGACCCCCATCCCCCCTAAAAACAAAATGGGTGACACCCCACCCCACCCCTATAATCACATTCTCGTGACATAGTCGTAATCAAACCGACGAATATTGTGCCCTTTCGCAACGACAGTAGTCGTGAAAATGTGGAGTTTGCCAGCCGAGTACATGTATACTGCTATTGGAGCAGCCTTTTTCAGTTATGTGTAGGTAATCTAGCTTCTAGAGAGAGGAAAGCACAGGTTTATACCACTTTGTACACGTTTGTTACACCTAGGAGCACGAGTATGGTGATGCCTTCCAAGGAACACACACCGGGCGAATCTCTGAGGCTAAAAAGACACCCATACAAATGGCGGGGAGTCACATGTTGATTGTACTTCTAACTAGTGGGTATGTACGTCCCGTTTCTTTCGAGTTTACGTCGCTTTTAGCAATATTGCATAAATATCACGTTAGGACACCAACAATAGACTGCAACCCTACACTAGTGTGAGAAATCGAACCTGTGCATCCGTTCTACAACCTGAAGGTTACAATACTGCCAAAGATAATCACATAAAATATATTCCCGTAATTATGCAGCTTCCTTTTTGAAGCGTTTGAAATTATTTCGGTGAAATTTGGCAAACACACGTTGAAGGGACATGGTTTTGAGAAGACTTCGCGCAAGGCAAAAGACGGCAGTACGTGTCTCGAGTTGCTGATAACGTACAGAATCCTGGTTAGCACTAGGTCAAAGACTGTTGGAAGCTGATCAGATGATCTGCATGTTGGTTTCACCATCTTTATCTATTATATATTTTCCCTATTATATTTAAATATGTAAACAATACGATATATACACGATACGGTTGACAGAACACAGGTGATGAACGTCATCCGCGTTTTCCCCCGGAGTATTGTATCTTGATACTATCATTGATAAATAACAGAAAGGAGATATGGCAGATTGGAAAATCCAGCATCGACAGCAGTGGTGGAGTTTCGGATATATATAAATATATATATATATATATCAATTGCAATATTGTATATAATGGCTGCAATATTGCTAAGTGTGGCGTTAAACAACAAACAAACAGATGCATGGATTGCTGAAGATGATTTCAGATCTTCAGTTCAGTGAAACCACTGCACGGGTCTGTGTTAATTAAAAGAATACGAAAGTTTGGATACAATTTCATACATGGCATTTAATTGCATCACTGAATTGACCTTCAACTTCCTGGTCTAGAACGCTTCTAACCCACACATTATACAGTATCCCTTCAGTCACGTAATTTGAGATAGTGTGTGAGGTGACGTTCCCGACGATGAGAGACACTGTCGACTCGGTGTCACTATTCTGCAGCCATATTTCATACTCCAGTGTTATATAATCCAAATACATCACATTCCACGAACGTTTCCATGACAACGTAACCCCTTGTCCTACGGAACTGACGTCACACGCCACCTGCCTCACTGGAGAAGGTATGAGTTGGTTGTTTGCTACGACTCTCGCTGTGCTCTCAGAAAAAGACTGCTTCAGCATTTCAGTTATAGAAGGAATATCGACTTTAGTGTCTTGATATATGTGAAACAACCAGGATGGATCCTCGCAGCAAAGATGTAACGGGATTTCTGATTGGTTAATAATGTCCTCCTGTTCCTCTTTGGGCAGGTCATGAATCCCACCAAGGTCTGGGGGCCAATCAGGATGCATGATTGTGTCTTCACGGTTCTGATTGGCCCATGTTTTATAAACAAGCTGCATGCCATGTATTCCCGCCAGTGTTTTAAAAGGTGTATAGTTTTCCGGGCTGATAGCGTAGGGAAATAATTCAATTATAAAACTCCCAGGATTCAGAAATGTTGCGAGAATCATCAACGAACCATGCATACCAATAATACCTCTAGAACCGTGGACTATTTTCATCATTTCGCCAAAAGAGTGGCTTTCGAACCCAATTACCACCACTTTCAACCCAGTTTCTCGAGCAATAGCTAACGTTAAATCTACTTCGTTTAATATCAGCCTGTTTAATCGTCTGGACAATAGTACAACGTATTCTCCAGAACCGCAAATTTGGCACAGTTCTGAAGATTCAGTCAACAGATACTTGACAGCAGTATGCACATGCTGACTAGATACTTCCAAACCTTCCAGTGGACCTTGTGGTTTATCAAAGCCATACTGGTACCAAGTGGTCCTTTTAGAGATTCCGATGTGGCCGTTCCTGAAGCAGACCATTCCTCCCAGAATATTGATTTTGTCTTTTGTTAGAATCTCGTACGGTGTGAATAGTGAATAAATAGATTCAAACTCCCCCATCTCCCACCCGTCAAGAACCACAAGCTGTACCTGGTGACTGGAGCTATTTTTTCCAAGCGACACTAGCTGCAACGTGTAATGAAGAGGCAGGATGTCGTCATGGATGACGTGCATTATATTGTCAGGTTTAAACCGACTGAACACCAGCGTCTCTTCTTCAACCCAGTGAACGCCGGTATCCCTCAAGATCCGAGAAGGGGCATCCACAGCTCTGAGTACGTGAGTGGTGTGACCTTGAACTGAAGACAGGTCTAACAATCCATGGTGGACACTCTTCATGTCGGCACCTTCAATAAAGCTCCCAGGACCATGCAGGAATACAAAATCCTCCTTCTGGGGATGATAACACAAATTTTCAAATTTACAAATTCTTGACGATTTGTCATGGCCTGAACACCATAGTCTTGTACCGTTGTCATGTATATTTGTCACGGTAGCATGGACAGGGTTGTGTTTGTCTTCTTTATTCAGGTAACCATGGTGGATGGGATCCGGTTCCTTGTCCTGGAATTCCGTTTCGTCTTCATGGTGAGGCTTGCAATATATTTCCAGATCTTCATAAGCAAACTTCAGCTGTAGGTACTTCCTCACTAGTGTGGCAATAACGGCGAGGGTCACTGCGTGCGTTATGTAATGAAGGGATGGCATCTTGAGTTGACCTCATGGCAGAAAATCTGGAAAATAAAAGTCTTTGTGATAAATAATAGCTTTATTCGGGTGGTGCGGCTTTGCGCCGTCATGTAGCCTGAATACTGCTGAGTGCGGAGTTAAACAACAAAACAACCAGCCATTTCAGTACTTGACCAGCCGGGTTAAAATTGGTCTTCAGCAACCCATGACTGTCGTAAAAGGCGACTAACGTGACCGAGTGGTCAGACTCGCTGACTTGCTTGAAACATGTCATCGTATCCCAACTGCGTACATCGATTCTCTTGATGTTGATTACTATATTGTTTGGACCAGACTCTATTGATTAGAGACTGTCGTCATATAGCTGGAATACTGTGTGGCGTTAAAAAATGACAGCCTGTAAATACTCAAGTCAGGACCTAACAAACCAGTGATCGGTGTTAGCAATGTCCGGTTCAGTTGGGTATGCTGACCAACGATCAACAAGGATACAGGACCAGACAATCCTGTGAATGAAATCACGAACATTGATCCACGTAACTAGAATACGGTGACATTCAATCAAGCAAGTAACGACCTCTTTTTCACAGGTTGATGGCCTTGCCTATCCTTGGGCGGATCCAAGGTGCGTGTGTGTGTGTGTGTGAGTGAGTGAGTGAGTGTGTGAGTGAGTGAGTGAGTGAGTGAGAGGCGGTTAGAAACACACACACACACACACACTTGTTTAAAGTCACAACGTCATCCAGTTTTTATAATCGCCTCTTATGACAACAATAAGTTTCTGGGGAACCATTAGCACCAGCATCCCCAGATGCGGGTCATCGAGCGTAGAAGGAGGGGATTTTAGCGCCATACTAAACATTATTCAAGCTGGACCACCGCGACCTATTACTATTCAAGCCTATGCTAACACCTGCCATCAGGGTCAGCTACCGCATAAACAGTCAGGTCACATACTGTAGAGCACAAGGCCCTCATTTAAATCGATCCCATTGTATACTGTCTAATTAATTATCAAGGATTGCTATCATGGGTGACCACAAAATTGGAGACATGGAACCCAAAGATAATTTTATGTATAACATTTTCCATCCTGCATTAAACCGCCTTAGTGAAAGATGGAGACCAACGGTAATCAATACAGACAATAATCGATATAGTGCGTGAGAAAGCTACTTGGAGAATGAGCGAGTAAGTTTAGGCCACTTTAAGCCGTATTCCACTTATTGTATGGCGTGTCGCTTGTTTTTAGGTCGGGACCGAGAAGTGATGCATATCTAAGATACTTCCTACTTTGTTGAAATCCATGAATGAGTGAGTTTAGGTTTACGCCGCATTTAGCAATATTCCAGCAATACCACAGGAGGGGGACACCAGAAATGTGCTCCACACATTGTATCCATGTGGGGAATCGAACCCGGGTCTTCGGCATGACGAGCGAACGCTTGAACCACTAGGCTACCCCACCGCCCCTGAAATCCATCAGCATGGATGTGGTACTGACAAACCTAGAAACAATCCGGCGAAATAGGATTCGAGCGCTCTTGAAATCATACGTTTCATCATACCCAAGGGAGGCAACTCTACACAACTAATTGTGGCGACTTAATTGGCTGAATGGTAAGTCTTATTCACGTTTCTTACAAAATTACTGATATCTTAAATTCTTTTAGAGATATCGTGAATTGAATTGAAAATATCTATAAATTGTAAAGATACCTCGAACAGAAATAATCATACATATTTGCAATAAAATTCATATCACGAAATGGATATGTCGAAGTACATTTATGATATCTTAAAAAGAATTGCTGATATCTTAAATTAGATGAGCGGATTCGGAATACGATTTAAATATATATACATATTCATGTTTGTAATGATATCAGTAATTCAATCACTGATACGTCCAGTATAATTCGTTTGCCGTTCGTTCATAATACAGATATCAACAGCTGATGTAAAAACATCCTCAAATTATTAATGATATCTCTAATTTGATTTTAGATATCAGTAACAGTCAGAATTATCTCGCCGATATCTTAATGCATTAATTATGGCTTTAATACGTTTGTGGATATGTATTTAAAGATATTTTGAATTGAAATTACGATATCATGAATTAACTTCTAACATCATTATGTACAATATGATATTATCTGTTTTATTGATATCTTACCACATTAATAGATATCCCGAAATATTTTGATATCTCAGAAACATTTCAAGATATTCTTCTACTTTGGATATCAGAAACTGATATTTTCAATTATTTACTGATACCTTAAAAAAACCTCTTTTATATTTTAAAATGCAATAGAGATATCTTAAAGCAATTGCAGATCAATAATTTATTAATAAATGTTAAAATGGCATAATATACGGCTGTGCAACATGTAGATTATAATGGGAGCCTTTGGGACTGGTTATTTATAATCGAGCCACCCATGTTTAAAGTGTCCTCTCTTGTGGTCACTGAATTACTAAATGCAGTGCGTCAAATAATCAGAAGGAGATTATCCTCGATAACGAATGCTCTTGTTACACCTACTAGGTGTTCAGTTGATTTTATATCATCTTACTGAATGCCAACAGCGCCTTTGTGAATTCTCAAAAAGTAATGTATACATGTATCGGCGACCACGCATACAGAGCCTCATTATATTTCCGGAGCATCGCATGAAACAACTTCAAAATACATTCACATTCCGTTACAGCACAGGAAACACAATACCTGCTATGTGTACTTTACTTCATGAGGTACGATCCTCCACAGCGGTGTCTCGATACTTCATAATACACAAAGGAAATTGGTAATCGGTGGGGAAGTTTGGCTTGCCTTGACGTATCTAAAGGTGAAGGCCGTTGTTCCCGGAAATGACCTTTGATTTTGTGCGCGGCGGGGAATAGTGGAAGTACGAAGACAAGAATGGGACTTGTGTTCGATCGATATCCTATCGATGTCTCCTATGTCCTGGCATCTGCAGGCTTGGAGAACAATTTGTTTCCTTGCATTCATCAGCAGTTAGCGGATATGAACGTCTGTGACACTGGATATGGATTCATTGTAATTAGAGTTCCAGGCTTCGCCATTTTATTCGAATGGCCCCTGGTAGATCTAACAGCCAGCCAGTAAAGATGAATGGTAGTTTTACATCTGTTTGTTCCTGTAAAAAATATTGGATGTGAATTTTTAGTTTTATGTGATTTAAACGTGAAATTTGTCTTTTCGTTACACTCTGTTATGTGAAATTCAATTATCTCCATTTTTGACCCTAAGCATATGCCTGAATGCATTCCCTTCATTTTAAAAGCCAAATTCACTTACACATATCATAATGAAACAATGTAGGTGCTGTTTTATTGGATTTTAAGCATATAATTATATTGCACAGTTAATTACATGGGGAATTATGAGGCGCCTTCGTATTGATCTGCATTTTATGACTGATCGATCGATGATCGATAACCCATAATAGATATGAAAAATTCGATTTACAGATGTCTTAAAATCATATGTGTGACATCAATCATTGTCAGATATTTACAGATGTCTTTAATGATTTACCCCTAATTTATTTTCCAAATATTCTTTGATTGGGTATATCGATAAATTGGTGTATAAACAGCTGATGCAGTTTTAGACATCACACTGTTTCATGATTTTCGGTGTTCATTTGTTTTCGTCGCAGTGAGAAGTGTATCATTATCAACCACTACCTTATGTACATCGTGGCAGCATGTAATCATCAAATGTGGCTCAGATAAGGTAGTGGTTGATAATAGGAGCGTGTGCATACGAATAAATCTATTCAGTGGCGAACATCTCTAGTCCGATTTCACTAATTGATAATGCGATGTTATCATATAAGGAGATTGTGTATTAAGAAATTATTCCATTAAAACTGCATCACCTTGTACAAGATTGCCATCCATGTACACGAGTACGACTAATGTGTTTTACGGCGGTTTTAGCAATATTCCAGCAATATCACATCGCAGACACCAGAAATGGGCTTCACACAGTTTGCCTGTGTGGGTGAATCGAACCCGCGCCTCAGTCTGACGAACGAACGTTTTAAGTGCTCGGTTATCCCACTTTAGCAACTCTAGACCCAGACTTGTCTCTCTTTCGAACCTCGGCGCAGACATTTAATGAAACGGTCACCCTATTTCAGCATCATCACATTCTCAGCTCAATTTATTGAAGAAACTCGAGGATCCACAACGTCCTACAGATCCATTATAGAACCAAGTACATCTGGCCATATGAAAGAAGAACAAGTAGAAACAGAGGCTAGGCTATTGCCAAGCCTCTCTGCAGTGCTAAAGCGCTAAATGAAGCAAGTCCAGATTTCGTCAGGTTCAGGTGAGCCCCATCTCACTGGGACTCATTTACAATTTAAATGGGTTTATTTGTTACTATCAAAATTATATATATTCAGAGACTAAGCGTTATTCTAACTAACACACACACACACACACAGAAATAAAACTAGGCAGACACGTTGTGCGTGTGCGTGTGTATTTGCGTAGTATCCTTGGACATAATACTTAGATCCACATTGTCTCAGTTCACCCAGCTGTAAAATGGGTACCCTTGAGGATGTGCTGGCAAAGTGAGTATTTAGTTCATTGCGCCTAACAGGCAGCATGGCTATATCCCCAGGGAGTTGAAACAGTATCGGAAAGTACGATAGTGTCCTATGACCGGGGATAGTAATGTACGTAGCGCCGTGAGCAGGCAATGTGCCTGGACATGAGCGCCATATAAGCAGACTAGCTATTACTTTGTATGTATGTATGTATGTATGTATGTGCAAGCTGTTCAACACAAAATGTTATATAACGCGACATGCACTCATCACTATGCATATCACCTGACTGCCTTCTGTTAAAATCCCGTCAGATGAAGACAACCCAGATAGTATGCGTTCAGTTGTTTAACTCTGCACTCGTTAATATTCAAGCAATACCATGTCTGTGTATAGATTATCGAGTCTGGATCACACAATCCAGGAACTGAACTCAAGGTCATCGATCCACATAATTGGGATCCGATGACATGTAATCAACCAGGTTCCACCCTCGCCACCTTTATCATGGAATAGCCCTAAATTACGCCAAGTCTTCCTCAGGTTCTCACTCTGATCTCCCATCTCACTGGGGTTCGTTTCCATTTACATGGTGTAATTTGTTTCTATCAAAATTATATATTTTCAGAGACTATAACCGTTAGCTTAAGCCACAAAGTAACATAGACTTACATCTAGTGTCTGAAATAACCATAGCTTAACCGTTGTTGATATAACGAAGTCTAATAAGCCCCCAAGCCTCACCGCAGCCGGTCCATTAAATCGCTTCCAACAACTATCGGTTACGATATCCCCAGGGGCAACCAGTTGTAATTAATGTAATTATTCATGTGTGACGGAAAACATTGCAGGCAACCACTTGTAATTAATGCACGTAAGTGTTTGTGTGCACTGGGAATTATCGATTTTATGTCGATTTAATCTAAAGACGAACCACCAGCTGCAAGAAGTAATTCCAAGCTTCTATGTATTACCCCTTAATATTTTAAAGAAGACAACCAAAAAGTGACTGACTGACTGAGTTTCATTTTACGCCGCTTTTAGCAATATTCTAGGAGCATCACGGCGGGAACACCAGATATGGGCTTCGCACATTGTACCCATGTGGGGAATCGAACCCGGGTCTTCGGCGTGACGACTGACTGACTGATTGATTTTAGTTTTACGCCGCTTTTAGCAATATTCCAGCAATATCACGGCGGGGGACACCAGAAATGGGCTTAACACATTGTGCCCATGTGGGGAATGGAACACGGGTCTTCGGCGTGACGAGCCAATGCTTTAACCACTAGGCTACCCCACCGCCCCACAACCAAAAAGTACCCAAAACGCGGTTGAACATGTCAGCTACAAAGAAATAGCGTTATCTACTTGCAGTTTGTTTTGTTTGATGTTTAACGCCGTACTCCAACTATGGACATATATTCCAGCTATGTGACGAGTATCTCTGTAAATAATCGAGTGAAGTAAAACTCCATCATATGGGTTGCTGAGCGAGAATGGCTTTACGACCCTTTGAAGCAAACTAACAGCTGACACTGCGGATTTGTTCACATTGTACCCATATGGGGAATCGAACTCGGGTCTTCGGCGTGACGAGCGAACGCTTTATCCACCAGGCTACGCCTCTAGGGCTCCATTACCTATATGGGGAATCGAACTCGGGTCTTCGGCGTGACGAGCGAATTCTTTATCCACCAGGCTACCCCTCCACGATGGAATACCCATACACAACGCATTGTACTATGCAGACATGTCGAAAATTAAGATTTTGTCAAACCATGTAGGTAATCATGATACGACGACTTGTGAATTAAGTGAATCATGCCAACGGCGTAAAACTACCTGACTCATTTCTATTTTTTTAAGAAACTTCCGGAATGATCGACGAGAAGGTAAAGCTAGAAGGAAGCGCAGTTGATTCGATTAATCTCAAAACAAGCTAGATAATAACACATCTTATCGAGACATTCGAGATAGAAATCAATTCGTTATTCGAGTTACACAAATTAGCACTTCGGAGAATACGCCGTCGAGATAAGGAAGATGAGTTGCGCCCAGCACAATACGAACAGATGCGACAAATGCTTGCATACATATGTGCCTTACCGAAACACAAAATAACCCACTTATTGCCTAAGTGAACAGGGTTATCATAACTTACAAGCACTGGTTCGAAACGAAATTATGTTTTCATTATCCTACCGATATGTGTGCAGACATCCCTATCTGTCTTTTATGCGCTCTCATCACTTACGCTTTCCTGCACATCGAGCTGGTGTCAGAGCGACCCGACACTCTTCTAAACACATTCACAGACATGCAATAAAAACACGACTCTAGTTACTCACTTTACATAATTTCTTATTATGATGTATAGAAAGATGATTTATTAAATATGGTAGTATTTCCTTTATTGCTTATAAACAAAAAATAAAGCATTTAACTTAACATTTCTACACTTACGCAAGAGTTGAGTCCATATTATATAAGCCGCGGGTTATTTATTTATTCATATAAATATATTCATTGTACCTTTGCTTATATAACCACTTGTATTCATGAGCAAAGAATAATTCAGGGGAAATCTGAACGAGAAAACAACAACACAAACGCCGTCTTTATTCATGGCTAAGTTGTTTTTCACCGAAACCCCTTAGGCAAGCATATGTGTATCTATCGAGCAATTTGTCGAGCACGCCGCGAGTCATGTGATAACTGATTTATTCCCTGTCGTGCTAATATGACCCGACATCCATGTCAATATATTTCTGCCGGTGGAGATCCATCTGCGCTTTGAGTATATTTGATAAGACGGTGTAATGGCACTGACATTATTATGAGAACAGGCAAGTTTTAAAACCAATCGATGATAACTTGCGCTCGCACTCACAGTCGTTAACTGTCACCCGTTCTCACAAGACCGACAAACCGTAGCAGACGACAGATAGAGAGATTCGTCGCAACGATCGGTGACTTCGTCTTGTCCACCTACAACCTTCCTACGCCAAACACCGTTACCTTGGAAATAAAATCATCATAATTAATACCACAGTGACCTTGCAATACAGCATTCGCAGAGACCGAACGGAACAGGATAGATCGTTTCAGAATGGCGGAGACACAAGCACCAACCGTTGAACCTGCCGCTGAGGCCAAGCCTGATGGAGACGCTTCTGCCCCTCCCGCGAAAGTGGTGAAAAGCGTCGTTCTAACGGGATTTGGTGGGTTGAAAATGCTGAAAGTCCAGCAAAAACCCGAAATGACCGCCGCGGATGGGGAACTGCTGATCAGAGTGAGGGCATGGTAAGCATTGCTTTGCATTGATTATCATCAGATGGGAAGCGTTTGGAACATATTGTATCTAATGTTGTGGAAATGCTTAACATTTTGGGAATTTCTTGAAGATGAGTTGTTAAAGAGATGGGTAATGAATCTGCATATGCAAAGAATTAATTATGGCAGACTGCCATTTGCCAGAATTTCATTAAAACATCTACATGATTTGCTTATTCAGCCTTTTGGATGTAAACAAGTAGCCGACTGTAGGGGTTCTCTTGACAGCTGTCACTTGAAATCGAGAACCGAATGTATTAAATTTGTGTTCATGTAAGCTAAAACACCTGATATTTGATACACAGAAAATATGTAATAATCTGCAGACTGTACAAGTTGAATGTAGCATATCCATTCATCTTTTTACAAATTTACAAGTTTCATAATGAATTTTCAAAGAGCTTATCATCTAGTGTTTGGTTTTTCATATTTAAATAGAAGCAAATCGTTTGAAGGATAAACGTGTGTATATTGATTGTTTGAAACAGTTGTTTCATAAAGTCAATATTCAAGTTGACATTATTAGATCATACAAAGGACAATTGCAGCTTTGAATATTGACCTTCACCTTAGTGGCCATGTTGCAATTTCTGTCATACACATGATAAAATAATATATGAAACACAGAGGTTAATTAGAAACAGAATGTTCACAATAACTAATTCTAGGTTTGAATTGGTCTCTAGCAACCTGTGCTTGTCACATGAGGCAACTAAATGGATCATATAGTAGACTCAGTGACGTTGTTCACAGAGGTTGTCATTGTCCCTTGATGGTGGGAATTGTTGCTCATAACTTCCATCACAGGTTTGCCTGGTCCAGACATGAGTGACTTCAGTTTTACGCTGCTCTGAGCAATATTCCAGTAATATCACGGCGGGGGACACCAGAAATGGGCTTCACATATTGTCCCATGTGGGGAATCGAACCTGGGTCTTAAGCGTGACGAGCGAACGCTTTTACCACTAGGCTACCCCACCGCCGGGTCCAGACATGATTATCTACAGACCTTCATGTAGCTGGAATACTGTACAGTGCAGTGTGAAACAAAAATAAACAAAAAACAAGGACTACTCAGTGCAATTTTGAAAATTTATTTGTCACTATTTTTTCACTTTCAGTCATACACTGTGAAATTTTATAGGTAGATTTGAGTCAGCTTGCGACATGTTTCTGTATGACGAACAGAACATGTAGATACCTGCTATTGATTCTGTGCTCTAACAGTCAACAATATGCTTGAACGTACCTAATTTGAAACACGAAGATTGATAATTTTATGGAAAGTACATACCAAAAGACGTTAAAATATGGTACTTGGTCCCTGCCTGGCGCTCGGCATTAATGGGTACAACACGGACTGGTCGGCTCGGAGTCAGTATAATGTGTCTGAGTGGGGTATTCATGCTTCACTGCGGCATGGTATCTCAGTGGGCTAGCACTATAAAACCAGCTTAAGTCTGGGCTAGTACAAGCAGCCGCACATACACATACACACGCATGCACGGCGTCATGTGAGCGAAATATTCTCAAGCACGACATTAAACCCAATCTCACCTCACCTCACATATGAAAATAAATCTTTAACAGTCATACTTTTGTATAAGAGAATATACTGGTTATTAAATTATCTTTACAGCAAAAGCTGGCCTTTAGTTAACCATATTGGGCCAGAAATTGTATCATCCAAGGTCAGCTCCTGTATCAAACTGAGATGCACATTTGTGATGTGATTCCTTACACTTCCAGTGTTCTAGCACACTGCAACGCAATGTTCAGAGTTGTGTCCCATGGTTCTGCAAGGATCTGATGAACATGGGTTAAAATCCTGGTTTCTCTCCAATTAAGATTCAGTGGTATGTCAGCACCATACCTGTACTGTTGAAAATGTCTACACCATGCATCATGGTGTACTTGATAAAACCCTTCTTGAAGGCAACTCATTATTCTTCATATCTATGTATTCTTCTGTGAAGGAGCATTATATGAAAAGATAAGCTCTAAAATGCACTTCTTGTGTTGGAGATAAATCCTAATGCTAAGTTAGAATGCTAAGAGGTGGATGCAGGATTTTGAAAATGGTGGGATGAGCATAATACTCTTAAATTGTTTGAGAGGCATTTAGAAGTTGGAGTACTAAGGAATGATGACAGTATATTATGGATGAACACTCTCTCACTGTAATAAAGATGTGTTCGTCCATATATTGTCATCCTTTCATAATACTCTTGTCACAAGTTGATTTTTTATGAGTTTGCAGCTAACATGTATTATGATGTAAGGTGTCTGACAAATGGGAGTACATACTCCCTACTAATACGCACATGCATGTACATACACACACCCATACATGCAGAGAGAGAGAGAGAGAGAGAGAGAGAGATAGTGTTGGGAATTGGTTAAAATCTCATAATTGATGATTGGTTCATTACAACCAACCAATCATCGAAAATAATTGGTTAGCGTCATTTATCAAATTTTCCTGGATTTGTTTGTTAATGCACAAAAAAATAAAGAAAAAGCATGTAGTTATTTCAATTAATCGGATCACCACTAAAGAGAGAGAGTGGGAGAGGTTTTATAAGGTGTAGATTATATATGAATATGACTGTTGTTTGAGAATGCAAAAAAGGTCCTGTTTACACAATGTATGACCTTGACAAAGATGGCCTGTTCTGGTTGAATCACCACACCATACAGAGCTGTCAGAGTGGAAAATTGTGAAAGTGTTTTTGTCCATGAGTCAGATTCCCATGACTGTCACATGACTATCCTCACAAAACCAGTGAAGCAAGAGCAGAAATAGATTCAGCATTAGCTGATCTACTTCCTCACAGGCCGTGCAGTGGAGCGTTATCAACAACAACTTTGCATGGGAATAAACCTCACTTGGCATGAAAATGTGAAAATAAGCAGGTGTTATTTGATTTGCACCTTATTGTCACAGGAAGTATCATTATAAAACATACTAACTTCAAGGTGTTAAATTAATCAATAAACACAGGGTCCCAATCCACAAAGCGTTCGTAAAGTTACGACCAGTCGTAACTCTATAGTTTACCATAAGCTTATGAATGTTGTAGTGCTACGAATGCTTTGTGGATTTTCGAAGCTCTCTTAGCGCTAAGATAGTCGTAAGTGCCATACATTAACAGTAACTTACGACTATCTTAAGAGAGCTTCGAAAATCTAGGCCCAGGACTATGACCTCCAGATTAGGTTTTCAGCCATTGAGTATGTACTCACATGTTGAAAGTCTGCTTCAATATAGTAATGTTCACTTTGATGCTGTTGGGATTGTAAGTGCATTAAACAACTAAAACAAACTGACGTGACACGGCATGACTGTGTGAGGCTGTTTGGTCTGTCTAAACCTTGTGAAAAAGCATGCTGCAAATATAAGATCATATCACAGTGATGACATCATTCTGTAAAATATATCTATTATAATGAAAAAGAAGACAAGAACTTTGATCAGAACTTCTAGTGTATTTCTCAAAGAAGTTATCTCTAAAGCCATATATTTTAAGTAGTAGTAGAAAGTCTGTCATACAGATTTGATGTCCGAGTAAGTTGGATTTGTTTTCATGAATATTTTCTGTATAACTTGGTTAAAGTGAGTGAGTGAATGAGTTTAGTTTTACGCCACTTTTAGCAATATCACTGCGGGAAACACCAGAAAAATGGGCTTTGTGCATTTTGCCCATGTGGGGATTCAAACCCGGGTTTATGGTGTGCCGAGCGAACGCTTTATCCACTAGGCCACCCCACCACAACCTTTTTGTTAAAAGCTCAGTTGACTATGCATAACAAGATTAAGTTTTATTAGAAAGGGGCGGTGGGGTAGTCTAGTGGTTAAAGCATTCGCTTGTCACGCCGAAGGCCCAGGTTCGATTCCCCACATAGGCACAATGTGTGAAGCCCATTTCTGGTGTCCCCCGCCGTGATATTGCTGGAATATTGCTAAAAGCGGCGTAAAACCCAATTCACCCACTCACTCACTTTGTTAGAAAACAGAAATGTGTAAAAACTATAATTACAAATAAGTGTTTTATGGTATCAAATATATCAACAGAAGCCAATAAAAGCTGAAAATCTGTGGTCTGTGTATCAGTTTTGATCCTTTAGTGGAAGACACAGTTACTCAGAGGATGTTATGTTTTTCAGCTGGTAAGTGCAGGTAACCAGCTTCAGTTGCAGGGTGATAAGTGATTGTGGTAACTGATGATCTCAGGACCGTGGGGTAGCCTAGTGGTTAAAGTGTATGCTCGTCATGCTGAAGACCGGGGTTCCATTCCCCACATGGGTACCTACAATGTGTGAAGCCCATTTCTGGTGTTCCCCGTCATGATATTGCTGTAATATTGCTAAAAGAGGTGTAAAACTAAACCCGCTCACTCACTGATGATCTCACAAGTGTCTTCAAACGCTTTTATCTCATCGAAGCCATGCCTACTGTAGATGATGAAGTATGTCAATGCTGTATGTATTCTTTGCAGGTGTGATGATTGATTGTTTTGTCAAAACATTCTACTTATATGCACATGAGAATATAGATCCTGTCTCTAACTTTGAGTTATGTCCTTCATAAAACTCTAAAACTTTGTAACCTAAATTTGAGATTAATGTTTTTCTAGCTTCTTTGAAGGAGCCCAGCACAGTCCTCAATTTCAGGTCACAACTGAAGCAATCTAGACTAGGACTGGGACGATTCACCGATGCATCGATGCATCGCGGTACATTTAAGTTTGATACAGCTATCGTATCGTGGACTGGTGTATCGATACAAAACGATACACAACTTTTTTTCAAAACAGTATTATCTTAAACATGTTACAGTACTTATTTAGAGAAAAATACGCAAGTATGATGAAGTTACTTGTTTGTTTATTACAATAGTGTTATTGTTAAACACAAATACCTTGAAATAAATCATTTTAAATCTTGATACGGTGTCATTTTTTCAAGGTGTATGTATCGTGATACGTATCGTATCGCAGGTAAAATATCGCGATATGACGTAGTGTATCGTCCCAGCCCTAAGCGATTCTAGACTTGCCAAATGATACTAGACTTGAGTAGGACTCATATTAAATGTGTCCTCTTGGAAGACAGTGAGTGAGGGAGTTAAGTTTTATGCCGCTTTTAGCAATATTCTGGCAACATCACGGCGAGGGACACCAGAAATGGGCTTCACACATTGTACCCTTGTGGGGAATCAAACCCAGGTCTTTGTCAAGATGAGCGAACGCTTTAACCACTAGGCTACCCCACTTCCTCTTGGACGACAGACTGTGTTATGGTGTTTTCAATAAAAGCTACTCATGAATATTCTGTGAGTCAGACCTATAGTATTACAAAGCTCACAATCAATGCCACTTTACCTACTCATGTTAAACTCTGGGTATTATTCCATGTTATTAACTTTCACCAGATGTGACGTGGCAAAAAACTATATCCTGATAATAATTCCATTTTCAGAATTTTTAACAATATCTTGGTTATTTTGAATCAGTGATATTACGATTCATATCATGATGATATATTCTCTGTTTTTTCCCAAACTGGACATAGAATGAGAGATACATATTAAATTTTCAACTAATAGACTCATAACTGCATACAATATGTGTGAATAACTATGTTATATAATGCATGTATAACCAGTGGTATTATTGCTAACACTATATGGCTTTACAAGCTCTGGCATATATTCCCAACTAGCAAGTTTCATAGAACTGGTGCTGGAATGGAAGGAAAGTTTGGGTCCACCTGGTACCCATTCCAGCAGGGGCGGATCCAGGCTTTTGGAGAAGGGGGTGCACATAAATCATGAAGTCCAAAGATTAGGGGGTAATGCTCTTCCCCTCTGGATCTGCACCTGTCCTGTTCTGTTTAGGGTTAATTCTTACTAACACAATGAAAAACAAAGTGTTTGGTACATTTTATTGGCATGTCTCTAAAACACTCTCCCAAGCATCCAGTTCAATAGCAAATTTGGTACTGAGCTTTGAATATGGTGGCATTTTTGTCTTCAATGGTAGGATTTGAGGCAAATAAACTAGGCATGTGAAATTATAAAACAGGGTTGGTAGGTAGGGTTTATCTTTATTTCTTCTTACATTTTTTTTTTAAAATGCACTCATTTTCATAAATTGACATATTTATGTAATATCAGGGACCCGTTTTGAAAGAAAAGAGGGGAAACCAGTTAACAATTTTAATAACTGAAGCAACAACACTTACTTAATTCGACATTTATGAAAAACAAGAATAAGTGAGCTTCACAAATGGTCAACATTGGGGAGTACATACTGTTGGAATAGCAAAATGTTGCCAAAAATAACAGAAAAAAAAGGTTAGGATCGAGAATTGTGATGGGGTTGGTCAGGAAACCGTAAACACATTTTTTTAAAAAAAAAAATTTATTTATTTTTTGGGGTGGGAGGGGTGGCTAATCTGATAACAAAACACACTTGAAGGTATAACATGCAAATACACCTATTGTCTTATATGGAATGAGTATTTTTGTTGTGCTCTTTTCTGCTTTTGAAAGATAAATTCAATATAAAGTTCAGTTAATTATTTCAGTTCAATAGTGTATCAGAATATCTGTTTCACATGATGAAATGGGTTAGGGTAGTTTTTTCAGGACCTGGGTAGTGAAAATTATTTACCTGACTCAGGTACTCGAGTAACCCATCCCAGGCCTACTAAGAACCCATACAAAAAGTAAAAGTCTATGTTCCCTCTTACAATGCATGTTCTGAATATAATGATAATTGATGGGTACATATCTGATAATATTACATCTTAAATCTTTAATACTTGAATCAATTATGATACATGTATTCTTTATCTTCTCGAGGCAGGGGTGTTAAATGACCATAGAATTTCAGATTCCACCCTTGGCAAACTAGACTGGAATGTTTTTAGTTATGTTAAGTCTATGCATAGTCAAAACTACCTGTTGAAACTGACATCCAGTTTGCAAACTAACATGCAAATTTTGGTCAATGGTAGGATTTGCATAGCATGTGTACTGTCAACAGTGCAGCAACAGATATTTTCCAAATCTTTTCATGTTTTTAAACAAGTGCCAAAGAATTTGATGCATAAAACCTGGGATCTCGTGAGATCAACTTGACTGGAGTGGGTACTTGCAATGTGTTTGAAGTCAATGATAGGTGCAACTTGATTGGTCAGTTGTAGAGGCATAGGGGAAGACAACCCACAATATCCACGAGTGGATCTACAATGCAGCCAAGAAATTCAATTTAAGCTCAGCAAGGGTGGAAAGTGGTCTTTTACAGTCGCTTAACTCCCTTTGCTCATGAACATGTATATTTTCTGAAAACTGTTCTTCTTTTTAGGCCTATCAGATGATATTTTTTAAAAGAATTATAACAGACATTTTACACTTTATCAAAATAGAATCAGCATTACAATGTGGTGACATTGTAATTGAATGTTTTTCTTGTTTTACAGTGGTATGAACTTTCCTGATCTGATGGTGCGGCAAGGTGTTATCGACACTCCCCCAAAGACACCAATCACCATGGGGTTTGAGTGCTCCGGTATCGTCGAGGGGGTTGGTGAAAACACAACTGGATTCAAGGTGAGAACTAGGGCTGTAACGATGCATCAAACTATCGATGGATTGCAACTGTTGAGCCTCCGATAGCAATTAATTGATGGTAGAAACGAAAAACTATCGATGCATCGATAGTATGTGTGACTATTGATAGTTTAGTAATTGACTTCTGTTGATAAATGCGCAGTGCAAAATACAGAAAGTACCAGATTTATTGGTTGATGCTTGTTAAGGAGACATTTACACCTGATGCTTTCTCATGGGAAGCCATTGCTAGAAAAAAGAATCTTACATTTCCAAGTCAAACAGTCGATGAAAGTAAAAATTTCATGCACACTAGATGAAACACCGAGAACAAGTAGGGCTGGTCTAAGTTAACGCTCATCATGTACCGCACGTGCATTTGTTTCACTGTTTCATCTACTGCGCTTACCCCCTTGTAATACAAACCAATAATAGCGATTTGAATCTATGATCGTTTGTTAAACAACTTTTATCCTAAGTTGAATAAAATTCTGAGATTTAAATGTTCATTTGGCAAGGTAAAATGATGAGGATTCGCAATCTTAATTTCACTTAATTTGATTTACTTTTTTGTTTAAAGTGAAATTCATTTGTACGTTTTCACTGCAACCTGACTATAGCATTGGGGTTGTGTACCCCGACTGGGGTCAGTATCTGACATGCCCACCCCTCTCACAGATGACACTTACAGGACGTCTCCTCAGGCTGCTGATCAGACGTCTGACTTAGAAAATGCCTAACTTGAGCAGTAATTTGAGTAGAACACACACTCGCTGATCACAGCAACATCTTGTTGGCTTGGCCACTGAGGAAACTGAAAAACGTAATTAATGATCGCCATACTTAATGCTAGTGCAGCAGCGATTGTTTGAATGGATCGGTCTCACTTGCATCAGCAGTTATCAATGGGCTTGGGAGACTAGTCGATATTCATAAAAAGTGAAACATCAAATTAAACTTTAGAAAGTTTGTTAAATCAAGACAAACAACTAATGCAGTTTCCTGACTCATTAAAACTGCAATGTAAACAACAGACTCGCGTGCGTGTCTCAACAGGAAGTATCCTGTAGTATTAATCAGTGCCTGTTTCGTTTGCACAATGTTACGATTGTGTCCCATTATTGCCCAAATCAGTTTGTGGTGGGGTTCATGATTAAAATCGATTATTGATCAATTACTGTGTTCCGATTATCGATCTGCATCTGGTGAGGGATAACCAGCAGTACTTATTACAAGTAACTTAAAAAAAAACACTCTGCATCAAAATGCAGTGCTAGATTGCACTAATATCAGACTGTCTGACTGGTATTGTGATATGTGAGGTTGATGTCATGTATCCTAACCTGTCTAATGTTGGTTTATATAACGTCTTAAACATGGTTGTGTTCTTATCAGTCAGGGCGGTGGGGTAGCTTAGTGGTTAAAGCGTTCGCTCGTCACGCCGAATACCAATGTTCGATACAATGGGTACAATGTGTAAAGCCCATTTCTGTTGTGCCCCGCTGTGATATTGCTGGGATGTTGCTAAAAGCGGCGTAAGACTATACTCACTCACTCACTCTTATCAGTCAAGTCTCGATATGGCTGAAATATTGCCGATGTGACTTAAAATGGTAACTCACTCACTCACTTATCAGTCAATAACCGATGTGTTTATCTCTTCATGCATCCCGATACTAATTATGACACATAAAGATATATGCTTCTTATGCCTTGCTAGGAAATACTGTGTTCCAGTTAAGTGTTCCTGCATCATTGTGTATAGTACCGGTACCTGTTGTTTGTTCCTGGTTTAACACCACACTCAGCAATGTGTAGCAGTGGTCTGTAAGTAATCAAGTCAGGACCGACCAAGCAATCCTGTGATTGACATCATGAGCATTGAGCTATGCAACTGGGATACAATGACATGCATACATATATGTATTGTATTGCAATTAAATGTATTGCTGCACAGGCATGGATAGAGCTTTCTTTTGCAAACGGGGAAGCAAAGCCAGGACTTAATGTCAGTCAAACTTCTGAAAAATATAACATATACGTACCATATTATTATGTACACTCTGCATGTTTTAAAACATTTTTGACAGAGGATGCAGTAGACTTGACGAAATATAACAAAAATATTGAATGATTACAACCAGCTGATTTGCATAGAAAACTGATTATATTATTTCCTCCAGCTCCTAACACTTCGCTCACTGACAAACACATCTCTGCATTTGACATTTCATCCTACTACACCTCCAGCTGTTAATGCCTGAGGTGGACATGACACCCCAGATATGTTATTTCGTATCCAGCAGTGTATGAAATAAGCCAAAAACCCAGCCAGACATCAGGGCTGGTAACTTCAAAATGTTACCAGCAAAAAATAGATTTAACCAGACCAGATACCAAGCAAGATATGGTGAATTGAATCATATGTATAGAACATCTAAAATAATTACCAGACCATCGGACTGGCTAGGTGTAAATCTAGACCGTCCGTCAGATATCTAGCCCGTCTCGGGCGGTCGGACGGGCCTTATTTCATACACTGTATCCAGACATAGTCTCAGTATGTGGTCAGATGCTAGATGAGCCATTAGGGTGGTTTAATGGCCGCTGTTTGTGGTCACTGTGACAAAACTTTCAAAATCAATAGCGCATGGTGCCTCTGTCTCACAATATCCCCATTTAGCACCTATTCAGTATAATACGACTGTTATCACATCTCTCTGTACTGTTAGGCAAGATATGTATGCAGTGTTTGCCCTTAGCCCTGAAAAGCTGCAGGCCCTAAGGACCCAGAACCATAGCAAGTTGTGGGTCATGATCAGAATGTTAAGGCCCTATATTTTAATATGGAAATAATACCCTTAGTTGTTGGGGATGAAAAAGCTGTCGGCCATAAGGACCTGCAGAAAACAAAAGCTGTGGGTCCGAGTGGTTTTTAGTCTGCTTCAGGCCTCAGGCCCGACGTTAATTTCGAATGCTGTATGTATGGCTTTGGTCAGGCAGCATCATGCAGTGTCTTAGTCATGATCTGACAGAGCCAATTATATGAAGATTATCGATGGATTGATACCACTGTTTCTCATATGGCATGTTGTAGGTAGAATTGACCGTGTACAGATGTTCTTTCTCATGCTCTTGATAATGCATTAATGCATTAATTTTAACAAGGCTAAAACAAATGGGTTAATTGTAGCAGGGATGCAACCTGAAAGATTGAGGGGGGTATTGGATGGGGAAAGAATCCCTGGAAATCCCTCAGGCATACCTGCCAGGACGTGACTTCTCATTTCTTTATTTTTTTATTCTAGGGACTGATTGTATTAGTGGGGCGGGGTTGGGGAGTCGAGGTTGTGTTTAGGCCTTGTCTTACATGTCAGGTTCTAAGATGCTGTATCATTTGGATACATTTGGAACATATCAACATCTTGTTGTGGTTCACATATGTGGGAGCAGGACAATTGCCACCCAGTTATTTTTACTATAATAGTGTGTATGTGGACTTTCCGCGCAGTGTGGCCCACACTTGACCAAGTCATGATGATACAGAAAGAGTGAATGAGTGAGTTTAGTTTCACGTTGCTTTTAGCAATATTCCAGCAATATCATGGTGGGGGACACCAGAAATGGGCTTCACACATTATAGCCATGTGGGAATTGAACCCGGGCGACCGCCTAGGTCACCCTAAATCCAGCTAGGGTCCATGCAGGAAGCAAATGTACTGCAAGTGCCCATGCTCCCTAATATGGTGATCTACCTTCAGTTGGCAATATATAGCCTGTTTTTATATTGTTTTGTCATCTATAGTTAAACTGTTTTAGATCTAATTACTAGTTTTAAATTCGAGTCTGTGATAATCTAGTTATTTTACTGTCCTTCGTTGACAGGTTTTTACAATTTACCATTAATTACTATGTATAAAATTATTTGTTCTCGTACGATATGGCTGAAATATTGCAGATGTGACAATAAATTTTAACTCACTCACTCACTCACTAGTGTTGGTCCGATTAATTAAAATAATAGAACATTGGTTGCAGTGACTAAGCGACCAAGCAATCGATTATATTTTCTCATAATCAACCACAAACAATTTTGGAACACTTGTTTGCATTAACAATATTTTTCACAAGTTATTTTTTTCTGTGTCATTACATTTACATTTCATAACCACTACAAGCTTGTTCCAAATCATGATTGAATTTATCTTAAAGACTCCAGGAAATTTATGTTCCTAATATACTAGTAATCCTTTAGAGATGTGAAATTTGCAAAATGCATTTTGTGCAATTTGCACAAAAAAACAACACAAAAACTTTTGTGCATTAACAAACATAACAGGAGAATTTGATAAATGACGCTAACCAATTATTTTTGATGATTGATGGGTTGTAATGAACCAATCATCAATTATGCGATTTTATCCAAATCCCAAAACTAACACACACCTCACTCACTCTGTTATCCTTATGTTGCAAGGCCTGTATTGGAAACAGGCCAACCTTAATACATGTTGGACTCACAGTGACTCACCACCTGCCCCAGACACCTGTGGCTGCCAGGTTGATGTGATAGCACCAGATTGTCATATATCTGTTTTATGATCTGCAGAAGTCATCAACTGTTGGATGTGGCTACCTAGCTGTTTGTAGACACAGCAATTACAGGCTAATAGCAAACAGACACACTAATGACGTACAGATTCCTGTGTATGAATGTGTGAACAGTAGCGATATTTTGGTTAGAGAAGAAATCAATGGATTGATTATAGTTCATGAAAAAAGAATTTTTAATCAGAATGTAGCAATATTCAGGTGAGAGAAAAAATTAATGATTTAGAAGATAAGCTACTCTGTTTTCAATTTTGCAGTCCTTTATCGTTGATTTAAGACCGCTGAATGCAATTTAAAAACCAAACAAATTTGTTATTCTGCTACACCTTTTTGTTGTACATATTTTTCTGGTATCTTTCATTTCGTGAAGAGAAGCCACATATGTCGACTATCCACACTGTTTTTTCCTTATTCTTAATGACAAATGGAGTGAGTGAGTTTAGTTTTACGCCGCACTCAGCAATATTCCTACTCTATGGCGGCGATGGTAATTATGGAACATTTTCGGACTACAGTAACAAGCCAGCAATTGATGTCTTCAGTATATTCTGTGAAACAACAAAATATATTAGTTGGCCTGTTTTGACCTTGTTGACAGTGTCAGTTATTATGACAATGGACCTGTGAAGATCAGGCTAGCTATTCTCGAAACGTTCGTAGCCCTACAAACTTCTTAAGCCCATTCTTAACACATTGGCTGCGACCAAAGTTAAGAATTCGTAGGGCTACGAATGTTTCGAGAATAAGGGCCCAGGGCTAGATCTGATCTTCAGTAACCCTACTTGTTGTAAGAGGCGACTAACGGGATCGGGTGGTCAGGCGTGCTGACTTGGTTGACACGTATCATCGGTTCCCAGTTGTGTAGATCATTGCTCATGCTAATGATCACTGGTTTGTATGGTCCAGAATCGATTATTTACAAAGCCCGCAACGCCATATAGCTGGAGTATTGCTGAGTGTGGTGTAAAACTAAACTCACTCACTAAACTTATTTTTAACAGGGCGGTGGGGTAGCCTAGTGGTTAAAGCGTTCGCTTGTCACACTGAAGACCCAGGTTTGATTCCCCACATGGGTACAATGTGTAAAGCCCATGTCTGGTGTCACCCGCCGTGATATTGCTGGAATATTGCCAAAAAGCGGTGTTAAACTAACCTGACTCACTCACTCATTATTCTAACATTTCACAAAAGGGGCTTTGGGGTAGCCGGTGTACGGGACATTGCCCACAGGAACTTTGCCCACAACAATTTAAACAGGGGAGGAACTTTGCCCACAATAATATGCAACATGATATAAATGATATGATATTATTTTATTAAAATACACAGGGGTAGCCTGGTGGTTAAAATGTTCGCTCACCACACCAAAGACCTGGGATGGATTCCTCACAAGGGTATAATGTACGAAGAACATTTCTGGTGTCCCCCACAATGATATTGCTGGAATATTGCTAAAAGTGGCGTAAAACAATACTCACTCACTCACTCACTCACTCACTCACTCACTCACTCACTCACTCACTCACTCACTCACTCACTCACTCACTCACTCTCTCTCTCACTCTCTCACTCACTCACTCACTCACTCACTCATCCTTTTACACATGGGCAGATGTCAGCTGTTGATAATTACCCCAGGAAATGAATGTACCAACTATCAATTTTTACCATGTTCTACCAAGTGTCACAGTGTTACCGGAACATTGCTCTGTATTTTGGCAATAGTTTGCTTAATGTTTTTTATAAGCTGCATGACCAATTTCATTCATCTTGCTGACTTGCCAATCGTTATTCTGTAAGGGGCATTTAGAAGTTGGTGTGACGAAGAAGTTTTATGGATTTGACAAGTTAATTATTGCAATACGTGCAATGTTTTGGTTTAGATGCTAACACCATCATGACTTGCAATAAAGAAGTTGTCCATCCATGAAACTTGTTTTCCCCCTCATGATCAATCATTGTTTTTATTCTGTCCACAACCAAATACTCTTGATTAAGCTCACTTCCACTTCCAATTGCATACAACCAAGCTTATGTAATTTCAACTAAAATTTACGTTATGTCTGCTACTACACGTTTTTCATATTTCACGCCGTTACATGTTTCCGCTTTTGCTTCTCACCTCATAATACCCTACAAATACCCAAGGGAGATCTTGAATTTATGCTCAACAAAGAAAGTTAAGGACCACCCAAATTTTCAGTATCAAAGTATTTAGTAGTTCATATTATGATCCATACAATACTTAAATATTGAATATTTGGGTGGTCCTTAACTTCTTTTGTTGAGTATATAAAGGGTTCCCCAGAAAACTGCCTTTAGTTAGACAACATGGATTGGATGGGATGGTCATACTCAGTGAGTCTATGTATGTATATTTACTTATAATGTATATTTTTTACAGGTCGGGGACCGTGTGATTGGCTTCACCAACTACAATGCATGGGCAGAGCTTGTGAGTGTCAACGCAAACCATGTGTTCAAAATGCCTGATAACATGAGCTTCCAGGACGGTGCTGCGCTTCCAATGAACTACGTGACAGCCTATATCCTTCTGTTTGACATGGCCAACCTGAGGAAGGGCCAGTCCCTGCTGGTGCATTCTGTAGGGGGAGGCGTGGTAAGTTGTTGTGTTGGTTGCTGCTTGGGTGACATTTTTGGCTCATCTGACTGAAAGTCAAGTCAGACAGTTGTATGGCCTTGGCTGAAAGTCAAGTCAGTCTATATGATGGCCATGGCTGAAAGTCTAGTCAGACAGCATTATAGCCTATTTGGCTCGTCTGATTGAAAATCAAGTCTGTCTATGTTATGGCCTTGGCTGAAAGTCAAGTCAGCCAGTGTTGTGGCCTTTTCTGAAAGTCAAGTCAGTCTGTGTTATGGCCTTTTCTGAAAGTCAAGTCAGTCTGTGTTATGGCCTTTTCTGAAAGTCAAGTCAGTCTGCATAATGGCCTATGCTTCAGTCAGGCGTCCATTATCCATACTAAAACATGCAGCCAAATCTTCACATATTTGTCTCCATCAATAATGACAAAGCAAATGTACATGTTCATGAGGTTCTTTTTCTAAATTTCAAAATGCCAAGAGTATAACATTGCTTACCAAATAAATTTTTTTATGACACCTCTCAAATTTGCTAACCAAATCTTTAAGATGTTTCTACTGACTGAGCCAAAAAGGATAATGACTGCTGACTATACACTCAAATTATATTGACTTATAACTTTACCAGTTCCACCAAGCAGATGTATCTTATATTTCATGTGTAACACAGGGAATTCACAAAGATATTTAGGTGTGCTGTTTCCAATTTTAATGTGCCACTGGAAAGAAGACTTTTCGTCCATCTTCGAACTAAGGGAATGTCATTTGACAATGATTTAGAAAATAAATGGTTGTATTTTGTGAAGATTGCCACCAAAACCTGCCATTGATCAGAATATGCAAATACAGAAATGTGAGTTACTTTTTTCAGTGGAAGATGTGAATGAATAGCTCCAATTGATTCAGTGTATTTACTAGGATAGGTTTTTCAATGGTGACCAATGAGAATTTTGGAATGGATGTTATTTTAACTGACAAGTGGTCCACCAGGCCCACACTTACACAAGTTTATGATGAATACTTGTTGAACCGGCTTTCAGTGTGCATGAAGGTGTTTAATAGTGAACAATTGTTGAAACTTTGTTTCGGTAAGAATCACATTTTAGGATATTTCCTTGTATTTAAAATGTTGACATATAACTTTATATTTTGTTTTATATAATTTATATATTGACAACTAACAGAGGGATGATTTCTTCAATCTGTATTGAGGGATTGTTAAAGCAGTTGCCTGGCCGAAATTTGATAACAGATTTACAATCTTTGAAAATTCATAAATTTAAGATAGTGAATCA
Source organism: Haliotis rubra (assembly GCF_003918875.1). Lineage (NCBI taxonomy): Eukaryota > Metazoa > Mollusca > Gastropoda > Lepetellida > Haliotidae > Haliotis > Haliotis rubra. The sequence continues at coordinate 558,133 of NW_025765170.1, read as the reverse complement.
TGCTTATGCATTGTGGTAGAAGATAACAGAGGAATCAAGTTACCTTTATGTACCTACTAGTCATGTGTCTATATGTGTGTGTTACAGGGTACTGCAATCACGCAGCTGTGTAAGACGGTGGAGGATGTGACAGTGTTTGGTACAGCGTCCTCCAACAAACACGAAGCCGTCAAGGCTAACGTCTCCCATATCTTTGACCACAATGTCGACTATGCTCAAGAAATCAGAAAGTAAGCCATGGAACTTTTCCAACCTCGTTAAAATCTGATCTTAATTCTCAGTAAACAACGATCTGAGGACATCCCATTGCAGGTCAAGTCACCGACCAGTAAGTGAGTGAGTGAGTATGGTTTTATGCCACTTTTAGCAATATTCCAGCAATATCATGGCAGTTTACACCAGAAATGGGCTTCACACATTGTACCCATGCGGGGAATCGAACTCAGGTTTTTGGCATGATGAGCGAATGCTTTAGTCCACTGGGCGACCCCACCGCCCCCCGACCAGTAAGACCAATCAGAGCATGGCTGAAAGTTGCTGTCCGAATGTGTACATGAAGCCTCAAAAAGGACAACACAGAGTATCTTGAACAACAATTATGGGCTGTGTAACTAACTGATTCTGTCAAAGTCATTGTATGTCTCGTAAACATTCTAACAGAAGAGTATAGCACTTTGGAAGTACTGTCATTCAATGAGACAAGTCAGAATGTTCTTTTGTTTGTTTTCAAATTTTGAATTGTAAACTTTTCAAAACATTTTTCAAAGCAATAAAGCCAGGAAAAGAACTCGGCAGTTCTGAACAGCTCTCTGACTGACTAGTGTCAACATATTGTTTGTAAATTGATTGGCCGTTCATGTAAGTTCACTCTTCCATGACCTGTAAGGGATGACCTCTGGTCTTTGCTTACCATTAGCAAGAACTCAAGTCAGATTTTATTGTGATTAGGTCCTCTTCAAAATTATCTATTATCATTAATCAGTGAGTGAGAGTTAGATGTTGCTTTAGACAATTGTAAGTTACATCACGACATGTCTGCTTAATGTGACTGATAAGCCAAGTCATGGATATAATCCAGGTGAAACCCATGGATACCTAGGATCATTAGTGGAGAAATACCTTGATGCTAACACACGTTCTGCAGTTTCTGCCCCAACCAAGGGACACAACTCTCTCCACCAAATTTTCTGTGACCAGAGGGCTACCTTTACCCCTATGCTTTATTAGCTTTTTGTCAACTTAATAGCTAGAGCTAATTGGGATGTCAAAACAAATTTGTTACAGCGTAATTTGTTACTTTGAATTTTATTGTTATAAAAGTGTACACTGTGTGAGTTTGCTTGCAGGGTGACTGCCGAGGGGGTGGACATTGTCCTGGACTGCATGTGTGGAGATGACACCAACAAAGGCATCACGCTCCTTAAACCAATGGGAAAGTACCTGTTGTATGGTGAGTTCAATATGTACTGCGTGTGTATGTGTATGTGCGGCTGCTTGTACTAGCCCAGACTTAAGCTGGTTTTATAGTGCTAGCCCACTGAGATATCATGCCGCAGTGAAGCATGAATACCCCACTCAGACACATTATACTGACTCCGAGCCTACCAGTCCTTGTTGTACCCATTAATGCAGAACGCCAGTACCATGTTTTAACGTCTTTTGGTATGACGCGGTCGGGGATCGAACCCGCGACCTTCCGCTCTCCAGGCGGACGCTCTAACCACTACACCACGGAGGCGGTGAGTTCAATATGTACTGCATGTGTACTGTTCAGCTATACTGATGGTGTGTGGTCCTGTGCATAGAGCTCAGGTCACAAATCAGTTGAAGTTAAGCAACATCAGTCACGGAGAGTCCTCGGATTGGTGACTGTGTTTGGCAGTTTGACTCCTGAGACTTTCTAGGACTACTGTCCTGCCCCACAACGAAGCACCTATGTGATCTCACCTTAGGCAAGTGAGTTCAGTAGAAAATGGGTACCCAGTGGTATAAGTCATATGACAATTAATCTTCTAGCACCTCAGAGAGCTTGGGTTACCCAGGGCTATAATGTCCAGCATGTTGTGTGAGCTTGGAGCATGACCCTGCGGTGTGGAGTTCAGCGCTATATAAGTGGCCATATTACCATTGTTATACTGTTCAACAAATGGTAGGGTATTTCATACTGTTACAGGAATAAGAGGGTACTAAGATACTGAAATGTATAATTTAGTCTGTTGAAAATAGGTTCCCTATAGTCCACAACAGTATCAAGTATTGTACTATACCACAAGGATGCTAAGAATTTCCTTCTCAAAATTTAAGTAGTATAAAAGTACAAGTGTTGCAGGTTTGGGCTTTTTAATTTTTGCAATAGTAAGAAAGGTATGATGCTTTATTAATGACAACTTCTTTATTATATTATGATGCGACATTTCGGTATAGATTCTTATACCGTTGTCAAGCAAGATAGAAGTACTAAAACACAGGACAGATTTATGAAACATCTAACAGGGATTAATTAAGACAAAATTAAGGTATGCATGAAAGGGATTACAAACAACAATGGATACTGGTAATAGTGCAGTAATATAGGAAGAAGCCGACTGTGCATGAGGCAGAACAAATATACATGGCTGATAGGATTAATTAGCAATGATGGCTGGAGTGTTCCGCTAGGCTACTAATAATGCATTAGTATGTGAATAGTTACAAACCTGTTGCAATAGTTATATATATTTACTGTAATAATAGGATATCATGCTAAAACGTTGCATACACAAAATTGTAACTTTAACTGCAGTCTCTAAGTAATTGGATCAGACAAACCAGTGACTGATGTTATGATGAACATTCCATGGACTTTTATGACAAACTGTCACCAAGCCTGACTACCAACTTCATTACCTGCTGCGACCAGTGAAGGTCTGGGTTAGAATATTGGTCTTCAGTAACCCATGCTTGTCGTAAGAGGCGACTAATGGGATTGGGTGGTCAGACTCGCGGACTTGGTTGACACATGTCATCTGTTCCCAATTGCGCAGATCGATGCTCATGCTGTTGATCACTGGATTGTCTGGTCCAGACTCCATTATTTACAGACCGCCGCCATATAGCTGGAATATTGCTGAGTGCGGGGTAAAACTCAACTCACTCATTCACTCATTTACCTGCTGCCAAACAACTTGTACAACAAGCTTAGGTTCCAAGTTTTCCTCATATATACTGTTGCTGTTTATAATCTGAATGTATATTGTTGCTGTTGTTTTTAATCTGAAATATGTTTTTGTTTCAGGTTCATCTAACATAGTAACTGGTGAAACAAAAAGCTTCTTCAGCTTTGCAAAATCTGTAAGTAGGATATTTCTGGGCATCTAATTTCAACATATGTTATATTTTGGATTTTACTTTCTCAGCACAGATTCTAGTACTTGGAAGTTGAGTCCCATTCAGGATTCGAACACACACTCCAAAAAGTACCAGAATCTGTACTTTTTAAGGAAGGGGTAATCCCAAATATATATTCTGAAAGGCTTTGTGTATTCTAGTAGTGAGTGAGTTTAGTTTTATGCCGCTTTTAGCAATATTCCAGCAATATCATGGCGGGGGACACCAGAAATGGGTTTCACACATTGTACCCATGTGGGGAATCGAAACCGTCTCTTCGGCGTGACGACCGAATGCTTAAACCACAAGGCTACCCCACAGCCCGTGTATTCTAGGAAGTGAAGTGAGTACATATATACTAATGGAAATGAATACACATGAAAGTTAAGTGTTCCTATATTTATTTCCAGAATTTCACCCACAGTGCAATACATACCTTGTGAAGAAACCTGGAAACGAATAAAAGACACTTGTACTTTCATGTGTTCCCTTATTCATTTCCATGAGTATATATCTTATGATTGTTACCCCATATTTCACTGTTCTTCCCTCGATTCACGTCCTCAGTCACCTGGTTTGGTACAGTGAGAATAGCTCATGATACATCTTTCTGGTGTGAAGGTTTCTGGGCACCCAGTAAATGTTTGGGATGGGCTGCTTTTGTACATGTATCTGCATGTGATACAAACACCTTTCTAGTTTGCCAAGGATCAGAAATGGAATCATTTACAGGGCTCCAGATAAGAGCCATATCGGCGTATGCACGGATATAAAATATGCACGATACGGTAGGAAATAATTTAGAAAACGTAGCAGATACGCACTACAGCAATGGTGTATGGTCTTAGAATCATTTACAGACGTATTTATCTGAAAAAAAATATTGTTTTATTGTTTATTGACCTGTTTACACAAGAGTAGCAATATTGTTGTGCATATATGAAACGAAACACAAGATTACTGATACTCCATTAAATTCCATTAAGTACTCTAAATGTACTCTTAAGGTTTTCCAGTACTCCTGTATTGAAACAGTAAGGAGTACCTACTCCTGATGTTGAAAATTTATCTGGAGCCCTGCATTTATATTTGCTCGATGGTGGAAGTAGATGATTGTACTCCATTGGGCAAAGATCAATAATCTTTGCTTGAAGTAAAAATAGCGGATAAGCCTTCATTTGTCAAGAATCATCTAGATTTTCTTGAAGTTAGAAATAGATTATAGTACTTCATTTGTCCTAGATTTGGTTTAAAGTAGAATTAAAACATCTGTCTTCGTTAAAGGTCATCATTTCATATTTTGAATGTTAAACTGATGTCATCCATTTGTTGGTGCGCGTCAGTGGTGGCAAGTGGACAAGGTGAACCCCATCAAGCTGTTTGACGAGAACAAGGTGATAGGAGGCTTCCAGTTGAGGCGGCTCTTGTTCAACCAAGGCCAACATGGCTATGTCCGTGAGGTGATTGAGAAGCTGTTCAAGATGTACAGTGCTGGCAAGATCAACCCCACCATCGACTCAGTGTGGGCCTTCGAGGATGTGAGTATAGGGAGAGGAATGAGTGAATGAGAGATCAATCTGTGAGTGGCTGGTTAGGATGCTGGGTGGACGGAGATGAGTCTGTGAGTGGTTGGTTAGGAGGCTGGGTGGACGGAGATGAGTCTGTGAGTGGTTGGTTAGGAGGCTGGGTGGACGGAGATGAGTCTGTGAGTGGTTGGTTAGGAGGCTGGGTGGACGGAGATGAGTCTGTGAGTGGTTGGTTAGGAGGCTGGGTGGACGGAGATGAGTCTGTGAGTGGTTGGTTCGGAGGCTGGGTGGATGGAGATGAGTCTGTGAGTGTTTTTTTTAGGAGGCTGGGTGGAAGGAGATGAGTCTGTGAGTGGTTGGTTAGGAGGCTGAGTGGACGGAGATGTGTCTGTGAGTGGTTGGTTAGGAGGCTCGGTGGAAGGAGATGAGTCTGTGAGTGGTTGGTTAGGAGGCTGGGTGAACTGGGCAACCCCATCTGACTTAATTCACTGTTCTAATAGTATACATTTGCTCATTAAAACTAGAATTTTTCCATTATGCAATGAATGCCTGATTCCATAAATATTTGAAGAGACTGTCTTAAAAGATGGAGTCTTGAGAGATTCCTGGAAATTTTTTTTATCAGTCTGTGCCTTAGAATTTGAACGATTCTGGAGCCTTTATGTGTGATTGTGTTCCCTTTTTAGTCTGTTGACATTATTCTCAGTTGGACACAGCTGTTTGAACATTTTTATAATGAGAAATGTTGTTCAATAGCAATGAAATGTGCACCTTCTAGGCCATCTTAGATTCTTAAGAAAATCATTTACCTTATACACATTATGAGTTCTATTGATACAAGAGGCCAATGCTAATATTTTTGCCATAGAAAGAATATATTTTTGTTTTGATTGGGACTTTCATATTATATATTTTCTAAAATTCAGGGGTATTCCAATGAGTGAGTGAGTGAGTGCAAAAATGAGACTGAAGCATAGAGCCTCTTCTTATTTATTGGTTCTTTTGTCAGTTAAATACAGGTGACCTCTGTGAAAGCCTTAACATGTGTACTATCTGTTTTATTCTGCAGGCATTGTCCTTATATTTAACTCCTTATCAGACCACGGTCAATATTTCAACAATGGTGTGTACATTTTGTCAATGTCATTAGGCAGGTTCATCATTATTAAACATTGACAATGTAACGAGGTTTCCAAATTGTCTTCAGCATGAGTGTAATAATATTTGTTATTGCCTTTAAGATAGAATTAATTTAAGTATAATTCTACGTATTGCACTGTGACTGCAGGTGTGTGATGCCATGCAGAAGATGCAGGACCGGAAGAATGTGGGCAAGGTTCTCCTGGATCCCACAGCTGAGCCAAAACCTAAAGTAAGAATCCTGGTGAATACATGACGCTTTTTATGGATAACAACTTCTTTATGTTCTTTATAACAACATTTCAGACCTCGTTCTGAAATATTTTTAGCTCTGAAACATGGTGATAAGGAATTGAAAGAAGTTGATATCCATAAAATGTGTCATAAATTCATGTTCTTCCAACTTTCAAGGACTTCAAGAATCCTGCTTGTATAATGATGTTACCTCCCTTCATTGTCATCGACTTGTGTGTCAAGTCTGTGTCTTCAAAATTTTGAGAAGACGCATTTATGCTTTTACTGATGGGTAGGTGTGAAGTTGAAAGCACATACTGACCTTGGGTTTCATGAACGGAACCTCGGAATCAGAATATGTCCCTGTATCTCATGTTGACTGCAGTGTTGATGAGGTCATGCCCTGTGATTGGCTGAATGTGAGTCACAGTATCCAATGGGATAGCTTGTTGCTTATGGTTTCAGTTTAGTCACAAGGATGACTGGTTTACTGACATGTAGTAACTGGAATAAGTGGAGCTCCAAACAACATTCACTTTCCCAATGTCAGATCATCAAGTATAGTTTATACACGTTATTATTCCTGGTGGTAGACCTACACTTTGCTAACATTCACCATCTCTGTGTTCAGGCTGTCGAGCCTGAGAAACCTGCTGTGTCTGCTGATGCTGAATCCGGAGATAAACAGGAGAAGAAAGAGGAGAAACCAGTTCAAGATGGAAAGTGGTGAGTAAGTCATGTCATTAGAAAGGACAGAAACTATCTGCTGCTCCCTAAATGAAGCCAGTCTTCTTTTTACATAGAGGTGAGGTTAGGTGAAATTTGGTTTTACGTCGTGCTTGAGAATATTTCGCTCATATGACGACGTGCATTCGTGTGTATGTGTATGTGCGGCTGCTTGTACTAGCCCAGACTTAAGCTGGTTTTATAGTGCTAGCCCACTGAGATACCATGCCACAGTGAAGCATGAATACCCCACTCAGACACATTATACTGACTCTGAGCCGACCAGTCCTTGTTGTACCCATTAATGCCGAGTGCCAGGCAGGGACCAACAAGTACCATATTTTAACGTCTTTTGGTAAGACGCGGTCGGGGATCGAACCTGCGACCTTCCGCTCTCCGGGGCGGACGCTCTAACCACTACACCAGGGAGGCGGTGTGAATATTCATGACTTGATGAAGGAGCAAGCATATACTCCAAAACGTTGTGTTATTCCTAACAAGAAGTTGATATCCATTACTCTTCCTTTTCTTAAAAGTTTTGACCTTTAACATGATGTACCCTAGGTACTAGTCTGTCTCACAGTCATAAGTTTCTCAGTGATAACTTGATGACGTTCAGAATTCAACTTGGCAAATGCACTCAAAGCACTCTGTCCTGATACAGAGCTCTTACAGGCTTTCATTATGACTGGGGTCGAGTTGTTGCTTTGCTTCCACTTGAGCGTTGCGGAGGAGTGATGATGTTTCAAATGTGTGTTCATGTATTTCCGATATACGAAATATGGGCTTTACATATCACACATATTTATTTGACTGCAAACTTTGCGGACCCCAGCTTCATAGTATACTGGAAACTAAACATATTTCCAAACAGGAGACTTAAATTTCCCAGGCAGTTTCTAAAACTCGCCTTCAGCAAAATCCATGATGCTTCTTTTGGTATCAAGGCGTCGACATGCTTTTCGATGTTTCTGATTGGTTATGGCCGCTACCATGGTCTTGCCTTTTCCAATCATATTTGGCGAAAGATTTTATTATCTTAGGCCAAAATAGGGCGGTCTCGTAGTCGTCATAGGGCCAAATTGGTTATAAAAAGTAATGTTCTTTTTAATAAGACATTGGTGCAACATCAAGATAATGATCTATATACGTCAAAATCTGAATCGATAATAAAACAAATGAATTGTGTATCATGCAAAGCTTGCCGGTGATGCACCGGTGCATTGGTGAATCATAATATCCCTACCATTTACATCGAAAAGAAGCCATTGAGGTTGGTGATTCAGAACCTTTGGAAAAATCTAGATTTACTTCATTTAAGGCTGCATCATCACAGAAAGGGCGGGGCAGTTGGGAAAGTATTACTGTTCAATGACTGTGAGACAGACTAGTGAGTGAGTGAGTTTAGTTTTATGCCACTTTTAGCAACATTCCAGCAATATCACGGCGGGGGACACCAGAAATGGGCTTCACACATTGTACTCATGTGGGAAATCGAACCTGGGTCTTCAGCGTGACGAGCGAATGCTTTAACCCCACCGTGAGACAGACTAAGAAAATTGTTTCAACTGTGATACTGCTTTTGTCACAGGCAGCATCATCTTTGGAATTTTTCTGCATTTTGTCATGACAAAACCAGCCTTTGTGTTTATATAAGGGGGACTGATTGCTGTGTTTATGTTGCAGATCAATGTCCTTCCCCTACGTAGATGTCAGCCCCATCTCCCAGAGCCTCCCTTGTTCAAGCAGGATGCATTTGTAGCTACGTAGGAACGCCGTGTACAGCTAAGCAGCTCCACACTTTGTCATCAACCCAAACAAGTGTCTGGTATCAAGGTCCTTTCACAATGCTGACAGATGGAATGACTTGTGATATACCGTTCATACTACTTTCTGTCTCCTTTGGCTCGTCAGTGACTATTACCTAGCAACAATCTTAGAAGAGCATACTGTTTCATTCTGTAAAACACTCAAATAGTGCAAGCTTCAGTTTATTTATTTAATGTTTAATGGACCATGTTTTATTAAAAATGATTAGATCATACAATGTTTTATGCTAAAGTTTAAAAGATTTTCATCTCAAATTCTAATGAAATGATAAAGTAAATTATTGATTTTAAACTTTACTATTTGGATGTTTAAATTATGCATCACATGGTAGAAATTAACCCCAGCCTGTCATCTTAATTTGAACTTGCTTGCATTATAAATTAGCTGCAGCCTTTGGTATAAATTATTGCAAACATGGAAGCAGGAGAACTTCCCCTGAGAGCTAACAGAGTTACAGGTGACCTGAGACAAAGTACGGTAATTATAAACTTTGCGGAATGCTATTTAATGTCTTTCTAATAAAGTTGCTCAATACAGAAATATAAATCATATGATTTAAATGACTCAGTATTTGCTGATATCAAATGTCGATGTATTCAAAATCTAGAAATTCTAGGCATAACTTTAGCATGTTACATTCACCCTGTGATGGTCTTAACCCTTTATATATTTCTGTTATACTTATTGTCCGTAGCCACACAGTTAAAACCATATATAATCCGTGAAATTATTGATTTTGAATGTAAAACACATGTATACTGGTGTGTGCATATTTCTTTTTTCTTCTTTGTAGTATCAAACCCCTTTGATGATTTGGGAAACAGTTGTTGTTTTCTGGCGCTACCTAAAGCATGTTTATACCACTATAACTATTACTTGAAAACCTCCCTTCATGAGGCCAACCACCCATCTTGATCATTTTAATGGATTATAGATAAGAGATATTTTTAAAGAATCCTATACTGACTGAATATTTATTTCAAGAAAATGCAAACATTTCAGTGAAAGACCTGTGTTACATGTTTTCCGAGCAAGATGACCCGTCCTTGGTCCATTTTTAGAATGTACAACATTACTGACCTCACATAAACCACCTATATTGACCCTGCTTCTAGATACATCAATGCCAACAGGTGCTACTGCTGTGTTTAAAGTCCTGGCCTGTATTTACAGAAGAATACATGATTCAATGTTAAACTTATATTGATAACATTTTATCATATACAATGGAACTTCAGCAGTTGTGGACATTTTGCGATTCATTTGTGATCTGGTTACCATGGTTACAGTTTTGAGAAATTTTAATCATCAATGTTGTCTTAGAAATTTCAGCACAATATTTGGAAGAATCATTTTTTGAATATGAGGAAAAAACTGATTTATTTGTAATCTGGTTACCATGGTTACACTTTTGAGAAATTTTAATTCAACAATGTTGTCTTTAAGATTTCAGGAAAATATTCTCCAATTCTTGAATATGAGCACAACGCTGTGGTTTGTTTGTAATCTAGTTACCATGGTTACACTTTTGAGAAATATTGATTTATCAATGTGTTAAAAATTCAGCAAAATTTGAACAATTTTGGTAGATAAGTCTTTGAATATGAGAACGAAACTACATACCATTAATGAAATGCATATGTTATATCGTTCATTGCTATTTAATTGCTTTTGTGAATACAGGGCCATCACTGTAGACGGATTTCAATATTTTATCTTTCCAAGTTTTTGAATCATGTTGAACTAGTGTGTCAGAGAAGCAGTTTGCTGAAAGATATCAAGGACTTGCACTAGAGTAGGTTTTCTTTCTTTTTTTTGAAGCATGAAAAATCTTGTTATGCAATTTGCAAAGTGAGTGCAATTGTATGTGGAGGATTACATTTCATCAGCTCTGTCTGCGATACCAGTATTTCTGTGTAAATGACCTACTTGACCATTGGTCAGAATCTATTTTGGATCTTTGGACAAATATGGGTGCTCTTATGGTATTTAACACTGAAATTATCTCATGGCAAATTAATAGTGGAATTATTAAGAACATATATGGTTCTGTAAGTATTTTGATTCTGACACTTGTGTTAAGTTACTGAATTCTAAGTATTCATATTATCAAAATCTATAACTGTAGGAAGAAATTAATTTTTAAGGAATTTTTAAAATAATTTGGGCCAGACCAATTTTATTTCTTGTTTTACGGATCCACCTGTCATATTTTTTCAAGAATAAGATAAATAAAAAGTAATTTTCCCTGCTCAAATAATAAAATCATAATGTTTTTATTGGCCAAAATTGTACACTTACAAGAAAATTTTTTTAGATTGTTTTTTGTCCCATATACACTTCATAAATTGCCAAAAGTAAAATACTTTGAGTATTTAGAAGGAATATAACTTTGACTGGTGATTTTATTTTTATTTTTTTACCCTCTTGCCTTTAGGTTTTCTGAGGACAAAAATCCATAAAACAAGAAATAAAATTGGTCTGGCCTTGGAATGATTTGAAAATATTTTAACATTATTTTACATGAAATTTTAAATATTTCTAACTTGAGAGGCATTGTGCCATCTATGGAACATTATGTCAGTATATGGAAGTACAGGAAACTATTGAAACATATACAGTGTATTTATGTTGTTTAGACCCTTACATATCAGTGATGATGCTATTTGATATTGGAAGAAACCTCAAATATGTAGTTATTTACCATTCATTAGAGAACAACCACCTACTAACTGAACAATCACAAATATTTAATTTAGATGTCAACGACTATCCATAGATGTGAATGCTTATACACTCAACCACAAGCTGTTTTAAATTCAAATTTATATTTTTGTCACATTATGTTATTTTTTATGCTGCTGTCCTACAAGCTTATATCAAAAAGATCATTTTTCTGATTTCTTGAGTATAATATATAAGTCTCGGAGATGTGTCGTTATTTATATAATTTCCATGTTTATATTATTTTATATGCTTTATATAGCTTACCCATACATGAGCTTTGGCTGCTTGTCAACTATGTAAATGAGTTTGTTATTGTGACTGTTCTGTGTCTATATATATATCTTGTTCTGTGTATGACAACGGCGTCCTTGTACAATATCAGTGGGTCATATCACCTTTGTTGAAACATGTCGGTTTGCTCACAAATTGGTTGTGTTCTACGGTAACTAATGAAGTCAGACATTGTCAAAACTTGAACAGGATTTAGAGGGCATTGCTGTTGAAATCAGAAGCTGTGATCCAAATGTTGCCTATTTTCTGTGTAAAATCACATTTAGGAGATGAGGATCTATGAAGATGTTGCACTTCTGTGTTTGTCGGTAATCAAAATCCCATATTTACAAACGTTAACTTGTTGTGAATGTGTTGTATTTGCAAGTGTTCATAGTTTACGAACTGACAGAAATGGTTTGAAGTGTTAATACCATATTTGACCCAATAAATAACCAAGGTATTTTAATAAAGTAATACGAATATGTCCAGTCTCACATTTTATCCATTTCCGACAGTTTGATATGGCTGTATGTATGTACAGTAGAAGTCTTACCATATTTGTAGAAGGATGGTTGTCAGGTTGAATACATTTATTGAGAAAAACTCAGGTACAGTGCATAATTTTTCCAAAATTATACTTGCTTCAATGTTCGTTTGGGACCAATGATAATTTATTTTTAGATCAGACCGAAATATTGTGTTCCATTTATTCTGTGAAGGTGCTAAAGATTTAATATATTTCAAATGCACTTGTTTCTATATGTTTACAATGACATAAAATGGCAAATGATGAATGTACTGCCAAAAGATTTCAAATTATTATGTGATAAAAATCAAATGAAGTTCTAGAACATTTATTTTGCTTTCATATTTTTCTATATATTTTTTATTCTTTAATTATCAAACGTTCATTGGAAAAGGTGGATTAATTAATCATGTTTAAGGACCCATCTGCAAACGAGCAAATAATTGATATTATGACATAAAATCAAATGATTTGAATGAAAGCATCAGACTATGGATGTACACATGTGATAATTGTTTCACTTGAATGTGATCTAGAGAGATACACATGTATATCATTTTCTCAATAGTTCTGTAGTTCAGATATAGTATTTTTGTGGTATTTGTTGTCGAGATGTGATAAATAGCTTCACTTATGAGGATTAAAGAGATATATGGGATGTTCACTTGAGTTTGTTGACATGATGACTTGTTTTGTGGTTGTGTGAAAAGGGATGGTTCTTTGGTGTTTCTTTGAATATTGACTATTTCTTGTAGTTTAAGATCCCTTTGGGTGTTTGTTCAACCCCTCATTATGTCTTACAGTTTCTCCTCCATTACATATTCTGCATGAAAATAGATTCATATAGGTATAGGTAGTTCTTTTATTCTTTACAGATAATATGTGACTGCTAGACTGGATCCAATCTTGAAAATAAAACTAGTTTATTCCATGCTAAAATGCCATTCTGGGTCTTAAGTACCCAAACTGAGTCTGTAAGTGAGTCTGCAGTAGGGGTTTTATCAAGTAATCAAAACTAAATGCAATCCAAGAAGAATAAAACCATTATTTCTTTTCAATATTGTTATTTTCAAGGGTCAAATTTTATTAAAACAAAATTTTCAACATTGCATTTCAACGTGATTAATGTAAATGTGGGGTAGCCTAGTGGTTTAAGTGTTTGCTTGTCACGCCGAAGACCCGGGTTCGATTCCCCACATGGGTACAATGTGTGAAGCACCTTTCTGGTGTCCCCAGCCATGATATTGCTGGAATATTGCTAAAAGCGGCGTAAAACTGAACTCACTCACTCTGCAAATGTAACAGAGTATAAATGTTCTTAGATTCTCTTTATTGGTCTTATCACCAGTGACATACTAGTCACCTACAAAATCGGTGAATTTAACTGTAATATGAATGAGGAATTGTTTTATTCCAGTGTTGGAACTTGTACTGTGACATTACCAGACTTGGATAAATCCCATACTGCAGATTGTTATTGCATGGCTGTTCATACCAGTGATGTAGAAGTCGCTCACTGAACAGATAGAATGTAAAGCAGTTTGGCGTTTATATACAGAAAGAAAACTCCACATCATGCAGTGACTGGGGTGTTTATTTATCGTTGATGACAAATCATTATCTCTGGATGTACTCCAGTTCTCAATCACTTAAGACTCGCTCGTATACAGACTTTCTAAACATGAAGAATATTGGTGGGTTTTTTTAGATCATGACCAAAAATGTCTTTGGCACTGATGTACAGACCACCTGTTTGTCATGATAAAAGAGAGATATCTGGAGGCCTTTGACACGACCTTACACTGCACTTGACTCATTCCAAAGGATGAGGATGCTTGATTTTAATGGATTCATTCAGATACTGATAAGGACGGATAAACAACTTGTGTAACTGTCTTCTGTGAAGGTGTCATAATGATCCTGTTCAAACACAACCTTTCCTGTCCATGCTTGTAAGTTTTTGGCAGCTATGTGTCTATGCCTCTGTGTTTTGAAGGTTTTTCTCCTGTCTGGAACTGGGCAGACCCTTTAAATCTATAGTGGACCGATTCCAAATACTGTATAATTCTGACAACACAGATCTACCGAGGTGGGAGCCATAGAAGCACTTATTTAGATTGATTATCTGGCAAAATAGAATTAATTCTGGAACTTTTTGGCAAAGAATTTACACAAATAATTTACAAAAAAAGAATATAGAGTCAAGATTAGCGAAATTGTATAATTTTGAGACACAACAATGTTGATGATGAAGGGTTACGAATTCATACATTCAACGACAGACAATAGTGGTACCAATTACTGAACCAAACTTTGTCACATATTTTTAAACATATTGTTTAGATGTTAATCTGTCTTTCATAAAATATATGATAATATTTTTTAGGACATTTTGATTAATTTTGAGTCGATCAACTTTTATCTGACCTGTAAGATTTAAATTTATCTCAAATATGTAACGAACAATAAATCTTTCTTCATATGCTTCCTTGACAGGAGTATAAGCATTCCTCTGTGATAGTCATAGAATAAGATCATATTTTTATGTTCTTTATTGCATAAATTGTGATATATATAGTTAATCTATTGTTTAGTCCGCAATTGAGAATGCCCTCTTACACCTGTTGAATAATGGATATTCCTGTTTAATGTCAAATGGTACATGTCCCATGTGCAATATTGTTGATGTTGAAAATGCAAAACTGAATATATATTTAGTAGTAGCTATACATTAAAAGGATTTATGCCACATTTGAGTTTGTCATTTTTTACATTCCACACATTGATACAATGTGTGAAGCCCATTTCTGGTGTCCCCTGCCGTGATATTGCTAAAAGCAGCGCAAAACCATACTCACTCATATACTATTTTTCACAGTCCTAATTATGCTTCGAGGCTTGTCAGCATTGTATCCATGCTTAATGGTTTCATGAAAGTGATGAACGCCCAGCACCTGCTTCACTTTGGGCTTGCCATTCATGTTGAGTGAGTTTAGCTTTACGCCGCACTCGGCAATATTCCAGCTATATGGTGGCGTTCTGTAAATAATTGGATCTGGACCAGACAATCCAGGGATCAACAGCATGAACATCAATCTATGCAACTGGGATACGATGGCATGTGTCAACCCATTCAGTGAGCCTGACCACCTGATCCCGTTGTAGCCTCTTACTGAAGATCAATTCTAACCCGGATCTTCACGGTTTCATTCATGTTAAGTTGACATGCCATAATGTAACTTGAATGCTGATAACAGTAAGTCCATTGTTATGTAGATGAATGCATTGTCAACAAAGGAAATAGCAGATGTGACTGTCTTACCACTGTGAACCCGTGAAGATCTGGGTTAGAATTGGTCCTCAGCAACCTCACCACGAAGCTGATTTTGTAAGGAATACACCTAGAATCAAGATGGTATTGATTGATGGAAGAGTTTATGATACAGTGTAGTTTCGGGTGAAGATGGACCGTCTGTACTGTGAATGTGGTACAGATTGAGTGTCTAGTCTGTGAATGTGGTAGATTCATTGTGTATTTTGTGAATGTGGTACAAATGTATTATCTATAGAATGCAGTGCAGATGGATTGTATGAGGTGTAAATGTGGTACATATATATTATTGTCAAACGAATGAATGTGGTGCACATGGATTGTCTAAAGTGTGAATGTGGT
Organism: Haliotis rubra; assembly: GCF_003918875.1. NCBI lineage: Eukaryota > Metazoa > Mollusca > Gastropoda > Lepetellida > Haliotidae > Haliotis > Haliotis rubra. The sequence goes on along the minus strand of NW_025765170.1, from coordinate 542,112 downwards.
ACGAGGGTCGGTCAAAAAATAGTCGGCCTAACTATATTCTTGATGTCCAATGTGTGTAAAGCTTCCATTTTATTTTGAAGGAATCATTAGCAAAGCCATCTCCAAAATGTCTCATACGTGGGTAATGTGGTTAACAAGATATTGGTCATCACGACACATTGGGTATAATTATTTTTTTTAAATTGCAGAAAATAACAAAACCGATCTGTCATTTAGTACCTCTTGGATAATGCTATGCCCTCAGATAATATCATATAAAATATACCTCCTTTAAACCTAACTCACAAGTGAATGTGTATTATGGAACATTTTTGGCAAGGACCCTGTGTGACAAAGTTGTCCTAGTGCCAGGATGTTCTATCCTCCCAATTTTTATCATTGACATGGAAGCATTAGGTTTCTGTTGTGGAATGAACTAGTTAGCAACTGTTAAAGTGAGTGAGTGAATAGGGTTTTGTGCCACTTACGGCAATATTCCAACTTTATCATGGCAGGCTACATCAGAAATGGTCATTACACATACCCAAATGGGAAATTGAACCAGGGTCCTCGGCGTGACGCGTGAAGACCTTAACAAATAGGCTAACCTACTGCCCCACAGTACCAAAAGCTCAATTCCTCTGAACATGTGTCAGCAGCAACTTTTAGGACTGGTCTCCCCTGTTCCATCAAGATGTAGCCTATTTCAAAGTACATGTAGTTCAGAAGAAACATCTTTTTGGACTATGTCCATGTTTCCAAGTGTGTCTTCACCATTGTTGATTTTCTGTTATTTTATGTCTTGTTGATTGTTTGTTCTAACTATATGACTGTGATGTGTAAACAATCGAGTCTGGATCAGAAAATCCAGTGATTGACATCAAGACCCTCGATCTAGACAATACGGACACAATGACATGTATCAACCCAGTCAGCAAGCCGGACAAAATGATCCTTCGTCTCTTATGACACACATGGGTTGCTGAAGACCAATTCTCTGGTCAATCTTCACTGGACTTTGTTAATGTAGTGTTATGAATATGTGTTCATCAGTGCACTACAAGTATCCATAATTATATTTCTCATGCTCAAATTTAAAATCTGAGCTGCAGCAGCTATTGTGTGTTTGCATGCATGCATGAGTGTTTATTACTCGACTTGCAGATATCCTATTTAAATATGCACTTGTAACAATAAGCATCCATGAAAAGATAAAAAATATCACTATCAATCTAGGAGTAGTAATTGATTGAGTATGGGTTAACGCCACTTTTAGCAATATTCCAGCAATATAATGGCAGGGGACACCAGAAATGGGCTTCACACATTGTACCCATGTGAGGAATCAAACCCGGGTCTTCGGCATGACGAGCGAATGCTGTAACCACTAGGCTACCCCACCGCCCCCAATCTAGGAGTAGTATATTATCACTATTATCAATATATAAATGTATCTTCAACATCATCTCCTACTCTTCACCATACCAAGGGTTTCTTCTTTTAAAATACAAACAACAAAATGTTTATCCCACCCAACTTAAATACCTGAACTTTATTCTTCAAAGTTCACATGGCTGTGTTAAACTGAATACAATCTACATAAAGATACACTGTTTAAAGAAATGGCAGTAATACAAGTGAAGTATTTGACACGGCAATGAGGTCACGGTGGTTGCATTGCATGGCAAACCCTATGTTACCACCCAGCAGAGCACAGAGCTGGAAACTGTGTAGGGCCCATAAGTAGGTCACGGCACTTCGCGAGACCTTAGTACTTCTGGTGACAAACAACTTACACTAGATCCGGTCTAGGAAAATCCTATTCAGTGGTCGTGCAATTTAGAACCAGAACTGGTTCTTGAATATACGCTTGTCACTGGAAATCTGGTACCGGGAGTAAGCTGGGCCCCGTCTCGCATATCGCAAGTTGGCACGCGCATAGGGAACCAGCTTAGTAACGAGAGTAGCGCCAGGTGAGACTTACGGGCCCTATAGTTACAAGAAAAGATAGATTTATGGATGTCAACTTCTTTATTATGGATAACACGACATTTTGGAGTGAATGCTTGCTCCTTCATCAGGTGAATGATGAAGGAACCATTCACCTGATGAAGGAGCAAGCATACACTCCGAAATGTCGTGTTATCCACAATAAAGACGTTGACATCTATAAATCTTTCTTTTCTTATGCATTCCATGTCTAAATGCCCTTCAAAGATTTGATCCTATAGTTACAACTGAAAACAAATGCATGAGGTATGGGAGATGACATAATTTAACTTGATTCTATTATGAAAAAATGAGATGTTTAAACCTGTTGCTAAGTATAAATGAGAGATTATTTTCAATCATAAGACACAATTTCAATTCAGACAGTCCAGATCCATTTTGATTCAAATTTATCATGGTTTTATCTTTATGTTAGAGGAAACCCTATTATGAAGACGGTTACAATTCCAGTGAAATTCACTGACAGGTTCATTACTGGGACAAAACTTAGATTCTTAAATTTTGTAAAATGGATTGAAACAAACCTATAACTGAAACAAAGGTCAAATTTCCTGAAAACATTTTACTGTTAGGAAATATGTGAACATAAACAAAATAAACTTTGTAATATATTGTTTTTCATGCTTTGTACATAAAACCTAAGCAGACATAAATGTTCTTGAAATGGGGTTTCTGTTGAAATTATCATCACAATGATATATTATTACAGATCATAAGCAATATTCATAATCTGAAACTGCATGAAACCCTCAATTCAAACGTATTCAAAACTTCATTCTTTAATGAAATCAATAATGAAACTAATTTGATGTTAAATGCATGTCTGATAGCAGATGTAACACATGAAATGCGTTTTACAAACAAAGAACATACCGGTATATCTGAACATGTTTCGACAGTGGAAACAAGGCACCGTCAACATATATGTTCAACCTGAACAAACAAAGTGGTTTTTGCAAGTCAATCTTACGGATGTCATGTTAAACCTTCATCATTATCAAATGCAAAATATGTCTACTTCAGAATGAAAGATTGTAGCATATATGTTTTTTTCAAAACATTTAAATTGTGCCAAAAAGGCTAAAAGTTATAGAAATTTGTCTCGGACAAAGGCTTTTAACAAATCAGGTTGGAAAGCAGCTTATATTGACGTAATATGAAATGTAAAGTGAAATTTGGGAAGTTATTTTCAGCAAAATGACTGAAAAAAAAAAAACTCGAATGTGGTAGCGCTGGCATGAAGGCATGCAATAATGCTCTGACGTTACGGTGAATTGGAATCCTAATTCACCATGTCATACCTGGACACAATGTCTCCATTACTTGTCACTATTCTAGAGTCCAAATCCACAGTGAATTTTCATATCATCTCAACATACTTGTGTCAAATCTTTGAAGTACGCGATCCATCTGTCAGAATTCTTTTTCATCAAAAGCAGAAATGCATGCTTGCAAAGATGATTACATATAACCAATGCAATAAAGTGGAAACATTTTGAAGCCTTAACTTTTGAAAATTATGCCCAATATTACCTGTTCTTGAAGTTAATTGAAAACAAGAAAGACTTTCAGGTGCAGACACTTACCCCCAACCCCTAAAACAAACAATGTAACAGTACTAGTTAGGATTCTCAGAGGGAACAGGGTGTTTTACAACATTGTCTGCCACAGCACCAGCTCAAGGTGTTCAATAGTTCTAGAACACCTCAAGAAGTTGTGTCAACTTCTATATATCTACAGGGCTTGCTTTTCAGTAAACCTGCATTAACCAATACAGCCATTCCTGTGGTTTTTCAATCTCAAATTATCCGCCCTTGATTTCCATTTGCCAAACCATCCGCAAACTGGCTGTGGCTTTGATTTCTAAGTAATACAAGTTACCTCCCTTTCCCTGTGTCAACATTCCATTGGTTGGTAATTTGTGATTGCAAGAACCACAGGAATGGATCCTGGGTTGGTGTTGATTTGGTGTAAATTCTAGCCCTTGTGATATAGAAGATGGATGTCGTGTATATGCCACAGATCTAGTCTTCTAGAGTCCTAAAGTATGAGAGCACTCCTTGGGTTTGTGTATCTGCCTTGTCTGCAGTCTTCTAGAGCCCTATGGTGTAGGAGCGTCCCTTGGGGTTGTGTATGGAGAGGGCTATAGGATCCTGCACGGCCCACTCGTACCACACATTCTTGTCTGTGCACAATCGCCAAATGTCAAGGACAACCTGGCTCTCCCCTTTTAGCAGGAGAGGACGCTGAAACAGGCATTGGAGGAGAATAAATATTGTATTAACGTAACTTCTTTCTTATGTGTTCAAGTAAGATTTTACACCTGTTACTAACATTCGACAGTTTTACAGTGGGCTATTTAAGTCAAATTACCTCCCACTTAAACATTTTAATTGTACATGCAGCCAAAGAAATTTGTCTTTTTAAGACAAGTCCACAATGTCGTTTGGTAGCCCTAAGTGAACAACATAAACCAATTCACTTTTTACACTTTCTGTCAGTTTAATTAAGTTCCTGTTTGTTACATAACTTGATGCATCGAGAATGGGTTCAGTATTTTAGCCCTAAGTGTTACTCAATAAGGATGACCAAAAACTGGATTTTTACTTGTCCTAAGCACATTTTACTACTCTAGCTAACAAGCATAGATTTCAAAGGCTGATATGAACCCTGAATATCCAATAATCTGAAAAAGATGAATTGCGATTTCTAAATTCAGGTTAACTTGCCATCATTCACATTGTGAGAGACATTTGGGTGAAGACCTACCTTGATGGGGAAGAGTATAGGGAACCAGCTGAACATGCCTGGGGAGTGAGTGGCAGGCACTATACCTGCAACACAAGAGCACTTGTACACAGGGGAACAATATAGCCACAACACATGAGCACTTGTACACAGGGGAACCATATAGCCACAACACAAGAACACTTGTACACAGGGGAACAATATAGCCACAACACAAGAACACTTGTACACAGGGGAACAATATAGCCACAACACATGAGCACTTGTACACAGGGGAACAATATAGCCACAACACAAGAGCACTTGTACACAGGGGAACAATATAGCCACAACACAAGAACACTTGTACACAGGGGAACAATATACCCACAACACAAGAACACTTGTACACAGGGGAACAATATAGCCACAACACAAGAACACTTGTACACAGGGGAACAATATAGCCACAACACAAGAACACTTGTACACAGGGGAACAATATAGCCACAACACAAGAGCACACACAGGGAACACTTGTACACAGGGAACAATATACCACAACACAAGAACACTTGTACACAGGGGAACAATATAGCCACAACACAAGAACACTTGTACACAGGGGAACAATATAGCCACAACACAAGAACACTTGTACACAGGGGAACAATATAGCCACAACACAAATATAGAGACACTTGTACACAGGGGAACAATATACCTACAACACAAGAACACTTGTACACAGGGGAACAATATAGCCACAACACACAGAACACTTGTACACAGGGGAACAATATAGCCACAACACAAGAACACTTGTACACAGGGGAACAATATAGCCACAACACAAGAACACTTGTACACAGGGGAACAATATATAGCCACAACAACACAAGAACACTTGTACACAGGGGAACAATATAGCCACAACACAAGAGCACTTGTACACAGGGGAACAATATAGCCACAACACAAGAACACTTGTACACAGGGGAACAATATAGCCACAACACAAGAGCACTTGTACACAGGGGAACAATATATAGCCACAACACAAGAACACTTGTACACAGGGGAACAATATAGCCACAACACAAGAACACTTGTACACAGGGGAACAATATAGCCACAACACAAGAACACTTGTACACAGGGGAACAATATAGCCACAACACAAGAACACTTGTACACAGGGGAACAATATAGCCACAACACAAGAACACTTGTACACAGGGGAACAATATAGCCACAACACAAGAACACTTGTACACAGGGGAACAATATAGCCACAACACAAGAGCACTTGTACACAGGGGAACAATATAGCCACAACACAAGAACACTTGTACACAGGGGAACAATATAGCCAGAACACAAGAACACTTGTACACAGGGGAACAATATACCTACAACACAAGAACACTTGTACACAGGTGAACAATATAGCAACAACACAAGAACACTTGTACACAGGTGAACAATATACCTACAACACAAGAGCACTTGTACACAGGGGAACAATATAGCCACAACACAAGAGCACTTGTACACAGGGGAACAATATAGCCACAACAAAAGAGCACTTGTACACAGGGGAACAATATACCTACAACACAAGAACACTTGTACACAGGGGAACAATATACCTACAACACAAGAACACTTGTACACAGGGGAACAATATAGCCACAACACAAGAGCACTTGTACACAGGGGAACAACATAGCCACAACACAAGAGCACTTGTACATAGGGGAACCACACAGACACAGCAGAACCAGAACTCTCCTGATGCAGACACGGAATTGTTTGGTAGTTCAACCCCTTGTTCATCAATGTCCCAACGACAGTATAATATTAGGTCTGGGCCAGAGAAACTAGCAATCACCAATCATGGTGAACGTCCCAAGCCATTGGGATTGGATGGGACAAAACCATGTTATTTAATGCTATCTTTAGCCATATTCCACCAACATCAAACAGTCCTATAAAATACTGAGTTTTGGTCAGACAACCAGAAACCAGCAATTGTGATGAACATTCTAAGCCACTGGGATAAGATGGAACACAATCAACCATCATCGAGTCTGACCATCCAAGTGAGCAAATGTATGTGTGTTTGTTGTTTAAGGCTGCACTCGGATATATGAAGGCAGCCTGTAAATACTCTGGCTAGACAATCAAGTTATTGGTAGTAATTACAAGGATCCACATCATCGGAGTATGATAATACCCAGTCAACGGACTGCCCTTGCTCCCATGTGGTATCCTCTGGCAACCATCTTTGGTCTCCATAACAAAGCTAAGGGAACATAATTTTACACACATTTGTGACCCTACCAATATTAAACCAAAAATATATCTACTTACTTAACGTAACATGTGCAAACAGGACGCAGTCGAAGTAGCCAGCAAACCCATGTAGGACACAGTCGTTGGAAATAGTGAAATCTAAACTTTTGTACCTAGAGTTGTCTATTACTTCATCTGAAAGAAAGAATTGGCATGAATTACTATCAATCATTTATCTATACTACTCACACTTTGCCAAGGATCACAAAAATTCACAACATACTTAAACGTAGATGTATAATTTGAAATTGTGTCCATTTGAAACTGGATAGATAATAATATGGTCACCCCACTTTAAGGAAACAGTCACTTTAATCTAACCTTATGCACTTGATACATGAATCATTGGGATAGGATGGTTTTCATGGCACCAATCAACCATTTTGCAAACCATGGAACGAGTCATTGGCAAGTACACAACACCTGTCAATAGCAGGTATGGGTTCCACAAGATGAAATGACATACTGAAACCCAGGATCCATGTTTTCAATAAGCTTAGACATTTAAACCAAATCTGACCCCACATCATAGTTTTCTGTTGAATCTATGATTTGATCCTTAGCAAAGTGTGAATAGCATATGATTGAATAACGTGAAGTTTTAATCATTACTATTGACTGACTGACTGACTGAGTTTAGTTTTATGCCGCTTTTAGCAATATTCCAGCAACATCACAGCGGGGGACACCAGAAATGGGCTTCACACAATGTACCCCAGTGGGGATTCGAACCTGGGTCTTCGGCATGACGAGCCAACGCTTTAACCACTAGGCTACCCCACTGCCCCCATTACTATTGAATGAGAAGCCACCGTTTGATATACTGTAAACGTATTATATTTCGTGCAGGTTTTATTTTCGGGCTTTTCGCGCAAAACATTTTAGCACGAAAATTTATACACCGCGAATAAACCTGTCATTCATTCAGTCTAGCCACGCTCGCCCCTGAGTTGTTACCATAACACATCAAGTTTGAAGACAGAAATCTACGGGAATCTTAAAATGACGACTGATAGTAGCATAAAGAATCATACTTAACTGTCGCTGTAATGGATTTCCCAAAACATAATTAAATAATGAGCCAAATCCCATCACCGAATTAGCTTAAACAGCAATGTGTGCTGTGGTCAGCCATGGAAATTGGTCACATGACAGATGGTTTGATACAAAACAGATTACCATGAAACGACTCGAAAGAAATAATACAGCAGTATTTTATTTATTCATTAAGATTTTATTTACCAGTACATCATGAAGCGAATAGTCACTTAACACTCATCTCATTCACAACAACCCGGCTTGTTTGAAATCACAAGGAGCTTCATATACAGCAGAAGTTAATTCGTCAGATCGTCAGAATTCGGAACATAAGACTGATGTGTTTTTCCTCTCTTCCGTGAGTAAACGGATTACTGTGTACTAGCATATATCGCACAGATAGGGATTTCCTGTGAGTAAGCAATAAACGCCGCCTGACAGGTTAAGCCACTCTGTTTGTTTTCACTGCTATTAGTGGCGGTCAAAGAGACAGCTGGCAGTTCCGGCAATTACTGATTGCGCGAATAATTGACCGCGCGATGTAGTCTAAACTGTCAATTCCGCGAAAATTGCACCACGCGAAAATAAGTACGTTTACAGTATTTGATAGTGTGAGTAACACGTCTGTTTCAGTACCTGACTAACAAATGACATACATCACTATTTTTGTTTTGTTTGTTTTTTTGTTTAATGCCACAATCAGCAATATGATGGCGGTCTATAAATAGTTGAGTCTGGACCAGACAATCCAGTGATCAACATCATGAACATCGATCTAGGCAATTGGCATATGATGACGTGTGTCAACCAAGTCAGCAAGTCTGACCATCCGATCCTGTTAGTCGCCCTTCATGACAACCATGGGTTGCTGAAGACCAATTCTAACCAGGATTTTCACGGATTTAAACAGCAAACTTTTCCAAAAGGCATTTGACACATAAAACATATACCTTTGTTTGGGTGGACAAAAGTGAACACCTTTTGTGGTTCAGACAGGAGCTGACAGTTGTGAAGGCGGACGACGTACGGCATCTCAAACGGGGCCTGCAGATGGACATGTTACAGTAAACTGGCAGACTGAATGAGTTTGCTTTTTCACGCCGCTTTTAGCAATATTCCAGCAATATCAAGGCGGGGGGACACCAGAAATGGGCTTCACACATTGTACCCATGTGGGGATTCGAACCCGGGTCTTCGCCGTGACGAGCCAACACTTTAACCATTAGGCTACCCCACCGCCCCTATTACAGTAAACATTACCCAACTACACAAACAGTATACACACATTCTGTGTTCTGTCACATCAGCAACTCATTAGGGTCCCTATTCACAAAGCTATTGTAGCACTATGGCTGTTCATACTTTAGAATAGCAAACTAGTGACACCCTTAGCCCTATGTCACTTTACAGCAAATAGCAGTTGTTTTCAACTTTCATGTGTCGTGTTTACGGTTGTCTAAAATAAAAAGTTTAATCAATGCATATTCCTTGTTTAGTCATCCTGTGTTTGTGAGTGAGTATGGTTTTACACTGATGAACCAGAAATGGGCTTCACACATAGTAGCCATGTGGGGAAACTATTCCGTGTCTTCAGCGTGACCAACGCCTTAACCACGAGGCAACCCCACAGCCCTCTGCGTTTGTGTCAAACCTTGGATAATTCTAAGCATTATGTAGGTCTAATCAACTTCAACAGTGTTTGACTGAATATTGAAATGATATAGTTTCAAGACTGAGTAACGAACCTCTGGCCCCTTGTCCTTTTCCTTACACTGTCGAACCTCGTTGTAGAGTTTAGCTGACTGGATGGGCGCCAGGTAGGAGGTGTACTTGCAAGGAATGCTGATCCCATCATCTGGACAACAATAGACAATGATTCATTTTGTCCTTAGGTACCAACCACACACTACAGTATCAAAGTAACATGTAAACCAAGAAGAAAAAATACAACATGTTATACATCTTGAACATGTCATGTCTCCTAACTTGACAAACTGCTATTCAGGCAATTAAAGTGAGTGAGTATTGTTTTAAGCCGCTTTTAGCAATGTTGCAGCAATATCATGGGGGGGAGAGACACCAGAAATGGGCTTCACATGTAGCACCCACGTGGGGTATCAAACCCGGGCCTTCGACGTGACGAGCGAACGCTTTAACCACTTGGCTACCCTACTGCCCCCAGTATCAATGTAAAATGTAAACCAAGAAGAGTGAGTGAGTGAGTATTTTTTTATGCCGCTTTTAGCAATATTCCAGCAATATAACGGCAGGGGACACCGGAAATGGGCTTCACACATTGCACCCATGTGGGGAATCGAACCCGGGTCTTCAGCATGTCGAGCGGATGCTTTAACCATTAGGCTACCCTACCTCCCCCTAAACCAAGAAGAAAAAATGCAACCTGTTAAACATCTTCCCTTTACCAAGTCATGTGTCATAAATTGACAAACTGCGATTCAGGCAATTAAAAATGAGTGTGAATTTTCAAATATTTAGTTTGAACACCTAATATGACTTAGCATAAGGGGTGTATTTTTCAGTTCAGTGAGTGAAAGGCATTGCCACATTTTACAAAGTCTGTAAAATAAATTTATTGATCAAGTGTCGGTTAAACAATATATGATAGAATGTATTCAGATCAATTGACAGTTGGTATCATTAGTTTTATTCTGCAGTGGAATGGGACTATAATATGTCATATAATACTGACTGACTGAGTTTGGTTTTACACCGCTTTTAGCAATATTCCAGTAACATCACGGCGGGGGAAACCAGAAATGGGCTTCACACATTGTACTCATGTAGGCATTCGAACCCGGGTCTTCGGCGTGACGAGCCAACGCTTTAACCATTAGGCTACCCCACCGCCCCTCATATAATACTGACATATTGACACTTTGCAAACAAGTGGATTAATGGTATTTGTATATGTGTATCATGAGTGAGTGAGTGAGTGAGTGAGTGAGTGAGGTTTTACAATGCTTTTAGCAATATTCCAGCAATATCATGGTGAGGACACCAGAAATGGGCTTCACACATTGTACCTATGTAAGGAATCAAACCTGGATCTTCTTCGTGATGAGACAACGCTGTAACCACACCGCCTGTGTATCATGAAAACATTCAAACCACAGATACTATTTGTACACATCAAACACAGGTGTCTACATTGCACAAAGGGAGTGATGATCTTCTCTGTCTGTGACTGCAGTTGCATCAAATCAGATTCAGTTACATTACCATACCTTCCCATGACAACCCACCTTTGAGGAATCTCTGTGCCCCATCGAGACATTCTGGGGACAACTCATTATCACCGAAGGACCCAAGAAGTTCGCTAACGAGGATGTCTGTCTGCTCTGGGGCCTCCCAGAATCTCATGTCACACGAGATGACATCCACCTGTTCCCCCCACATCTCATCCTTCAGGTTCTCCAGTCTGACAACAAACAACAAAAACACTTGGATGTTGAGTGAGTGAGTGAGTGAGTGAGTGAGTGAGTGAGTGAGTGAGTGAGTGAGTGAGTGAGTGAGTGAGTGAGTGAGTGAGTGAGTGAGTGAGTGAGTGAGTGAGTGAGTGAGTGAGTGAGTGAGTGAGTGAGTGAGTTTAGTTTTACGCCGCACTCAGCAATATTCCAGTTATATGGCGGCGGTCTGTAAATAATCGAGTCTGGACCAGACAATCCAGTGATCAACAGCATGAGCATCAATCTGCGCAAATGGGAACCGACGACATGGGAACCAAGTCAGCAGGCCTGACCACCCGATCCCGTTAGTGGCCTCTTACAACAAGCATGGGTTACTGAAGGCTCATTCTAACCCGGACCTTAACTGGGTGAGTGAGTGAGTGAGTGGAAGGGTGAGTGAGTGAGTGAGTGGAAGGGTGAGTGAGTGAGTGAGTTTGGTTTTACACAGCTTTTAGCAATATTCCAGCAATATCACGCTGTCGGACACCAGAAATGGGCTTTACACATTGTACCCATGTGGGGAATCGAGCCCGGGTCTTGGGCGTGACAAGCCAATGTTTTAACCACAAGGCTACCCCACCGCTCCTAGATGTAAAGCATCAACATGACAACAAACTTTTTGTCCAATGAAATTTACCATAAAATAATTTTCTCAAAATGTTTAATCAACACAGGCATGTACAAAACAGTATAAACAACGTTGGTCTTGTGGTTTTGTGTGGTCCTATGCATAGAGCATACTTTAACATAGGATTGCGATCATCGTAACGCTAAGATCATTTTGGGCAAGGCTATCCAGGTCACAAATCAGCTGAAGTTACGCTAAGTTGGTCACGGAGAGTCCTTGGATGGGTGACTGTGTTTCTAAGCTTGACTTGTAAGAATTTCTAGGACTTCAGTTCTGCCCCACGATGCATGTGACGCATGTGGTATCACCTTAGGCAAGTGAATTTGTCCAAAACTGCTTCTGTTCACCCAGCAGTGAATGGGTGGTACCTAGTGGGATATGACTAGGTGCCACACAGGCAGTTTGGGTTAACCAGGGAAATAATGTCTGAGCTCAGCGCATAAATTGTTCTTAGCACCATTGAGCATCTTTGAGGTGGATATAAGGCTCTCTATAAATGTATTATATATTATTTCTCATTTCAGTCTGTGTAGGATATTTAAGTTGTTGTTAGGTTAGCATTATCAGTAAAGCTCTAGTCTTTTGTTTGGTTCTGCCTATGAGTGAGTGAGTGAGTTTACTTTGACGCCGCTTTTAGCAATATTCCAGCAATATCACAGCGGGGGACACCAGAAATGGGCTTCACACAATGTGCCCATGTGGGGAATCAAACCTGGGCCTTTGACTTGATGAAGCAAACGCTTTAACGGTTCTGCCTATGGAGTCTGTCCACTGGAAAATAGTGTAGACAGGGCATCTTTGTTTGGTCAATCAAAGGGGAAGCTCAGGTGTCTTCCCTGATTGGTGAGTGGCCTAATTTAATCCTTTGTTCTCACCACTGCTCCTTCTACTCACACTTCTTTCTGCACAGGGGAAGCGACAAGATCAGTGAAATTTGAACTTTAGAAGTCAAAGTTATCATTGTGTTGTTCTCAGTGAGTGTGATATACAAATGACTGTAGGAAATACATATATCTCATTGACAGAATTTGACAGTTTTGTATATAAATGTGTTTGTGTGAGGAGGATGTATGTGAACAAGATATATTTTACTGTATGTGCGTTTGTGTTTTTGTCTAGGTGCTAATCGGCTCATTTGTGTTTCTGTGTGCCGAGTGTATGTGTACAAGATATATTTTACTGTATGTGCGTTTGTGTTTTTGTCTAGGTGCTAATTGGCTTCATTTGTGTTTCTGTGTGCCGAGTGTATGTGTACAAGATATATTTTACTGTATGTGCGTTTGTGTTTTTGTCTAGGTGCTAATTGGCTTCATTTGTGTTGTGTGTGTGAATGTATGTACAAAGATATAGTTTGTGTATGTGCGCTTGTGTCTCTTTGTCTAGGTGCTAATTGGCTATTTGTGTTCCAGTGTGCCGACTGTATATTTTACTGTATGTGCGTTTGTGTTTTTGTCTAGGTGCTAATTGGCTTCATTTGTGTTCTGTGTGCCGAGTGTATGTGTACAAGATATATTTTACTGTATGTGCGTTTGTGTTTTTGTCTAGGTGCTAATTGGCTTCATTTGTGTTTCTGTGTGCCGAGTGTATGTGTACAAGATATATTTTACTGTATGTGCGTTTGTGTTTTTGTCTAGGTGCTAATTGGCTTCATTTGTGTTCTGTGTGCCGAGTGTATGTGTACAAGATATATTTTACTGTATGTGCGTTTGTGTTTTTGTCTAGGTGCTAATTGGCTTCATTTGTGTTCTGTGTGCCGAGTGTATGTGTACAAGATATATTTTACTGTATGTGCGTTTGTGTTTTTGTCTAGGTGCTAATTGGCTTCATTTGTGTTTCTGTGTGCCGAGTGTATGTGTACAAGATATATTTTACTGTATGTGCTTGTGTTTTTGTCTAGGTGCTAATTGGCTTCATTTGTGTTTCTGTGTGCCGAGTGTATGTGTACAAGATATATTTTACTGTATGTGCGTTTGTGTTTTTGTCTAGGTGCTAATTGGCTTCATTTGTGTTTCTGTGTGCCGAGTGTATGTGTACAAGATATATTTTACTGTATGTGCGGCTTCATTTGTGTTGTTTTTGTCTAGGTGCTAATTGGCTTCATTTGTGTTCTGTGTGCTGTGTGCTGAGTGTATGTGTACAAGATATATTTAACTGTATGTGCGTTTGTGTTTTTGTCTAGGTGCTAATTGGCTTCATTTGTGTTCTGTGTGCCGAGTGTATGTGTACAAGATATATTTTACTGTATGTAGCGTTTGTGTTTTTGTCTAGGTGCTAATTGGCTGCATTTGTGTTCTGTGTGCCGAGTGTATGTGTACAAGATATATTTTACTGTATGTGCGTTTGTGTTTTTGTCTAGGTGCTAATTGGCTTCATTTGTGTTTCTGTGTGCCGAGTGTATGTGTACAAGATATATTTTACTGTATGTGCGTTTGTGTTTTTGTCTAGGTGCTAATTGGCTTCATTTGTGTTCTGTGTGCCGAGTGTATGTGTACAAGATATATTTTACTGTATGTGCGTTTGTGTTTTTGTCTAGGTGCTAATTGGATCAGCAACTTGTATTGCGTGCCAATGATAGTCTAGATGTACTTTCTACATAATGTAAAATGTCTTCATAATGTGTTTTATATCATGGGCAGGTGTGTTTGATGGACTCATCCATTGTATCACAGATACACACTAGTAGGATGTAACCTATGTTATATTTGGGAACATAGTAAAGTACAGACTCTAGGGAAAGATTTCTGCCCCGTAATCCCCGTTTTTTTATCATTAGTATTACTGAGTTTGTATCCTCTCAGATGCAAACCAACACTAACCTTCCCTAACCCTAACCTTTCATTTATATTTTCACTACAACTCCAATTTACACTTTAACATTTCAAGCGGGGGTTACGATTGGAACTCTTACTGACTGTAGTACTTTTGTTTGGTTAAGTCCCATACTCTCAGAGTCAGGCACCTAATCGCCAGCACACAAAGTCAATGGCTTAACCTACTCTGCCACGGCAGCTTCCACAAGAAATGGAAGTGTGACAACTGGTAGTCTTGCTCACATACTTCGTGTAGCCCGAAATTTACCAAGTACCAGAGGATTAATATCTCATCTCCTCTGCTTGTATGTGCATTTTCTGATAGAAAATCGTATTTGTATTTTCATATAATCAGTAACTCATGACAACACTAGGTACAATAGGTGATATGTTGACATCCATACTTGGTAACAACAACAAGCAAGTCAACAAAAGCCTACTCACGTAACAACAGCGTTGGGATTTTTCTCCACGGCATACAGCTTCTTGATCTTCCTGTCGGCCTGTGATGCTGCTGCAATGGCTGCCCGGACCAGCGGACCTCGTCCTGCACCTACCACCATCACTATCCTGAAACAGCAGCATATTTATAGGCTCTCCACGGACCATTAACAACTGCTAGTTAATGACATGCTGGGCTATTCCCTATGTCCCATATTTTAAACAGAAAATTTGATTAATCGTAGCGCTAAGACTTGGTTTTGTGGAACTGAACAAAGGTTGGTTTCATGCCACCCCAATAATATTGGAAATTTTAAATATAAATTGTATAGTTATATACTTATCCTATCTCATGGTATGCACTTCTCTCTTGATTCCACACTGAGTGGAACGATGTAAACTTTTTTCCCTTGGCATCTATTGTCCATCTGCCCATCTTGGAGAATCTGCATAGCGGGGAAGATGGGCGGGAATCCGTAGCGTGAGATAGGATAAGTATATAAATATACAATTTATATTTAAAATTTCCAAATTTTAAAACTTATCTTATCTCACGGTATGCACTTATCCCACGGTCGGACGTCGGGGCGCAGATACCCTGTGTCTTGTCAGTGCAGACAGTAGAACTGTGTAGACTGGTAACAACCGTAGATAGCGACGCACAAGGGAGGCCTGTTACGATTAGCACAACTCCTATGCTTGAGACAAGTTCCTCTGAACTCCTTGGCTTACTAAGCACAATGTCTCCCAGGGAGATGGGTGCTCCCGAGTGATGTGGTGTTCGGCCGCAACCTCCGAAGAAGGACGTTGCTCAGCGAGAAAGGATGTCACTTCGCCACGATTTTGAAGGTACCCCTTAAATTAAAGTCATAGACAATAATCGGGCCAGCCCCTGCTTCGAGAAGACCCCCACAGACACCGACCAGGGGCGGGTCAAAGAGAAGCACAACTCGGAAAACTCGCAGTTTTAACGTTCAGTTCCAGTCAACATCAAATTGACCCTCACTCATTTACATAAGCTTAGTCAAAGGATGAGCCTGGCAACTTTGGAGTCAGGACGCAACGAAATCCACTGGAATTCGGGAGTGACACACTTCACTGACGTAATTGCTTCGAAAAGTAGAGGTCAGGAAACGTGAAATGTCGAACCCTTCCACATCGTGATACAGAATCGAGCTCCAGATTCATCCAACCACCGAGGTGGTAGTTTTATACTAAGACACGGAGATACTAAGTGAAGTAGTTCTAACCCATAAGCAATCAAAACATAAGGCAGACATCAAGTTGGTGGGCTGTAGACAGCTATTGTGCGAGAACAAAGGGGCCGAACTGGTACAGGCCTTGGACATCCTTGACTGAGAGGTCCGGAAGGTAGTGCGAGGAGAAGACCGAGTTGGATCACCAGAAGCATCTTTCCATAATGGTGTGGAGAGAGCAGTTACTATGCAGAGCCATTGTAGACGCTAACGCGTGTGGATTGGAAGCTGTCGGGTCCGGTAATCCAGCGAAGGTGTAAGCCCGTAGGATGGTGGCTCTCATGCAGAAGGATAATGTGTTGCGAGACACTTCCACCCTGGATGCTGAGGACAACGGAATGAAGAGGCGCTTGCGGAGATGGAGGTGATCTTTAGAAGCAGCAAGAAAAATCTTCAAAGCCCTAACAGGTCTTCATTGTCATGCGGCCCAGGATTGTGGACAATGGTGGGATGGTAAAAGTACGATCGGGTTGTCCCGGGCAACTGATTCTTCGCTACAAAATCCCAACGGAGACCAAGGAAGACTTTGCCATGCTTCTTCCGTTCGAACTGGACTCTGTTAACGTCCAAAGCGTGGAGTTCAGAAATCCGAGCAGCTGTAGCCTAGGCCACAAGGAAGAAGGTCTTGAAGGAGATCTTCTCAAAGTCCTTCTGAGCTAGGGGTTCATAGTCCGCCGAGGCCAAATGACGCAGCACCACAGATAAATCCCATGCAGGATGTCTAAACTTCTTAGACTGATCGGCCAACTTGAAAGACCGGAGCAAATACTGAAGCTCTGGAACCGTCGAGACCTTAGAGCCTGTGGTGGTAGCCAGGACCGAGTTGATTGCAGCAAGGTAAGTGGCCAAAGTGGAACTCTTGAGCTTCTTAGACGAACGCAAATGCTAAAGAAACTCAGCGACGATTTGAGGCTGAAGTAGAAACGGGAGATGTAATGCCTCTGGACAACGTGCAATATCTCTCAAAACATTTCTACTTCTCATCATAAAGTGAGCGGGTGGAAGTCCGATGAGCAGAAGTGATGGCCATAGCCACTCTCCGAGAATACCCCTTGGCAATTAAGGACTTCTGCAGATGCGCCAAACGTGCAGAGACAGGGTGCGAAGGTATGATGCCGATCCGAGTGAGGGTGTAACATTAGGTAGTCCCGATCGGGAAGAGGAACTGGGTTTAGGTCTGCGAGCTGTGCGATATCGACAAACCAACTCCTGACTGGCCAGTAAGGTGCGACCAAAAGCAGTAGAATCTGTCTGGTCACCCGGAGTTTATGGATGACTCTGGGTAGAAGAGCCAGAGGGGGAAAGGTGTAAGCGTTGAGCCCCTCCTACGAAATCGCCAGAGCGTCAAGATCCCATGCTAGTTGGTCTGGTATCGTCGAGACAAACTGCAGGAGTTGATGGTTGAACTGCCTGGAGAATAGGTCGACTTGGGCCTTGATAACAGGAAGATCAGTTCCAGAAAGATCTGTGGGTTCAATTGCCACTCCATGGGAGATGGCCGATCGGAGCAGGACACCGCATCTGCGATGACATTTTTGACTCCGGGAATGTGTCTGGCTGGAGCATCGATGGCGAGGGAGTCGATCAGATGGAAGAACCGAAACACCAACTGAAGAAGGTTTGCCGAACCTGTCGACCTGAGATGGTTGATGTATCAGACGCCCGTGGAGTTGTCTGTCTGAATCAGCAGGGAGGACCCCCGAAGTTCCGTCGCCCAATGTCGAATGGCGAGAAGAACCGCCAAGAACTCGAGTTCGTTGATGTGCAAGTCCTATTCTGCGGACAACCACAGCCTGGCTGTCTGATGATGAAGTGAGCCCCCCGAGCGATGCGTCGACGAACAAGCAGTGCGTTGGAATGAAGGGCATCAAACAAACTCTGGCGCAAACGTTCTGTTCTACAAGCCACCACTGAAGAAAAGGACGTAAGGGTTTGGTAAGACGAATCAACTCCTTGAGATTCTCTGAGACGAGATATGGACGCAGGAATCGCTGCAACGGACATGGTTGCAATTGTGTCCGCTGTGTCAATGCCTGTGCCGATGTCAAGAGGCCCCAAAGTTCCTGCCACTGTCGTAAGGTCCTGGCCTGCGACAGTGCTAACGGAAATAACCGTTGAATTTTCAGCCATCTGTCTTGGGGGACGAAAATCAGGCCCTGGTGCATGTCGAAAGTTGCCCCGATGAATTGAAGGGTCTGGGTCAGTGTTAGTTCCGACTTCGCAGCGTTTAACAACCAACCTAGTTGCCAAAGAAGCTTCATACTGAACTCCAACTGACGTAGAAGAACGACTGGGTCTATCTGTGCCTGAATGCAGTCGTCTATGTAACTTTCGAACACGACCCCGTGGAGATGAAGAAACTTGGTGATCGGCTTGGTGATCCTGGTAAATAGCCACAGGGCCGTGGAAATTCCAAAAGGCAGGACGGTCCAGTGATAATGGATCCCTTGGAACACGAAACGGAGGAATTTCTGCGAATCCGGATGAATGGGCACATACCGTGAGATAGGATAAGTTTAAAAATTTCCAGCCATATGACAGACCTCTGTAGATAATCAAGCCTGAACGTGACAATCCAATGTTTGATCTCATAAGCAATTTTGTCCATACTGTAAATGGAAAACATAATTGGTGTAAGTTAATGTTCACATAAATCATATTCATATGCTATGAGTCAAACATAAGATACTGTCAACGTACTTATTTTCGCGTGGTGCAATTTTCGCGGAATTGACAGTTTAGACTACATCGCGCGGTCAATTATTCGCTAATCAGTAATTGCCGGAACTGCCAGCTGTCTCTTTGGCCGCCACTAATAGCAGTGAAAACAAACAGAGTGGCTTAACCTGTCAGGCGGCGTTTATTGCTTACTCACAGGAAATCCCTATCTGTGCGATATACTAGTACACAGTAATCCGTTTACTCACGGAAGAGATGAAAAACACATCAGTCTTATGTTCAATTCTGACGATCTGATCTAATTAACTTCTACTGTATATGAAGCTCTTTGTGATTTCAAACAAGCCGGGTTGTTGTGAATGAGATGATTGAGTGTTAAGTGACTATTCGCTTCATGATGTACTGGTAAATAAAATCTTAATGAATAAATAAAATACTGCTGTATTATTTCTTTCCGAAGTCGCTTCATGGTAATCTGTTTTGTATCAAACCATCTGTCATGTGACCAATTTCCATGGCGCCACAACACACATTGCTGTTTTCGCTAATTCGCGATGGGATTTGGCTCATTATTTAATTATGTTTTGGGAAATCCATTACAGCGACAGTTAAGTATGATTCTTTATGCTACTATCAGTCGCCATTTTAAGATTCCGTAGAGATTTCTGTCTTCAAACTTGATGTGTTATGGTAACAACTCAGGGCGAGCGCATAGACTGAATGAATGACAGGTTTATTCGCTGTGTATAAATTTTCGCTTAAAATGTTTTGCTTGCCGAAAAGCCGAAAATAAAACCTGCGCGCCAAATATAATACGCTTACAGTAGTGGTGGTGGGGAATTGGGTTTAACGTCGTGCTTGAGAATATTTCGCTCATATGACGACGTGCATGCGTGTGTATGTGTATGTGCGGCTGCTTGTACTAGCCCAGACTTAAGCTGGTTTTATAGTGCTAGCCCACTGAGATACCATGCCGCAGTGAAGAATGAATACCTCACTCAGACACATTATACTGACTCCGAAGCGACCAGTCCTTGTTGTACCCATTAATACCGAGCGCCAGGCAGGGACCAACAAGTACCATATTTTAACGTCTTTTGGTATGACGCTCAGGGCGGACACTCTAACCACTACACCACGGAGGCGGTAGCTGAATCGTGGTGGCGATCAAGTGATTGATGGCTATCAGGCACATAGGGCTCAATTGAATATTGTACATCAGCAATTTTGCACTTATTCACAGGAAAGCGACTTACAGAACAAGAGCATGGCATGTACAGTAAATGGTTTACCTTTTGATATTGTGAGTATTTTATTGGGTCCTTCTCAAAAATTTCGTATGTCTGAGATTCCAGGTTGTCCATCAGTGGCTGCAAATAAGTGAAAATATGGGTGAATATATTCCTGATTCCAGAAATCAGGCACAATCCAGGTACATCAAGACAGTGTATAAATAACGCATCAGAGTCCCGTTCATCAAAGCGATCACAGTCGCAAGTCTGCGTTAAAGTATGGGAGTTTTATGACTGATGTGCGACTGTCCTGACGTAAACACCTCACATGAACATTTCCTGACAAAGCATTAATTAAAGCGGGCGCTTCCACTTCTGAAAGCCCTGATCTATACTTACGATCTTACAATACCCCTTTTTGTTAAGACATTGGCAGGTCTCGATAGAAGATTTATATTGTACATAGAGAACTGGTTGATAAACCTTACTTCTGTGATCTGGAAACAGAGTTTATGTGTACCAAGAATATAGAAGCATCAACACGGATGATGAGAAAGGTTAATAATGACGGTGCCCTCAGATCATCACAGTAAAAACAGATATCGTATCATAATGAAACATCTGACATGTCATGGCAGCCTACAGGGCCCAGACAAAACTAGTTCTCTTTATGTCATGTCACCAACAGCAAACATGGAATACTGGGAGATTTTCACTCCCTTTTCGATTCAGAAGATGGTTTGTTGTTTAACGCCGCCCTCAGCAATATTCCAGCTATATGGCATCAGTCTGTAAATAAGTAATTCTGGACCAGCCAATCCTGTGATCAACATCAGGACCATCGATCTACGCAGTTGGGATACAATGACATATGTCAACCAAGTCAGCGTGGCTGACCACCCTTTAGTTACCTCTTACGACAAGCATGACTAGCTGAAGATCAATTCTAACCCAGATCTTCACAGATTTTCAGAAATAGAAGGATGGTTCCTTCGTGATGCTCTGCCAAGAGTGTTTCTCATGTTCCAACTTACCTGTAGTGGAGACTGGAGGTAGTCCTCGTATCCCCTGGCGAACTGGCTGATAGCATCTGGGGGAGTCTGGTTCTGGACATAAACAAAGCCATCAGGTTCATCAGCAACTGAATCATGCTGATATTTATTATTATAATACTTTGGGGGGACAGGAACCACAAGATGACCCAGGCCCAACTAAGCCCTCACTGCTTCTACTGGACACAAAAGGAAATGAACTTATTACTCTCTAATCACTATCAAGAGCACACTTTTTGTATTCCAGTTCAAATTAAACAAGAAGACAAAGTCATCAATATCCCCCTCAATGGCAAAATACTCTTCATGATTATGTCTACGAGTTATGATTTTGTCAAATATTTAGGGGTGTATATAGAAAAGTGGAAGGAGAGTATTGAAAGGTTTTTAAAGTTCTGCTCCAGAAAGGAGCACTATCACCAATTTCAGTCTATGTCAAACTTGTTGCCATGGAAATGCCAAAAATATTTTATTCAGAAATCCAAAACTACCAAAAGGCACCAGTACACCACCAGATCTATGTATGTGCCAAGTTTGGTGAAGAAACATTGAACGGTTTTAAAGTTTTGCTCCGGAAAAGTTGCACTACCACTAATTTCTGTTTAAGTCAAACTTGTTGCCATGGAAATGCCAAAAATATTTTATGCAGAATTCCAAAACTACTAAAAAGGAACCAGTACACCACCAGACCAATCTATGTGCCAAGTTTGGTGAAGAAATAGTGAACGATTTTAGAGTTCAACTCCGGAAAAGAGCACTACCACCAATTTAAGGCTAAGTCAAACTTGTTGCCATGGAAACGCCAAAACTATTTTATTCAGAATTCCAAAACTACCAAAAAGCACCAGTACACCACCAGATCTATCTATGTGCCAAGTTTGGTGAAGAAATATTGAACGATTTAGAGTTCTGCGCCGGAAAAGACAAATGTGCACGGACGGACGGACGGAGTCCATTTTAATAACACAAACACACACAAACACACACAAACACACACACACACCCACACCCCAAAAAACCCCGTTTTTCGGGGGATAACAATTCTAACTAAACTGTGCATCAAACATAATATGGACAGCTCACTATAGTACTAAACAACTTTTGTACTTTGTTGAGATGTTTTACCATGTTTTGTACCACATTGAGGTATGAGTGAGTGAGTGAGTGAGTGAGTGAGTTAATTGTCGCTTTTAGCAATATTCCAGCAATTACACAGCGGGGGACACCAGAAATGGGCTTCACACAGTGTTCCCATGTTGGGAATCGAACCCGGTCTTCGGCGTGACGAGCGAACACTTAATCAATAGTCTACCCCACCGCCCCCATTGAGGTATGATGTACGAACACCTCAACTTGGTACAATACCAAAACACCTCACCATCATAAGGAATTCACCAAGATAACACCTCACCATGATACAGATACAAAACAGTGGTACAAGACCACACCATGGTACAAAACATGGTATGGCATGGTACATGACACATGGTACAAGGTACATGAAGAGTCCTGACCTGCCAGAGATGGTCCAGATATTGCTGGTACGCCCGGATGCCCTTGTCTGGGTGTCGGTCCACGCCTGTCAGAATCAGCTGTACATCCAACTGCAAACATACAAACCAAGGTCATACACAATGATTCAAAAATCTATAGGGGATGGCATACTGTGCAGAAGAGTGAGTGAGTGAGTTGGGTTTTACGTCGCTCTAGCAATATTCCAGCAATATCACGACGGGGGACACCAGAAATGGTGCCCATGTGGGGAATCAAACCCGGCGTGACGAGCCAACGCTTTAACCATTAGGCTACCCTACCGCCCCTACTGTGCAGAAGAAAAATGTGAATCTTCCTGCGAATATCTGTATTCCCTGCAATTTCTCTATAATCACACCGTATACTTTTATTCCAAGGAAACTTTGCCCACCTAATCTAAATGTAGTATCATGAGGCTCTGAAGTCAATCAGACTTCTCTAAGACTTGTTTTTACTTACATTTTAACAAAAGATAACCATGCAGAGCAAAAATATTTATTAAATGGTACTGATTATGGACGTATATGCCATGGCATCAAAAAACGACAGGACACCTAAAATATCCACATAATTATCATCGCATGGCCTTTATTGTTTACATTTGGAAGTGGCTACCTAACTTTGCATAGAAGGAACTTAGAGGCCTTGAAACAGATTGACTCATGAGTAGGTTCCTGTGGAAGGGTTGTGATATCTTTACACACTGGTTATTATCTGAGTACCACAGCTGATTTGAATTAATTGCATTTCCTTACATTAAAGAAGGGTAACCTATAGGCTACTTGTCTACAAAACTACACAACCATCCCACCCTGCCCTGTCCAAGGTCAAACAGCTGGCTATTTATAAGATATGATTGTCTTGGGTAAACTGCTTCTGGTTTGGCCAGCACATCATCTCTGAAAACTCCTTCAGCTGTATCAACTGACTGACTGATTGAGTTTGGTTTTACCCCGCTCTTAGCAATATTCCAGCAATATCACGGTGGGGGACACCAGAAATGGGCTTCACTCATTGTACCCATGTGGGGATTCGAACCCGGGTCTTCAGCATGACGAGCCAACGCTTTAACCACTAGACTACCCCACCGCCCCTTCAGCTGTATCAAGAAAGAAATGAGACCCTGAGGTTGTTAAGTTGTTTGTGTCACTGTACCCTGAACAGCCTCCTTAGGAAGGACTGATGAGCCTTTGACAGAACTGGATAGCCTTTCTTGTTGGTGAGGAACAGGTTTGTGGACATGCTGACTGTTTTGATGGGTTCGGACAGCCACCTCTCAAGGACACTCTCACTGGGTAGATCAGCGGTCATCTCCAGACAAATGCCCAGTCTCTTGTTGCAGTCACACAGTGTGCGAAACAGATGCCACCTGTAGATGTAAACAGCTGGTGATGACATGGATTTATCTTCCAAAGTAATAGCCCTAAGGAGGCTAATTGGAAAGTGAAGAATTGCAAAGGATGTCACTATGTCTTGGAAGGGGCAAAATGGTGTCTTGCCACACACTCTGGTAGCAGGTGTAACAAGGCATCTTACAGCCTACCCTAAGGTTACAGGTGTAACAAGGTGTCTTACAGCCTACCCTAAGGTTACAGGGGTAACAAGGTGTCTTACAGCCTACCCTAAGGTTACAGGGGTAACAGGATGTCTTACAGCCTACCCTAAGGTTACAGGGGTAACAAGGTGTCATACAGCCTACCCTAAGGTTACAGGTGTAACAAGGTGTCATACAGCCTACCCTAAGGTTACAGGTGTAACAAGGTGTCTTACAGCCTACCCTAAGGTTACAGGGGTAACAGGATGTCTAACAGCCTACCCTAAGGTTACAAGGGTAACAAGGTGTCATACAGCCTACCCTAAGGTTACAGGTGTAACAAGGTGTCATACAGCCTACTCTAGGTTACAAGGGTAACAAGGTGTCTTACAGCCTACCCTAAGGTTACAAGGGTAACAAGGTGTCATACAGCCTACCCTAAGGTTACAGGTGTAACAAGGTGTCATACAGCCTACTCTAAGGTTACAAGGGTAACAAGGTGTCTTACAGCCTACCCTAAGGTTACAAGGGTAACAAGGTGTCATACAGCCTACCCTAAGGTTACAGGTGTAACAAGGCGTCATACAGCCTACCCTAAGGTTACAGGTGTAACAAGGTGTCATACAGCCTACCCTAAGGTTACAGGTGTAACAAGGTGTCTTACAGCCTACCCTAAGGTTACAGGTGTAACAAGGTGTCTTAAAGCCTACCCTAAGGTTACAGGTGTAACAAGGTGTCTTAAAGCCTACCCTAAGATTACAGGGGCAACAAGGTGTCTTACAGCCTACACTAAGGCCACAGGTGTGACAAAGTGTCTTACAGCCTACCCTAAGGTTACAGTCGTAACACGGCTTCTTACAGCCTACCCTAAGGCTACAGGTGTAACAAGGTGTCTTACAGCCTACCCTTAGGCTACAGGTGTAACAAGGCGTCTTACAGCCTACCCTAAGGCTACAGGTGTAACAAGGTGTCTGACAGCCTACCCTAAGATTACAGGTGTAACAAGGTGTCTCACAGCCTACCTTAAAGTTACAGGGGCAACAAGGTGTCTTACAGCCTACCATAAGGTTACAGTGGTAACAAGGTGTCTTACAGCCTACCCTAAGGTTACAGTAGTAACAAGGCCTCTTACAGCCTACCCTAAGGCTACAGGTGTAACAAGGTGTCTTACAGCCTACCCTAAGGTTACAGGTGTAACAACGCCTCTTACAGCCTACACTTGGGTTACAGGGGTAACAAGGTGTCTTACAGCCTACCCTAAGGTTAAAGGGGCAACAAGGTGTCTTACAGCCTACCCTAAGGTTAAAGGTGTAACAAGGTGTCTGACAGCCTACCCTAAGGTTAAAGGGGCAACAAGGTGTCTTACAGCCTACTCTGAGGCTACAGGTGTAACAAGGCGTCATACAGCCTACCCTAAGGTTACAGTCATAACAAGGCGTCTTACAGCCTACCCTAAGGTTACATGTGTAACAAGGTGTCTTACAGCCTACCCTAAGGTTACAGGTGTAACAAGGTGTCTTACAGCCTACCCTAAGGTTACAGGGGTAACAAGGTGTCCTTTGGCCTACCCTAAGGTTACAGTGGTAACAAGGTGTCTTACAGCCTACCCTAAGGCTACAGGTGTAACAAGGCGTCTTACAGCCTACCCAAGGCTACAGGTGTAACAAGGTGTCTAACAGCCTTCCCTGAGGTTACAGGTGTAACAAGGTGTCTTACAGCCTACCCTAAGGTTACAGGGGCAAAAAGGTGTCTTACAGCCTACCCTAAAGTTAAAGGGGCAACAAGGTGTCGTACAGCCTACCCTACGGTTACAGGGGCAACAAGGTGTCTTACAGCCTACTCTGAGGCTACAGGTGTAACAAGGTGTCTTACAGCCTACCCTAAGGTTACAGTCGTAACAAGGCGTCTTACAGCCTACCCTAAGGTTACAGGTGTAACAAGGTGCCTTACAGCCTACCCTAAGGTTACAGGGGTAACAAGGTGTCCTTTGGCCTACTCTAATGTTACAGTGGTAACAAGGTGTCTTACAGCCTACCCTAAGGTTACAGTGGTAACAAGGTGTCATATGGACTACTGAGGTTACAGGGTAACAAGGTGTCTTACAGCCTACCCTAAGGTTACAGTGGTAACAAGGTGTCTAATGGACTACTCTGAGGTAACAGTGGTAACAAGGTGTCATATGGCCTACTCCAAGGTTACAGGGGGAACAGGGTGTCTTTCAGCCTAATCTATGGTCACACAGGTAATTAGGCATCTTTCAGCCTAATCTATGGTCACACAGGTAACAAGGCATCTTTCAGCCTAATCTATGGTCACACAGGTAACAAGGCATCTTTCAGCCTAATCTAAGGTCACACAGGTAACAAGGCATCTTTCAGCCTAATCTATGGTCACACAGGTAACAAGGCATCTTTCAGCCTACTCTATGGTCACAGGGGTAACAGGATGTCTTTCAGCCTACTCGATGATCACAGGCTATTAAGGTATCATACCATTCCCATGTATCTTCAGTGGGGGAATCTCCACCATCAAGTCCTTCGATCACATCATCTCGCTGGTCCCACGGAGCCACCAGGGGCACCTGCATCCAGAACTGCTACAACATGGACAATACATTATTATACTACCATGACAACAACTTGATCAAGTCAATGTAATTCATATGGATTCATCCCTTGTTTCTGTAAAATAGTTGCTTTTACCAAATGCTACAATGATGCTCCTATTTCACAACAGATATCCATACAAAGTAGTGTAAATATACACACAGTATAACGACACTGTTGAAGTTGAAGACTGCAGTGTCAAGTCTCAGTAAACTTGTAAAAATAACATCATAAATCCCGATCATTCATCCTTCATCTCAGATGTCCTACTGTCACCAATGAGTTTTTTCATAATTTTATATTTTTTTATGTTTCCTTCATGAATTACAGCTGATAGCAATTTTGACAATTCACAATACTGTCTCCAAAAATTGGTACTGGATTTCATTTTTCAAAATATCGTAAACACAACTCCATTACAAAAGATCTCATTCTTAATGATGCCCTCTACCAAAGCTGATCATGACTTCAACTCTTCCTTCATCAGTGCTTGTTTAACTGACGTCGTATTCAAAGGGCCCTGTTAGTTCTATACCATAACCTACAGTCCGTTTGAGTCAGAAATGGACCGATAAGTTGCAAATTTTATCATTGTACAAAATTGCCACACAAATATAACAGTACACATGTTTATCATTTACTAATACCCAACAGCTTTCTTATATTTGAAAATTTCGCCAGGTGTGCGAGAAAGGATGGAGACGGCACAGCACAGGCTAATGAATCAATAACTTGGTGGGCACTTGTGCACATGCTTCTCTAACACCTGGCTGTCCCTTTCTCTGCACTCCTCCCTCATAACAAATAGTGAACTGTGTCAAAATTTTAATGATAGTTTCTTAAAGAACTTTTTTGGTGGAGTCCGGAAAATTTTCAAATATAAGAAAGCTGTTGGGTATTAGTAAATGATAATAATGTGTACTATTTATATTTATGTGGCAATTTTGTACAATGATAAAATTTGCAATTCATCGGTCCGTTTCTGACTCAAACGGACTGTATGGCTCCTGTGATGCCTATACTACGGAGTTGTAGTACCTGCTGGAAGTAGCTGCAGAGCATGTGTTCGTTGAGGCAGCGGGCCAGGTTGAGAATGTTTCGACTCTTCAGCGGCACCATAATGGCCGGCATCCCCAGATGAGCAGCATACTTCAGCTCCTGCCTCAGAGCCTGGAAATAGAAGGAGTCAGTCGGGTTTTTAAGGGAGATGTTTTTAATGGCAGTTCGGTTATGTCACAGCATGGCAGCTTCATATGGGATGAAGACCTAAAGTAATGTTGGCCTGGGGTACATTCACCACAGGTGAAACCAACAAGTGATGGCATGGTGTTGTGTATGTGAGTTTAGTTTTATGCAGCTTTCAGCAATATTTCAGCAATATCACAGCCGGGGACACCAGAAATGGGCTACACACACTGTACCCATGTGGGGAATCGAACCCGGGTCATTGGCATGACGAGCAAACGCTTTAACCACTAGGCTACCCTACAGCCCCTGGTATGGTGTTGACGACACAAAGACACATAAACAGGGCAAATCAGGCTTCAAAACATAAAGGAAGTTTTTGCCTCGGTCGAGAGATGTAACTCTGCACAACAAATTGTGATGGCCAAGACTAGTGGATCACCAGACAGTGACGTTTCCACAGTTTGTCAGTTCTTGCAAAGGATGCAATGGGAGATGACTAGATTGATTGTTCTGTTGGTTGTTTAATGCTGCACTCAGCATTATTCCAGCTATATGGTGGCGTCTGTACAACTAGCATGGGTTGTTTTAAAACCAATTCTAAACTGGATCTTCATGTTCAAAGACTCACAATTTAAGAAAATGTAATTTTTTAAGTAAAATTGATATTTTATACTTATCCTGACTCATGATCTTTTGCTTATATCCTTCTTCTATGCGAATGTTAGTGGAAAACTTGAATCCTTTGTAGTTCCCTAAAGTTGACGTAAAAGTTCACTCACCCATGAGTTAGCTCCCTTTTCCTGCGCAAACAGTCATGTGACCAGCAATACTTGCCACTCTATCCTGAATTTAGCCCATGCACCTGGATTTACTGTGAAACCTCAAGTGTCTTCAGTGGGGAGGTTGGGAGGGCTTGACCTCATGAGTCAGGATAAGTATAAAATATCAAATTTACTTTAAAAATTACATATTTTTCCTTATCCTGACTCATGATCTTTTGCTTATAGAATCCCACGGATTGGAGGTGGGTCAAGCCACTTCGTGAATTCATCAGCTGTCCTTAGATACATTCTGTATCCCTTCCATGGGAACTGTGTAACGGCACTTCCTAGATCCTATTCTTCCAACTTCCATTATAAACTTTCGGGGGGACCACAATCTTGTCATACTTCTCTCTCAGACAAGTGAATCTTATAGATTCATGTGGATTTTAGATATGCTAGAATCTTCTTTTTACTAGTTATCTATAACAACCTATAGATTAAAAGATCTTTATCATAAATGAGTTGTGACCCCTTAATGTACAGGTAAGATCGTTACCCGTACAAAGTCTTAATCACTCATGCTAGTCTAGTCTAGACGGTGCGCATGGACTTTCAAACTAAAACTTCTCCAGAGTAAAAGTTATCAAAAAGTCAACGTAAGGGTAAAGGGTGAGATTTCCAACTCAGCGCCTTTGTGGAACTGTTAGTCGCTGTGCTACAACAAGTGGCCCAAACTGGTGAATGCCGGAGACGTCTTCGGTGGATATGTCTCTGAGGTAGTGGTTGGCAAACACCGTATCCGACATCCAAAAGCAGCCCTCCATTATTGATGATATTGAGCAGTTTCTGTGCAGAGCGAGTGTAGATGCTAGTGCTCTGACTTCATGTGGGTTTGAAGCTCTTGGAGGTTCTAATCCTGCTGCTTTGTAGGCCCTCAGTACGGCTCTCATCCAAAACGATATTGTCGTTCTTGAGACTTCTACAGATGTCTCCGTTGACAAGGGGATGAATAGGCGCTTGAATTTTCTTCTCCTTGTTTTAGTCTTTTGAAGATATATTTTCAGGGCTCTGACAGGAGACAAGGATAGGTCCTGGGTGTCCTCTGGTCCGAGGATTGTAGATAGCACTGGGACGTGGAACTGTCTATCTGGTTGGCCAGGCAACTGATTCTTTGCAATAAAGTCCCATCTAAGTCCTAGATGTACTGCAGCACGGTGTCGAATCTAGTTCGTCCAAAGTCCAGCGCATGTATCTCTGACATTCAAGCTGCCGTAGCTAAGGCAAGGAGGAACAGAGATTTTTGTGTGAGTAGCTCGAAGAGGTTCGTAGGCAACACTCATGAGATGTCGTAGAATTACGTTCAGATCCCAGGCTGGTGCTCTGAATTTCTTTTGCTGGTCTTCCAGTTTAAAAGAGCGTAGCAGAGCAAGTAGTTCTGGCACTTTCGTCAGTTTGATGCCTGACTTCATAGTGACAACTGTACTAATAGCTGCCAGGTATGTAGATAATGTCGAACCTTTCAAATGCCTTGTATATCTAAGGTGACATAGATATTCCGCCACTTGAGGATGATTTGCTTTCATTGCTGTGAAGCCTTTCCGGCTTGCATATTGCTCAAATTTCAGCCATTTGTCGTTTTACAAGTTACGAGTTGATCTGTGAAGCGCTAAAGTTACTGCTTTCACTGCTCTGGCGGAGTATCCTCAGTTTTGATACAGTCCATACGCGTAGCTGGAACATTAGTGGGTTCCCGTGGACTTGCTTGGTGTGCGGATGTATGAGGAGGTTCCGCCATTCTGGTAATTTGAGGGTTGGACTTCGGAGTTCTTGTACTAGATCTAGGAACCAGACTCTCACTGACCAATAGGGTGCGACCAAAGTCAGTTGTAGCTCTTGGGTCTATTTGATCTTCAATAGTACTTTCGGTAGTAGAATCGGAGGCGGAAACGCGTATGTGTTTAGTCCTTCCCATGACATGCTCAGTGCGTCTGTAGTCCAGGCCTGAGGATCTGGTACTGGTGAGACGAATGTCTGTAGTTGTTTGTTGAACCTTGTGGTGAACAGGTCTATGCAGGGAGATCCTATTTCCATTATGATGAGCCGAAATGCCTCTGGGTGGAGCATCCATTCCGTAGGTGACGGATGAAGTGGACGAGATAGAGCGTCTACTGGTACGTTCTTTGCTCCCAGAATCTGACACGCCCTTAACCAGATGTTTGCTTCCTCCGCGATTTTGAACTGGAAGGTGAGCTGAAGTAGGCTTGGTAATCTCGTTGATCCCTCCCGATTTATGGAGAATGCCACTGTTGAGTTGTCCGTGTGAATCATCAGCATTCTGTTGATCAGTGAGCTCAACCAATGTTGTAAGGTGTTGATCACAGCTTTCATTACCAGCAGATTGATGTGAATATGTTCTTGTTTCAACCACTTCCCTGATGCTACTTTGTTGTCGAGATGCGCTCCCCATCCTTGTAGTGATGCATCTACGTAAATGCGTGTGTCGAAGACCGGCTCGTGAAAATAGGTCCCTCTGCAGACATTCAACCTGTGAGTCCACCATAGCAGGTACATCTTGAGATTGTCTAGTAGCGAGATCAGGTCCAGGCGGGATCCAGAAGTTTTGCCAGGAAATGCTGCAACAGATGTAGCTGTAGTCTTCCTGTGTGAGTCAAGTCCTGCGCTGAGGTTAGTAGACCGAGTAGACACTGCCATGTTCATAGTGGTAACAGAGAGATGACTGCTTGAGGAATCATGGCTTGTATCTTGACCCAACGATCTTCTGGGACCACAATTCGATTCTGTGTTGTGATAAATCTTATTCCCAGGAACTGAAGATCTTGTTTTGGTTCCAACTCTGAGTTGACTGGCTTCTTGATGAACCTGTATCCCGTCGTCCAGATAAAAGGCACTGTGTAGACCTCGACGATGTAGATAGGTGACGATGGGCTTGGTCACTCGTGTGAATAACCCCGGAGCCGACGATATTCCAAACGGTAGGACGCTCCATTGGAAGTGTTGACCTCTGAATGGGAATCTGTGTAGACTGACCTTGTGCTACGACCACAGGCCCGAGACTGTCCGGTCACCGAGAACATGCCCCCCACCCTGTGAGGGAGGCGTCCGTCTGAACTGAGAGTGTTGGCGTCGGTAACTCCAGAGGGATCCCCCTGGAAAAGTTCCCGACTTCTGTCCACCACCGCAAGTGAGGAATCAACCACTCTGGCAGCACGACCTGAGCCTCGAGACTGTCCGAGCGTGACCACAGCTGGCGCAAAGCCTGCTGTATCAGCCTCATCCTCAGATGCGCACGCCAAACCACATCCACTGTCACTGTCATGGTGCCTAGCAACCGGAGCCATGTCCGGGCTGACACCACGGGGGATGCAAGAAACTGAGTAACAGTCCTGTGAACTTTGACGATGCGGTCTTGAGACAGGGAGACAATACCCTGCTCTGTATTGAATCTCGCACCCAAGAAAACTAGATCCCATGTTGGAACCAGGTCTGATTTCTTGAGGTTGATAATCCAGCCCAGTTTGATCAGGATATCCATCACTGCGTGAGTGGTATCCCGACTGAACTGCTGGGCGAGAGCTCTGAGAAGCCAGTCATCCAGGTACTGGTGGCAACAGCCGAGCCTGTGACCTGGCCATGTGGGCTGGAACTGGCATGAGTTTGGTGAACACCCTTGGCGCAGTGGATATGCCGAAGGGGAGCACACGAAACTGGTAGCATTTCCGTCGAAGAGAGAACCGAAGGTACTGCTTGAAATCGGGATGAATAGGAACGTGAAGGTACGCGTCTTTGAGGTCGATTGACGTGAGCCAATCCCTTGCCTCGACTGAACATAGTGTCTCCATCTTAAAGGACGGTACCTGTATAAGATTGTTAAGCCCTTTGAGAGTCAGAATGGGTCTGAACCCTCCGTCCTTTTTGGTAACCAGGAAATATGTGGAACAAAACCCCATGCTTTCTTGGCCCCTTGGAACCACCTCGATGGCTGCCTTGTCCAGCAGGGACTGGACCTTGGCGCGGAGAACGTCTGCCTTCTCCCGGGAGGCCGGCACCTGGGTGTGCCGAACTCCTGAGAAAGAAGGGGGGTCCCGCTTCCACTGTGGCAAGTGGCCCTCCCTGAGTGTGGACAGGACCCAGGGATTTGAGGTGGTTTTCTCCCATTCCGGCAGGAAGAGGGAAAGCCGGCCGCCGACAGGGATGTGAGGCAATAGACAGTGAACCCCCATGGTAGGAAACTTGTCGTACCCGGGAACCGACTGGGCATGGCCGCCAGGTGGATACGAATCTTCTCCTGTCTGCTCTGCCGACTGAATGCCGACCAGAGCCGGGGACACCTGAGGTAATCGAGGGATATTTAGCCATTGAACAGACCC
Organism: Haliotis rubra; assembly: GCF_003918875.1. Lineage (NCBI taxonomy): Eukaryota > Metazoa > Mollusca > Gastropoda > Lepetellida > Haliotidae > Haliotis > Haliotis rubra. Next base: position 508,422 of record NW_025765170.1, on the reverse strand, counting down.
CCTACCTGAAGCAGGTGGGTGGGAAGAGGGGGAGGAATCACCGAGGGCTTAGGGCGGGAAGTGGAGGGGTGCTCGAGTAAAGGCTTTGAATCCTTAAACTGACTGACCGCCTCCGCTGCCTCACGGATAACTTTCAGAACCCCTGGGAACAAGGTAGCACCCAACCTAAAGGGGAGTGAAAGTAAGGCTTGATGAGTGGCTGGGGAATACCGGGAAACCGACATCCACAACCTGCGCATGCCCATAACAGAAGACATAAGCTGGCTCGCACAGCAATGTATGCAGTCACGAGCCGTGTGAGAGTCACAGACAAGATATCATCGGGACTCGACCCTGGCTCACCAGCTCCCGCTGCATAGTGGAGAGGTATGCTGAATGAACCGCAATACGCAACTGCTGGGCAGCATTGCGGCATTGTTCTTCAAAAGAACGGTAAGCTGCCCACAGTGTAGAGCCATTAGCCGGCAAGGGCGGTAGGCGCCGACCCTGTTTGGTAGAGGTGAATGTTGGAGTGGACAAACCCCCAGGGTGACCCTGATGTGAACACACACTCGTCAACCGCTGGGGGTTCAAATATATCCTCCTCCCCCATGACATAACGGCTACTCAGGTCTGATAAGTCAAACCTAGCCCGTGTGCCCATAAGGAGTGGATTAACAATTTCCGTAATAAGAGGCAGCAAAATACGCAAACACGCATCCCAGGAGCCTTGCAGGGAGCAAAAGCATCCCCAGGCAAGCTGAAATCCGAGGGATCCGGACAGGACTCAGGGACCGCCACCTGAGGCAGGACAGTAGCGATCCCATCGCGTACCTGCCTCAGTGAAGACGTAAAGGAGAACTTTTCCTCAAAGGCATCTTCCATCTCCTCATCATCTTCCATCGCCTCTATGTCACGATCCTCAGAAGCATAACTATCCTCGCAAGGAGGATACCTCTGAGTCCGCCACTGATGAGGACAATGAGAATGACAAGGGATGCACAAGCGCTGACGCATTTGACTCCCCATGCCCCCTAGTCGAGCCCTAAGCTCGGTCCCGGAACCCGAGATGGCCATGTAGTGACAGAGCGACCGAGCTCAGTGCACCTGACAACTCATCAGCAGAAGCATCCGGTCAAGACCTGACTTACCATCGCTAAGGAGGCCACGAGTCGCCGAGGCAACCAGTACCCCTGGCACACTCAACGGCCCTTTGGCCAAGGCGCTAAGGGGTTGAAGGGTAAAGCCCTTATCCCCTGCGCCGGGAAACGATGCTGAACAAAAGCCGAGACTCGAGACAGCTGTGGAACCCAGGGTCTGAGCGCTCCCGGAGCCAGTGCTCGGGTGAACTCCTCCCCAAGGGGTCGGGGCTAATTGAGTCATCAGAGTGTTAGGATCTTAGCGAATGTGGACGTTTGTAGACGTTCGTGAACGTTGTCTTTAGTTGTAGTAGACCTGTGAGGCATAGATGTAGATCTTTCAGGTTCGCGAAGGTCCGAGGGTTTGTGAACATTGTCTGCCATTGTGGGGTTCTGCCGTGCTGCTGCTTCTTCGGCGAACCAATGCTCCATCATGGCCATCATCTCCGTAGTAAACTGCCTCATAAAGTCACCTGGATCGAAGTTCTGCGCTGTAGGCTGGAACTGATGTGGTGTGGATGAAGCGTTCGTGAACGCTGAGGTGTTGTGTGTGTCTACTTCGCTGATGTTGTCTCTGATGACCGACGTCAAACAGCTGAGCAGCTGTCGTAGTTGCAGGAGACGATTGTGTCGTCGTGGAGGTCGACTGCGTCACCATTCTAGCAGATCTAATAGGTACTTCAGGTAGAAGTATCGGAGGGTCAGCAAAAACGTCTGCTTCGTCAGGAAGCACAATCTCTTCATTAAACGACCTCTGATGTGTTGTCTTACTGGGACGAGTTGATTTCAACGAGGATCTAGTTGAAGATGACTTCTTCTGTGTCGCAGACGATGAAGACATCTTCTTCTTACTCTGCGAGGTCGTTGCGAAGACCTCTTCTTAGACCCAGCAACAGACGACTGCCCCTGCAACGTACTTGGCAAAGCACCTGATGAAGGAGAGAGTGACAAGTATGGCTGGTCACATGACTGTTTACGTGGGAAAAGGGAGGTAACTCGTGGGTGAGTGAACTTTTACGTCCGCTTTAGGGAACTACAAGGGATTCAAGTGTTCCACTAACATTCGCATAGAAGAAGGAGATAAGCAAAAGATCATGAGTCAGGTTAAGGAAAAATTATCAAAATCACCAGAAATATGCCCAGTTTTGGCTAGAACAATCAATTGTCGGCTTTATATAAAAGCTTGATAAATGACTTACTGCATCAGAATTCTTTCTCACGGTATCTATTTTGGAATCATTCTGTAACCATGGTGATACTTTCCCAACGATAAGGCTGCTCCAGTCTGGAAGGAGACAACAACATTCATCAATACTTCATTCTTGGTAGCAACACAAATATATTAAAATGAATTACACTTTGCTATTTAAATACCTTATTTGCCAAGTTAAAACTAAAAATACTGACAAGTATTAATACACAATAACACTGACAATATCTTCAAAAATACCAATTTAAACAAAATAATTATTTAGAGAGGAAACAAGATTATCTATGGTGAGTGAGTGAAGGTTTTACGTTGCATTGGCCTTATTTCAGCCATATAGCGATCAGACCAAATTTACACTTACACACAAGTCCATAACTAACATAAAGTCACACACATAAGCAAGTTGGAGGAGGGAGAAGTATCTCTATTCCCACATGAAGCCCTCACAAATTAATCAATACATTCTGTCTGTGTGTGTACCAGTTGGTCCCCATCACATCATTTGTTTTGTTCCTTTTTTTTCCCATTCATGTTATACATATTTTTCCATACATTGATACATTGTCAAATAAGGTATAACTTCAATGTCCACTTCATGCTAAACATATTTTCAACACTCTATACATTTTTAAGAGTAATACTTCAATTTCCACTTCATGTTTAAACTGTTACATACTCATGGAAACAAACAAGGGAACAGCTGAAAGTACAGGTGCCCCAATATTCCCTTCCAGAATTTCACCCACAGTGCAATACAAAGCTTGTGAAGAAACCTGGAAAAAGAACAGAGGAACACCCACACACCCAGGCGCCCCATCACATCATTGTAAACAAGGTAAATGTGGTAAATACTGAATCACATATTCAGGCTCTGAAAGACTGGTTGTGTTTCATCATACTAATGAGTGAGTGAGTGAATTTGGTTTTACTCTACTTTTAGCAATATTTCAGCAATATCACGGTGGGGGACACCAGAAATGGGCTACACACGTACCCATGTGGGGAATCAAACCTGGGTCTTCGGTGTGACGAGCAAACGCTTTAACCACTAGGCTACCCCACCGCCCCTCATCATAATAATGCTGAAGGGTCGTTGCCGGCACAGGTACTTGTTGTACCCCAGGTGCATTTCTGTTTATAGAAAATGTACCCCAGCCAAAATCAGAATGCAGAAACGTACCCCATTCCGCATTGTGCTGTTTTCTTGATTTGAACTGTCATACTGCTGTATTAGATGCATTTAATTGTGTTATATCAGAAACGAGCATATACAGTTACAAATATTTTGTGAGTGAGTGAGTTAAGTTTTAAGCTGCACTCAGCAATATTCCAGCTATATGGCGGCATCTGTAAATATTCGAGTCTGGACCAGACAATCCAGTGATCAACATCATGAGCATCGATCTATGGTACATTTCTGTAATTTGACTTCGTTTAGGGTACATCTCTGTAGTACCTGCACCGACAAGGACCCCTTCAGCCATACTAATCATCCATGTATTCAGTGGGACTTACTGCCATATCATTGACACTGCCAGTCCATCACTGAGTCTGGTCTGTTACTCTCATTCCGATTTGTCTGTTAGACTGAGTAATGTAGTAAATAAAAATGGCAAATGAAAATCAAGGGTGCAAAAACAATTCAAATGGATCCAGGAGTGCAGGTTTAGTAAAATGCTGGTGAATATGTTGTCAATCACTGGTTTGTCTGGTCCAGACTTGTTTATTTGCATGCTGACACGACACAAATGTTACTGTAACCATGGTAACATTCACTCACTACCTCCCTCACAAGGATTCGTACCTTGACTGGAGACCACCATGTCAGATCTGGTAAGGGCACCAGGTCTTTTCTTCGCAGGGCCATTTATAAACTCTCGTCGATACCGAGGATTTACAAGTGGAAGACATAGAAAGTCAAACCTGTGAAGATATGAAAACAATTATGGAGAAAGTGAAATGTTACGAACAGAAAAAACAACAACTGAATTCAATTCTCATCAGCTTTATTTTGTTGTCGCTATTATTTTGATCGAATCAGCTGACACGACACTGAACAAAATAAAAACATTGGCAAGTGTATACCTGATCCTCATAAAGCGAAATCCACAGACAGAAAGTGGTTTGTACAGTTAACAGATCAACATTAACAAAGATTCTTGTATGATCCTACGGGCAGCAATTAAATGTCATCGCACTCACGAAAATAGGTGTCACGAAAGCAGAGTTTTCAGCTGAAGGACTCTACCACGAAAATTAAGACTAATCATAACATGTCTCTATCCACATCTAATTACCCAGATTTGCATGCTGTGTCGAGGGCTGTATTAATGTCTGGAACGCAATGGAAATCTCTACCACACGAAAGACGTGCACACATTTTTGGCATTTTCTTTCCCACACTCAACACTATCTTCAGTGTGGAACTAGTAAATAGTTATCATCAGTCTGGATGACAATAAAATAAAGCAAATATTCTGTAGGCCGTAAATTCTTACTGTAGACCATATATGGTCGTTAAATTAATATGAAGTGTGCGGTCAAGCTTTCCTCTTTAATCAAAGACGGAAACATTTACTGCTGAATTGAAAAATGTCAGCGCCCATGAAACACATGTTTTGCTAAACAGAGTGACCTAACGCGGGAATGTTTGAAATGATTCAGGGAAGAGCTTAGAGATATTGCGACCATACATGAACAAAATATTTCAGACAAATGTCTAAAATTAAAAGTCGAAAAAACATTCCAGTTCTCATTGTTGAGAATCATCATGAGGTTAGTAGATGTATCTGATATATCTTTATTAATATTATTCATAGAACTTTACATATTCACTTATGATGTTTAATGAATTGTACTGTTGAACGTCGCTAATATTGCATGTAGTAAATGTATGGGGCTTGAAGTAGATACCGTTTATCCTATATAAATCGGCAGAAATACCATACATGGCTGTCTCAAATATTTATCGCCATGTCTTAAATTTACACTCAGTCAAAAATAAAATAAAGAAGTGAATAGAACCTGGGCCAGCGTCAAGTAGATGCTATATTCCCTCTTTAAAGATGTGAAACCAGCAGATTCATGTCTCTATTTATCGCCATGTAGAAGTTGGGTCAGTGTGAAGAAGATACCAAAATTTCCTATCTGAAACGTTGTGAATCCTATACACCCCTGCTCCTACTTTAAATCTTATGCTGTGCCCAAATAATGGATGCTAGGCATCGGTTAGACTGCAGGACATCAATATAGGCTGGGTCCATCATTTGATGGAACTAGTTATTCGATTCACTGATTTTAAGTGATTTATATGAGGATTTACCAATTTCTTATCAGTGACATACTTACCCAGCTTTACAAGAACAATAGCTGTGAATGATCTTCTCGGCGCTTGTGTCAATCCTCAAATGGAGGGTATGCGGGCTCCGATTCTTCGACATTGAACGCCAGCACATGGCATCAATGTCAGAGGTGTTGTCATGGCTATAAACTCGTATCTCATGGCTATAACCCAGTGAAAAAATAGTTTAAGCCTTTCTGTTGCGATTTCTGCGTCAAAGTAGAATGATCTGGCAAGAATGCAACAGATATTGTGTCGGAACTGTCAACAGACAAATGGTGCCTGACAGTGTATCCGCCATTTTGACAGCTCGGCATCCCAAAGCTTGGGGGATGTAGCAACAGTAACCAAGGTGGGCGGAGTTTGGCTCGGAAGTCAGAACTATGCATTACCTTTCAGCATGTAATGATTACTTCCTTCACTCTACCACAACCGTGTCCTCCAAATGTATCTTTTGTATGACTGTAGAAACAGGGATTGAGTTCAGTAGTGAGTTGGCAATTTTAAGTTATTTCATACATGAGTTACGAACACCAACATTGCAGAAGAACTGCCCTTTACAAATAATAGATTCTGTGTCAACAGCTTTTCAAAATTAATTTCTGCCCAAGGTTTCTAGAAGAGGGTATGCAATAAACGAAATCCTGTAATTTCATGGTTTGACAAGCTGTTCCAGTTACAGTGACTTATTTCAATGTTTGAATTGGTTTTCTGTGAACCATTATAATGCTCAGTTTAAACTTGTTGAAAGATAACCACTCATTTCATTTCCAAAGGATTATTTGTACCATGTATTTCAGGTTGTTCCTCTCATCCATCGAGATATTGGATCGAAACATCTCCCATTCAGCGATCTAACCTTGATCCATTTTGACTCTCATCCTGATATGCTTATCCCTGTGGACATGCAGGCTGACACAGTCTTTGTGAAGGAAGCACTATATGAGTAAGTACCTTGTGTTGGTTACAGTGAAGTTTCCTTCGTTGCTGCACGGATAGCCCAGTCATCTGAGGCAATGCAATTTGCAATGCTGTAGTAATGTCACGATTCACTGATGCACTGGTGCATCACCTCCAATGCTGTACCTGAGAGGGTACATAAGTCCCAAAACATTTAGTCAATTTAAATGTGTACCAGGTTTTAATGCTGTAGTAGAATATGGTGCATGTGCTTTTAATTTATGGCTAGATTTCTCTTCTGTAGTAATGTCAAATGGCTGAAGGGATGGTGTAAATCCAACTAGGGTCCATGCAGGTAGCAAAAGTAATGTAAGTCCCCATGGTCCCTGGTATGGTGATCTACCTTCAGTTATTGGCGATTTATAGCCCATTTTTATACTGTATTGTTTTTCCCCTATAGTTAAAATGCGTTTTAGATTTCATTACTAGTTTTACATACATATCTGTGATATTCTAGTTGTTTTACTGTCCTTGCATCACCTCCAATGCTGGCAGTAATTTTTATGATAATATACATATATTTCATTTCAAAATCAAATATGTTCTCGTCACAATATGGCTGAAATATTGCCGATGTGACGTTAAATAATAACTCACTCACTCACTCCAATGCTGTAGTAATGTCACGATTCACTGATGCACTGGTGCATCACCTCCAAGCTTTGCACAAAAGGAGACATTTGCTTTCTTATCGATTCATATTTTGATGTATATTGATTATTATTTTGATGCTGCCCCAATGTCTCATATAAAGACTTTTACTAAAGCCTGTTATAATCTGTTTGTCCCTATGACGAACGTGAGACTGCATTGATAACAAGTCTTGCTAACTTCGTTTTTGCCTAAGATACTACATTGCACATTCTGATACTACATTGCACATTCTGCAAACTGCAAGGTCCTTACTATGCTGAGAGTAAATTATTTACTGTTTATGTTGTGATATTTCACAGAATCATGACCTCATGATCGCAGTATCAAGATATGGTGATTGTATCTTGTGGTTAAACACCTGTATTGTGACATCCTTACTATGCTGAGTGGCCTGTTATGTTGTTGTAGGTGTGCCAGAATCCTTGATTTTTCCTTGGTTGTGTTTCAAGGTTTAACAGCACCATTTCTACATTCATGGGTTTTCTCTGAAGTGGTAAACATCCTGGACCTGTCAATTTCAACTTTACTCCCACATCTAGCTGACATGCTGCGATTCATAAATGAATAAATGTTTAAAGTTGCGTTAAGCCAAACTTTCTTCTCTGCAAACACAGGATATGTGATGAATCATTGGATTCAATCTTAAAATGAATGATGTTGATTACAGAGAAAATCACACATGGCACTCATTACAAAATCTCGGCATAGACTAGATATTGTCACCTTTGAAAAAAAGGTAACATAATGCAAATTTATTGAAACATAATACAGATGTTTCTTTAATATTCTGAGGAAAATTTCTTTTTTGTCCCTTACCAAGGTAAAACATGTCCCGATGACTTCTCAATGCAGATAAAATAATCCATAGTTTAATTATATTTTGTTGTTTTATTGATTCTAATAAAGCTGTTTCCACTAGTTCCCATATGAAGTTGTTGATTATGTTACCATGGTTACAGTGCTTTGAGTATAGAGAACTGGATCCTTCCACTAGCGCATGCTGGTCACATCAAGGACATCTACTGGTTGAAGCCGCCCTGGTGCACTCAGATACAAGACAAGCATATCACGTTTTATGTTGGCAAATGCTGTAACACTGGAACCATCAGGTATGTAGCCACTGAATAGGACACAACAGGATGAAAAGTCCCTTTCCATATGATTGTCGAAAGGTGACTCAAACGGGTTAAATCACTACATTGAATGTGTTTGTTGTAAGAAGCGAGTAACGGGATCGGGGGTCAGGCTAGCTGACTTGGTTGACACATGTCATCATATCCCAATAGCGTATATTGATGCTCATGCTGTTGATCACTGTATTGTCTGGTCCAGACACAATGATTTACAAACCACCGTCATATAGCTGGAATATTGCTGAGTGCTGCATTAAACTACAAACAAACAATCGAACTTATTGTCAGGATTATGGGGCAGGATAGTTATCCAGTGCCTCACTCTTGTTCTGAACATTCCAGTGTTCAGTTGGTATTTTTAAAAATTATGAGTTATCAGTGTATGAATTAAGCCTAAAACCCAGGCTGCAAAATGTTACAATGGATTTAACTAGACCAGACACCAAGATCTGGTGAATGTACTCAGATGTATGAAACATCTCCAAATTTTACCAGACCATCGGGCTGGCTAGCTGTAAATTTGGACCGTCCATCAGAAATCTAGCCCGTCTCGGGCGGTAGGACGGGCCTTATTTCATACACTGGAGTTATATCTGTCACTTGTCTCATTGCAATTAGCTGCAAATTTGCTGATACAGCTTTAAGCAATATTCACGTCCAAGCTCTGGCACTGCTAGGGTGTACAGAATTTAATGGGTTGAATTGACTTCTACGCCAATTTTATGTTTGCAGGCTGTAAGAAATAGAGCTATGTTGTAAATAATAATAAATTTACAATTGTGAAATTTGGCTCCAATCTTTGAACCAGTCAGTTAAAAAATATCAAAAGTGTGTCACCTTACCATGCTTACCATCTTGCAGAACCACATGCACAGAAAGCTACTTTGTGAGTGAGACTCTTTATGTTCCTGAATCAGAACTAGTGGAGAAGAAACTAGTATCTTTAACTGTCATCACTGTTGTGCCAGAAAAGTGGTCTGACATTGCCATGGGAACAGAGGCTTCTAAAGTTAGCAGGAACAAAGAAACAGCATCAGGTATCCTGGACAAGAGCCAGTCAACAGATGTAAAGACAGACACCAAGGATGAGTCCACAGATTCACCAACATCACCCAAACAGAGGAAGACTGATGAGCCGTTAAATGTTTACACTGACGAAAATTTATGCTCGGAACTCAATAAATCTTTATATTCGTGCCTTAAAGAACTCTCAGAAAGTCTAGGCAGTAAGCAGTTTATTCTGGATATTGATTTAGACTTCTACTCCACCAAGAATCCTTTTCAGGGAATGTACACAGCGCAACAGATGACATTGCTGAAGAAACTATACAAGTATACAGGTCCTGAAGAGAAGACCAGTCAGGTTTGTGGCTTCATCAATACTTTGTGTGTTTGTGTACTACTGAGGCATAGAGGGGCGGTGGGGTAGCCTAGTGGTTAAAGTGTTCACTCGCCAAGCCGAAGACCCGGGTTCCATTCCCCACATGGGTACAGTGTGTCAAGCCCATTTCTGGTGTCCCCCGAATGATATTGCTGGAATATTGCTAAAAGGCTTCATAAAACTAAACTCACTCACTCTGAGGATTAGAAAATGTATGAAAATATTACATTGACCTTGAAAAAACTGAGTGCCATGTGTTTTGTGTATTTCCCAGGTGTGATATTGTATACACGCATAAATGATGTAAGGTGCTGTTTTCATGTTAAGATATTACTAGTGGAATGCATAGGCTACAAGAGTTATGTTCCCTTGTATATAGACAATTTGTTCTATCTCACATAGTGTAACATGTGTTATCATGTGCTGATCTGAGGTTTAGATATTACTAGTGGTATGTATGGAGAGATATGAGGGTAATGTTCCCTTGTATATAGACATGATAGACAGTTTGTTACATATCACACAGTGTACTATGTGTGATCATGTGTTTTTAGTTACAGATGTCTTGATTGTGATGTCATGGACGTATGTTGAATGTTGTCATGGTAATACCAGGTGGGATGGTCAGTGTAAGGGGTAAAGATAGAGTAAACTGTAACGAAAACACTTATAATGAACTGATGGATATAATGATCTGTTTGGTTTTTTGTCACTTGTATAGTTGAGTAGAAATGCATGTAACAAACAACAGTTATAATGAACTAAGAATTCGTGGTCCTTTTGCATTTGTGACAACCATAATTTACTGTACAGTGCATGGGCTAGCATCATTGTTGACATTTTTGACTGATGAAAGATACCCATGAAGATCGGGTTAGAATAGGTCTTCAGCAACCCATGCTTGCCACAAAAGGCGACTATGCTTGTCGTAAGAGGCGACTAACGGGATTGGGTGGTCAGGCTTGCTGACTTGGTTGACACGTCATCGTATCCCAATTACATTCATGTTGTTGATCACTGGATTGTCTGGTCCAGACTTGGTTATTTACAGACCACTGCCATATAGCTGGAATATTGCTGAGTGCGGCGTTAAACAACAACCAAAAACAAAGACTGATTATTGACGACTGAGTGTAACAATACATATTCAGAAAATCTTTCTCTCAACCAGTAACGTGGCAACTCCAGCACAAAACTTACAAAGTAAAGGTGCCTGTATTTTTGTTTTTAGGAGTAACCTTTTCTTGAGTTTCTTGAATAAATTCTTTTGTATATATTCTTTCTGCATATATTATTATGCACTCGTATCTATGCTTCATTCCAGTTAGAACATTTGTACAACAATATACAAGGGCCATTTCTTTTTCCAGGCCATACAGAGATGTGTATCTCTGCGACAGAAACAGCTCTCAGACCTAAAATTGGCCATCATGACTCTATCTAAAGATATTTCTGCAGAGGTGGAAATGGAAGTGGCAAGGTATGGTTTGTTGCAGTGGAAATGATAGGGACACAGGGGAAATGTCCTCTTGTCATGTTTTCCACCCTTGCTGTACAGAGTTATGTCCCTTAGGTATACCAGATGATCATCAGTGTATACCCAGGAGAAGTTGTTATTTCCAAGGTTTTGGCAGCTGCACACTATTACTTTGGGTTTCACCAAAGAATAGAACACGTTGGTCCTCCCTTAAGGCTTTCCTCCTACATCAAACCTGTATGCAAGAATATTCTGGGATAGCACTGGTATTCAGCAACCCGTGTTTGTCGTAAGAGTCGACTAACAGGTTCGCGTGGTCAGGCTCGCTGACTTGGTTGACACATGTCATCGTTACTCATCAACAGGTTCCACTACACTAAATGAGAATGCTTGTCAGACCGTATGGAAACAAGTCGCAGAGACATGACTTGGTTGACATGTTTATGTTTTTAAAAGCATCCAACCAGTAATTAAAACTGATATATATTCATCTGTGATTTTCATCACCATGACTTATGCTTATTGTTTGATATTTTCAAATGCCTTTGATGTGTTCTGTGAGTTAAGTCTCCCAGAGTTAGTGTACATGTAATGGCTGTTGATAGCCTGAGAATGAGCACTATAGTTATGGAAAACTAACCTAGTTTGACAAATGCATTATCTCCCTTAGGTAGAAGGAGATGAGCATTTTTTAATCTTTGAAAAATTGTTTTTACACATTTTACAGACTGGAGATGGTGCGCGAGCTTGTGACAAGTTTCCAGAGTTGTGAGCCTGACTTTGATATATTACATGATGCTGGGTGTACAATGGACGACACAGAGTTGCCGCATCATGTGAGCTCAGAGAAGGAGATATGTGCCCTGGTACAGGAAACAAAACAAATACTGGAGGCTTTGCCAAGACCGGCTCTCATCACAGTGTCCAGGTGAGCACTTAAACTGGCATCACTCGAGACTGGGAAATGTACTGATTTAAAGACTGAATACTTGAAAGTACTTGAATGGACAGAATATATAAACTTTATAAAGTGTATTGAATAATCACACACAATTTCATGCAGTTTAAAAAGTTATTGAAAACCTGTTCCAGGTTTCCATGGAGGTTCTGGGGAGAAAGTCCCTTGTATATGAAAATGTTTCTTTGTTTATAACTCCCAAAAATTCCAAGTGGTAACTTTAAAAATACCAGCCTGATAGAAACTTTGCCTGTCCGGTTTTCATCAATAAAGAACTGTGATGCCATTTCCAACTCACATAGCTCCATTTACTGTTTGTAGGCATCACAATGATAAACCTAACAGGCAATCACAGGTTTAGGTAAACTGAAAGTACATGGATGATTGGTTATTGTAACATGAACTGTACAATCGTATGTAGTTTAAAGTCCCTTAAACACCTAAACTGACATTACGAGAACCTGTCTGATATTAGAGAATATTTACTGTTACTAAAAATATCTACCAGACCACCCGAAGGCTACTTTTGATTTCACAGATGAAAATTGACCGTTCGATGGTCCAGGCAAATTTTAAACGCTAGTTTCAGAGTATATTTTTACTAATTACCTGATGAAGTTCCTCAAATTACTGAAGTTGACATCCATACATTTATGTGTGCCACTTCTAAATGGCATTTTAAGACTTTACCTCATACTTGTGACATTTGACTAAAACTTGTTACGAAAGGATTGGTTACGATATTGCTTATTAGCTTGTATCCAACATGGCTGTTTTAGTGTAAAGTGCTCTAGACTTCTATTCATTCGAATGTTTGTTACTGAATGATTGTCTGTGTGTTGTGTCAGGTCGAGTGACGATGACTACTGCCCACCTGACCAGGTAGACTACATCGAGGAGGCTGTGTCACTAGCTCTGGAAGAGGTGTATGTGTACACCCAGATACAAAACACTACTTGGGAAGTGAGGAGGAACCAGCTGTAGGAACGTCATCTTAAGCAGATGTATTAACATGTCCACGAACACTGGACAGTGAGGAGGAACCAGCTGTAGGAACGTCATCTTAAGCAGATGTATTAACATGTCCACAAACACTGGACAGTGAGGTTGAATCAGTAGGAATGTTGTGTTAAGCTCTACATCAATGTACATAAACATCCACGAACACTGGACAGTGAGGATGAATCAGTTGTAGGAATGTTGTGTTAAGCTCTACATCAATGTACATAAACATCCACGAACACTGGACAGTGAGGATGAATCAGTTGCAGGAATGTTGTGTTAAGCTCTACATCAGATGTACATCCACATCCACGAACACTGGACAGTGAGGATGAATCAATTGCAGGAATGTTGTGTTAAGCTCTACATCTGACGTACATCCACATCCACGAACACTGGACAATGAGGATGAATCAGTTGTAGGAACGTTGTGTTAAGCTCTACATCAGACGTACATCCACATCCAATTGTACATAACACTTGACAGTGAGGATGAATCAGTTGTAGGAACGTTGTGTTAACCTCTTAAGCAGATGTATTAACATGTCCATGAACACTGGACAGTGAGGATGAATCAGTTGTAGGAATGTTGTGTTAAGCTCTACATCAGATGTACATACACATCCACGAACACTGGACAGTGAGGATGAATCAGTTGTAGGAACGTTGTGTTAAGCTCTACATCAGACGTACATCCACATCCACGAACACTGGACAGTGAGGATGAATCAGTTGTAGGAACGTTGTGTTAAGCTCTACATCAGACGTACATCCACATCCACGAACACTGGACAGTGAGGATGAATCTTGTCACTTCTTTGAGTGGCATTGTTTAGAAGTTGGAGAGAATAAAGAAGTTGTTTATCCATAAAGTTTGTCTGTATATTAACCTTGTCACTGATTCCCATCACATTAGCCCTAGGGTTTTAAAGTCTAGTTGGGGTGCTGGGTTAGACCATTCACTCATCGCACCAACAATCTAGGTTCAATTCCCAACATGTGTAAAATGTGTGGAGCCTACTTCTATTGCTTAAAATACAGCGTAAGGCCACTCACCAGACAGGACACTTGATTACCATGAGACCACTACTAATATAAGTCCACAGCATGTAACCTGGGTGCCGTTGTTCAAGACAACCTTAGAGCTAAGACTACCTTAAGTCTATGTTAAGGTATGGGAGTTACGGTCACCTTAGCACTAAAATTGCTTTGTACAACGGCACCCTGGTACACTGCAGTATCAGGGTGTGATTCTATTGCGACAAATTTGGACATTTCATTTCACATATAAGGAATATAAGTTGTTAAACTCAGGGAACTTGTGGTTGTATGTTCTATACCACAAGCCAGTTACACTACGACAACAAAGTTATCTTGCAAACTTGTTTCAATCTTCTATTGTAGACAAACTGCAAATTGATAGGCAATACCTGTTTGTGTTAGCCAAGGTTAACTTGTGCTGGGTCATTACTTTCAAGTACTCAAAGGCTATGTGCAACCATGTATCATGTGGAAGGGATATTGTCTCCTGCTTTAAAATGTATTTCCCTCCCAGGCAGAACCTGAAGTATTTTATCAAGATTGTGTTAATCAATCAGATCTTTTCAATAACTCATTATAGAAAAGCACAAGTCAAAGCTAACATAGTTAGAATAGGTCCCCAGCAACCTTTTCTTGTCTTACTAGGCAGCTTATTGTATCAAGTGTTCGGACTTATGGTGTGATGTGGAAAATAACTCAATATTAATCACTGTTTGTCTGGTCTCAGTAGTATCTGATCGTCATACAGTGGCAATTAAGAACAAAGAACGAAATTAACATTTCGCACTGCCATTTTCTCCACTCAGGTTGCAGGTTACAGGTTACAATCGGATTGATCCAAATTTTTCTATCTATATCATGTACACAGAAAAGCAATTGTGCCAGTGAAAATTTTATTCTAATTTTCTTCATAATACAAAGAGGGGCGGTGGGGTAGCCTAATGATTAAAGCTTTGGCTCGTCACGCCAAAGACCCGGGTTCGAATCCCCGTATGGGTACAATGTGTGAAGCCCATTTCTGGTGTCCCCCGTGGTGATGTTGCTGGAATATTGCTAAAAGCGTCGTAAAACCAAACTCAGTCAGTCATAATACAAAGCTATGCACAATTTGTATCTTTCACCAGCTGAAGGGCATGAAGTTGTTGTAGTATGTATAAAGAAAACGAAGCTCACTCAAAAAAAGTCCATACATGACTCAATAATGACCAAAAAATACACACATCTCAATTCCAACATTACTGGCCTTACATTTTTTTACACTTTCCTTCCATGGTTGGTTGATTTGTTGTTTAACTCCGCACTCAGCATTATTCAAGCTATGTGGTGGTGGTCTGTAAATAATCAGGTCTGGACCAGATAATCCAGTGATAAACAACATGAGCATTGTTCCATGCAATTGGGTGACACGTCATCGTATCCCAACATCGGATGGATACGAGTCTGACCACCCGATCCCGTTAGTCGCCTCTTACGACAAGCATGGGTTACTGAAGATCAATTCTAACCCAGAGTTTCATGGGTCTGAGCATGCTGAGGGACAGGTTAACAGTAGAAGTGTTATTAAAACATGTTAAACATTAGACTAATGCGTTCAAAAAGAGAACAAATACTAAGGATATTGCTGACATACAATATTTATTGAACTGTACATATATTTACAAACAATCTTTTGGATTTCAAACATTCATTTGATTATCCCCTTTCGTCCTTTCTTTTTAGATACAACATTCTCAGCATGTCCTGCTTTTTCTCCAGATTTCTGTTTTTGTTTCTTTTTCTTCTTCTTTGGTTCTTTCTCTGTTTCCTCAAGGCCATGTTTCTTCACCAGACTGTCCAGAAGATTCAAAGCATCCTCGTCTTCGGAGTCCTGGAACAATAAACATGATGGAACAAATAAACATGATGCTACATTAGACGAACAGACCAGAAGATTCAAAGCATCCTCATCCTAGAGCCATAATCATCATTATCATAAAAACATTTATATAGCCCCAGTTCCAGTCCAAATGTACTGCTCAGTACCTCTCTCCGAACAACTTGAGAAAGAAAAGTTAGACACTGTATGTTTTCTTAAAAAGGTATGTCTTCAGTTTAGACTCGAAAATCTTCTGGTTGTTTATTGTCCTTAACTCTAGTGGAAGTTGATTCCAGAGAGTGGGTCCTGCCACCTGAAATGATCGGTCCCCAAACCTGGTACTGGACCTAAAGTGTGGGACAACAAGAATACCAAAATTTTCAGATCGGAGACTTTGGTTGGGCTGATATCTGGTGATAAACACCATGCTAGGCCTCAGGAACGGAGGTTCAGGGACCGGCAATGTCTCGTCATCAATGAATGACTGAGTTTGGTTTTACATAGCTTTTAGCAACATTCCAGCAATATCATGACGGGGACACCAGAAATGGGCTTCACACATTGTACCCACGTGGGGAATCGTACCTGTGTCTTCAGCATGGTGACCTGTAAAAATCCGGGTTAGAACTTATCATCAGTAACCGATGCTGGTCATAAGATCAACAGGATCAAGTGGTCTGACTTGGTTCATACATGTCATCATGTCCCAACTGCATAAATCGATGCTCATGCTGTTGATCACTGGATTGTTTGGTCCAGACTTAATTATGTATGGCTGGAATGTTGCTGAGTCCGGCGTACAAATAAACTCACTCACTTATGCATGACAAGCTGACACTTCAACCATTAGGCTACCCCACCTCCACCTCTCGTCAATGAAATTGAAAAAATCACGCCAGGAAAAATGTCATCATACAGTGAAATCTTTTAAGATGTCCATGATAATAACCACTGTTTAGCACCTGTTGTGACAGACTCATAGTCATATTACTGGCCACCATGTTGATAATAAACATACCTCTACTTCTACTTCAAACACAGACAATGAACAATGCCTGATTATCTAGATATGTCAGCTACGCATCAGAATATTCTGGTTCTTGTTTCGACCACCAATGCATGACCCAATAAATATGTCCCACAAATATGTATGTAAGCGCTACCAATATCAGTCCCAGTGTACAAAAATTACATGAATGTCAACTTTGAAAACACATGCTGAGAAAAAAAGTGAAATAAATATGGTTTCAGGCATTTGTTTTAGAGAATCGGCAAAGACGTCAAAGAACAATATTTCCATTTTCTTGATTTTGTGATAAAGAAATGTTTACAGATGAAATTGACAGTCTGACAGTTGGTTCAGTCAGGTGATCTGTGACTTTGGTGCTTGAGCTAAGTTTGGGTGCCAGTAGCACGTCTCAAATGTTACCTCTTGTTCTGTGACCGTCTGCCCCACATCATCATCTGATGACACTTGAGGTTGAGGTTTGTCAGCTTTCTTTTTGTTCTGTTTCCTGTTATCTCCCGGCTTGTTGGTCCAGTCCTTCTGGTTTGTTTGCAATAATCTGGGCTGGCCCCTGGTCTGGCTTGACATCTTGTCCCCGCTTTCTGACTTGTCTGGTCTGGGCTTCTTGGGGGAATTCTGGACCTGGGGAAGGAAAAACATGGCTGTTGTACAGATGATGTTCAATCTGTTAAAGATGTTTCACTCTGATGGGATACCTCTGCACAAAGATACACCTTCATGCAATGCAGTCAGTGAACTTGTCAACAGGCAATCTGCACCTTAAGTTTCTAAATTCTAGGTATGAATGAATGAAAAATTCTTGGACGCCTATTATTTATCTGATTTCTTGATCCCCAAAACAAGTAATAATGCCCCGTTCTGAATATAGACAAATATGGCAGTGTCATTATATTGTGCTGGATATTGTATTTGTTGTCATTCCTGACCATCATTGTGTGTTTATCTAGATCATTTTTGTAAAGATTGTTCAAGAGAAAGCATATGAAACTTTCATATTAGGCACAGTAAAAGTTTGCTCAGGGTTCACATGCACCAAGGTTGTTCAGAATGTACATAAACATAGTGCCACCATATTGTGGTGGATATTTAATACAGTCATTCCTAAGCATTAAGATGCACCTTCAGATCATGTTGATATAAAACCTGTGAAGATCTGGGTTAGAATTGATCTTCAGTAACCCATGCTTGTCGTAAGAGGCGACTAACAGGATCGGGTGGTCAGGCTTGCTGACTTGGTACACAAATGTCATCGGTTCCCAATTGTATAGATCAATGCTCATGATGTTGATCACTGGATTGTCTGGTCCAGACCTGATTATTTACAGACTGCTGCCATATAGCTGGATTATTGCTGAGTGTGGTATAAAACTAAACTCACTCACTCACTCACTTCTTTTAAGATGAAGCCAAATTGTTCGAGCAAGGTGACACCTGATTCACTCAAGTACTTACTGAACATTAATATTAGAAGTGTGAATATGTTCATGTAATGTTTTCTATGTTTCATTATATGTGGGTACCTGGCAGCGGGGTAGCCTAGTGGTTAAAGCATTGGCTCGTCACCCCGAAGAACCGGGTTAGAAATGACCTTCAGCAACCCATGCTTGTTGTAAGAGGCTATTTATGGGATTGGGCGGTCAGGGATGATGGCTTGGTTGATACATCCATCGTATCCAAATTGCACAGATTGATATCAATCACTGGTTTGTCTGGTCCAGACGTGATTATTTACAGACTGACATCATACAGCTCGAGTACTGCTGAGTGTATCAAGGTTGCACAGATTTTCAAAGCTGTAGTATTGAAGACAGACTTGATGACAGCAAGCACTTGCTTGATAACAGAACCAGCACCTACACCATGTTGTATTAAAATTTGTATGTCAACTTTGTCTTCTTGAGCATTAACTCAATGGGATGGGCATTGTGAATTCTGTCTTGTGCCATGTTTTCAGAACTTTCTGAATTTTGGTCATGTCAAATCTACCAAAAGATTTCAATTGAAAACAGGAAGAAAAGTACCTGAATCATTGAAGAAATCTTTGAAGAGTTTTCTCTTCTGTGCAGTGACTCCTTGCTGCGACATCCACAGTTTGCGGTGAGTCTGGAACTGAGATATGGCTAGGTTCCTGTAGACGAAGTGTCCGAACTTGTTACTGTGGAGCCTATCTGCATGTTTTGAGAGCTCTTCCGCAATCACAACCTTCTGTTGGGCAGAGCAGTTCCTCCATATTGACTCCAAGGTTCTGCTTCCATTCCGGTCACAACTGATGTCAAGGAACACGCCCTGTCAGAAAGAGTATCCATGGTAACATTCAAACGACATTTAGGATCTCTACTACTGTTAAATACAAACCGAGTCCATGCCGACCACTCCACTTTTATAGCTAGGCTGAAACACTAGACATGATCTGTTTACATTCTCTTCTCTCGTTAGAGATAATCCAGCATGTATTCTTTCTTCTTATCCAGAGAACAATTAGTCTCTTCAAGATTAAAAAAACCCTGAGTATATATCAAGGGCTACAAGGAAAATATATTTCCTAGTGAAAAAAAGAGGTGCAGTCCATTATAGAGTGTTGTGCACTGCTGTGCTGTAAGATTCGAATTAACAGTGTAGCAAGCCAGTTTTTTCAATAAGCCCGATAGGTGGCAAAGCTTTATATGTAGATAGTACTGAGGGCTTGCCCAACCTTTTTAGCAACAATCATGTGTAAGCCCGGGCTTTTTCTATAACGGTACCTACGCCCCTGATTAAGTAAATCTTGTATGTCTTGTAACAAATTCGGGATGCAACATATTCTTCCTTTTAGCATTCATTCTATCCACACAGTTCATAAGCCCATGATAAAGTATAGAGTTACGATAGGTCACAATCCTACAAACGATATGTGGTTCAGGGGCTTGGACTCATATTTCTGCATAAACCCTGATTCCCTGAAATTAGTCACCAACCTTCATCTTCTGCAGAAGTGAGTCTTTCATCTTCTCTCCAACAGTTCCACTCTCAAAAAATATGTCGATGACATGACTGCCACACCGATCACTTGCCACTAATTTCAGCTCAGCTGGTTTTAGCTCCAACAAACTGGTCACAACCAGTTTGGGCTTGCGAAACCTGAGAAGATTCTGCATGAGGACAGAGCCGTGGTAGTTGATGGTGGTGAGCTGCTGCGGAGTAGCTGCTGATGGGGAGGTTTTCTGAAGCAACATCGTCATCAAGTGTTATAAAGTTAGTGAAATGAAACATTTGGAAATTGTTCATGACAATTGCTGCAAATATCTCCCTTTTCTTCCAAAAAGACATTGTTACATAGGAACCTCTGGCTGTAAGAATGAACAAGATCCAAACAATGAAGTCACAGTAACATACCATTTGACCTAACATTCTCAGCTAACATCCAAGCATAGGATATTGGGAAGCTATCCTAATCTGAGTGGGCTGTGATTGGATTTTAGAGCTTACTTGCAGACCTACAAATGTGATATTTTTATTAAAAGTTCATCCAAAGGATAAAAAGTATTAGGACCCTCTCTGGCCTACAGGATCTAAATAATTTATACATGAAGCCAGTGAGAGAAGAACACTTTGGATCATTTGAACACGTTTATTTTGTACTTACAACAACACATATGTATGTAAAGACTCAGATGAGTCAAAAATGGTGATTGTAGACATTTCCAGCACTATATTGTAAATATTTAAACATGAGAAAGTCATTGAAACAGGCTTGTCTTCTTCAGGCATGCTCAAAAAGACAATTACATTTTCTCTTGAAGTCAAAATCAACCTCATTAAGCCAGTTTTGTCAACCTGGAAAGGCCCAAAATACAAAACAGTTAGTTGTCCACTATATGAACATGACTGTGATTTTTGTACCATCAATACAAAGTTTCCCATAACATGAATATCTGATATTACCAATGGACCCAAAAAAGGCCTGATCTCCTTCTTTAGTTATATTGGGGCGGGGGTAGCCTGATGGTCAAGGCGTTAGCTCCTCCATGAAGACCGGTACATGGGTACAATGTGTGAAGTCCATATATGGTGCCCCCCGCTGTGATGTTGAAATATTGCTAAAAGCGGCGTAAAACTTAACTCACTCACTCTTTAGTTACTACTATTAAATGTTAATGATTACCTTAACTACACAGACACAAAACCTGTTTCACTATTTCAAATGCAATTAGAACTACAATGTCTAGAGCTGGGTAGAAAATGGGCACCATGTTATTCTTTGTCTGTCACCCTACCTCTTCCTGCTCATCTTCCGACTCCTCTGGTTTATAAAGCACCTCATACGTTGACAGAGACAGTAGCAGGGGAGCCAGCGCTGTCTGTCGGCTGTCGGGGGTTGCACAGTGGAAGGCCTCCATCAACGCCTGGTTCAACACAAGGCAAGAATCAGCTCCAACACTGAGTACACTATTAGCCAAAACATGCATTTAACAGTCAAACCCTGGTGCCTTAAACTCAGATGTGTTGAAATCAATATTACACTTAGGTCATTTCAGAGACTAGCTGTTAGTCTAAGGGAGACCCAGCAGATGCAGTGTGCATTGACATTAGTGTATAGGTCAGTGATCAAAACAAAAGAACATTTTGAAAATGATGGTTTCAAGGTTATTTAACAAGGATAAATTACTCACAGTTACCAGGGTGCCATTGTACAAAGCGATCTTAGCTCTAAGGTGACTGTAGTGTAACTCCCATACCTTAACACAGACTTAAGGTAGTCTTGGCTCTAAGGTTGTTTTGTACAATGGCACCCTGGCCCTTAATAATGTATTAAGTTTGTCAAACAGTAGGAGGTAACTGCTAAATTTGTCCAAGACCAAGATGTCCAAAATCGGTACCACTTCATGCTTTCCTTCCATATTAGTTTCACAGCATGACATAACCTGAATACTGTTCAAAGTGGCTTTGACTCACTCAAGTAAGTTTACAGTTATCAGTAGGCACTGTTAGTATGATATCTTACATTGGTAGTTACAATTGTTTCATGAATTCTTTTAACAATGTCCTTGTACATCAGATGTTACACCATACATATATATAATATATGCATATATTAAACTTTTATCCTGAAAAGGAAAAAAGACTTAGGAAAAAGATAAATCATACCCTGCTAAGCAATAGTCAAAATGAAAAACACAACTTAGCAAAAGTTAAATCCTGGACTATACACATTAGATGCATAAATGTAAACGTGACTTATACTTTCCTTACAAAGCAAATGCAATTTTTTAATTAGCACTTTTTTTTGCCAGAATTTTCAAGGCAATTTTAAGAGTCAAATGACATCTAACTAATTAATGTAACTGAAACATTTTGTGAGGGTAAATTCTACTATGACAAAGAAGGCTTGATTATGATTGGTTTAAATGAGTTATTAATTTTCAAATTACCATAATATATCTAATGAGGCCTATCACAAATAAATTGACAGCCCACATACTGATTCCTAAAAAATAGCTGCTGATAATCCATCAGAACTGTATAAATGTGATATCAAAACACCATTGGATGGCAGGGTATGAAACTCCCAAAACTTTCAGCCAGAACACAGGGCTGGTTAAATGTAAAACTTGCCAGCCCTGACCAAAACTTACCTGCACACAAAATATCTTCATACATCTGCATGCCTAAATTATAACCCAACCATCGGGCAGGTGAATTTGAGAATCTGGCAGTCCGTGTTGAAAATAACCTGTCCCGGGCGGTCGGGCAGGCAGGCAGGTATTTCGAACGCTGTGGATGGTTTTCATGACTGGTTTGAAGTTTAGACAACAACAGTTTTAAAGTCACTTGTTAACTTACTCTGACAAATTCATCTTGTCGTGTGCGATTTCTTTCACAGCCTGAGGCTAGCTTGGACAGCAGCCCAACGTGATGCATTGCCAAGATGTCTTCCACATACTTCGTCAGCTCATCAAAGATCTCCTCGAACTAGGACAAAAAGAGACAAAACTCACAACATATTTCTGTGTATTAGAAATAACCAAGTCCATAAAACTTGTCTGTACATCTCAAACGCACCAGTGTTTTGTTTAGGCCGTTGGATGGCCTTGTTGATGTCATTCAGATTTAATGTGACATTAGGCCTGAATGACATCACTCTAAAAATGATATCAGCAGAAGATTGTTGACGTCACATGACAATTGTGGTTTTCTGAGACAGCATTTTGTGATCAGTACATTTTTTTCAAGAAATAATGGGTAATGAAGAAATTATTACACTTGCATGTGTATTATGCTAACTTTATAAAACATGTGAGAATTAATGTATTACCCATGTTTTCATAGAAATACCATGGTTTAATTGCCCACATGGGTACAATGTGTGAAGCCCATTTGTGGTGTCCCCTGACCTGATATCGCTGAATATTGCTAAAAGTGACCTTACACGTCTAAATCCTAATTAGCACTGTAACCACATTTTGATAGTACTGTGTTAACCTTGTTGAATATATGTGTAGCATAGTTCTGTATACAGTGGTAAACATCAAACATGTACTGATATTTCAAAACTATGAGTGTTAAATTGACGAAAACATGTCATGTGACCAAAATATGTATAAAGTTCCATTACCAGTTCCTTGTCAGTGACTTTGTCAATCAGTGTCTGCAGAATGTAGTTGGCTGCTCTGTCAACAGCATAGTTGAGTAGTCTCCCCTTGAATATGACCTTGTACACCTTGCCTTCACCTTCATCTCCCAGACTCACAGCCACAATCTGCTGCACCAAGTAGGCCCCCACTTCATTCCGCACTAATGCAGGTAACCTGAGAAGATTAGAGCTGTCTTAAATTTTGTCTGAATGAATGAGGTTAGGTGAAATTGGGTTTAACGTCGTGCTTGAGAATATTTCGCTCATATGACGACGTGCATGCACGTGTATGTGTATGTGCGGCTGCTTGTACTAGCCCAGACTTAAGCTGGTTTTATAGTGCTAGCCCACTGAGATACCATGCCGCAGTGAAGCATGAATACCCCACTCAGACACATTATACTGACTCCGAGCCGACCAGTCCTTGTTGTACCCATTAATGCCGAACGCCAGGCAGGGACCAACAAGTACCATATTTTAACGTCTTTTGGTATGACGCGGTTCTGAATGAATGAGAATCATAAACTCATTGAAAGTACTTCTTGTTAATATAATTTACATCATTTTTTTTAAGAGATATCTTTTTCAGAAAATGCAGCAATAATTATCATGATTTCATATTCTGTCATTCATCTTAACATACTGTCCAAGAAAATAACCTGATGAAACCCATGTGGGATTCATTGTGAGTTTATTATATATCATCTTAACATATCCAAGAAAAGGATGATTGTCATGTTATTATCAACTTAGGTTTATAGATAAGGTGATCTCCTCCTAGACATAAAGATTTAGTTGGATAAAACAAACCACAATGGTTGTTTATGTTTGGTGAAAGTTCAACATGTGTTGACTTGTAAAGCTGTCTGCATCTTCCAGTGTATTGCTCATCTCCAAGATTGTAATCATCTTAACATGGTTAATAAATTCCACTTTTTTTCGTAATCCTACACTGGCTCACTCTGAAAATAAAATTAATCAAATTCCATTTCATAAATACATTTTCCCTATTTCTGCCATCAACCCTCAAATTGTAACATATTTCAAACTCTCAAAACAACTGCAGCAAATGAGACGAATTTCAATGTCAGACATCATCCACATGGTTCATAAGCTTTCCACTCTGGTGGTTGTACAAAAAGACTGAGTTTTGTATAATTATTTTCAAACATTTTCTTCTGCCCCCATGCAATCTCTGAGGCAGTGTTTCATGATGAGATACACACATGAAAGAATGGATGACCTTAGCAGTTATCACAAGACAGAGCTACATGACTAAACTTCAGATGAGAGGGGATGACTGAAACAAGTCAATTTTGGTCCATTTGAAAGAGATGCTGATAAGAAAACCTAATCTTTGATAAAAAATGTCATGCTACATTTCTTACATGACTTCTGCTTCTTCCTCCTTTCCACTTTCTTCCTCCTCTTTTGGCTGGGTTAGTCCACTCTTCTTCAAAATCTTCTTGACATATTTGCGACAG
This sequence comes from Haliotis rubra, assembly GCF_003918875.1. Lineage (NCBI taxonomy): Eukaryota > Metazoa > Mollusca > Gastropoda > Lepetellida > Haliotidae > Haliotis > Haliotis rubra. The sequence goes on along the minus strand of NW_025765170.1, from coordinate 483,172 downwards.
GACTCTGGGTCTCTCTGTTTTAAGATGAGTAGGATGGTCTGGAATACTGGACTAGAACTGGCGTCCTTCAGGTGATCTGTAATACATCATTCTGATTTGATTAACAACCTCATTCAGGTCTTTTACTCCAGTACATTTCTGCATGAAGACCTAACAACCCCTCCACAGAAGGTCACATCAGTGTTGAAGCTTCTAAATTCTCGAATACTGGGTGGTATGAAAGACTGTCGAGCTCTGTTTGTTTTGAGAGAGGGGTAATCGAAAGCAGGGTCCAGAAGGAAGTAGTAGTTCAAAATGGTGAGATAAAATATAGGAACTATCAAATCTAATTTTAGTTGTCTTTTTGACAATCTGGCGCTATTAGATAAAGCGCTTATACGTCAGAAGTGACAAGTTACATCCTCTGTAGTCACTCTAGCATGGAAGGGTGATTATCTAACATAGAATCGGCGTCTCTGCAATCTCATTTGACATCAAGTTCACAAACCAATTCAGGAAATTAACAATGTCATCCATGCTTGTTTGTTGACATACCAATGACAAAAACATCTTGGCCGATTGAACTGGTGAATGACAAACGGTTTCAGCTTTTCGGTGCCAGTTGCATTTACAGTCAGCATTAAGATGACACGATCTTTAGGCTGTTTCTTACCAGAAACTGCAACAGTACTCAAAGTCGATTTTGGCTCAGTTTTGTAGAATAAGCTAGTTTCATCACAATTAAAATTGTCACAAGGATTGTAGTCAGCGAGGACTTCCTGAAGAGATTGCCTGCCTTCACTTACAGTTTGTAACGATTAGTGAATTGTGTAACTCACTGTGTTCATAATCCTCATTGTTCCTCACGTGTGACATGTGGCAGTGTATTCACGGGTAATTGATCACACGCGTTGCTAATCTCAATGTCGGGTTAACAGGACTTATTAATGTGTGATTCCGACAGTTGGTTGTTAATTGAGCCTGTCTAAGTCGGAACGCAGGACTGTCGGATTAATGAGACTCGGGTCCAGCTGAACCAGACCCGTGCTCGAGTACTCGAGTACCCGTGGAAGCCCTATCAGTGACCACTGATCTTGTCACCGATACCGAGAAATCAATTGCAGTAATTTCCACAGCTGTCAATACAGTGTATGGTGCAAGCATGTTGACAGGTGACTTTCTCAATGCTGATCTGTACTCAAAATTTGATAATCTAACATTCTCGTTAATCTGACAATTTGCTGTGCAACGGAAAATGTCAGCTAAACAAGACCTGACTGTATTGTTACCTGGCTATGGATATTTAAGGCACCCTTTCATTTCTGATCAGCAAGTAGAGTTCTCACAGAGTGGAATCAAAGACGAGTAAACTAACTGATTCTCATGAGATAAAGATATTTAATACCAAGCAAATATATGATGAATATGTAAGACCCCTGCCTATCATGAAGACGTCCTTCCCCACCTCCATTTTCTTTCAACAGAACTAGCTTCCTGAAAGAACCAAGTTAGTCCTTACTTATCTCTTACAGTATTTCATATCCTGCTTAGTCACATACATTACTGTATGATGATCCTGAGTGAGTGAGTGAGTGGTTTACCACCTTTTGAAGCAATATTCTCAAGTTGAGAACTGAACCCAGGCCATCAGCATGAAAGAGCAAACACTGTAACCACTAGGCCACCCCACCACTCTGATCATGACTACAATATATAAGAAGTAGGTTCCATGAAAGCAGAAGCTTGTAATCTTACCTGAATAATCACAAAGTGAGAATACTTTCTTGAAAATCTTCTTAAACCATGGACCATATTCTTCAGGAGGATTGGTTTTCTTTGGCCAAATTTTCTCATCTGTGGCAGCAAAAGATGTGATAAAATGTCCTTTGTAGTATAATTGGGTAAAATTTAAATTTCTAAGAAAGATTAAGACAGCATACAAGGAGATCAGAATAAAGGGTTAACTTGTCTATAGAAAGTGTCTTAGTTATGAGTGAGTGAGTTTAATTTTGCGCTGCTTTTACTTTTTAGCAATATTCCAGCAATATTACTTTGGGGGATATCAGAAATCATCCTCGATAATCTCCAGGACATACGTTACGATCACTCTCCACTATACCCTGGATGCATCCACGGCTTGGCCCGATAATTATATTACCTCCCTTTGCTGGCTCCGCATTCTCACAGTAGCCAATCAGTTAAGCTGCCGTTACATCCGAGCTTGCCAGTGTCAAACAAAGATAGCGGTCGCAGCCGCGAAGGTTTGTTCGCAGTGCCACTCAGATTTTTGGGGAAATCATACAGACAAATTGACAGATCTGAAACTTTAAAAATATATGAAAGAACTCCTTCTACCTCTTTCAGATTACCTCTGCATCAATTGTGTTGCCAAGTTTAAACGGTTAGATAATTTAAGAAGCGAAAGTGAGTTGTGATTGGTTCGCTCAACTTTCCAGCGTAGACACCTGATTGGATAAAAAAACAGCAAAGGGAGGTAATAAAATCATCGGGCCAAGCCGTGGATGCATCCAGGGTATAGTGGAGAGTGATCGTAACTTATACCCTGGAGATTATCGAGGATGACCAGAAATAGGCTTCACATGTTTTACAAATGTGGGGAATCGAAACCCGGGTCTTCGGCGTGACGGGCGAATGCTTTAACCACTAGGCTACCCCACCGCTCCTGTCTTACTTATGTCATAGTGTGAAGGTTTTAATGAATGAAATATTAAGTGATTGAGTTTAGTTTTACCCTGTTTTAGCAATATTCCAGCAATAACATGGCGGGCGACACCAGAAATGGGCTTCACACACTGTACCCATGTGGGGAATCGAACCCGGGTCTTCGGTGATGAGTGAATGCTTTAACCACTAGAATACCACACCGCCCCCATGAATAAAAGAGGAAGACTCCTCTTACAGTTTAGTTAGTTGTGGACCGGGTTCTTTTAACCTTAAAATAGATATGTTGCAGAAGTATCACTATCAGAGAGTGAAAAAGATTTGATTTAAATGAGACGGGGGAGTACACAAGTATTCTGAAAACAATTTTTCACAATAATTTACCTTATGCATTCATTAATCTAAAACTGACAGGAAGGAGAAGAATGAAATAGTATTACTGTAAATATATTTGTTACATCCGTTATTCATTTTACATGTTTCATAAACTGCACACACACCTTTAGCCTGAGCTTGAGACATCCGACTTCTGATAATATCAGTTGAGACATCCACACCTCCCAAGACTTCCAGCAACACTCTTAAAATATGGCTAGCATAGGTATCCGTCAACATTGTCTCAAGGTTTTCACTTGCATATTCACAAAACTCCAACAGCATTTCTTTCACAGATTTCTCCTCCTCAGTGTCTGAGTTGTCTCCCCCTTGGTGGACACATTTTGGAGACAGAGCAATAATATTCTGTAACACATGGCTGGCAAACCTGTCTGTTGACACAGTACTCCAGTCCTCGCTTAGTGCTGACAGTAGTTGTCGGATATGGTGCGGTTTAGCATGCTCTAGAAATCTCTCAATAAATCGACTGACTGTTTGGTTCTGGGAAACTTTAATCGCCTCTGATTCCATTTGGGAGAAGACATTGTTGAGGAACAGATCTGAAATATATGACAGATTTCTTTAAATCAGGTTAGCATACATAAATTTCAATTACCAAGTCTTACGCCTCATCTTTTTGAGTGGCATTTAGAAGCTGGTATGATGAAGAGGAACACTTTTGAAGACGGATAGAAACAGGATAGACAAAAGTTAAGAGATGAATAATCGCAAACAGCCAGGAGAGCAAAGAACATCAGCTCCACAAGCCAAGCACTTGAAGCAGACTTTGAATGCATTTGTCATGTCTTCATAAGCCTTAATCAGTATCCAGGCAACCTAGTCAACAAAACCATCAAGACCACCCTCAACCCAAGAGGCAAACCACGTCAGCAATCATCACCATTCATAGGGGTTCAAAATTTTTGTTTAAAGTCACTTGCCACAGCGCAAGTGACTTTAAGAAAGTAACTTGTCCTGACTAATTTTCCACTTGCCCTGATTTTATGAAATAATCATGATAATAATCCAGTGATCAACAGCATGAGCAGCGATTTATGCAATTGGGAACCGATGACATGTGTCAACCAAGTCAGCGAGCCTGACCACCTGATCCTGTTTGTCACCTCTTACGACAAGCCTGGGTTACTGAAGATCAAGACCCGTGAAGATCCGGGGTAAATTAGGTCTTCAGCAACCCATGCTTGCCACAAAAGGCGACTATGCTTGTCATAAGGATCGACAAACGGGATCGGGTGGTCAGGCTCGCTGACACAATGTCATTGGTTCCCAATTGCGCAGATCAATGCTCATGCTGTTGATCACTGGATTGTCTGGTCCAGACTCGATTATTTACAGACCGCCATATAACTGTAATATTGCTGAGTGCGGCGTAAAACTAAACTCACTCACTGAAGATCAATATTCTAACCCGGATCTTCACGGATATGTTTACAAAGGGAACAGTTTATCAGAAATATTACTATATAACATCATAAAAAGATTATAATATCGAAGCTGACAAAAATTATGCATTTATGGTAATATATTTAATCATTTTGAATAAATTGGGGCATTTTGACAACCCCTGGGGCAATGTGACCAAAAATCCGGGGCAATTTGACCAAATTTACTGGGGCATTTTGTAGCTGGGACGATTTCACACGCACCCTCTGTGACCCATAATCACAAAATTAAGTTAGACACATGTGTAAAACGAAAGTGTACCAAGGTGTACGTGACCAAGTCCATTTATCCCAAAATTACCGCTTGTGCACAAATTAGTTATATTATTAGTTCCCCTTTGTCCCAGTAACAAATAAAGTCATGGACTTGACGACATACTCCAGGAGTTGCATAGTGACTGGATTGTTGTTAACTGATTTCGTTAAACACGCTGTGGACCTGTCAGCATGCCAAAACACACACCTTTCTCCTCTCCATCGATATCTGTCAGTGTTTCAAATACTCTTCTGTAATAATCTAAGGTGTGGTCATTGAGAAAACCAAGCTTGTTCTTCCTTGACTTATTTTCGTTTGGCTTCCTGCGATTCATTGTACATAGGTATTGAGAAATGACAACAGTTTTCACATCCAAATTCACAGCTGCCCAGTCACTAGGCCTATTTACTACACGTGCTGAGAAACAAACCGGAAGTTTACAGCCAGAGTGATATTTTCACATTCTTAGTGATATTTTGGCATAATTAAATGTAATTTTCAAACCACATAAGTGACACATGCTATCAAAATTATTTAGTACATATACAGTACAGAGACGCACATTGACATGTGAATGCATCTTCTGTACAGAGAACATTTTTTGCAACGTAACAGTAGAATACGAAACTACCGGAAGCTAGGCTCAAGTAAGAGCACCTTGCTGTTTTCGTAATGCCAGAAGCTCGGCATATTTACCCAAAGTCTGACACTGTATGATTACACTCAATCGCCCTGGAAAATGGCATACAGATATGTTTCAATTGCCAGGAAGGGGCAAAGAATTCTTCAAAGACTTGTGACCTCTAATTGTTCATTTCAAGAAGTAAGTGGTGATGACCTTGCAGGCATTTGTTCAGTTCTGTGAAGTTTTCTTCTCTGCATTACCAGATCAATGTACAAACAAACGTGCATCAGCTGCAGAAACAGGCCATGTTAGTTCCTAAATATTTAATTGAGTATTCAGATTTATTGCAAGATGTGTATTCCGTATTATTCTCGTTCTTTACTTCACGACACTGTGACTGGAAGAGCACCGTTTCCTTATTATCAATATCATGATTATGTAAGCGCTGCAATTTGCTAAAACTATTGACATTGCTACTTATCCAATATATGACCAAGGTAACGGTATTTTGAAGTTATTTTGCATCAATGTAGGGACTAGTGAAGTTAGATAAATTCACTGATTGGCACTGTCTTAAATGCTCTGTCATCGTGGATGATGAAATACTTTACAAACTTGCAGAGTGATTATAATCACGATATTAACCATATTAACATTTATAACATATGTTATATTTGGGATTACACTTTCTTTGTAAAGTACAGATTCTAGTACTTTTGTTGGGTTGAGTTAAAAGTGACTTTTTGCTTGAAATCAGTTTAAGAATCAACACCGAAACGTCGCTCTATGCAATAAACAAGAAGTTGTTATCCAGCTAATTTCATGTTAATACATAAGTTATAATGAATACAATTACATCGTAATCAAAATTAGAATGACAAGCAGAGTATTACCACTACTGTTGGAAATGCAGGGGGTTAAGTCACCAAATAAACAATGGTAACTTATACTTTCACCAGATTTATCCAGTTTATATCATTTCATTAAGTGAAGAGAGAAAATTGTTCATTGGAAAGAAGTTAGACATGTTAACATGGTTTAAAACTGAAAACAAATAATAATTTCATTTGTGATTTCACAATATATGATAGGGATGTTCCTATTATTCTATTACACATAAAGTTGATTGCTGATTTTCAAAAGTATGTATATTGTAAATCATGAAATAAATTCATCACAAATTTAATGCGAGTGCGAGGGTGTAGTCTAAAATGTGTCACAAAATTAATGCGAGATCGGGAATCTGTGTTGATGATAAAATGTGACACTCTGAATCTTTGATGTTGTTCATTTCTTTGTCACACTTGTTATTTACAAAAAAACCTGAATTGAGCTTGTTAAGCAATGAATGGAAATGGGCTGGCGATGTTTTGATTACGCTGCCATGTTTTGATCACGTGATTGCTTGCTACTACTCTTTACAACATATATAAACGTAATCCGAATTAAAAGGTGAGCAAAGATCGCGAAATGATCCTGCATGGTTGGAGAAGGTCCGATCTGGCTGATGTGCTTGAGTGACTTTAAGCAATGACCACTGATTGTAACCAATGATAATTACATGTGACTTGAGATACCTGTAATGAGGAAGTGACCTGTATTGGTGTAATGTGTAGTGTCAACACTTCCTCTATTGTTACATAATTTGCCGATGAATAAGTTCAATGGATATAAAGTGGTGTCTTGGAAATTAGCGCTCATTCGTCAATGGATTTATGAGAGATGTCTAAATTGTTGTTATAATCTGTCTTGTTATGATGAATGCTAACCTGAAGACAATACAGATGGCAAGAGATTTACGTTTTCTGTCTATCATTAAGTTCTCAAAAGTAGACATGGTCCAGGGCTCCAAATAATTTTTCATGATCAGGAATACGTACTCCTTATTTTTTTTAATATAGGGCAAAAAAAAAATGTTGTGGTTCCGATTTCCTACATTTCAGAACTAGGGTAGGTAGGTAGGTTTTTGGGTTTTTTTGCAAAATATTTTTACATTACTCATGTGTCAGAAAATAAATTTAATTTATTATGTGGTGAGTAAAATTGTTAGGCTCGACGGGAATATTTAGGGTCGGTCGGGAAATCGGAACCACAAGCTTCTTTTTTTTAGGCCTAGGAGTACTGGAAAACAATAAGAGTACATTTAGAGTACTGAATGGAAATTAATGGAGTATCAGTAATCTTGTGTTTCGTTTCATATATGCACCACAACATTGCTACTCTTGTGTAAACAGGTAAATAAACAAAATACAATACTTTTTCAGATAAATACGTCTATAAATGATTCTAAGACCGTGCACCATTGCTGTAGTGCGTATATGCTACGTTTTCTAAATTATTTCCTACCGTATCGTGCATATTTTTAATCCGTACATACGCCAACACGGCCCTTATCTGGAGCCCTGTGGTCAGACTGAAATGCATCATTATAATAATGCGAGAAGAGTACAGACGAATTTTTTGCATTACTAAAATGCTTGCATTAATTTCATGATTTACATTATTTAAATAGTATGAATGCATCAGTTTCCTGATGATGATGATGGCCTAACCTTGCTAATATGCACTATGTGGATTTCATTATTAGAAAAGCTCCCTAGCAACTGCTCGTCTTAAGAGTGGATTTAATGTGTATTGTTGTTTGTTGTTTACCACCACTGTCAGTAATTTCCAGCCATATGACAGTGGTCTGTAAATATTCAAGTCTTGATCAGACAGTCCAAGGATCCTGAGGATTGATATCATGAGCACTGAGCTAAGCAGTTGGCATATGATGACATGCATCAAACAAGTCAGCGAGCCTGACCACCCAATCCTCTCAGATGCCTCTTACGACAAGCATGGGTTGCTGAAGACCTGTTCTACCGTGGTCATTTATGGGTCAGAGGTTATGGATTAAATGGTCAGGCTTGGTGACTTGGTCAGCATACACTGACTCTATGGATCATCTGGTCGAGTCTATTGGTCATGTACGTTCCACTGTCATTTAGATGGAATATTGTTATGTGCATCATTAGAAGTGTTAAGCATCAAACAAAACTAAATGCTAATTAATATTAATAATGGATCAGTGTAGATTGTATTCTTGGTAAACCATTCTTATTCTGTTTCAGATGCAAAGGAATCTTCATTTATTCACACGGTTAGCTAGTCATCAACATATAGGTCCCTTACTGCGTGAATGGTCTGTATTTCATCAGAATGTGCCAAAAGGATTTGAGAAATACTTTCCAGGAGGCAAGAAAGCAGCAGGGAAAGAACAGCCGACCAAACCTAAAGGTGTGAAATTTGTAGATAAGTTAGTAGCATGAAAGCTATATGCAGTTACATAGATTACTATATTATTCGTCATGTTCAGGATTACCATAGTTTTAGAATGGGCTTGTGTTGTGTTCATTGGGGACTAGTTATAAAATCCCTTATTCGACTACAGAAAGTGGCCACAACCCAAAAGACTGTTTGCTATATATACATCAGTTCGTTACAGGCGTGTTTGCCATGGTGGTAGTCTTACTAAGTATGGTTGTCCATTTCAGAGCCAGTCAAACCTTCAGAACCCCCTCCTCCCAAATCTGGGTTTTCACAGCCGTCACAAGGATCAGAAAAAAGAGTAGAGTTTTCTTTTCAAATTGGAAAGTAAGTAATGTATCTGTATACAGGAAGTTAGTTAGTGTTAAATGTTAATCTTTATATTTATCAATGACACCTGTATTTTAAAGCAAGAGGGGCAGTGGGGTAGCCTAATAGTTAAAATGTCAGCTCATCACGCTGAGGACCTTTGAGTGTATTTTCTGTGTCATTTTAGACTGCCATGGTATCTCAGTGGGCTAGCACTATAAAACTAGCATTAGTCTGGACTATCAAAAGCTGCCATATATAAGTGCAATAAAGTTAAATGAGTCTGATAGGTGAGATTTATATCTTTAGAACAACCTGTCGACGCGTAATAAACATCTAAAACCTGCATCCTGTTTCCTAAACAGTAAACAGTCCATTAACACATTTTGATGAAACTGACAACTGAGACACTTTAGCAGGTCTCAAACCCAACTCACTCACTCACTTTGACTTGGTGTATGTGTACTTTAACAGGGGGAGGAGCCCGTTTGGTGACCCCAATGACCCCAACACCAGACTGCTGATTGGCCTCATCACTGGTGTCAGTATTGTAGGACTGATTGGACTGTACCAGACGCAGTATAAGGAGATCACGTGGAAGGAGTTTGTCTCCAACTACCTCTCAAGGGGAAGTGTAAGTAGTGCCTCCATTTACACGTAACCACGGTAATGGGATTATTATGGATAGTGTTCAATCTTGAATATCATCATGATTAGTTGTGATCCGTAACCCATGCTTGTCCTAAGAGGCGACTAACAGGAAGGAGTGGTCTGGCTTGCTAACTTGGTTGACACATGTCATCGGTTCCCAATTGCACAGATCGACATGTGTCAACCAAGTCAGCGAGCCTGACCACCCGATCCTGTTAGTCGCCTCTTACCGTCATGATTGTAAAGCAACTGTTGTACATGTAGTAACCATGGTATCTGGATCATAGTGGGTTGTGTTAAAAAATATGATCATGATTAGTTGTGGTTGTCAAGGTACTGTGTATGGTGTCCTGCAATGTTTACAATTTACCGCCTTTAGTAGGTATCTTCCGACCAACATGAACTTAGTTTTATAAATGCCTCCTACAAAGAAGATGTACTTGTAGGTCCATATTTTCTTCTGTATATTTCAGATTTCTTTACACAATACAGCAATAATGAAGGGGTATATGATTTCCCGTCACTATTCTTGAAACAGTTTTAGTTTCTACAGAGTTTGTTCTCTTTGTCTTGATCTCTGAAAGGGCAGTGGGGTAGCCTAGTGGTTAAAGGGTTCGCTCGACGCCCCAGGTTCGATTCCCCACATGGATACAATGTGTGAAGCCTATTTCTGTTGTCCCCTGCCTTGTTATTGTTGGAATATCGCTAAAACTAAAAGTGGCTTGAAACTAAGTCACTCTCTCGCTCACTTGATATCTGAAAACAAAATTGACTCGATTTGTATGGTTTTAAGATGCATATTTAATCAGTACCAAGAATGCCAGCTGAACATCAGGATGAGGTTTTCCAGTGTCAACCATTGCATTAATTGATATATAATTTGTGTTTCAAGGTTGAAAAGTTAGAAGTAGTCAATAAGAAGTGGGTGAGGATCAAGCTGATTCCGGGCACACAAGTAGATGGATCGGTGAGTTGAACTGCAGCTACACACAGTGTACAATTCCAGAGCCTTATCGGTATGCTTGACTGTGATTTGATGTAAACAGTGAAACATCAGTTCTGAATTGCCATTTCCATTGGCCTATTCCTGACAAACAATTATTGGTAAGTAGTAATGTTCTGTAACTACCATTAATAGTGCCAAGACAAAATTCTGTCCAGAATTTTCCAGATTATCAGTTTCCAGACTTGAAAGGTTTTGCTGTATCTTGAGAGACCTGCCATTATGTATTCTTACCTCTACCCAATCAATACAGTTCAAATAAGTAAATATCATTGCAATGGTAGAGTGTAAGTCATTCCTCGTCATTCTGTGAATCTCCTTATGTGACAACTTTCCTGTCTACAGAAACTTGTTCTAACAGGCAAACTGGTGGATTGGGTGGTCAGGTTGATTGCTTCTCACCTTGCTCATAACATCAACCACTGGTTTGTTTATCCACTGGTTTGGAATATTACTTGTGCCATAAAACAACAAACAAATTAAAGCACATGGCACATCTTTACTGGGGGCATTGGGGTTGCCTAATAGTTAAGGCGTCCGCTCATCACGCTGAAGACCCTGGTTAGATTCCCCACATGGGTACAATGTGTGAAGCCCATTTCTGGTGTCCCCCGCCATGATATTGCTCTAATATTGCTAAAAGCGGCGTAAAACCATACTCACTCACTCACTCACATCTCTACTGTATCTAGTTTCACAGTTACATATGCATACAGAAGAATAACGTGTAACATAAACTATCTTAAAAGATGAACTATAGGTTTACAGAGCAATGTGGTTTTCATCTAGCTTTTCTTGCTGACTTACATGTAAGCCCCATCCTGACAGAATGAGTATGATATGTTGCCTTTCTTTTGTTGCAGAGTATGATATGGTTCAACATAGGCAGTGTTGAAGCCTTTGAAAGGAACCTGGAGAATGCACAGCTAGAAATGAATATTGAACCATCCAACTTTGTCAATGTTGTTTATAAAACAGAAACAGAAATGTAAGTAGTCTTTTTCATTTTCATTCACGCACATACCAGTATGGACTGGGTACATTATAAGTATGATAATGTATGAATGTACTTATGTTCTGGCAGCTGTATAGATCAGCATTCTTTGTATTTCAGAGCATCCGTTGCATATTCTGCACTGAACATCATTCTCCCCATCGCCATTTTAATATGGCTCATAAGACGTTCATCAAACATGTTTCAGGTAATATATTACAAAATCATGATACAGACATAGTGAAAGCTTTGCTTATTTTTCCTTATCCTGACTCATGCTCTTTTGCTTGCTTGTCCCCTTCCTCTTGCGAACATAGTGGAACACTTGTATCTCCTTAATTGAAGCTCCCTTCAATGTAAAATCACTAATTGGTACTCACCCACGAGTTACCTCCCCTGCCGTGAGCGCGGGAACAGGTGTCGCCACCCTCTGGCCTCATGCTTCACTCTCTCCTTCTTCGCCCAGTGAGCAGGATGTGAGAGCGCCTGTGTCTCCTTACACACTATATCCTTTGGTTTTTCTTAGTTAGTTACCTTTTATAGTTTACTATAAAGGTATAGCTAGTATCCTTCAGTTATTTGGCGCTAATAATTAATCGTATTTCTACTGTTTATTCACGTGAGTTCGTGGATTGTTCAGCTAGTTTTACATTGATGAAAAACTGTACTATTTGTAGATTACGCTTTTCGCTGCGGATCCGCATGTGGTATGCCCTAGTTGTACTCACGCTTTGTGCGCTTTGACTCACGCTTGCAGTTACTGCATAAATTTAACCAATTCTGCCTTTGATAAATACCATCTTTGCGTCTTGAGACGTGTTGCAGATAGGTCACGCAAACTAGGTGTAGACATGGCCGATACGCCGGATTGCCCATCCAGTCAACTGCTGTCGAGTGATCCCTCCCCGCCTGGTGTTCTGCTTGAGACCCCATCGGAAGAGGGACGTGGGATGCAGTCCGTCACCTCTAAGAAGCGACCGCCTCTCCAGACATCCAGTCATCGCAGACAAAGTCCAAGAGGGCCTCAACGTCTTCTTCAACGCAGACTTCGGTACCCCCAGGGCAGCGTCTTCCTCCAAAGGGAAATCTACGGTCATCGAGAACTTTCTCAGGCGAGATCGCTTCCAGCAGCAGAATTGGGCCTCGATGACCAGCCGATCATCATACCCGACATACATACAAAGAAGCTTACCAGTGACAGCGACAGTGACGCCAGCAGAGATCAACAAGCAGCCTGATGCCTCTACACTGATGTCAGACGAGATCGCTGAGGGCCCCACCGCTAACACAGCAGAAAGGGCACCATCTACTACGCCGCAGATCATCCCAAACGATCTTATGAAACAGATCATGATTATGATGGAAGGCCACTATAGACTGGAGAAGCAGCCATCCCAGGGTCCGAAGTTTCGCGAAGGCTCCAACGTGAGACAGCACCCCCAGGGCACCATCTGTCAACGTAGCAGCCACGACAATGCAGCCTTCGCGAAGGGAAGTCACAGACCACCTCGACGGCGGACCCAGATGTACAGCCTTCGAAGGCCTTCGCATGGCGGGAAGAATCATCACCTTCTTCGGCGCCATACTCAGATATGGAATCTGATCACCAGACCACACGCATGAAGCCTTCGGCGAAGGTCATATCATCGCTCCCCCAGGACCGACGATAATGGCTTCGCTGGCGTGCTCGCTGGCGACACCTGAACCCAGATCGTCTTCATCTAAAAGATCAGCAAGGGACTACACAAGAGCTTCGCTGGGCTATCAGTCCCCTCATAGATCGCCAAGAAGGTCAACCTATCGATATAGATCACCAAGACGATCACCTCACCGATCACCACGCCGATCACCTCACAGGTCTGCACATAAGCCTACAACTAGATCTCCACAAGCGTCAAACGATATAGAGATAGAGCCACACAGCCCTACATCAGAAGAGCAACAACCTCTTATCTATGATGATGGAATGGAAGATGATGGAGGAATTATTTCAGATGCAGAGATAAGATATTGGATGGTCAATAATCTAGATCTCTCATCACCTTCCAAGAGTGGCAATAAGGCTTAGACTTATCTGATGAAAGAAGATGACGCGCAGATGCTATTACACTACCCCCAATCGAATTCGATTGCGGCGGTACCTCAGAACCTAGATACAGCATTTAACAAAGCCAACAAAGGTTCAGACGCCACATCTGCCAAATTTCAGCCAAGAAGTTCTCCACGATAATATGGAACCCTTCTTCAAAGCGCCAAGACATCGATGAGAACTATAAGCTGATCTCCGATGCCAAGAACAAGTACTACAAGATTGATGATCGGAAATTGGTTCAGATAGAAACCATGACGAGGCGTATGTTCTTCGGGTCTAAATAGATCTAGAACAATAAATGAGACACTTATCTCCAGATTTCGAACACGACCTCTGAAGATGACAGAATGATTTACTCGGCCCTACTGATGCAAAAGAAGGACCAGCAGTTTTAACAGATCATCTGACGCCTGTCTCAGCAGCACTGACCTTAGCTCGTCGTCAAGGCCTCCTAGCTTCCTGCAACTGGGGTGAGAACTTTACAGCTCCACTATATACAGCCCGTGGTCTTCCCCATCCATATTTGACGGAGGAATAGACACAGTCTCCAAAGAAGTCACCAAGGATTCTAGAGAAGTCCTGATGATTAAATCGATGGACACGCTTAGCCAGTGTCATTCGACAGACTTCACAAAGATACTCAGGGAGATCTAAATTCACGGGCCTACAAAGAGCTAGAGACAGGAAGATTGCCAGTTCCAGGGGAAGAGATTCTTTTAAATCGTCGCCCATATGGCAACTATAGAGAGAGGGTCAGGGGCGAGGGCAGGACACCCAGAGGTTCCCCTTCAACTATAAACGCTGAAAGACAGGTTCGAACGACTGGAGTCTTCCACCCCAGCCGTTCCAGTACAACCGTCACAAGTGGGTGGACGTCTTCAACTACACTGGGAAAACTGGGGAATACTTTCAAGACACCTATGTCTCCAACATTCTTCAACGCTGATTTAGTGATCCCACTACAGGCCAAGCCTCCACTAACAGTCAACCCTCACAAGTTCGAGGTAGAGGCACAACAACTACTAAAGTTAAGAGAGTATGTTACATTACTCCTAACCAAGCAGGCCATAGAAGTAATAGAGCAAGGAAACATCGAACCAGGTTTCTACTCCCCAGTTTTCCTAGTACCCAAGAAGAACTCCAAGGAGAAATACAGACTCATTTACAACATGAGCTTATTCAACAAGACTTACTTAAACAAACCACCCAGGTTCACTATGATACATCTACCGCAGCTTCTGACGGTAGATGATTAGCCCCATGGACTACATGGGCAGTATAGATCTACAAGATGCTTATCTGCACATCCCAATACATCCCGAATCCAGGAAATACCTTCGGGTTTACGCTAGGCGGGTTACATTACCAGTGGAAAGTACTCCCCATTCGAATAGCATCAGCCCCATGGTTATTCCACGAGGATAACGAAACCGATTGTTATCTATCTACATCGTCAAGGGCTAACGCGAGTGCGTTCTTCCTCGACGACGGGATACAAGTAGATCAAGATCCACAGCATCTCAAACTACAGTTAAACTACATCATAAAGCTACTAACACAGCTGGGATGGTTAGTAAACTTACACAAGTCGGACCTAGTACCATCGCCAAGATCTGCAATTCCTAGGAATCCGATTTATCACCAATCTCAACCGAGGTATAGTCGTATTAGAAGACCGTTGGCTCAAGATCCAACAGATCATTCCACCAGCTCTACTGTCACCGCTACCACTGACAATGGCAGAGCTTACTAGGGTCTTCTAACATCAGCCCAAGACTTGACAGTCATAGGCAGATTACAGTTACGTCCGTTACAGGTCTTCGATCAATACACATCTCGACGACCTACAACCATTCAGTCTACCGATACATCTCAGACCTCATCTATTATGGTGGACAAAGAAATGAATGTCTGCGAAGGGATTTGTTTAGCAGAGCAGGAATTCAAGACCCATCTATATGTAGGCGCGTGCCGCTCCAAGGTTGGGGAGCTCATCTCTCCAACCGGACGGCATCAGGGTTATGGACTCAGCTAGAAAGCAAACTCCACATAAGCGCATTAGAGATGAAAGCTGTAATCAGCGCCATAAGACATTGGAGCAACATTCTACAGAATGCGCACCTGATGATACATACCGACAACTTCGACAGTGGCGTTTTATGTGAACAGACAAGGCTCAACGAGATCGCCGAACCTTTTGAATTTAACCTTTCAACTGTTCGAATTAATCCAAGATCTAAATCTACATGTCAAAGCATGCCACATTCCCCCGGAGCCAGGAATATACTAGCAGACGCACTCTCTCGCCACCACATCTACCGTCCGACAGAATGGATGCTCAATACAGAGATATTTGCACAGATAATCAAGCAAATAGGAGCTAGTAGATCTATTAGCCACAAGGTTCAACAATCAACTACCGACATTACGTGTCACCAGTGCCAGACCCACAAGCATGGGCAACAGACGCCTCTAGCATTTCATGGAAGGCCTCACGCGCGTCGCAGCTTCCTCCGCCCAGCAATAATACCTCTAATTATTACAGAAAATCAACCAAACGCAGAGCCTACAACTCACTTTGGTCGCCCCTATTGGCGGCCAGAGCGTGGTTTCCATTATAATACAAGATATCGGTCAACCGGCACTAGAACTACCCAAGCGCGCCAAACCTGTTAATACATCCTCACACCAAACAGGTGCACAGAAACCCAGAAGTATTCAAACTTCAATGTATGGACTGTATTAAAATGTGTTTAAACAAGAGAGGATATTCTACCAGGGCGGCAAAAGCGGTCACGCTTGCCTTCACGATACTCAACGTAACTTGTATGCGATGACAAGTGGCAAAGTTTCGAAAATTATGCAACAAACAAGGGTTTTACAGCGAGAGATGCTTCACGCATCCTCAAGTGGCAGACTATTTGTGTTACTTACGGCAAAACAAACATTTAAAAGGCTCGACATTGTCAACATATCTTGCGGCGCTTAGTTCTGTGATTTCTATGAGAGCGGGTGTTAAATTAACAAGAACACCAGAGTTACTGGCCTTACTACGTGCTTTCGATTGGAGGACCAAAGCGGAAATTCCACTAGCTTGGGATCTGAATGTAGTTTCACGACACCTCACAAGTGAGGATTACGAACCATTGGAATCAACAACGTTTGAATTTCTCTCACAGAAAACAGTCTTCCTGTTATCGCTAGCCACGGCAGCCAGAATATCTGAAATTCATGCTCTAGATTATGAGAGGATACAGTTTGATGAAAATCAAAGACAGCACCTGGGATTAAGATGGGATTTCATCGCTAAAAATCAACTACCAGGTCAACCAGACAGGTTATTTCACATCCCGCGCTTATCCTCAATTCTTGGATCTCAAGATACATTGGACTTATCTCTATGCCCAGTCACGAGGCTCTCATAATCTATTTACGTCGTTTCCAAAACAAAGGCGAAGATCGCTCAGAAGATTGTTCATCCCGTTATATCGCCTACAAATCAGACAGAAGTCTCTCGTACCACCATATCAATATGGATAAGAACTGTCATTTTACTGCGCGCTATAAGGCAGCAGGACTGGACCCTCCAACAGCATCAAATCCCCATGAAATCAGGGCATTGGCATCCACCCTCGCCCTTCATGGTAACTGTTCATTGAATACAATTATGGAAGGATGCTTTTGGAAATCTAACATGGTGTTTGCTAATCACTATCTCAGAGATATCACCACCGAGGGGCGTCTCTGGCATTCATCATTTCGGTCCTTTGGTCCTCGCCAGCAATTGACAGTCCCTCGTGAGGGTTAATATTCACCCCCCACGAAGATTATTAGATATATGATACATATATTCACTAGCTTATAACTCCATGGAGTTCTAGGGCTATGTACATATTTAGCTTAGGTTATTCAACCTTAAGCTCATACTGAGTTATATTCAGTGTACAGCTACGTTAGAGTAGCAGTTTATATATATATATTGATATATCAGTATATTAGTAAGGTAATACCCCACTTATAGTGTATATATCTATGGATTATTATAAGGAAATATCCTAAGTCTCAATGCCTTATGAAGTTCCATGAAGTTATTACAATATCACTTACTTAAATCACTAATTAATCCAAAGTATTCTGTTTACCCACCACCTCTCCGATTGGATTCTACAAGCAAAGAGAGCATGAGTCAGGATAAGGAAAAATATGTAATTTTCTGAGTAAAATTGATATTTTATACTTATCCTGACTCATGAGGTTAGCCTCCCATCCTCCCCACATAACACTTTGGATTTCCCTGTAAATTCAAGTGTTGGGCTCGCAAAATCAGGAGAGAGTGAAGCATGAGGCCTTACATTATTATTCCTTTAACTGGAGTACAGATTTCTTACAGAAAAGAAGGTATTACGTTTTGCTGAGTTATGTCCCTTACTTGTGTCAGGATCCATTGATAATGGCTTGGACCCAGTTATGATCCTTGGTCAAATGGTCAGATGAATTAAGCCATGTATAACTCTCGGAAGTAAAAGAGCAGTACATAGATACTCTGTGATCCATACCACTTCCAGACATAAGGCCTAAAAAAAAAAATGTTGTGGATCTGATTACCCGACCGACCCTTGAATTCTGGTGCCGACCCTAGTTTTTTTAATAGGTATGAATAAAATAAGCTTTCAGATACCATTGTATTTTGCTGGCACCAACGGACATTGGTCATTCTGATAGAGAAAGTCGACATGATGGCCGCAAGCTTGATTGAATAAACAATTGCACATTGATAAATGTGTTATTTGTTCATACTTTACTTTTAAAAAACAATGTGAAAAAAAAAAGAATTCCTACCTACCTACCCTAAATTTTAAAGTGGTGTAATCGGAACCACAACATTTTTTCTTTGGCCTTAAGTGTAGGGTAGATGGTCTCAGGGATGTGGCCTTGTTGGGTTCTCTCTCACAGCAAGCAGGTTATCATTAGAGGTGTGACGATACAGAAATTTCACGATACGATACGTATCGCGATATCTTGGAAAGATACGATTCGATACGATGGGTATCACGATATGCTATCTTTAGTTATTTTCTTTAAAAATGTGTATTTTGATAACAAGTAACAGTGTAAATTTTGACATAACCGTCAATTTCTAGTGAAAATTCACAACGATACATATCACGATACGAAAAAAAGTATCGATATATTTATTGTCAGAAAAAGTATCACGATTATCGATACTACAATATATCGTCACAGCTCTAGTTATCATTTGGTTAAAAAATATCGCTGAGTGATGACACAAGCATGACAGATGGAGGAATGTAGTGTAAACATCACAGTTATGTCGGACCGTGTGTACTTGTTCAAAGTTTTATGTCTTTTCTAACTTTGAATATTCTTTTTGCAGGGTGGTCAGGGTGGGACTCGAAGAGGAGGAGGGGGGATATTTGGCTTTGGTCAGACAACAGCTAAAATCATGAAAGAAGACATTGGTGTCAAATTCAAGTGAGTACAAAGTACATGTTAACATATTGTTGTATGTCCATGAACATTTTATACATGACGTGTTAGTGTGTGTTACTTTGTACATAAATTGGGGGGGGGGGGGCATTCACATTGTACATGCTTCTCTATAAAAATCATCATAATCCCCCCTAGCTATAAATTATGACTGGTCCCTTATTTTTTCAAATGGATCTCATAACACGCAATTACAGATGTTCACAGTCTGTGATTGTAAGATACCTGTCAGTGTCGAATAATGTTTGGTCTGCTAGCCAGGATATTGCTCTCATCATCAGTTGCTGTTGATTTAAGTATTATTAGCTCATCTTACAGGGGCGGATCCAAAGGGGGGGTGTGGGGGTGTGCATACACACACAACTCACCCCACCCCACCCCACCCCCTTTCCCATGGAAAAAATGTCCATGGTTTTTCTCCCTAACCTTTGGACTTCATGATATATGTGCACCCCCGAAATCCTGGATCTGCTCCTGCATGAGATGACTGGACAGATTCTTTTTCAGAAGAAGTCCTCCTTGGGGTACATATAAACACTAAAATGTCCATTTTCAAAACCTACGACAGTTGTAACTATATTTTAATAAAAATATTTACAAAACAAAAAACACGTTTCTGAGTCTTCCCCAGGGCTAGCAAGCGTCATTCTGCCGACTACTTGTTTTACACTAATTTGCTGGTGGGGGCGTGGGACATATGGGCTAAGGACCCACCCTCTAAATCCACTAAAGGCAAGAAGAGTTCTTCTTCGTCTGCTAATGGGGCCGGGGGTAGGCGGGCCAAGACAGCGGAAAAACCTCCTTCCCCTATTCCCTCAACTTCAGCACAATCTGATTCTGATTCTGCAATGCCGTGCAGCAGCTTAGGGTTACCGTTCACTCGGCCTACCTCTCGGCCCTGCAGAGGAAGCTGGTTGACACGGAGGACGTGGGCGCCGCCGTGTCGTCGTCTTCGTTAGTGAGGCAGCTTACGGAGGTGCACTCACATCTGGCACTCGACGCCATACAGTCGTGCGCAAGCCAGATGATGAGTGCAGTCATGAGCCTCCGTAGGCTATGCCTGTCGGTTGCCAGGTCCTCTCCGGCTACACAGCAGGCACTACTCTCTCTGCCCTTCAGGATGGGTTCGACCTTTTTCCTGGGGGCTTTGACAGTAGTCAGGGAGGCCGCGGAGGCGGTTAGCCAGTTTAAGGACTCAAAGCCCTGACTCAAGCATTTCCTGGTTACCGAAAAGGACAGAGGGTTCAGGCCCATTCTCAATCTAAAGGGCCTGAACAATTTGATGGAGGTACCATCCTTCAAGATGGAGACACTGCGCTCAGTGATCTCATCTGTGGAGCCAGGGGATTGGCTCACGTTAATCGACCTCAAGGGCGCTTACCTCCACGTACCGATGCACCCCAAGTTCAGGAAATACCTCTGGTCTTCCTTTGACGGGAGGTGCTATCAACTTTCGTGTACTCCCCTTCGGCATCTCGACGGCGCCAAGGGTGTTCACAAAACTCATGTTAGTGCCGGCTCAAGTCGCCAGGGCAAAGGGCAACTTTTGTTACCCGTACCTGGACGACTGGCTTCTCAGGGCACTCGCCACCCACTTGAGTCGGGATGCCACACAGGCAGTGATGGATATTCTCACCAAGTTGGGTTGGATTATCAACCTCAAGTAATCAGAGCTGGTTCCAACACAAGGTCTGGTTTTCTTGCAGGCAAGATTCGAGACACAGCAGGGTTTAGTCTCTCTGTCTCAGGACCACATTTCCAAAGGGCGACCTCACAGCTTCCGGCCTTTGGTCCGAAAACGAGGCGACCCTGCACATCAATGTGCTAGAATTGAGAGCGGTTCGGTTGGTGTTCGAATGCTTCGTGGAGCCGGTTCGGAACCGTGTGGTTCTTCTAGAAATGGACAATCAAATGGCGATGTCCTACATCCTGAAGTAGGGCGGTACGGTGGCTCCGTCACTCCTTCAGGAGGCGTGGCAGTTTCTACTGTGTGCGATCAGTTAAACATACAGGTTATGGCCGTTTATCTCCCGGGGGAGGACAACGTACGAGCAGATGCGCTCTCGCGTCGTATCCGAGCCCCTCACGAGTGGTTACTCGACTGGGAGATATTCGGGATTATCTCCCAGTTGTTTTGGTCATTCCAGGTGGATCTGTTTGCCTCTGGGGTGACGAACCAGACTCCGATGTTTTGCTCACGGCTCACGGATCCGTGAGCAATCGCCTCCGATGCCTTCCAGCATGGACAGGGTTCTGTGGGCTTTCCCACCGATACCCCTGATCTCCAGGGTCCTATCACAGCTAGCCACCCAACCAGCGCGACTACTTGTGCTTCTTGCACCTCTGTGGTCATCTCAGTGCTGGTTTCCGGTCGCTCATGCAGCCACCTGTACTATTACCAATGCGGCCGGACCTTCTATCCCGGAAGGGCCAGCCACACCCGGATCCCAGGATTCAGTGGGTGGCTTGTCCACTGTCCAGAGTCGCCTCCAAGCGCGTGGAATTCCTGCACCAGTTGCAGACACAATTCTGGCTTCGCAGAGGGATTCGACTAACGTACAGTATGAGGATAGATGGGCCCGTTATGCGTGCTGGTGTGGAAACAGAGGGATACTTGATCCCTTTTCTTCGACTGTAGTTGAGGTGTTGGAGTTTTTACAGTCTCGGTTAGAAGCCGGCCTAGCCGCGTCTACTATCCGAGGCTTTTCCACGGCTATTTCAGCCTTCCACATTCCTGCCGAGGGTGCTCTTTTGGGACAACACCCTTTGGTCCAGCGTTGCTAAAACAGGTGTGGACAGAGTGTGTCCGGCCGTCCGACGGATAAGTCTCCCATGGGATTTGTCCATCGTCTTAGGCTGGCTCTCCAGCCATCTCTTTTACGATATGTCTGATTTTGTCTCTACAACTATTGAGTTGGAAAATGGCTTTTTTGGTGGCACCTATTGATCTTCCCGCCTTTATGCTGCCTGCTTCGTCTGGTAACACAAAGCACCAATCGCACCTGTAAGACATACGCAAGACTCTTAAAGCGTATATCAAAAGAACAGCATCTCAGCACAGTTATTCTGTTGCTATGGCGGTGGCAAGGCCGGTCATTTGGCTACTACACTAACTTTATCTAGATGGATTGTGTCTTCGATTTGTATGGGTTACGTACACAAAGGCTTATTCCTCTTTCTTTCTCTCCCACCCGCCTCCCCTCATTCTGTCTGATACGTTCAGCATGAAAAGTGAGGTGCGAGGTTGTTGGCTAGAGTTATCTGCTCTTGCCGGTAGGGGGCCCCTCGGGGGTCCTGTAGGGGTGGTCTCACAAGACAAAAAAGTGTTTTTTGTTTTGTAAATATTTTTATTAAAATATAGTTACAACTGTCGTAGATTTTTAAAATGGACAGTTTAGTGCTTATATGTACCCCAATGAGTACTTTCTTCAAAGAATTCATAACCTCTACAGGTTTGTATAAATTTTACTAAGCTCAAGCTTCATACTAGCAGCTAAAACTCATGACTGGACTTAGGGAGATTTTAGAGATTTAAGCTACACAAAAAGACTGTTTATTTATTTTCAGGGATGTAGCTGGTTGTGAAGAGGCCAAGGTGGAGATAATGGAGTTTGTCAATTTCCTCAAGAATCCTCAGCAGTACATTGACCTTGGAGCCAAGATCCCTAAGGGAGCCATACTGACAGGCCCCCAGGTACAGGCAAGACCCTCCTAGCCAAGGCTACAGCAGGGGAGGCCAATGTGCCTTTCATCACCGTGTCAGGATCCGAGTTCCTCGAGATGTTCGTTGGCGTTGGTCCCTCCAGGGTAAGACAAAACAGAAAGGCCAGATGTATTTCTAATACATTTGGGCTTCATTTCTTTGACAGCTCAATTTGGACATTTCAATCTTAGCGAAAGGAAAACCGCCACAGAACTCAAATGTGCCATCAGTTGTTCGCCCTTTTGGTTGGAGTTGCCATTGCTCTCAGGAAAGACAGGATGTGATAATATTCACACAATAAGAAGTTGGCCATTACTGATTATATAGGTATTCAAGACATCAAGTATGCTGGCTTGAATTCCAAACTCAGTCATACTGGGAATTTGGGAGCCTAGACAAAGACTCTCTATTGAGGAAATCCACCTGGAACAACCTCGTATGTAGGCTGAAGCTGGGATGAGTGGATGAATCATTTATAAATTTTGAATTTCAGCATTTTTACTCTCTTGGTGAATTGCAGTTTGTTTTGCTTGCAGGTGCGAGACATGTTTTCCATGGCCAGGAAGAATGCTCCATGTATTCTGTTTATTGACGAGATTGACGCTGTGGGACGGAAGCGAGGAGGTCGCAGTATTGGTGGGCACAGTGAGCAGGAAAATACACTCAACCAACTCCTGGTGGAGATGGATGGTATGTGGCCACCTGTGTTGTTCAATTTACAGCAATTTACAAATTTACAGAATTTAAGGGAAATGGTCAGCATTGGTCAAAACTACTTGCTCTCGATATTTTGATGCTTTTATTATTCAGACCTGATTGAGATTGTGGTTTTCAAGAAATGGAAACAAATTCTCAAGGAGATCAAGATGTTGAGATTGTACTTGTCTTTTTGTTTTGTCAATACATTTTATGGAAAAAATGTCATATTCATTTGAACATTGTTTTGCTGATTTCCTGATTTCACCCAAGGTTTGATGGAAGTATGGTTGACTAAAGTTGTCCATGTTTTTTCTCTGCTTCTCAGGTTTCAACACACAAAGTGGTGTCGTTGTGTTAGCGGCGACAAACAGAGTAGATATTCTAGATGGTGCACTCTTACGGCCTGGCAGATTTGATAGGCAGATCTTTGTACCGGCTCCAGACATCAAAGGGAGGTAAGTCTCAAGGCTTTTTCAGACTGGCATCTTCCCCACTTCATGCTCTAAGCTGATGATTGAAACACTGTTGTTACTGAATTTTTAGTATTAAGTTTTACACAAAATACCAACAAATATCAGCAAACATTCAACATAGTCCTAAGAGTCCTAAGGACCGCCTCCGTGGTGTAGTGGTTAGAGCGTCCGCCCGGAGTGCGGAAGGTCGCGGGTTCGATCCCCGACCGCGGCATACCAAAAGACGTTAAAATATGGTACTTGTTGGTCCCTGCCTGGTGCTCGGCATTAATGGGTACAACAAGGACTGGTCGGCTCGGAGTCAGCATAATGTGTCTGATTGGGGTATTCATGTTTCACTGCGGCATGGTGTCTCAGTGGGCTAGCACTATAAAACCTGCTTCAGTCTGGGCTAGTACAAGCAGCCGCACATACACATACAGACCAATTCCACCAAAACCTAAGATTCGACACTTGTTGTCATTTCCATAGACTTACGACGTTAAACCCAATTCCACCACCACCTAAGAGTCCTAAGAGTTCCTGACCACCTCTGTGGTGTAGTGCAGAAGACTGTCAGCTCGAGTTCGATCCCGGCTGTGTCATACCAAAAGATGTTAAAATATTGCTTTTGGCATTAATGGGTACAACACTGACTGGTCAGCTCGAGTCAGTATAATGTGTCTGAGTGTTGTAATCATGCTTAACTGTGGCATGGTATCAGTGAGTTAGCACTATAAAACAACTTAAGTCTGGGCTAGTACAAACAGTCACACATACACACACATGCGCAACGTCGTTATATTCCATGTAACTTTCATGCACCTTCCACTGTATGTCAAAAATAAGTGTGCTGAGTAGGACCAGTTTTCTGTTTTCATCTTTGATTGATTTCTATTTTCAGAGCATCAATTTTTAAAGTGCATTTAAAACCCCTGAAGACACAGGTAGACAAGGAAGAACTTGCCCGGAAAATGGCAGCATTGACACCAGGGTTTTCAGGTATGGTTTCAATCGTAGTGTGTGTTAGTGAGTTAAAGTCTTCATCCCATCAGCAGCATTTCAGCCGTACTTGGACTTGAAGAAGTTAAACAGTTATACTGTACTAAAAACTATCATCAATGGACTATATTAAAGATCCGGGTTAGAATTGGTCTTCAGCAACTTATGCTTGTCGTAAGAGGCAACTAACAGTATCGGGTGGTCAGGCTTGCTTACGTGTTTGATACATGTCTTAGTATCCCAGTTGAGTAGATCGATGCTCATGCTGTTGATCACTGGATTGTCTGATCCAGATTCAGTTATTTACCAAATGCGTTCCCATAGCTGGAATATTGTTGAGTGCAGCATTATGCAACAAACAAAACAAGAACAGAGATACAAAATGAACATTTGGCTCATGACAACTATCACCAAGGTCTTCCAGAAGAGCAGCCCATTTCTGGTATTCCCCTCAGTGATGTTGCTGGAATATTACTAAAAGCTGGAAACCAAAAGGTCAGTCAGTCAGTCCTAGAAGAGCATTTTAATCCTGGATCTGAATTTAGGTCCTCAGCATTGTTTTGCTTGTTGTAAGAGCCATCTGAAGGTTTAGGTTCATTTCATAACTGATTATGTGGTTGATAAAGTCTGATGGCATGAGTGAGTGAGTGAGTTTATTTTACGCTTCACTCAGCACTATTCCAGCTATATGGCTGGCAGTCTGTAAATAAGCGAAGTCTGGACCAGACAATCCAGTGATCAACATCATGAACATCGATCTGCGCCGTTGGGAACTGATGACATTGTCAACCAAGTCAGTTAAGCCTGACCACCCGATCCTGGATCTGCCTTTAGGTCCTCAAGCATAGTTTTGCCTTGTGTAACAAGCATGGAAGGTTGAAGTCCATTTCATACCCTGATTATCTTTGATAGGTCCGATGGCATGAGACATTGGTCATTGTATGTATAGCGGTTTTGTCTGTTTGATTTTGTTCCATGTTATGACGCTACTTGCAAGAATGTGCGTTTTGATTATAGCATGTATATTGCCCTGTATGCTGTACACATGTTATATTATTGTCAGTATCATGTTTCCCTGTTGTTTTGTAGGTGCTGACATAGCAAATGTTTGTAACGAGGCAGCCTTGATAGCAGCAAGAGATCTGAACACTGAAATCAACATAATGCATTTCGAGCAGGCCATTGAGAGAGTTGTGGCAGGTTTGTGAAGAGGTTTCTCAGAGTCCCTCATCATGCTACTTTCACTGCAATGTTTCAGTCTGAGATTTACACAAGTCTTACGTCCTGCTCAACCCCATTACAGGTAGTTCAGTTGATAATACTCCGGATGTCAAATAAATGACGGTGACTGTACAGTGTTGTATGGCAGTACTTCGCATGGGCTGTTAATAATAGGGCTGTAATGATGCATCGAACTATTGATGGATTGCAATTGTTGAGTCCCTGATAGCAATTAATCGATGGTAGAAACGAAAAACTATCGATGCATCGATAGTATGTGTGACTATCGATAGTTTAGTAACTGACTTCCGTTCATAAATGCGCAGCTCAAAATACAGGAAGTACCAGATTCGTTCACTTTGATTTAGAGTTGTCTGCCCCTGTAGTAGTAGTAGTAGTAGTCTCTTGTACTAGAAGAAGTAGTAGTAGTGTAATAGTAGTAGTAGTAGTAGTAGTAGTCTCTTGTAAACAAACTTGATCTGGGTTTCAAGTTTCTAGTCGGTTATCAAAAGAGACTGGAATTAGACCTTTAACAAATTTGCTAAAATTAAAGCAAGGCAAAAATTCAGCCCTTACATTTACATATCAGGTTTTCAGAACAGCAGCATGTTCTATTGTGGTTTCCCATGTAGGTTTGGAGAAGAAGACCCAGGTTCTACAGCCGGAAGAGAAGAAGACTGTGGCGTACCACGAGGCAGGTCATGCAGTAGCTGGGTGGTACCTGGAGCATGCTGACCCTCTCCTTAAAGTGTCCATCATCCCCCGCGGCAAGGGACTCGGCTATGCACAGTATCTTCCCAAGGAACAATACTTGTACACTAAAGAACAGGTAGGTGTCTCTCAGATTACATTTGTCACAGATGGGTCATGTTGATGTTCTTGATGTTTCTTCTGAAACTGGGTTGTATGCATCATTTTTAGTGGATAGTGATGTTGACATAGGAGCTGTTATCAGCTGAGCTAGTTCGACAGAAACATTACCAGCCTCTTGTACTAGAAGTAGTAGTAGTAGTTGTAGTAGTAGTAGTAGTGTAGTAGTAGTAGTTGTAGTAGTAGTAGTCTCTTGTACTAGAAGTAGTAGTAGTAGTAGTAGTAGTAGTAGTAGTAGTAGTAGTAGTAGTAGTCTCTTGTACTAGAAGTAGTAGTAGTTGTAGTAGTTGTAGTAGTAGTAGTAGTAGTAGTAGTAGTAGTAGTCTCTTGTACTAGAAGAAGTAGTAGTAGTAGTAGTAGTTGTAGTAGTAGTAGTAGTAGTAGTAGTCTCTTGTACTAGAAGAAGTAGTAGTAGTAGTCTCTTGTACTAGAAGAAGTAGTAGTTGTAGTAGTTGTTGTAGTAGTAGTAGTAGTAGTAGTAGTAGTAGTCTCTTACTAGAAGAAGAAGTAGTAGTAGTAGTAGTAGTCTCGCATACTAAAAGTAGTAGTAGTAGTAGTAGTAGTACTGCAGTGTATATATGTGTTACCTAGAGGTGTTATTGTAAAGCACTGTGTGGTATGTTTTCACATCAAGTCCAATTTTACTGTCTAACTGCTTAACACCAAATATGGTGTTGATATGCTACTCAAAAGAAATGGAGGAACGCCTGAACTGCCATAACAGATTAACTATAGTAATATAAAATCAGACATTCCTAACCAATTTTGACCAGTATGTATTGTTGTAAAGCTGAAATTTATGTTCACTGTACATCAGACATGAGACATTTTCCATTGTGTTCCCCAGCTGCTGGACAGAATGTGCATGACCCTTGGTGGCCGAGTTTCGGAACATATCTTCTTCAACAGGATCACAACAGGTGCCCAGGATGACTTGAGGAAGGTCACACAGAATGCATATGCACAGGTATATCTTGTCATACTTTCTACAGTATTTAACAGTATTTAGTCCAATTGCCATGATTACAAGGTTTTGAAAAATCGTCAGATATTGTTCATCAGTTATTGATCTATGGTGGTTCAGTATTAGTGATCTTCTGACTTCAGTCATATAGCAGTAGACAAATTATGTACCATAACAAGAGTTCCCAGTTTCATTATTAGTTCATGGTTTGCTGAAAGAAGGCATTGTTTTTCATGATTGTAGAGTCTTTCTGTAATTTTTGGTTTGGACAAAGCCAGGCTGAACAATCAAGAAGGGTGCATTTAGCATGGTTAGCTTAAGTGAGCTTTGAAATGATTGGTTGGTTGGTTTGTTGTTTAATGTCGCACTCAGCAATATTCCGGCTATATGGCGACAGTCTGTAAGTAATCAAATCTGGACCAGACAATCCAGTGATCAACACCATGAGCACCGATGTACACAATTGGGATATGAATTATGATGACATGGATCAAGAAAGTCAGCGAGTCTGACCACCCAATCCCGTAAGTCCCCTCTTATGA
This sequence comes from Haliotis rubra, assembly GCF_003918875.1. NCBI lineage: Eukaryota > Metazoa > Mollusca > Gastropoda > Lepetellida > Haliotidae > Haliotis > Haliotis rubra. The sequence continues at coordinate 454,473 of NW_025765170.1, read as the reverse complement.
CAAGCATGGGTTGCTAGACCCATTCTAACCCGAATCTTCACGGGTCACATTGAAATGAGACAATGGAACCTGGACATGCAGGATGCACACATCCAACACAGGGGTGGAATAACTTTAAAATTGCTAGTGTACTCCGAAACAGTGGCACATGTAAAATCACTTGCCCTGATAATTTTTCCACAATACCGGACATTTTCTTGTTGATTTTTATAAATAAACAACATAATTAACATTGGAAAGTCAACTGGACACCGGTACAGTGTGATATACAAATTTGCTTGCCCGACAGAAAAAGCACTGGACTCGGACATCAGGCAATGGGTTATTTCCACCCCTGCCAACATTAACACTGTAGATGTGGAAGTGGTGAGAGATCCACTTGAAGCCATGGTTTAACTACCATGATGTTCACTTCAACGCATATCCTTCCGTCCTGTCTTATGTTTAAATCATACCAAAGATACCTTTCTGTTGCAGGTGGTCCAGTTCGGTATGAACGAGAAGGTCGGTCAGTTGTCCTTCCAGATGCCCAACCAGGGAGAGATGGTGTTTGACAAGCCTTACAGTGAACAGACAGCTCAGATCATTGACGAAGAAGTCCGAAACATCGTACAGGATGCTTACAAGCGGACGCTAGAATTGCTGACAAAGCACAAAGCAGAAGTAGAGAAGGTAGGTTCAGTAAATGGAGGGTCAGTTTTGTTCTTTGAAAACCAATCAGGTTATTTCTTGTGTTGGGAAAAGGAGATTTGAATGTTCCCATCATTCTGCCATTGATGTTAACAGGAAAACAGTTCTTTTGCATGTTTTCAAGACATTACTTAGCCAGGTGAATTCAGATCTGAAGGAGCAGTGGGGTAGCCTGGTGGTTAAAGTGTTTGCTCGTCACACCTAAGACCTGGGTTCGATTACCCACATGGGTACAATGTGTCAAGCCCATTTCTGGTGTCTCCCACTGTGATAATTCTGGAATATTGGTAAAAGCAGCTTGAAGCTGAACTCAGACACTCACTCAGATGCTACTCTTACTCCAAAGTGGTAACGTCAAAGACCTAAATGACTCGTGATTTTCCTCCTACAGTAAGCTGCCATGCCATAATGTAACTGGAATGCTGTTAAAAGTAGTGTTAAACCTAACTCTGTCTCCTTGTATTCATAAATTCATATTCAGTCATGTATTGATTTTATGAATGGCTGAAATTTATGAATTAAAAATGAAACATTAGGTGGAGTTCAAACTGCATGCATTAGTCATTTTAGGGTTCAATATGAGTAACTCAGGTTGTTGCTGTCAAGTTTTGTACTATTTGATAATGTTCTTCACAGGTTGCTCTTCGGCTTCTTGCCAAAGAAAAACTGGACAAAGATGATATGGTGGAACTGCTTGGAGCTCGTCCATTTGCTGAGAAGTCAACATATGAAGAGTTTGTGGAGGGAACAGGTGAGTGTGTTGGGAACAATCCTGACACACCCAAATCCTGATCCTGTGAAGATCTGGCTTAAAATTGGTCTTCAGCAACCCACACTTGTCGTAAGTGGCGACTAAGGGGATCAGGTAGTCAGGCTCGCTGACTTGGTTGACACATGTCATCCTATCCCGATTACGCAGATCGATGCTCATGCTGTTGATCACTGGGTTGTCTGATCCAGACTAGATTATTTACAGACCGCCACCATACAGCTGGAATATTGCTGAGTGCGGCGTCTAACAACCAACCAACCAAATCATATTCTCGTCACATGCTACGTTCTAACGGAATAGCGAATTAATTAAAGTACACATCTTCGGCAACATTGCAATGTCGAGGTGTAATTAGACATGGGGCAGGGAAAACAACAAATCGTCGTTAGACAACAAACCAACCAACTTCAGCATGATGAGCAAAAGCTTTAACCACTGGGCTACCCCATAGTGTTGGGAATTGGTTAAAATCTCATAATTGATGATTGGTTCATTACAACCGATCAATCATCAAAAATAATTGGTTAGCGTCATTTGTGAAATTTTCCTGGTTATTTTTGTTAATGAAAAAGAAGAAGAAAAAACATGTAGGCCTTCTTCTTTTTTTTTGCAAATTGCACAAAATGCATTTGTAAATTTCACATCTTTAAAGGATGACTAGTATGTTAGGAACATAAATTTCTTGAAGTCTTTAAGATAAATTCAATCATGACATGGAACGAGCTTGTAGTGATTATGAAATGTAAAGTTAATGACAGACAAAACCAGCCTTGTGAAAAATATTATAAATGCCAAGAAATGTTCCAGAATTGTTTGCGTTCGATTATGAAAAAACATGATCGATTGCTTGGTTGTTTAATCACTGCGACCAATCTTCGATTTCAATTAATCTGACCACCACTACTACCCCACCACCCTTTAAGATTTTAACCTAGTCCTGTTTTATCTGTGGTCAGGGTCATTTGAAGAGGACACAGCGTTGCCCAAAGGTCTAGAGAGCTGGAACAAAGAACGTGACAATAAAGACTCTGAGACCCCCGAAAAACCAGAGAAGGCAGCCAGCTAGCCAGGTGGATCTCCTGGAGTTGTCTACCTTGGTTAGAGACATCCTGTCACAGCTGAACCCACTGAAGGGTCCCTGTCTTGTATAAATTGAAACGTGACCGTGATCCCGTACAAGACTTACCATATGAAGTGTTGAAGACTTCTGAAATCATTCTGCAAGTTTGTGCCGCATAAGCTGGCTTTGATTTTCAAAGCCTGTGTCATAGTTGTCATGTATATTTGTTACCATGGTTACAGACAAGTCATCAGATTGTAGTCACTTTTCAGGAATTGTAGAATTAATGATTTTTTTTCCCCACTGGCTTTGCGGTCAACTCCGGTGTTAGTCCATTTGGGTATAACCTAAAATGGCATCTACCTTCTCACAGAAAATCATACAGCACATATTAAAAAAACATTTTGATAAAAATATATCGGATTTGAAAAAATAATCTTTGATGTCACTGTTAAGACAATCTTAACTATAAGAAATCAGAATATATGTACTGTGAACAACAATAAAGAACAAAACATGGATTTACTTCTACAATAACAAGAAAAACATCATTTTACCTCAGATTTTACTCATAAGTAGCAGGGTGCCATTATACAAAACAACCTTAGCGCTAAGGTAATCAAAAGTCACATACCTCTACAGAGACTTACGATAGACTTAGCACAATCGTAAGTCTAAGGTTGTTTTGTGCCGATTAGACTTGGCACAACCTTAAGTCTAAGGTTGTTTTGTACATCGGACCAGGACAATGTTTATGGCTGGAGAAAGTGTGTTATGGAAAGACACTTATTATTTGGCTGCTTTCTTTCTGAAATGTGTTTTTTCATATGTCTTGAAGCAGTGACCAAAGGAATATTCTGTCTCTGTCAGAAATAAGAGTTCCCCAAGAATACTAAGTTAATGGGCTTGACTACCACAGATGTTGTCTAAAACAGCAGATTTTACATCAGGTTTTGAAAACCCTCACGATATTAGATAAGATATGTGATTTAAATAAAATTTGAAACGATTACATGACAACGACACTGTACGACTACAGGGCAATATTTACCACCTGATTATGCAGCTGAAGTGCTGGTGGATGAGTCTGAGTGCCTCTGCCTGATGGAGAAAGTTGTGTAAATGTGTGACGTATGGCTGTTGTTAGAACTACCCTGTGCTACTGGGTGGGTGCTCCACCCTCCTATCATGTTGAAGTGATTAATGTGATGTATTTAATAAAAACAAAAGGTATACATTGTTTACGAGAGTTAGGTTGTCTTTTCACATTGTCTGACCTTTGTATGCTTCGATTATGGTTTTTTTAACACCTAAGAAACATAAGTTGTTTGCTTAACAACTGTATCATGTGTCACATATTATCGTATTAAAGACACATTTATATTTGCAGTTTTGATACAGAAACAAATTTTCCTCTAAATATAGGAGAGTGATCAGGCTGACCTGTTTTTTTTATAATAAACATTGCATGGTTAAGAGTGTTATTTTTCCTTATCCTGACTCATGATCTTTTGCGTATCTCCTTTCCCTTTGCGAATGGTAGTGGAACACTTGAATCCTTTGTAGTTCCCGCGGAAGTAAAAATACACTCACCCACGAGTTACCTCCCTTTCCTGCGCAAACAGTCATGTGACCAGCCTTACTTGTCACTCTCTCCTGATTTTTCTGCCCATGCACCTGGATCTACTGTGAGATCCGGAATGTTTCCAGCGGGGAGGTTGGGAGGGCTTCTCCTCATGAGTCAGGATTAGTATAAAATATCAATTTTACTTAAAAATTACATATTTTTCCTTATCCTGACTCCTGATCTTTTGCTTATAGAATCCTACCGATTGGTGGTGGGTCAAGCCACTTTGTGGATTCAACAGCTGTCCATAGATACGTCCTGTATCCCCCCCCATGGGAACTGCGTAACGGCATTTCCTAGATCCTATTCTTCCAACTTCCGTTGTAACTCGGGGGGACCACCATCTTGTCTTACTTCTCTCTCAGACAAGTGAATCTTGTAGATTCATGTGGCTTAAGATATACTTGTATCTTCTTTTTTTACTAGTTATCTACAACAATTCATCGATTATGATAAGATCTCTATCATAAATGAGTTGCGACCCCTTTACGTACAGGTAAGATCTTTACCCGTACAGAGTCTTAATCACTCATGCTAGCCTAGTCTAGACTGTGCGCATGGACTTTCAAACTAGAACTTTTTCCATAGTAAAAGTTACCAACAAGTCAACGTGATAAAGGGTGAGATTTCAACTCAGCGCCTTTGAGGATCTGTTAGTTGTTGTGCTACAACATGAGGCCCAAACATGTCTTCGGTGGCTATGTCTCGGAGGTAGTGGTTGGCAAACACCGTATCTGACTTCCAGAAACAGCCCTCCATGATCGATGATATAGAGCAATTTCCAAGCAGAGCCAGTGTTGACGCCAGTGCTCTGACTTCATGTTGGTTGGAGGCTCTTGGAGGCTCTAATCCTGCTGCTTTGTTGGCTCTTAGTATAACGGCGCTCATCCAGATCGATATGGTCGTTCTTGAGACTTGAGACGTGAATTTTCTTCTCCTTGTTTTAGTCTTTTGAAGATATATCTTCAAGACTCTGACAGGACACAAGGATAAGTCCTGGGTGTCCTCTGGTCCGAGGATCGTAGATAGCGCTGGCACATGCAACTGTCTATCTGGTTGACCAGGTAGTTGATTCTTTGCAATAAAGTCCCATCTAAGTCCTAGATGTACTGCACCACGGTGCCCCATGTCGAATCTAGTTCGTCCAAGTCCAGCGCATGTATCTCAAACATACGAGCTGCCGTGGCTAGGGCAAGCAGGAACAGAGTTTTCTGCGTGAGTAGCTCGAAGGTTGTCTGCTCTCGAGGTTCGTAGGCATCGCTCATGAGATGACGTAGAATTACATTCAGATCCAAAGGCTGGTGCTCTGAATTCTGCTGGTCCTCCAGTTTAAAAGATCGCAGCAGAGCTAGTAATTCTGGTACTTTCGTCAATTTGATGCCTGACTCATAGTGATGACTGTACTAATGGCTGCCAGATATGTAGATAATGTTGAACCTTTCAGATGTCTTGTATATTGTATATCTAAGGTGACATAGATATTCTGCCCGTTTGGGCGAGCACTGGAGTCCCGTGTAAAGCAGATATCCTTATATTAGATCCTATTTATCAAATTTACACTGTGTATGGTATTTGGCTATAATTATCATGAAGTCAAGATAGAGTTACGTCCCTTGTTTGCCTGTTGCAGAAATGAAGGGTATTTTCCCTTTGGAATTTCCTCGGCCCCGGGACTATTTACATGTGTAACGAAGCCAACTGATGCATCAGCGGAGACTTTGCAGTGCATTTTGCCTAGACAATGCAATCAAGACGCATCAACAAGCAGATCAACTCAGCTGAACTTCACAATCAAGTTGCTCACGCAACTAGGATGGCTAGTGAACCTGATGAAGTCCCAGTTGGAACCAAAACAAGATCTGCAATTTCTGGGGATAAGATTATCACAACACAGAATCGAATTGTGATCCCAGAAGATCGTTTGGTCAAGATACAAGCCATGATTCCTCAAGCAGTCATCTCTCCGTTAACACTACGAACATGGCAATGTCTACTCGGTCTACTTACCTCAGCACAAGACTTGACTCGCACAGGAAGGTTACAACTACGACCATTGCAACGATTCCTGGCAAAACATCTGGACAGCAGCGACCCTATCTCGCTACCAGAACATCTCAAAGTGTACCTACTTTGGTGGACTCACAGGTCGAATGTCTGCGGAGGGACCTATGTACAAGAGCCGGTTTTCAACACACATCTTTACGCAGATGCATCGCTACAGGGATGGGGTGCACATCTCAACAACCAAGTTGCATCAGGGAAGTGGTCAAATGCAGAACAGCATCTTCACATCAATCTGCTAGAAATGAAAGCTGTGATCAACACTGTACAACTATGGTCGAGTTCGCTGAGCAACTGAATGCTGATGATCCACACGGACAACTCTACAGTGGCATTCTCCATAAATCGGCAAGGATCAACGAGATCACCAAGCCTATTGCAGCTCACATTCCAGTTGTTCAACATCACAGAGAAGGCAAATATCTGGATAAAGGCGTGTCACATATCGGGAGCCAAGAACGTACTAGCAGACGCTCTTTCCCGACCACTGCACCCATCACCCACGGAATGGATGCGGCTCATCATAAGGGAAATAGGATCCCCATGCATAGACCTGTTCGCCACGAGGTTCAACAAACAACTACAGACGTTTGTTTCACCAGTACCAGACCCCCAAGCCAGGGCAACAGATGCACTGAGCATATCATGGGAAGGACTAAACGCTTACGCTCTCCACCTCCGATTTTACTACCGAAAGTACTGTTGAAGATCAAACTGACACAAGCGTTACAACTGACTTTGGTCGCGCCCTATTGGACGGCGAGAGTCTGGTTCCTAGACCTAATAGAAGATCTCGGAAGTCCAACCCTCAAACTACCAGAATGGCCGAACCTACTCAGACATCCGCACACCAAGCAAGTCCACAGGAACCCAACATTGTTCCAGCTACACGTGTGGACCGTATCAAAACCTGTCTGAAAAAAGAGGATACTCCACCAGAGCAGCGAAAGCAGTAACCCTAGCGTTACGCATATCTACTCGCAATTTGTATGACGACAAATGGCAGAAATTTGAGCAAAATGCAAGGCAGAAAGGCTTCACGGCTATGGAAGCATCGCATCCTCAAGTGGCGGAATATCTATGTCACCTTAGATATACAAGACATCTGAAAGGTTCAACATTATCTACATATCTGGCAGCCATTAGTACAGTCATCACTATGAAGTCAGGCATCAAATTGACGAAAGTACCAGAATTACAAGCTCTGCTGCGATCTTTTAAACTTGAGGACCAGCAAAAGAAATTCAGAGCACCAGCCTGGGATCTGAATGTAATTCTACGTCATCTCATGAGCGATACCTACGAACCTCGAGAGCAGACTACCTTCGAGCTACTCACGCAGAAAACTCTGTTCCTGCTTGCCCTAGCCACGGCAGCTCGTATGTCTGAGATACATGCGCTGGACTTTGGACGAACTAGATTCGACACGGGGCACCGTCCATGCGCACCGTTTAGACTAGGCTAGAATGAGTGATTAAGACTCTGTACGGGTAAAGATCCTACCTGTACGTAAAGGGGTCGCAACTCATTTATCATAATCTATGGGTTGTTATAGATAACTAGTAAAAAAAGAAGATCTTAAGCCACATGAATCTACAAGATTCACTTGTCTGAGAGAGAAGTAAGACAAGATGGTGGTCCCCATACTTATCCTGACTCATGATCTTTTGCTTATCTCCCTTTCCCTTGCGAATGGTAGTGGAACACTTGAATCCTTTGTAGTTCCCGAAGCGGACGTAAAAATACACTCACCCACGAGTTACCTCCCTTTTCCCGTGCAAACAGTCATGTGACCAGCCTTACTTGTCACTCTCTCCTGATTTTTCTGCCCATGCACCTGGATCTACTGTGAAATCCGAAGTGTTTCCAGCGGGGAGGTTGGGAGGGCTTCTCCTCATGAGTCAGGATAAGTATAAAATATCAATTTTACTTAAAAATTACATATTTTTCCTTATCCTGACTCATGATCTTTTGCTTATAGAATCCTACGGATTGGTGGTGGGTCAAGCCACTTCCTGGATTCAACAGCTGTCCATAGATACGTCCTGTATCCCCATGGGAACTGCGTAACTGGCATTTCCTAGATCCTATTCTTCCAACTTCCGTTATAACTCAGGGGGACCACAATCTTGTCTTACTTCTCTCTCAGACAAGTGAATCTTCTAGATTCATGTGGCTTAAGATATACTAGTATCTTCTTTTACTAGTTATCTATAACAACCCATAGATTATGATAAGATCTTTATCATAAATGAGTTGCGACCCCTTTACGTACAGGTAAGATCTTTACCCGTACAGAGTCTTAATCACTCATGCTAGCCTAGTCTAGACTGTGCGCATGGACTTTCAAACTAGAACTTTTTCCAAAGTAAAAGTTATCAACAAGTCAACGTGATAAAGGGTGAGATTTCCAACTCAGCGCCTTTGAGGAACCGTTAGTTGTTGTGCTACAACAAGAGGCCCAAACTGGTGAATGCCAGAGACGTCTTCGGTGGCTATGTCTCGGAGGTAGTGGTTGGCAAACACCATATCCGACTTCCAGAAGCAGCCCTCCATAATTGATGATATAGAGCAATTTCCATGCAGAGCCAGTGTTGACGCAAGTGCTCTGACTTCGTGTGGGTTGGAAGCTCTTGGAGGTTCTAATCCTGCTGCTTTATAGGCTCTTAGTATAACGGTTCTCATCCAAAATGATATTGTCGTTCTTGAGACTTCCACTGATGTCTCCGTCGACAAAGGGATGAATAGGCGCTTGAACTTTCTTCTCCTTGTTTTAGTCTTTTGAAGATATATCTTCAAGGCTCTGACAGGACACAAGGATAAGTCCTGGGTGTCCTCTGGTCCTAGGATCGTAGATAGCGCTGGTACATGGAACTGTCTATCTGGTTGACCAGGTAGTTGATTCTTTGCAATAAAGTCCCATCTTTTAATAATTACATTTTTGTCGCAGCTGACATGATTTGCCCAGCAGCAAGGAACATTTTATTATTTCACATTTGCAACAAAGAAAATAGTATGGGCAGCTTAATAAAGAAAAAAATCATTTCCAGAATAACATAAAATGTGTACTACTTGTTGAACATGTTTGGGTTAATCACTGTAAGTTAATGGTGGTGTTTGTTGTCTATTTTTTTTTTTAACTGAATCATGAGGTCTTTGATTGGTCACCACTCTCCCCTTTCCATCACACTTTTCGCCCTGGCTTTCCCCATTGTCGACCAAACCGTAATATTCTGGGCACGTCAAACAGCCCCTCTGGAAGGCTTTCATACTGGCGTATGAATTTGTAACGTGAGGCACACACAACATTCGTCTGTATGGGGAAATAGTCCAGCTTCGTTCACTGGGTAAACTGCGTTGGTCACGGGATTACCGTGCTGGGCCTAGATTTTCGAAGCTCTCTTAGCGCTAAGATAGTCGTAAGTGCCATACATTAACATTAACTTACGATTCATCTTAGCGCTAAGAGAGCTTCGAAAATCTAGGCCCTGCTGCGGAAGGTTGGAGGTTCAATCCCGTCCGCGTCATACCAATAGACGTTATAATATGGTACTTTTTGGTCCCTGCCTGGCGTTCGGCATTAATGGATAAAACCAGGACAGGTCGGCTCTGATTTAGTATTAATGTGTCTGAGTGGGGTATTCATGCTTAACTGCGGCATGGTATCTAAGTGAGCTGGCACTATAAAACCAGCTTCAGTCTGGGATAGTACAAGCAGCCGCACATACACACCCATGCATGTCGTCATATGAGCGAACTATTCTTAAGTACGACGTTAAACCAGATTACACCTCACCTCACTGTGCTGCTAACGAGTTCATCACGTATTGGGGTGCCCATGTCATTTGGGACTGCCTAAATTCCTGGCCAAGAGATGCCGAGCCCCGGGGAAACTAAAGTGTGCACCCCCTTTTCTCAAAAAGCTATATTCGCCCCTGGTGTAGATACACTTTCAGCGTTCACAAAAGTATAATTTTCCCCCATGTTAGAATTAGCACCGAAACAAAAAGGCTTTGGTGTTTTGTGACCCGACCTCTTTCCAGCCTGAACCTGATAAGAGTTCAAGACACACGGACTGATTTATTCTGTAAAATTACTCGTTACAAATACGAATCGACCATGATGCCACATGTCTTGACCTGGGGTATGCAGGAGGGGCGGGGCAGGTCAGGGCAGGATATTTAGCCAGCTTATTAAGCTAAATATGAAATGCCACATCTGAATTGAAATGTAGACTAAGTATATTTACTGGTAAATCACCTCATCTCAATGGCCTTCATTCAAGTGCGCCGCGGATCTGGGTGCAGTTCCACTAACCCAAAATTCCCAATCTTAGCGTGACGTTACGATCGGCATGCCGTTCCACTAACCGATCTTACCCAAGTCGATCGTAAAGTTAAGATCCAAAGTCTAACTTGCTCATGACCAACTTCGGGGATCGCTGAAATCAATCGTAGAGAACTAAAATGGAGGCTTTCATTATTCTATGTGAAGAATAGCGAGCGTTTCATTGTGAGCATGTTTTTCGCTTGTGGCGAGGTTTATGCAGATGGACAAGGTTGTTAACAAGTGTTGTGCCCTTAGAGGTATTTTGTGAAACCCAAGAAGTTCATTAAACGTGTTTTGTGTGCATTTTGTGCTAATAGAAACGTTTTTCATGGGTCCACTTTGTCGGTTGCGAGAAAATTGTCGTAGGATTGTTGCTTGACTACACCCGATGCTTTCGACCATTGCCTGCCATGGTTCTCCGCTGGCGTTGGAAGTTCACAGTTAAAATTAATGCTCAGAATATCAACCACCTCTTTTGCCAACCAAGGCACGTTTATTTACAGGATGCAGAAATTGCTCTACTATCGATGACCTCGCAAAACCGACCTGTTAAGATCAGGATTAGAATTGGTCTATGCATGTCGTAAGATGCGCCTAAGGGGATCGGGTGGTCAGACTTAACACACGTCATTGTATCCCATCCATGCTCATGCTGTTGATCACTGGATTGTCTGGTCCAGACTCGATCATTTGCAGACTGCCGCCATATAGCTGGAATGTTGCTAATTGCGGCGTTAAACAACAAGCAAACAAAAACATCGCAAAACCAAACAATCATACCTCTATGTCTACATATCTGGATTGTGAGTTCGTGAGACATTTTTGAAGGCCTAAATCGCAATACATGTTTTAGAACTATTATGCTGGCCAACGTTTAATTTACAGTAAAGTAAACTACGGTTATGACAAATCAAAGGGACCACTAACTTTAGTTCGTTTTAACCGAAGTTCGTTATAAGCATCTCGACTGTAATGTAAAGGAAGTGGCACGGACGAAAACAAACAATTTTTATCCATCAGTTTATAAGTGAAGTATACTATACTACTAAAAAAGATAGTATATGTATGTAACCGAACAGAACAAACTCCAATAATCAAGCGACTGTGTCTGGTGTCCCCCGCCAAAATATTGCTGGAATATCGCTAAAAGCGGCGTAAGCATACTCACTAACTCACTCACTCCTGTTGCTAACTGTTTCTTAGTGAATATATCTACATACATGTATTTTAAAATTATACTCCTCAAAAGAAGTCAAAGGGTCACAAGTATTTTGGAATATAAGTATAAGATATGGAAATAAAATGGTGACAACCAATGACAAAAACAAAACCTCAAGCTCTTAAGAAACGAAAACAAAAAGTGAATTGATAAGGCACGACTTTATTCCACAATCCATCGAAGTCAAGTACCCTAAAATCAGAGTTCACACAAAGCCAAAGCTCGAATTCTTCGTCCTAGCTCATCCCAGGCATGCTCAATTGGTGACAAGTCGGGTGAATAAGCAGGCTACACCATGTGCTGAACGTTCTGCTGCTGCAGAAAGTCTGTCACCACCCTGGCACGATGCGGTCTAGCGTTATCATCCTGGAACCAGGCCCCTGGTCCAAGTTGACGAAGAAGTGGCATTACCAGAGGTTGGATAATCTCGTTGAGATATCGAAGACCGGTCAAATTCCCATTGACGATGTAGAGAGCAGTTCTGTTGGTGCACTGAGATACCCGCTTGAGACCATCACACTTCGCCTCCGAATGGTAAACGTTGGGCAACGTTGACGTCAGCATACCTCTCTCGTTGACGACGATAAACACGGGCACGACCATCATTATACTGGAGTGTGAGGCGGGATTCATCAAAAAAGATTGTGCCCACTGACCACGGTTCCAACGAACATGCCGTCGGCACCAATCTCGGCGAGCTCTTCTCAGCCGCTCAAGTAGTGGTGGTCTGACTGCAGGACGTCGAGTACGCAAACCCCGGACATGTAGACGATTTCAAACTGTCTGATCGGATATGTTGGTGCCACGGCCAACTCTCAGCTGATCCCGAAGATGTCTTGCGGTCACAAATCGCTGTCGCAAAGCCATAATCATCAAGTAGCGATCATCACGGGCTGTTGTTGATCGAGGTCTTCCGGAACGGGGACGATTCTGGACAACATTTGTTGTCCTGAACCTCTGCCATAATATCCCGATAACACTCTGGCTTACAGTTAGTGGCCTAGCAACACTTCTTTGGGATTGACCATCTTCAGGCCAACCTATTGCCCTTCCTCTGTCTTGGATGCTGAGCTGTCGTCTGACCATCTTAATATTTGAAAATGTTTTGTCTTTTTATTGTGAAAATTTGCATGCGTACAATGACATCCATGGAAAGCACGTGTAAAATGTGCGTTAGGTGGCATAATGGTTGTTTAGGACGAGGGTCAGTTTAGAGTGGCCGAGTTCATGGTTCAAATCAAAAAGTCCGAATTTACGGTTACATTTGACAATTACCTCATGGAACGGGTAATGATAACATTTCTCATAAAGTAATGATGTCTTCAGTCCAAAAAAAAAACATGCAGAAAGTTTCCTGTCCCTATCAATCTAAAAATTGCCTATTCTAATTTTGATGTGCACATTTCGTTTGAGGGGCGGTGGAGTAGCCTAGTGGTTAAAGCGTTCGCTCGTCACGCCGAAGACCCGGGTTCGATTCCCCACATGGGTACAATGTGTGAAGCCCATTTCTGGTGTCCCCCGCCGTGATGTTGCTGGAATATTGCTAAAAGCGGTGTAAAACCAAACTCAGTCAGTCAGTCTTTTTGAAATGCATCACACAGTGTTTGTATGGTTACGTAACACTGATGTCCCCCCCCAACACCAGGTGTCCCATCAGCTGGGGTCCCTCATGGACCTGTTCACCACTCTGGTGGAGCTGGCTGGCCTGACCCCACCCTCTGACCGTATCATCGACGGCATCAGTCTCACACAGACCCTGTTTACTAACAAGCCAGTCAATAGGTAGGTGCAATATGCTTGGCATTGGGCAGATAAGGTCTGTGACTGATATATACTACACACAATTTGCTAAGGATCATAAAAGGACACAACTTTACTTAAACATATTTTTATAATTTGAAATTGTATCCATTTTAAACTAGATAAATAATGGTATGACAACCCCTCTTTAGGCAAACAGCCACTTTAATCTAACCATATGCACTTGATACACGAGTAACCATAAAAAATGGATTTCATGGCACCAATCAACCATTTTGCAAATCATGGAACGAGTCATTGACAAGTACACAACACCCGTCAATAGCAGGTATGGGATCCACAAGATGCAGTGACACACTGAAACCTAGGATCCATGCTTACAATAAGCTAAGATATTTAAACCAAATTAGACCCCACATCATAGTTTTCTGTTGAATCAATGATGATCCTTAGCAAAGTGAATAGTATATGTCTCAATAACAATCACAACTGAAGCGACTAAACATGGCCAAGTGTGGTTTGCGCAGGATTGAAGACCTCTGCTACTCTGGACTTTTCGATATCGAAAATGTTCTCCTTCTCAAAGTTTCCTGGCACCAAGAGCTGATAGGCTAGTGGAATTCAACACCTGAAACTTGTTTACACGCTCATATGTTGTATCCTATCTGATTATTTACTAACCGTCTCCATATAGCTGGAATGTTGCTGATTGCGGTGTTAAACAACAAACAAACAAAAACATCGCAAAACCAAACAATCATACCTCTGTGTTCACAAATCTGAAATGTGAGTCCATGAGTCATTTCTTGAAGGCCTAAATCGCAATACATGTTTTAGAACTATTATGCTGGCCAACGTTTAATTTACAGTACAGTAACCTACGGTTATGACGAGCTCAAATGGACCACTAACTTTAGTTCGTTTTAACCGAAGTTCGTTATAAGCATCTCGACTGTAATGTGAAGGAAATGGCACGGAAAACAAACGACCGTCAGTTCCTCGCACCAAGAGCTAATAGGCTAGTGGTCCTGAAGCTTGTTTACAAGCTGATATATATATAATACTGTTTAAAATAGTTTCATGTTCGATTAGCTTCCATGGGAACGTCAGGTCGTCGTAACTACATACAACTTGAAAGGCCAAAACCGCCCAACCCAACTGTTTGCATATCTGGGTGCTCACACTGTCAACCCTTGGTTTGTCTGTTCCAGGGCTTATTACTCCACCGCCAACTACGGTGTACTTTCATTCAATCAATATTTCATGCTCTCAGCAATATACCAGCTATATGACGGCAATGTGTAAATAATCGAGTCTGGACCAGACAATCCAGTGACTGACGTCATGAGCAACTTACCTCCAGCCTATGTTCAAAATTAATGTTCTGTAAACGTAGAGAATAGTTTTCAAGAAACAACAAATGTGGGTCAGAGTATGACTATCAGTTGGAAGACATGCACCTGTTGTACAAAGGGCAGCTAAAAAACCCAAAAAAACCTGAACGGCCATATAAATAGATTTTCAACGTTATCTTATTCCAAACATTCCATAGATAGTGTCCTGCAAATATACTGA
Organism: Haliotis rubra; assembly: GCF_003918875.1. Classification (NCBI taxonomy): domain Eukaryota; kingdom Metazoa; phylum Mollusca; class Gastropoda; order Lepetellida; family Haliotidae; genus Haliotis; species Haliotis rubra. Next base: position 439,379 of record NW_025765170.1, on the reverse strand, counting down.
GCAAAACTGAAAACTTGACACTCGGGATTTTTTGGACTAGGCTTTTAATATTAGGTTTAAGACAATAATTTTATTATGCTGTCCACATAACATCTTGACATCAAAGGAAAACAAAAAACAAATATCGCCGAAACTCTTTAACAACGATGACGTTCATGATGTCAAGGTACCCTCCAAAATGAAGTTCACAGCGTGGAGAACAATTCGATTGAGGTTTACAGTAAGGGCTGGGCCCCCTCTAGTGTCTCTTATAGCCACACAACGTCTCTGTATGGATCTTAGAACGTTAGTAGGCCTAAACACACCACGAGGAATTTGCTCTACAAGGTGACGTTGAAGATCTTGCAACGTCTGTGGTGGATTGACTTGCTGACGAACACGTCGATCCAGTTCGTCCCAGACGTGTTCGATAGGATTGAGGTCGGGGCTACGCGACGGCCAATCCAGAACTTAAGTACCTGCATTTAGTGGAAAATTCTGTATAAGAATAGCCGTATGCGGTGAAGCGTTGTCTGTTGGAACGTCAGTCCAGGGCCATGTCTCTGAATAAATGGAAGCAGGACGGATTGCAAAATCTAATTCCTGTACTGGGCAGCATTTTGTTCCCTCGAACGACAACAACGGGTGAACGTCCGTGTGCGCAAAACGAACCCTATACCATTACGCTCCGCCCCAAATCTGTCCACTTCACGGACGCAGACTTGAGCGTGACGTTCATCTTGCCTGCGGTACACTCGGACCCTGCCGTCGGCAAATCTCAAAGTGAATCGAGATTTGTCGCTGAACACAAACGAATTCCACTGTCTTTAATTGAACCTTATGTGTCTTGGTCCCACACCAGTCGGTTGCGCCGAATTACCACACGAATTTGCTTTTCACACGTGCATTTTGTGTTTTTCATCTTTATAGGCGCCAAATTCAAGGTTGACACGTGAACTTACAATTTGACGAAATTAAAGCATTCACACTGTTTACCACTGTTTAATATACTTGTTAAGCTATTTGATTAAACAGAAAAAGAAAAAAATGTCGAAATTTATCAGTGTCAGGTTTTCTTTTTCGCTGGGTGTATGTATTATTAATAATGATCAAGAAACAGCAAAAGTAGGTCTGAATGTGGCTTATAGTGATCATTTGGCACAAGTGTCCAAAAAGTGTAGAACGCAGTATAAAATATGTGGAAGGCAGTGTTAAGATAACAATGTACGGATAAACATATTCAAAGTTTCTTAACCTAAATGTCTGGCCGTGCGAGTGGTGTATATGAAACCACGAAGCAATTTCTGATTGTAGATGAAAGTGGGAAAACAGACACCTGTGTCACCAAATGTGGACAGTAGTATAAAAACCAAATCAGTTGGTGGCACGTCATAGGAGAAGCGGTCTTGTCTTGGTCTGGAACACAACATCTGGGGAACTGTTCACGATGATGTCTCTTGTAGTCGTCGCCTTTGTTGTCATTGGTGCGACGCTGTCAGGTTTGTGAACCTCCACTCCTCTTGAACGAAATGAGTGTATTTTATCTAGTCAATTTTAATCTCCTTTTCCTTTGTGAGAAGTTGTAGAATTTTTGGTTTATCTTGTCACGATTAACCTACATAATCTTCATGTGTAGTGTGAAGTGGCTAAGATATAATATGGGACAAATTATGTGCTTATGTATTCAGACAAATATAACAACAGGCTGTTCGTATATTATTCTGTGTTTCCCATCTCCCGCTACCCTGAATTTTCATTCGGACGTCAAATAATGAAACGTTTTCTTATCTTAGACCATGCATTCTCATTAAAACCAGGTCAGCTTGATCTTATTTTGTCTAAATGTTGTAAATAGTGGATTACGAAGCAAACGCTACGATCTTCATCCAAAATTTGGTCCAAATGTTAAAATCAAACAACACAGCGATACAATAATAATTAGTTTCCCTCTTTTCAATTAATTAAATATGAAGCTATAAAGTAAGTAATATCTTTGCTAATATAGACATGGCGGCTTTGAAATAGACCGATTTCCTGTTCAATTGTATACACAAAGGAGACTGATGCTATCCATGAGCATTAGGGTTAAAACGTTTCCCTTTCAAACATCTGTACGTCTCTAACCTAGACATTTCTCCTTATCCTTGGTAAAGAACATAACCTTATAGAAATCAGATGAATCAAAACCGATCATCAAAGCCAAATACAAATCTTCAAGAAAAGTGGGGAATTTTGAGCTGATACATAAATGATTAACGAGAACATGATCCCATTTTTTTTTATGTTTACATAAATCATGCACTCACTTGCAGATGGCGCTCTAACAAATCATACTGTAGCGTATTGCGAGAAGACGATGAACAGTACCTGCCAAAGACATATCGCCGATAACGAGATCTTTTGTGGCAATGACGGCAAGAAGTATCATAGCATGTAAGTATCGGCCTAAAAAAGAACCACTGTTTCCAAAACGTAATGGTCTTGGATTAACCGCGCCAGAATCTGTGGTTTCAATTCTCAGATATATTCCGATAATGATTCCAGCTCTGCATAGTCACCAGAATCTGTGGTTTCAATTCTCAGATATATTCCGATAATGATTCTAGCTCTGTACAGGTACCAGAATCTGCGGTTTCAATTCTAAGATATATCCCTATAATGATTCTAGCTCTGTACAGGTACCAGAATCTGTGGTTTCAATTCTCAGATATATTCCGATGATGATTCCAGCTCTGCATAGTCACCAGAATCTGTGGTTTCGATTCTAAGATATATCCCTATAATGATTCTAGCTCTGTACAGGTACCCGAATCTGTGGTTTCGATTCTAAGATATATCCCGATAATGATTCTAGCTCTGCACAGGTACCCGAATCTGTGGTTTCGATTCTAAGATACATCCCGATGACGATTCTAGCTCTGCATAGGTACCAGAATCTGTGGTTTCGATTCTAAGATATATCCTGATAATGATTCTAGTTCTGCCCAGGTACCCGAATCTGTGGTTTCAGTTCTAAGATATATCCCGATGATGATTCAAGTTGTGCATAGTTACCTTGAATTACGGATACTAGTATATCCATCGTAGATATGCAATCCAACTTGTTACATGATAACAATGATTTCATTACACTTGATACATTTCAATATTATATTTGGCTTCAGATGTGAGTATATACTCGCCCTTTGTGAGTACCACATCCACGTGGTGGGCTACGGTGAGAACTGCACCAAGAGAACGCACCCAACTCAGACTCCACCGTCCCATTTTGAGCTTGGTCTTTTTGGTGCCATAACAAATGGTATCGATGACAGGCTGAGGGCAGTCAAGGCCAAAAACATTTCTGTAGCTGATGCCAAGAAGGTGTACACTGTACAGGATCATGCCAACAAAGTGTACGTCCGCAACCCGGACTGCTGGGCCTATGACCTTGACCTGACCTCCATCTCTCCCTGGAACAGCAACCTGGCCAACAGGAAGGCTGGAACTCTGGTTTCTCCAAGACACGCCCTATGGGCTAGGCACTACAGCATCAAGGTCAATTCCACTATCAGGTTTGTTGACCAAAACAACAACGTAGTTGATCGCCGTGTCGTGAAGACCCAGACAGTATCTGGACCTAGCCACAGCTCATTCTATGGCCAGGACATCGTGGTGGGTGAACTGGACAGTGACGTCCCCAACACCATTTCCTTCTCTAAAGTGATGCCCAGAAACCTGACCAGCTTCCGCGTGCCTTACAGTACGCACATACCAGCCGTGAGCACAGACCAGGAGGAGAAGGCTCTCGTGGACGACTTCTACTATTACTCCTCCACTAATGCAGGGCTACATGTTCCTCTAACCACCTCCATCAGACACGACTACTATGAAAGCAAGATCAGCGGTGACAGTGGCAACCCCACTTTCTTCGTCATCGACGACCAGTTAGCTCTTTTGTTCGTGTTCACAACAGGCGGTGCTGGAGGTGGGACGTCCATCAACCACTACTTTGACAACATCAACGAGATCATGGCCAAGGAAGGAGGTGGCTACCAGCTGACGGAGATTGATCTTAGCAAGTATCTTGCAAAGGGCGAATCATTACCGGGCATTATTGGGAAATAAATCTTGACATTAGCATAACGTGTTTGTTTACTACACCTTTGTAAGTGAGTGAGTTTAGTTTTACGCCGCATCTACGCAATTGGGAGCCGATGACACCTGACTTGACCACCCGATAACGTTAGTCCCCTCTAACGACAAGCATGGGTTACTGAAGATCAATTCTAACCCGGGACTTCACGGGTCCTATACGTTTGTCACACCAGAAGAATGTATATTCAGAGGGAACAATCATGGTGATAGAAAATCCATCTTGAATATATAGAAAACGTGAAAAAGCATCAAACCGTGCTCGTAGGTTTTACCAAATTAGTAAACGTCGTCTGAATGCTATAAGAGGGGTTGTCTCGTTTAGATAATCAAGACTTTCATGAATCCACACGTATAACCTGAATCTAACAACATAATGAGATCACAGAAAAATCACCATACAAAATGTTTGGTGATATAAAATTTAACATATGATGACGTTCATAGTTCACAATGCAATATACAGACGGTCTATAGATCGCCATCAACTGAAGGTAGATCACCATACTAGAGACCATGGGGACACTGACCTTACCTGGATTTATATCATCCTGTCAATCGCCGACGATAGATAGATTTTTTTGCTGCAGCAGGGAAAAAGTCAACATTTTATTATTTCACATTAGCAACAAAGAAAAAAGTATGGACAACTTAGAAACTTCGTTTCCCGAATAACACATAAAATGCGTACTACTTGTTAAACATGTTTTCGTTAAAATATTATAAGTTAATGGTGAAGTTTGTTTCCTATTACATTTTTGAACTGAATAAACTGGCGTTGGACATTCACAGTTAAAATTAATGCTTGGAATATCAACCATCTCTTTTGCCAACCAAGGCGCGTCTATTTACAGGATGCAGTAATTTCTCTACCATCGATGACCTCGCAAAACCGACCCGTGAAGATCAGGATTAAAATTAGTCTTCACCCACGAATGCTTGACGTAGAGGCGTCTTAAGGGATCGGGTGGTCAGGCTTGCTAACTTGACACAAGTCATTGTATCCCATCCATGCTCATGCTGTTGATCACTGCATTGTCTGGTCAGGCATGATTATTTACTAACCGTCACCATATAGCTGGAACGTTGCTGATTGCGGTGTTAAACAACAAGCAAACAAAAACTTCGCAAAACCAAACAATCATACCTCTATGTCAACATATCTGGATTGTGAGTCCTCGAGTCATTTCTTGAAGGCCTAAATCGCAATACATGTTTTAGAACTATTATGCTGGCCAACGTTTACTTTACAGTAAAGTAAACTACGGTTATGACGAGCTCAAATGGACCACTAACTTTAGTTCGTTTTAACCGGGGGCGGTGGGGTAGCGTAGTGGTTAAAGCGTTCGTTCGTCACGCCGAAGACCCGGGTTCGATTCCCCACATGGGTACAATATGTGAAGCCCATTTCTGGTGTCCCCACCGTGATATAGCTTGAATATTGCTAAAAGCGGCGTAAAACTAAACTCACTCGCTCGTTTTAACCGAAGTTCGTTATAAGCATCTTGATTTTTATGTGAAGGAAGTGGCACGGACGAAAAACAAACAATTCCGTCAGTTCCTCGCACCAAGAGCCAAGAGGCTAGTGGTCCTGAAGCTTGTTTACAAGCTGATATATATGAAATACTGTTTAAAATAGATTCATGTTCGATTCGTTTCCCTGGGAATGCCAGGTCTTCGTAACTTCATAGCACTTGAAAGGCCAACAACGCTCAACCCAACTGTGTGTATACGTTGGTGCTCACACTGTCAGCCCTTGGTTTGTCTGTTCCAGGTCATATTACTCCACGACACTGTAATGCTGCCTACGGTGTACCTTTATCCAATCAATATTTCATGCCCTCAGCACTATCCCAGGTATATGACGACGGTGTGTAAATAATCGCGTCCGGACCAGACAATCCAGTGACTGACATCGTGAGCAAATTATCTTCAGTCTATGTTCAAAATTAATGTTCTGTAAATGTAGGGAATAGTTTTGAAGAAACAACAAATGTGGGTCAGAGTATGACTACCAGCTCTAAGACTTGCACTTGTTGTACAAAGGGCAGCAAAACAAAAACAAAAAAACCCTGAACGGCCATATAAATAGATTTTCAACGTTATCTTATTCCAAACATTCCATAGATAGTGTCCTGCAAATATACTGAGCAAAACTGAAAACTTGACACTCGGGATTTTTTGGACTAGGTTTTAAATATTATATTTAAGACAATAAGTTTAGAACATCTAGACATCAAAGGGACACAATACAAAGAGACTCGCCGAAACTCTTTAACAACGATGACGTTTATGATGTCAAGGTACCCTTCAAAATGAAGTTCATAGCGCGGAGAACAATTCGACTGATTCTTTCAGTAAGGGTTGTGGCCTCCTCTAGCGTCTCTTACAGCCACATAACGTCTCCTCGTTGATCTTAGAACGTTAGTAGACACACCCCGAGGAAGACGTCGCAATTGCTCTACAAGGTGACGTTGTTCTTGAGATCTTGCAACGTCTGTGGTGGATTGAGACTTGCAGACGAACACGTCGACCCAGCTCGTCCCAATTGAGGTCGGGGCTACGCGACGGCCAATCCAGAACTTGAATACCGGCATTTCGTAGAAAATTCTGTGTAAGAACAGCCGTATGCAGTCAAGCGTTCTGTTGTTGGAACGTCAGTCCATGTCTCTGAATAAATGGAAGCAGGACGGATTGCAAAATCTAATGCTTGTACTGGGCAGTATTTTTGTTCCCTGTGCGCAAAATGAACCCCATACAATTACGCTCCGCCACCAAATCTGTCCACTTCACAGACGCAGACTAGAGCGTGACGTTCATCTCGCCTGCGGTACACTCGGACCCTGCCGTCGGCAAATCTCAATGTGAATCGAGATTCGTGGCTGAAGACAACCGAATTCCACTGTCTTTAATTGAACCTTATGTGTCTTGGGCCCACACCAGTCGGTTGCGGCGACGAAGAGGCGTTAAACTTGGTCCATTATGGTGTCCTCGGGCGCGGAGTCCAGCAGCAGGCAAGCGATCGATATCTGACAGTTTGTGCAATTATCCTTCCACCAAACATCTTCCTACCTGTGGAAGTTCCAGTAGCAAATTTGTTCCGATGATGACATAATCGTACTGCTTGATCTTCCCGGAGTGACGTGACACGTGACGCCCCCGGCTTCCCCGGTGGTCGGCAACAGTTCCGGTTTTGATGCAGTCTTATCCTAAGATTAAAACTTGTATGTTGTGAGCAATTAAAGGTTCTTGCAACAGCGACCACAGACTGACCAGCATCAATCCTCCCCCTTAGCACGTTGATGTTCTTGATTTGAAAGGCTTGGCATTACCAAACAAAGATTAAAATGAAAAGTTTGATTTGTTTTTCCAGCTCACATTCAATGTGCGTGTTCAGTTCAAACATGCACCGAATGACCACATGAATGAGCTTTTCACACGTGCATTTTGTATTTTTCATCTTTATAGGCGCCAAAGTCAAGGTTTGCACGTGAACTGTTTACCACTGTTTAATATACTTGTAAATTTATTTGATTAAACCGAAAAAGAAAAATGTCGAAATTTATCAGTTTCAAGATTTCAATTTTGTATACACAGAGTGTCAACTAGAACTGGTTTCAGTTCAAACCTGTACAGGGGCGGTGGGGTAGCCTAGTGGTTAAAGCGTTGGCTCGTCACGCCGAGGACCCGGGTTCGAATCCCCAATGGGTACAATGTGTGAAGCCCATTTCTGGTGTCCCCCGCCGTGATGTTGCTGGAATATTGCTAAAAGCGGCGTAAAACCAAAACTCAGTCAGTCAGTCAGTCAAACCTGTACATTACATTCTTTTTACAAACACAAATTTACGTAAGATTACATGTGTAGACTCTCCATTGTATACATTATGTGAAGCTGAACCTGAAACAGTGATTCATCTGTTTTGTGAATGTGAACATTCAGAAAGATTCTGGAGTCACTTGTCGGATTGGTTAAATACTGTAACTGTAGGAAGAATTTGTTTCACAAATGAAAAAGCTATTCTTGGATTTGAAGGGAAACATAACAATCCATTGATCAGTATTATTGCCAAACAAGGTATTATTTTCAGAATTGTCAATTCTCAAGTTTCTCTAATTTCTGTTTATCATTTCATATTTTGTTTGCAGAGACTTGAACAAATCTTCCCCAGGGGTATATTATCCCAAAAATATTTTTCCTTTTTGAAACTTGAAACTGGCAAATACTCTACACAACTATCGGTATTCTCTGTACATCACTGCAAGTCAAAAGAATAATTATAACATATTATAATTTGTATAACAAATTTTGTGCCATCTGTTGGCACTTTATTTGTGCCATCCATGTTGTATGTACCTAGTGCTATTTGTACATCATAATTGAAAAACCTCACTTAAAATGCGACCATGCTCCACAAACGCTGTTATGTATTGTTATATATGTTACTGTTTATGCTATACTAGGCACATAAAGAAACTGTGCATACAAAAATTTAAAATCTAAATTTATCAAACCTGTGTAGACACATAAGGATTTAAACTCAGAGATTAGTGACATGTATCCAGCATGTATGCACGTGCCACGTTCCGTGACGTCAGTGGGTTCGTCCTTGAGACGTGCAATACGTTGTTGCACGTGCATTCTGGGAAAGAGAAACAGAGCAAATGAATGCCACATAATACTGTCACTTTGGAAAGCTCAACCCCTGCCCTTGCGATCGTTCAAAAAATTAAACGGCTATTCAAACGCATAGCATGCCAAGGCTTACGTCTGCACAACGTCATGAGGCAATTGGGCTGGTCCGTGGGGGAATGTCTCAACGACAAGTGGCTGCACATTTCCACTGCCACCGGAACACCATTTCTGCACTGGTGAGACGCTACCAGAACACAAATGACGTCATCGATCGGCCACGTTCTGGACGTCCACGTGTAACAACGCCAAGACAGGACAGATGGATAAGGGTGACACATCTTCGACACAGGTTTTAGACTGCAGTGATGACTGCCCGAACCATCCCAGGACTTCGCCGTATCCACGCCAACACAGTTCGACAACGTGTACGTCATCACGGGATCAGACCACGACGTCACGCTATACGGCCTATCGTAACACAACGTCATCGACAAGCTCGCCGAATGTGGTGCCGAAATCATGTCCGCGGAGCCTTGTTTTGGTGAAGAAATGTTGTTTTTACAGATGAGTCCCGGTTTAATATTTCCCATTGTGATGGACGTCAACGTGCCTATAGACGCGTGGGAGAACGTTATGCAAAGGCCTGTGTCTTGGAGAGGAATCGCTTTGGTGGTGGTTCCGCGATGATTTTGGGATGAATAACAGCAAGCCAAAGAACTCCTTTGGTGATTGTTCAGGGCAACTTAACTGGTGTGGGCTACAGGGATCAGATTCTTCGACCTGTGGCAATGCCTTTTCTGCAACGTCATGGCCCTGAGTTAACATTCCAACAGGACAATGCCCTCCCTCTTACGGCAAGGGTTGCTATGGATTTCTTGCAACACCACAACGTTGACTTACTGCCTTGGCCTGCGAATTCACCAGATCTCTCCCCGATAGAGCATGTTTGGGACGAGATGGTTCGACGTCTACGCTGTCTTCCTCATCCGCCAGATAACGTCCTTGACCTTGCAACAGAACTTGAGATAATATGGCGTGACACGATCCCACAAGCCTTCCTTGCACGTTTGATAGGCTCTATGCGTCGTTGATGCACTGCTGTTCTCAATGCCGATGGTGGACATACCCGTTATTGAGCTTGTGACATGGTCGTTTGACCCCTGTCCCGCTTGTGGACTCGTGACGTCATTGTGATTAACTTTTCAATTGAAATTCCCCCGACTTGATATGGTCTCATGATCCCTCCATTAACGTTTATATGTACCTTTGACATTGTTATCGTACTTATCAACTGGGATAATATTTTGACAATGCACAGTTTCTTTATGTGGCTAGTATTTATTTTGTTATACATGAAAATGGGAAAATAATTATAAAAGACTTAAATTGAAAAAAAAGAACAGCAAAAGTAGGTCTGAATGTGGCTTATAGTGATCATTTGGCACCAGCGTCACAAATGGTAGAGCCCAGTATAAAATACGTGGTTCAAAGGCGGTGTTAAGATAACAATGTACGGATATACATATTCAAAGTTTCTTAACCTAAATGTCTGGCCTTGCGGGTGGTGTATATGAAACCACGAAGCAATTTCTGATTGTAGCCGAAAGTGGGAAAACAGACACCTGTGTCACCAAATGTGGACAGTAGTATAAAAACCAAATCAGTTGGTGGCACGTCAGAGGAGAAGCGGTCTTGTCTTGGTCTGGAACACAACATCTGGAGAACTGTTCACGATGATGTCTCTTGTAGTCGTCGCCTTTGTTGTCATTGGTGCGACGCTGTCAGGTTTGTGAACCTCCACTCCTCTTGAACGAAATGAGTGTGTTTTATCTAGTCAATTTTAATCATCTTTTCCTTTGTGAGAAGTTGTAGAATGTTTTGTTTATCTTGTCACGATTAACCTACATAATCTTCATGTGTATTGTGAAGTGGCTAAGATATCATATGGGACAAATTATGTATTTAGAAGAATATAGCAACAGGTTGTTCGCCTATTATTCTGTGTTTCCCATCTTCCGCTACCCTGAATTTTAATTCCGACGTCAAATAATGAAACCTTTTCTTATCTTAGACCTTGCACTCTTATTAAAACCAGGTCAGCTTGATTTGATTTTATCTAAATGTTGTAAATAGTGGATTACGAAGCAAAAATTACGATCTACATCCAAAATTTGATCCAGATTTTAAAATCAAACAACAAATATCAAAATATACAATAATAATTAGTTTCCCTCTTTTCAATGAATTATATGAAGCTTTAACGTAAAAAATATCTTTGCTAATATAGACATGCCGGCTTTAAAATAGACCGGTTGTCTTCTCAATTGTATGCACAGAGGAGACTGATCGGAAAAAACTCTGATGCTATCAATGAGCATTAGGGTTAAAACGTTTTCTGTTTCCCTTTCAAACATCTGTACGTCTCTAACATAGACATTTCTCCTTATCCTTGGTAAAGAACACACCATTTTAGAAATCAATTTAATTTGTTTATTCTCATTACTCGAAATCAAAACTGTTCATCTAAGCCAAACACGAATCTTCAAGAAAATTCGGGAAATTTGAACTGGTATACATGATTAACGAGAACATGATCCAATTTTTCTATGTTTACATAAAGCATGCAATCACTTGCAGATGGCGCTCTATCAAATCATACTGTAGCGTATTGCGAGAAAACGATGAACAGTACCTGCCAAAGACATTTCGCCGATAACGAGATCTTTTGTGGCAGTGACGGCAAGAAGTATCATGGCGCGTAAGTATCGGCCAAAACGTAATGGTCTTGGATTGTTTCACCAAACAGCGCCAGAATCTGTGGTTCAATTCTAAGATTTCTCCCGATAATGATTCTAGCTCTGCACAGGTACCAGAATCTGTAGTTCAATTCTCAGATATATCCTGATGATGACTCTAGCTCTGCACAGGTACCAGAATCTGTGGCACTAATTATCAGATATTAATACCGATAATGATTCTAGCTCTGTACAGGTACCAGAATCTGTGCTTCAATTCTAAGATACATCCCAATAATGATTCTAGCTCTGTACAGGTACCAGAATCTGTGGTTCAAATTCTAAGATACATCCCGATAATGATTCTAGCTCTGCACAGGTACCAGAATCTGTGGTTCAATTCTCAGATATATTCCGATAATGACTCTAGCTCTGCACAGGTACCAGAATCTGTGGTTTCAATTCTCAGATATATTCCGATGATGATTCTAGCTCTGTACAGGTACCCGAATCTGTGGTTTCAATTCTCAGATACATCCCGATGATGATTCAAGCTCTGCATAGGTACCGCAGTCTGGTTTCAATTCTCAGATATATTCCGATGATGATTCTAGCTCTGCACAGGTACCAGAATCTGAGGTTTGAATTATAAGATACATCCCGATTATGATTCAAGCTCTGCATAGGTACCGCAGTCTGGTTTCAATTCTCAGATATATCCTGATGATGACTCTAGCTCTGCACAGGTACCAGAATCTGTGGTTCAAATTCTCAGATATATTCCGATAATGACTCTAGCTCTGTACAGGTACCAGAATCTGTGGTTCAATTCTAAGATACATCCCGATGATGATTCTAGCTCTGTACAGGTACCCGAATCTGTGGTTTCAATTCTCAGATACATCCCGATGATGATTCAAGCTCTGCATAGGTACCGCAGTCTGGTTTCAATTCTCAGATATATTCCGATGATGATTCTAGCTCTGCACAGGTACCAGAATCTGAGGTTTGAATTATAAGATACATCCCGATGATGATTCAAGCTCTGCATAGGTACCAGAATCTGTGCTTCAATTCTAAGATACATCCCAATAATGATTCTAGCTCTGTACAGGTACCAGGATCTGAGGTTTCAGTTCTAAGATATATCCCGATGATGATTCCCGTTGTTCATAGTTACCTTGAATTACAGATATATCCATTGTAGATATGCAATCCAACTTGTTATATACTAAAATGGTTTAATTTTGATACATTTCAACATTATATTTGGCTTCAGATGTGAGTATATACTCGCCTACTGTGAGTACCACATCCACGTGGTCGGCAACGGTGAGAACTGCACCAAGAGAACGCACCCAACTCAGACTCCACCGTCCCATTTTGAGCTTGGTCTTTTTGGTGCCATAACAAATGGTATCGATGACAGGCTGAGGGCAGTCAAGGCCAAAAACATCTCTGTAGCTGATGCCAAGAAGGTGTACACTGTACAGGATCATGCCAACAAAGTGTACGTCCGCAACCCGGACTGCTGGGCCTATGACCTTGACCTGACCTCCATCTCTCCCTGGAACAGCAACCTGGCCAACAGGAAGGCTGGAACTCTGGTTTCTCCAAGACACGCCCTATGGGCTAGGCACTACAGCATCAAGGTCAATTCCACTATCAGGTTTGTTGACCAAAACAACAACGTAGTTGATCGCCGTGTCGTGAAGACCCAGACAGTATCTGGACCCAGTCTCCACTCATTCTATGGCCAGGACATCGTGGTGGGTGAACTGGACAGTGACGTCCCCAACACCATTTCCTTCGCTAAAGTGATGCCCAGAAACCTGACCAGCTTCCGCGTGCCTTACAGTACGCACATTCCAGCCGTGAGCACAGACCAGGAGGAGAAGGCTCTCGTGGACGACTTCTACTATTACTCCTCCACTAATGCAGGGTTACATGTTCCTCTAACCACCTCCATCAGACACGACTACTATGAACGCAAGATCGGCGGTGACAGTGGCAACCCCACCTTCTTCGTCATCGACGACCAGTTAGCTCTTTTGTTCGTGTTCACAACAGGCGGTGCTGGAGGTGGGACGTCCATCAACCACTACTTTGACAACATCAACGAGATTATGGCCAAGGAAGGAGGTGGCTACCAGCTGACAGAGATTGATCTTAGCAAGTATCTTGCAAAGGGCGAATCATTACCGGGCATTATTGGGAAATAAATACTGACATGAGCATAACGTGTTTGTTTACTACACCTTTGTAATACTAGAAGAATTTGGAATATTTAGAGAAACAATTAGGGTGGTAGAAAATTCATCTTGAATATTTAGAAAAAGCGTTTATCAGCATCAAACCTTGCTCGTCATCTGAATGTTATAAAATGAGTTGTCCAGGTTTAGACAATCAAGTCTTCCATGAACGTATAACTTGAATCTAGAAATATAATGAGGTCACAGAAAAGTCACCATACGAAATGTTTATTCTGTAGTTCGAAAAGTCAATCATAAACATATCAGTCAGGATGTCCAGTGTTGTAAAGACGGCAAATCTAAGGGTATGGTGAGGTTCAAGATGTAGTGATGTCTATATTGAATCTAAGGATATGTGAGTGAGTGAGTGAGTGGGTTATAGTTACGTCAGCAATATTCCAACCATAATGTAACTAAAACAAGTCATATGTTGATCATAAATAAAGTTTGATTGTAAAATCTGTCGACAAAGGACCATAAAGCAACTAGAATATCACACTATAGATTTTAAAACCACAACTTAACCTTAAAATAATAGTACTATTCAGGACAATACAGTATGAAAACGGGATATAGATTACCATCCACTGAAGGTAGATCACCATACTTGGGACTATGGAGACATACAGTACATTTGCTTCCTGCATGGACCCTAGCTGGATTTACATCATCCCTTTAGTCGCTGGCGATAGTTAGGAATTTGATCCAAAAATATAATGACAACTATTCTTCTTTTAAAAACAGTGGTCGATAAAATACCTTGAATGAAATCGAGTTACAATATTGTCAAGGGGCCAATAATTCTACAGTACGTCAACCCCTTCATGGATACAGCCACAAACAACCCAAGCTTTCAATTTTCCCACCGATTACATAAAACTTGTTATCATATACAAAATATTGATCAAATTTGTGTAATGAAGCAATTTCATTTCATTTATTTTTTTTAAAAACAAACAAGAATTAAAACCGAATTTACTTTAAAAAGATCCTGTATGGATGAAACTTTGAAATACATGTAGTTGAAAAATCGATACAGCCAAGCAAGGGATGCTTAATTCTCTTATCACAAGGGATACAAAATGGAGGAGCTTCACCTGTCAATAATTCGTGAGTATATCTTGCATGGTCAGTACAACATCATCACCTCAAAATGACCTCCTCAAATCTGGACTGACAGAATCTAAAGATGTAACGATGTTCACCCTGGGCGTAAAGATATTATGAGGACCATCGTCGTTCTTAAAATGTAATTAGGTGAGTATTGGAGCTGAAAGGGGCTCAGCACAATTATACAGTCTATCAAGAATACCGTGGATATTTCAATTCTGAAAATGACTCCATCCTTTGCATCAGATTGTGGATATTCGAGTAAATATACCATCAATATCATAAGCCTTAAATCAGAGTATGAAACTCCCAAACATTTCAGCCAGACCACAGGGCTGTTGGAAGTTCAATGTAGACGAGGCCATTTGAGATATATGTCTTGAAACGTCGATGCTAGCAGACAGACGAGGGTAAATCCACAGTAGTCCCGTCATACATCTCAACAACCATTCCTAATATACCTATTATACAGTTCTGGAAATTTCTAGCAAAAGCCACTTTACACCACTATCATTTCATCTCATCCTATCGAACAAACCGGAAGAAAAACAAAGGGGAGGCAACTCCCCAGCCCACTCTCAACAGGTGAAAATACACAGCCTAAGCTCAAGGAGCGAGTCCAAATCCACACTCAGCACCCCAATCCCCCGTGACCCATAACAACCAAAAGCAAACTAATGTGACATTATAATTAACAAACACACATCATAACAAACTGTTCATGTGAGTTCATGTGAGTGAGTCTGACGCCACACGTAGCACTATTCCATAATGTCTTCCCAAAAAACAAACGCAAGAGATATAACTGAAAAATTCTTTTGTATTTAATCAAGGTGTTCAAGTGGTCCAATTGCATGTTTTAGCTAGGTGATTAGAACGTATATATGTTCATAGTACATGACTTTTGCCATAGGAAAGCTCACTGGCGCGATTATCGTGGTGCATCATGTGATGGAAGCTTCGTGGAACCCATTCAGCAAAATCCTTTGACCCAGTTGCTTCACTTTTCCCACTCTACCCCAAAGTAGGTTCCTTGTGTATATGCTAGAGGGATTTTGTGTGTTTATACAGTAAGTGCATGAGATGCAATTCCGATTAAAATCTTATTATTCTGGACCAGTGTCTATACTGGACTCAGCTGTGGATACCATACAGGTCCTGTTTGGGTAGATACTACCACCTGTTGCATCATCATTGTTGTACGATAGAAGTTGTAGCCTATTTGATAGTATTACTATCAACACTTTTGAAATACCAAACGGCTGTGCTGTCATTACACACAGCATGTTCATTAGGTGAGGGGGTTTATCTGAGTTTAGCAGTCTCGTTCCTAGCGCCATCAATGGCTATTATCAGTTATTCACCTTCTTTGTTCTTCCAATAAGCC
Source organism: Haliotis rubra (assembly GCF_003918875.1). Lineage (NCBI taxonomy): Eukaryota > Metazoa > Mollusca > Gastropoda > Lepetellida > Haliotidae > Haliotis > Haliotis rubra. Next base: position 423,149 of record NW_025765170.1, on the reverse strand, counting down.
AATCATATTCCACATATCTCTAGCATTCGTGAAAGCTGGACTTCTAAAGTCGGTTATCTCCTTTGCCTAGGTAAGCTATGCTCAGAACAGTATGTCACAATTGTGCAGACCTTGGTACTTATTGTGGATTTGGTAGAATAGCAATGTTCAGTAGGGACCCTTTTACATATCAAGATTCAAGGAGGACCACAGTATATATATATTCAAGATGTGCCTCAGTACATCGTTTGATTCTATGACCTTTTTTTCAATTTTTAGAGTCACGACGGACCTTAGTACATATCTCAGTTCAGGATCATGTACATCCGTCGTAAGATTTAGGATGGACCTCATCACATCTTTAAATCAACAAAAAAAGTATAATAACACAGGACCACAGTTCATATTCAAATTCGAAGTGGGTCTCACTACATTTTCAGATTCAAGTTCAAGATGGATCTCAGATAGATTCAGGGTGATCATCGGTACATCTTTCTATTAAAGATGGTCCTCAGATAGATTCAGGGTGATCATCGGTACATCTTTCTATTCAAGATGGTCCTCAGATAGATTCAGGGTGATCATCGGCACATCTTTCTATTCAAGATGGTCCTCAGATAGATTCAAGGGTGATCATCGGCACATCTTTCTATTCAAGATGGTCCTCAGATAGATTCAGGGTGATCATCGGCACATCTTTCTATTCAAGATGGTCCTCAGATAGATTCAGGGTGATCATCGGTACATCTTTCAATTCAAGATGGTCCTCAGAACATCTTGACATCAGGATGCACCTCTTTGTTCTACATTTAGATTTCACATGGATTTGACTATACCTTTCTCTTCAACATGGACCATCTGTCAAAAAAGAAACGCAACCCCAGTGTTTTTGGTAATGTTTATATCAATTTTAACTGGTTATTACATTTGTATTTTTAAAGATAATGCCATGAAATTTGACATGGTGAACCTTAGGTCAGCACGGTATAAGGCAAACAGTTAATGCAGGTCAGTATCGAACTCTCAATTTACGCTAGGGGCGTTGTCTTCAGTATCTCGTTGTAGAGCCACGAGCTCTAATCACAGCAGTGCACCTCCTCGGAACAGAACGAATCAGACGGCGGATGTTTTCCTGGGGGATTGCTCTCCACTCTTCCTGGAGTGCTGCGGCCAGTTCAACCAACGTGTGCGGTTGTGGTGTACGTGCACGAACACGACGATCCAGCTGGTCCCACAGATGTTCGATAGGATTGATGTTCATGATCTGAGGGCCACGGCATCACGTTGACGTTTGAATTCTGTAGGAATGCCACTGTTGCACGAGCTGTATGAGGGCGGGCATTGTCATGTTGAAACAACTCCCTCTGTTGGTCGATTATCGGCAGAAGATGTGGCTGTAAGACGTCATCAATGTACCGTTGTGCCGTCAAATTGCCACGAATGATGACCAAGTCTGACAGTTGGTTGTAAGACATGGCTCCCCATACCATGATGCTTCCTCCTCCAAATCTGTCGACCTGTCGAACGCAGTTCGGTGCAAAACGTTCATTTGCTCGTCTATAGACACGTTGTCTACCGTCACGTCGTTGAAGAAGAAAAACGAGACTCTCGTCACTAAACCAGACTCTTCTCCAGTTTCTTAGGGTCCATCTCCTTACGTTAGTACACCACCTGAGACGTTGGCGTCGATGTTGGCGTTTCAAGACGGGCCCAACAACTGGTCTTCTTGCACGTAAATTTGCCTCCCATGTAAACGGTTCCTGATGGTTTGGGCCGATACTTCCTCAAACCTGGCACCTGTGTTGCAGTGATGGTGGGTGTGGCATGCCGATTACGTAGGTGGCTGAGTCGAATAAAGCGATCCTGAGCCGGTGTGGTGATCCTAGGTCTACCGCCCTGGACGATCTTCACCGTATGGAACTGTGTGTAACGATTCCAAAGTCGTGAGATTGTTGTTTTGTGTACGTTTAGATGACGGGCAACTGTTCCAAAGCTTTCCCCGGCCTCAATGCGACCAATGGCAATATTTCGATTTGCTGTACTCAAACGGGCATTTTCGAACTTGATTTGGTAGAGCAAATTATGAGAGAAAATTACAAACTACGCGTGCTTTTAAAACCCTCTACATGAACTGTGTTTTCAACGATTTGCACGTGCAACAGGCTTTTAGCATTTTGTACATGACAATTTCTGCACTTTCTCAAATAACACGGATACAAAGGTCATCATGTGTGACAATGGTTCCGTTTGGGAGCTTATACTGATCAGATGGGAACGTATTAACAGTATTTTGAAGAAAATTCTAATTTACATTCACCATCTTTATTCTAGAAATGATGTCAGATATTTAGATAGGGGTTGCGCTTTCTTTGAGAGAGTGTATCCTCCGTAAATGGATACAACCAGAAACATTGATACGCTGTAGCTCCTCTTGAGCCAAAAGACTTACAGGTCACGGTACTTCTTTCCATCACTGGTACAATAGATCTGATTCCGACTGGGATGTGATTGGCAGATACCGTGGTACTACACTGACTGGCAATAGGCCGCAGTATGGCTTTCTGGAGCTCCATCTACAAGTCTTCTATTGACAAAATTGAGTGAGTGAGTTTAGTTTTACGCCGCTTTTAGCAATATTCCAGCAATATCACGGCGGGGACACGAGAAATGGGTTTCACACATTGTACCCATGTGGGAATCGAACCCGTGTTCTCGGCGTGACGAACGAACGCTTAACCACTAGGCTACCCTACCGCCCCTCTATTGACAAAGAAAGGGTACGCCATTCCTCACCGGATAAATACAAGCCGTTTCGTAAACAGGACTGGGTTATGTAGGTTAATCGTGACAAGATAAACACAAAATTCTACAACTTCTCACAAAGGAAAAGACGATTAAAAAATGTCTAGATAAAACACTCATTTCGTTCAAAGAGGATTGGAGGTTCACAAACCCTGACAGCGTTGCACCAATAACAACAATGGCGACGACAACAGGTATCAGCGTCAACATCAACGACACGACAGCTTTGTTCACACTACTATCTATACTATCTATATTTGGTGTCACAGCTTTCAAGTTTCCCACTTCTAATAAAATTTTCGACCTATATTTCCTGAGTTTTTAAAAAAATATTATATTCGTTAGATATGTGCATGTCATTCACTGTGGAATGATTTGACGATAGTGTCCATTATACCACTACTAGCAGGCGATTGTGAATAGTTATCAATTAATGATGGTACCAAAGGGAGTATAATTCAGACCAAACTGTGGCACAAATAGTTTGTAAATGTATAAGCCTGTTTAGATTTGGCATCCACGTGCACAGCACGGAAAACATGGAGTTCTTCGCACAGTGGTTGAGAACACTGCTTCCAGGAATAGCGTTCCTTTGCCCAATGCACCATCTCGACCTGAACTTCACGTAGACAGTTAGTAGAATAGGCCAGGTTCTAGAATTTGGCTTGCCACGCCATGCGCTGTGCGTGGTAAGTATTCTTGCCCACATTTGACTCTTTTTCAGAAATCAACTGTTTCTTCTTGGCCATGTAATAATTAACCTGCCTAGAGTCCTATGCCAGAAGGTGGATTCTCATTGGCCTGTATGATAGGACATATCTTTTCAGGATATTTCTGATTGCGTATACGCTCCCAAGTATGATCCTTGTAGACCAAGTTTCTACCATGACACCCCGACTCTCTCAATCATCAACCAGGATAAATGGACTCGGTTTTTTGTCATGTTATGTTGGCCCTCTTACACTGAATCAGTCTGTGATAGCATGGGACACTGAAGGCTGGTTACTATACTGATCAAAAGCAGAAAACAAGTGCATCTCAAATTCTGCTCTCAACAAATCACTTGCAAATGTTCCTGTTGACGTTTCTCATCACAGGTCATTGACTTCTAGCATAGGACTCTGGGCAGATTAATAATTAAATACTTTGTGTTTTCAGCAAACACTGATGGCCAAGTCAAAACAGTTGATTTCTGTATTTTGTGTTCTGAACTTTGGAAATATGCATTTCTGACAATCCATAATGAACACCGTTACAATAGTTTATCTTGTAAAGCACTAAGGATCTAATTAACTAGTGCATCTGCTGCTGCAGTTTGTCAGGGAGTTTCTGATATTACTAATGTTTCTCAAATGAAATAACATGATTTGCAGGTTTTATCAGTGTGCATTTTAGAGACAGTTCTGGGCCCAAGTGAAGTCCAGGATCGCTGACACTTTTGGTAAATGGAATGATAGAATGACATATTTCTAAGGAAGTTTCTTTGACTAGGGATCGACCCATCGCGTTTCCAACAAGCAACCCTTCTGTGATATTCCCATTTGCTTTCAGCATGCGTGAGTCCATTCGTGTTTTGACATCATCAGTAGGCCCTACAGTAGGATACTCGATTACACTGAGTACAAGTACACTATGTTGATTTTTCCATGGCGATTATGTCTGCGCAATAACACTCAAGGGTCTTTTTAACACGGTAAGTCTCATTTTATACTGTATTTGTTAAAAGAAAATGTACTAATTCATGTATTTTAAGAAATGGTAGAAATGATAATTAACTGAGATTGTTATTAATGGCTGTGCCCCTGACGGGGCTTGAAGTATTGTAAAATTATTGTACCCCTGAGTCCATATACATGTACTTCAAAGAATATCATATCTTCCAATGTTTTATAATAAGACTGTTTATCATTTTAATTTTGGTTGAAATTGTAAATCCAGCTATCCTCAGTGGAGGTAGCAAATGCAGTGTAAGTCCAATGGTCCATACGGTGGTGATCTAACTTCAGTTACTGGCGATTTGGCCCTTGTTTCTATTGCATTGCCTTAAATAGTGAAATAAGTTTATGGTTACATGCCACTTTTGATTTCGTCTCTGTGATATTCTTGTCGTATTTCATATCTTTTGTTGAGAGGTTTAATAAACTTACATATTGTAATATAAACGTACCACTTATTTTAGTCACGATGTTGCTGTCATACTGCCGATGTGACTATAAATCCTAACTCACTCACTACAATACCACCAGGCCCTGGCGCCGTCTCAGATTTGGACTATTTCGTTTGTCAGGCAATCAGGCGTAATAGAACACACCGACGGTTACCCTATTTTGCCATGTACATTATTATTGTACTCTTCAAGCCATGGTTCCTCAGGGTTGCAGTTGTCAGGTATAGGCCCATACAGTTACCAAGACCTTTCACTGGAATCAGGTACGGATCTCTCCTTATCAGTGCAACTGGTGACATTCAATTGACCGCAAAATAGCTTTTCATCACATTTAAAAAGTTAATTTTTCTGTAAAATTAAAATTCCCTGTAGCACCTTCTTTTCACATGTTTAGCATTACTGTGTCTAGCGGAAAAATATTATGTAGCAGGGTGGTTGGGTCGTCCTGGCAGTCAGGCAGGTAAGGCTCAGCAACAGTTCAGGTACCCTTGTCCCCTCTACACGTAGTCCAGTGAACAGTGAACCTTTAGGAGAATATGGAGACTCCTCAACACGGCTGCCTTCTGAATAACCCAGTATCAGAAAGGATGAGCAAATTCCTGATCTGTGTATTATCTTAATATTATTGTTAAAATAATAATAGGTTTATTTATTTTAAAAACAGAAATTTGCGAGTGATTCTGTAATGTTTATTACTCTTGGAATGCAACAGGAATACAGCATATTTCTTGTTTGCAGTTGTTCTGATGTTCCTACGTCAATGTGAAATCTTCTTTAGGGGCATGAGTCGCTAACACGAGTTGGTCACGAATTGGGTGCCCTTATCACCGTATTTTATGACTCTGCAATTTCTTCGCCTGAACCTGATAAAACAGTTCAGAGTTCAGTCGGGGCCGTGCTTTACACTCACTTGTTTTGAAATGTAAATATAAAATCGGACACGTAACTAGGTCAACATATACTCCCACCTCTGAACAGGCAGAATCAAAGTTACAGATGTTTTTGTGTTCATTTATGATGTAGATATGATAGATTTTATTCCTTTTTATTAAACGGTCGAAATCGCGGTAGCTACGAGAAATCACATAACTAATTGTTGCCATTATGAGGCTGCTTATACATAGTACTATGTGCTTTTGTCTAGGGTGGGGTGATTGTGTGATCTTATCTACGAATGTACATGTATATTGTAAATACTAGAGATCAACATACTAGATGCATAGAAAAGAGTAATTGCACACTCAGGTTTCATCAGTGACCTACTTTCAACATGTGACCTTATGGGTACAATATTTTTGAAACCAAAGTAATGTCATAAACTCTTTTCCTGTGAACCTAGCGCACAATGAGAGAAAGGGTTTTTACAGGGGCAACTTCGTCAGTTTCAAGAACATAGTCGAAATGTAACTTATGTTATATACTCAGGGAAACGAATATAGGAACACACGAAAGTGCAAGTGTTCCTATACCTTTTTCCGGGTTTCTTGTCATCCTGTATATTGCACTGTGGGTGAACATCTGGAAATAAATGAAGAAACACCTGTACTTTCATGTTTTCCCTTATTCGTTTCCATGAATATATTTGGGATTCCAGCGATTCTGTACTTTTATTGGATCGAGTCTAATCCGGCACACGTTACATTCAACACTTTCTAAATGGCATTGTGTATTCGAATAGTCGTTATACTGGATTAAATTGGTTCTAGATTTGGAACATATCCTGTCACCGTCATAGCGTTGTAAGTTCACGGTGCGTATTTAAGCTCATAATATTGACCACTTCTTTTGCCAACAACGTTTATTTTACAGGATGTAGTGATATTACTTGGCTATTGGTGTTCTCTATGTCTACACATCTGCTTGGGGGCTAAATTGACGATAAATGTTTCAGCACTATTATACTAGCCAACGTTTACATGACAATTGCGTAGATTGATGCTCATGCTGTTGATCACTGGGTTATGTGGTCCAGACCCGATTATTTACAGACCCAAGCGAGGAAAGGAGTGAAGTACCAGTTCCACGTGAGGGAAGACCTGTGTTATTTTCAATATCAAGCTGACCCCCAGAGAGAGGCGTGTCCATGTACTAAGAGCCAGGGCCCCGTTCACAAAGCGATCGCAGCACTTCAATTCTCAAAATATTGGAGTGAGTGAGTGATTATGGTTCTACACCGCTTTTAGCAATATTCCAGCAATATCACAACGGTGGACACCAGAAATGGGCTTCACACATTGTACTCATGTGCGGAATGGAACCCGGGTCTTCGGCGTGAGGAGAAAAAGCTTTAGCCACTAGGCTACCTCACAGTCCCGTTAAATATTGGCGTTACCGTCTTAGAGATACGATATATGTAGGAAACGAGGTGGTCCCACTTGTCTACTGTATTTCAAGTTCAGGTGGTTAATCAGTGGAAGGGAAAGGGCTACTTGATTGTTATTGAACGATATTAGATCATCGATATACCTGAAAGAAACATTCAACTTCCTGGCCAAATTACCCTGTTTTTGATTTTGCCAACCTGAGCAGAAATTCTGATTCCTATGCCTAAAGAAACAAATTCGCAAGGAGGGGAGCACACTTAGTGCCCATTATGATTCCCATTTCGTGTGTAAATGTTTTAGCCAGCATTTCACATACTGTTTTCTCTGAAAACTTCGAAAGACTTGTGATTTATGTTTTTTATATATTGCCCTGAACATCTGAAGATAGATACGTAAGTATATCTTTGTTCATCATGTTTATTAGGGGCGGTGGGGTAGCCTAGTGGTTAAAGCGTTGGCTCGTCACGCCGAAGACCCGGGTTCGAATCCCCACATGGGTACAATGTGTGAAGCCCATTTCAGGTGTCGATGTTGCTGAAATATTGCTAAAAGCGGCGTAAAACTAAACTCAGCCAGTCAGTCAGTCATGTTTATTAACAAATGTCCCATGAATCAAGCAAAGAAGTTTCCAGCAACTTTGTCATGTGAGATACTTATGTATAACGTTCAACACTGAAATGTTTTGACAGAACTCGGTCCATTTCTAAAACTGTAAAACTTCAAGCAATTCCTCCGAGTTTGTGAGAATATACATTTTATAAATTCGGTTTGTCTAAAAATGCCGTGTTTAAAATACATAATCAAAGTTATGTTAACCTAAAAACATTCAACTCCGAATGTTCTATGTACTGTGCGAGTACCGTTCAAGAATCCACAACAGTATGTCGGAATGTGGGTGAATGTGGGAACACTTACACCTGTGACAACAAATGTGGACAGCATTATAAAACACAAATCGTTCCCGGCCACGTCAAAGGACGGGTGGTGTCGTTCCTTGGTCTGGAAATAAAAAACGTGGTTGACTGTTAAGGATGATATCTCTTGTCGCCTTCGTTGTCATTGGCGCAGCACTGTCTGGTGTGTAAACCTCCTAGCTTCTTTAACGAAATGAGAGATTTATGGGATGGCCTAAAAGTCGGGCCGGGCCGGGCTAAGGCGGGCCAAATCTATTATTGGCTAATAAACCCATTAATGAAAACCATGCCTATAATTAATCAATGCAATATACACTCATGATAATAATGATCAATCGGAAGCCACAAACGCGTACCATAATAACTTTATTACGAGTAAATCGGCTAAAACCCAGGAAGACGAGAAGCCTGTGAACTGGCTGACCGAGGTTACGTCTAAAAGTGGAATCGTTAAACGAAACGGGATTTAAGACGTATAAATACTTCAACCAATTCCGATACACATTTCAGTCGGCCCGAAAATGTTTTTACATCTATATCCAATCACATACCACCCCATAAATTCACTATTCATCGTATTTAAAGCATGACCACATTTAAATGATACGATCGCTTTCCACACTCTCAACATTATCTCGGCCACAATTTTCCGCCCGGCTTGGCTCGAGCCGTCAAAAGCAACTTAAACGTAACACACGTATCTTGAATTGTGTTTAAATCCATAGACTGGTATTATATCTACCAGAATATCGCTTTGTAATGTTATAAAATGCAACATGTAAAGAAAACTGCTCCATTAAAGTGAAGCCCTTGTCTCTCATTTTTCAACATAGCCTCAATCAAAAGTATTTAGTCCCTGTTCAGCCCGACTTGGCCCGTGCTGTCAAAAAAACACCTTAAACCTCACACACATGTATCTTGAAATGTGTTTATATCCATCGGTTAATGTTATATCTACCTACATATCACTTCACAGAGTCTCAAAGCGTAGTGACCTAGATGAACATTACCAAGTCGGCTGTAGTCAACTGCATTGTTCCAACAGACATTATGAAGCCACCTGCTGAGTTCAGCAGAGTGTGTTTCAAATGAAGGACATCTTCTGCTTGCCTACATCTATATATTTATTTTCCGAAATACGAATGCTAATATTAAAAAAAGATTAGGTTTTGTAAACGCGTTTCCCTCCTTGTAAGAACCACATTCGCTCTGTATCGCTGGGACCTTATACATGCCAGTAGTCTGTCTCATACTCCAAACTTTCGGCCCTACCCCTTCATGCAAAATGAAGCCAGTCTGGACTCTCACGGGTTCTGAATCTCCGAGCTCACTGGGGCTAATTCAGTATCTATTTCTATCAAATTTCCTATTATCAGAGACTTACGCTTTGTATAACGTGCCAGGATGCTATAATTATAGGATCCAAACATACCCCGGACATTAAACAACTGTTGTTAGATCCAATATGAAACTTGCACGCTGTGTAGCCTATTTTTTGGCATTGGGTTTATGTGCGTATTTTTGTTTATTTGTTTTTTGTTGCATTTGTATGGGCTGGGGCTGTTCAAGATGAAATCCACCGAAGCAGGATTGATTGATTATTTTCTCACTAACACAATTAAGTGAATTAAGTGACCTACTTTTTGTTTGTACCATAAGCTCCCGGTTTTTCCTGGTGACTTGATTGTATGTGTGTGTGTGCGTGCGTGCGTTCCTCAAAGGCAATCAGTAGTAGTGAGTTGAAATAAATCGATGTCAATCAATAAGCAAACAAATGATTAGTGAATTATAATCAGTGTCAAAGGCAATCAGTTAGTAAGAGCAAGGGAGCTCATTGGCTAAAAATCAATTATGTCCCATCAAATCGCTGACTCTTTTAAGTGCGGGGCAGGTTAAGGCAAAGATCGTCAATGGCGAACGGGCACGATACAATTCTGTTTGCGATGAATAAATGTACGTAAACTCATTATAACAGTGAGATGTAAGTGTCTCCGAAAGAATGGCGACTAGCGCGCTGACAGGCGCAATCAATTCAACATGTTTGGTGCATGTCGTTTGTGTATACTGTGAAATAAACAAGAAAATGGGTGAGTTACCATTACAAATTCTGAGCAGGGATTTTGGCTTGGAATCGAGAATTCACGATTTTTCGAGCTTCCGAAGACCCTAGCTCCCAAAGTACTGCTTCGATGTAGTGCTGTATGTCTTATTTTGTAGGTAAATCTATTGGCTTGAAATGTGTGCATACTTTAAATGGGATAAATACAGTGAGTATTGTTGAATTCGCCCTGAAACGAACCTGGTGTGTTGACTTCACTACATCCCTTTCCTTTTACATAGTACTAATTTATAAGACCCCGTCAGTGACAGTATATACCTTGATGGCAGTTTTTAGCGTTAGAAGCCCTTGTGATTGAAACCAACCCCGGCCCACTTACTATGGAAGACGTGAGAGATTGCTTCATAGCTGAAATACGTGACGTCAGATTTATCCTTACTGATCACCGCCTTGAAAAGTGGCATGATATCAATCGGATCGAGATGTGATCAGCTGGAGAAGTCAGTGACAGATATCAAATAAGATATCGACGCCTTCAAACATGAGTATGGCAACATGTATTCTGATTTTGATGCCATGATCGACATGTATTGTGATCTGTTTGACCATTATCGACGCTGAGCTAGATAACATGGAATCCTTTAGCCGCCGAGACAACGTCATCATACACGGTGTACCGGAAGCTGAAGGTGAGAAATCAACGGCATGTAAGGAAACTCTTCTTAATCTTATCACCAAGCTCCTAACGTTCAAAACGTGGCAACCAATTGACGTTATTCGAGACCATCGTCTTGGGCGTAAGCGTGGCGATTCAACTAAGCCACGCCCGATAATTGTCAAGGTGCAAGTGTCAGATGACAAAGTTAGAGCACTGAAAGCCAGGTCTGCGCTGAAGGAAATAGATATATTATTTCCAGTGATCTAACTACACGCCAACGTCAACAACTTCAAGATCTGAAAGAAACTCGCCAGTTTGGTTACAACGTAGAGGTGACGACCGTCAACCACTTACAAGTAGTGTATCTGAATAGGACGGCGGCTAAGGCTCGAAATTTACATCACAAGGTCCTCTTAGCAATGAACCCAATGATAATCGTCATTCGCTTAATCATATTGCCCCTCTATGAGGATATGTATAACAAGAAGTCTTCTCTTGTTCCGCCTCTTGGTATACGAGTGGAACCTTTCCTTTCTGATGCTGGCATTGAGCTAGAACATATAACGCCTTCCTGTCTGCTTTCTTCTCCTCCTTGGCAATTGGTTAGGCCACAAGTCGACCTAACACTCACTACATTTAAACAATCCAAAACTAATGAATTGCAATATAAACATGAATATAATCAATTAAAAATTAAATATAATACATATAAATCCTTTTTTTACAGATGGATCCAAGGATGGTGGCGCAGTGGCTTGTGCCACTGTCATTGGATCCAGAACAATATCTTTTCGATTACCAGATCACAGCCCACTTTTCACAGCAGAAGCTAACGCCGTATTAACAGCCTTAAAATATTTTCAAAAACAGCCTAAATACAAACAATATATACTCTCCCAAAAAAGAAACGCATAATGAAAATAGCAATTTGATGTAGGAATGAATTAACACATGATTCATTTTACAAAAGGTTTTGCTCTGTTTATGAGTCCTATGGTGTTTATGTTTTGAAACATCACAACAAAACGCACCATCCGTAAAATACCCGTACTTAACAGCATGATTTTCAATTTCGGCGTGTAGTGTCACAGAATACACAATTCACATGCAATGCACATGAAAGTTGGGGATCAGATAATCTCAATGATGGGTATAAAAGGTTGATCGCTGTCTGTCGATTATTCACTGTATTTGGAATATTGTTGACGAACGCAAAATGCCACGTCTAAGTGAAGCCAACCGTCATATCGCCATTGGTTTGCTTGAAGCTGGCCAGTCTCAACGTGCAGTTGCCCGACGCATTAATGTTCACCAAAGCACCATTTCACGGCTCTGGGAGAAATATCGCCTGCAGAATGCGGTAGCAGATGCCCCTCGTAGTGGGCGGCCTCGAGCGACCACTACAGCGCAGGATCGCTACATCCGGGTACATCACCTGCGTCATCGAACAGCTACGGCGACCAGTACCGCTCGACAAATACCCGGATTGAGGAGGCTTTCTGCACAGACCGTCAGGAACAGGTTGAGAGAGGCTGGTTTACGTGCCAGAAGACCTTATTTTGGCCCTGTGCTTCGAAAACAACATCGTCGACATCGAGTTCAATGGTGCACCAACGTTCAGGCCTGGAACCTACCGAATTGGCCTAAAATCTGGTTCAGTGATGAATCACGATTTCTATTGGAACGAAGCGATGGAAGGATGCGGGTGTACAGACGTCGACGTGAACGTTTCGCCGACGCTTGCGTTCCCCAGGTGGACAGATTCGGCCGGGGCAGTGTTATGATGTTGGGAGCGATCACCTGCCGCAGGAGAAGTGATTTGGTGATGATCCAGGGCAACCTGACAGCCCAACGGTACTGTGACGAAATCCTACGCCCACACCTCCTTCCAATCATTGATCGCCAGAGAGGAGTTGTTTCAACAGGACAATGCCAGGCCCCACACAGCACGTCACACTAGAGACTTCCTCCAGAACCACAACATCAATGTGCTCCCCTGGCCTTCAAGATCACCGGACTTAAACCCGATCGAACATCTGTGGGATGCCCTGGACAGACGGGTGCGACGCCGTAACCCTCAGCCCCAGACACTTCAGCAACTCGCACAGGCACTACACTACAGGCAGAGTGGGCTGCGATTGGGCAACACGAGATTCTGAGACTTGTTCGTTCGATGCCGAGGCGATGCTTTCCAGTTCTGGATGCCCACGGTGGTGACTTCAGCGCCACCACACGTCTCCATGTGACATCAAACTGACTTTCCTCGAGTTGGTGCCAAAGACGGATAAGTCTGCATTCTCAGTGTGCGATTTCGCTATATTTCATTGACTCAAAAAGCCTACAGGATGGTTCAAAATAAACATAAAAATACAGTTGAAATTCCTATATGCGTTTCTTTTTGGGAGAGTATATAATCTATTCAGACTCTCTTTCGTGCCTTCAGGCTAAATCTTTCTTGCAAACATCCACTTTTAATTTAAATTACTGAATTATATAATGATCTTGCTACTGGCCAATGCGACATCGTCCTCTGTTGGTTATCCAGCCATGTTGGTCATTCTGGGAACACAATGGCCGATCTTGCTGCTAAGGCAGCACTCAACAAATCTGTGACACCACTTCTTATTCCATACACTGATTACAAAGCCGTCGTTAGGTCTTTGATGTAATGCAATAAGACATTTTTAGGTAGTTATATTTCACTATTGCTTAAATATAGTTTTAACCTTCTGTTAAAATATACAAATACATTTTCAGTAGCTATTTAACATCATACATATACATCACAGCTGATTCCTATCGTATGTGTCCTAATACTTGCACAAATACTGTCATGGCAAAAATCGTACAATAAACCATAACTGCCTGAAATGCCATCAACATTGTGTATAGTCTTTTATGCGTTTACACAACCAAATTGAAAACCTGACGCTTGCTTAATTGAATCAGGCACAGCTGCAGTGTGTGCATTCTTGTGAAAATGGATGCGTATGGAACGCATCAGAGGTAGGTTGACAGAACCGGCCTATATGAACACTACTTCGCCAGCTGTCGTTCATTTCCCAATGAACGTTAGACTGTCCCGTGAGTACGTGTCAATCGAGCGACTACCTACAGAACTCAATATTTCGCCCATGAAGGAATTCGTTCACGGGAGGGACTGTATTCATAAGCTGATGAACGTAAAGAAATACAACTTCACTTCTAAAGAATAATTTTGAAAAAAAACACAATGCATAACGTTCCATGACTCCCCAGGTGCAAAATTGACACTGATGAAACTGATAAGACTTCACAAGTGTGAGGTCACAGTGCTGCTGTGAGGGAACACAATGTCTCCTCGTGGACAGGAGACTCTTTCGGGACACTGTAGCCACTAGTGTTTGTCATTTGTCAAAGTTTGCTTTTTGCTTTCCAAAGTTCTTGCAAGGTAGTATTCATCTTCCCAGCTCATCCCGTGTGTGTTTGATCGGGTTCAAGACCGGGGACCGGGAAATCAGCAAAGGGACATAAGAAGTTATGCGTCAGAACTGCAGTGTGGAACACAGACTTGTCATGTTGAAATGTCAGTCGAGGATCATAGGGTTGCATGAATAGCAGAAGTACTGACGTCAATCTTGGTGCCATTGTCGTAATGCAGTCAGATTACCATGATTGACTATCAACTGAGACTGACCGGTGGCACGAAATGCTCTCCAAACCATTACGATGCCCTCTCAAAATCGGTCAGCCTTGGGAACACTGTTTGAGGTAAATGGTCGCGAAGATGAAGTAACCACATTGTACGTCATCTTGGTGACACGTCGCAGTCACACACCGCTTTTGCTACAGGACATCCCTTCATCGTGCATCTTTTCTAAAAGTCTAGGCTCTTTCATGTCAAGTATACTTAATTAATTGTACTGTTGTGTTTTAAATCTCTTGAGAAGACTGCACTGCATGTACTGCAATCGTGAACGTTTGTTATCAATGTGTTGCGTACCTTTGTGGCACGTGTACATGCGACCTATATCTTTTGAGATATCGTGTAAAGCACGTGCTTTATATGTGCATTCTGCTTGGACCAGAAGTTTCAAAATGGATTCAGGTAGTGTTTAATTAATACTGGTCGTTAGATTTAGCTCATAACAATAAATACTCTGCAATACGTTGTGTTCTTTCATCTGCGATGTTATCTATGTGTTCTGGAAAACCATATTTTACACGTTATACATATTATGTGTATAAATAGCTATAGAACACTGTTATGATACCATTATGACTAACTGCAAACATCAGTCTTATTACAATGCTTCAACCCCATACCAATGCCGTAATAATAATAGTTTTCAATGACATCAACCTCAGTTAAAACACATCCATTCAAAAACTAGTGTACAACACTATCCCATTACGCACTCTTCATACTTTCTTATAGCTAAGATACATAGCGTTCACTGACATGAACGCTATGCAGCACCTATAGGCCGCAATGGTGGAAATCCTTTGTCGCACTTTCAAACTCGTTACGATTTTTGCGCAAAAAATAACTTATATGAATTACTTCTTTGTACTTATACCTACACGTGCGCCCTATTTTCGTTATCAAACATCCAAAATATATATTTACAAGCCATCAAACATCTCAGTCGATCGCTCACATATGAGCGGGGCCATTTTGAATCACGTGACCTGTGACGCGAAGGGGATATCCCTCCCAAAAATAGTAACACACGTGTACCATACCGCGTTGCTTGTTGACAACACATTTTCATACATTTTAGGCAATTAAAACGATTGTATGGAGATTTTCGTTTCCAATCTGGACTGACTGACCACCCCTGCGTTTTCAACAGCTGTTTTCAAAGGATTTGCTGGTGAGTTTTCAATGCTTCATATATAATATAAGATTATTGCTGTCACCTTCACAGTTCCATGGGTGTCTCTGTACTACTCATGAATATTTGCCTACAAAACACAGTTTACTAATTGAATTTAGGACTTAAATAATTAATGAGTTCACGAATTAATTATCTATAAATTTTATGTATACCCCAAAACCTTAAATATTTCTCAGTTTACAACTCTCCTACCTTGAATAATATTTTAAATATTTCCATGTTGTATTAGGTCTCAAGCACCAGCTACAAACCTTGCCAAAATCATCTTTTCATTTCCACATTAGCAACCAAGTGGCCAAAAAGTGTTATTTGTCATCATGAATTATAAACAAATACTAAAATAAGGGGATACATCAATAAATCAATTGTTGAATGAGGGGATCATTCAAATTACAGCACAATGCCAAATATCATACTTAAACTCTTGTGCATACACCATTGGACAGAAGGTTTTTATTTGTTAGGTCAACTGAAGAAAATTCATTTGCAAACATTACAGTACCTCTTATCTTTTGACAGCAAAAATAGCAGGCTTTCCGAATTATCAATGAAGTGTTAGTTTTGAAAGTCTGCTTTTCAAGGTGCAATTAGATGTTTATTGAGAACATTAACAATGATAAGGATATGAAATTGTGCATGAAGTTTATTCTTTTGAAGGTATAAGTTTAAACTCAAGTTAAATTAAAGTGATAATTAATAATTAACATTGATATGCACTTTATTTACTGGTATTCAAGGTTGAAAGTTGAGAGAAGAAACCATGGATGACACTGTCTGTGCCCATTGCAAGGGCAAGTTCAAGACAAAAACAAAGGGATGGAAGAGATATAGTGGCAGCTTAGTATTTGACGACATGTCTATTTTTTGTGAAACTCACTGCTATAACTTATCAAAACAAGAGTCATCAAAAGATGACAAATCCCCAGGCTCCAGAAATTTGAAAGAACAAATCATCTGACAGTTACTGATAGTCCAACTTGATTTTTTTTACTTAGTCCAAATTGTTCCATGGAAATCATGAAAAATATAAATACTAAAACTTTGAAATAACAAAGGCACCACTTCAAGATCTGTCTCATATATCTGCTACATTTGTTGAAAGATAATGAAAGGTTTTCGATTTTGCTCGGAAAAGAAGCCCACCCCTACTTTTGAGACTAAGTCCAAATCGTTGCCATGGAACCGAGAAAAATAAAAATGTCAAAAATCTGCAAATAGCCAAGGCACCACTTAAGGTTCTGATTGATATATATACCAATTTGTGGTGAAAAATATTGAACGGTTTTACAGTTCTGCTCCTGAAAAGAACACTACCACCAATTTCAGTCGAAGTCGAAAATTGTTGCCATGGAAACACACACAAAAATATTTTATACAGAAATCCCAAACTACCAAAACGGCACCAGTACACCACCAGATCTATCTATGTGCCAAGTTTGGTAAAGAAATAGTGAACGGTTTTGAAGTTCTGCTCCGGAAAAGACGAATGTGCACGGAAGGACGCATTTTAATAATTTGCATTTGGCTTTGTGTTGTAATTTGAATGATCCTTCCCCTTTTAACAATTGCTTTCAAGATGTTTTTCTTGTTTTAGTATTTGTTAATAATTCATGATGAAAAACACTGTCCCTTCATGTAATCAACATCTAATCTCCTATCCAAGGAGGAACTCATTAATTATTTAAGTCCTAAATTCAATTAGTAAACTGTGTTTTGTAGGCAAATATTCATGAGTAGTACAGAGACACCCATGGAACTGTGAAGGTGACAGCAATAATCTTATATTGAAAACTCACCAGCAAATCCTTTGAAAACAGCTGTTGAAAACGCAGGGGTGGTCAGTCAGTCCAGATTGGAAACGAAAATCTCCATACAATCGTTTTAATTGCCTAAAATGTATGAAAATGTGTTGTCAACAAGCAACGCGGTATGGTACACGTGTGTTACTATTTTTGGGAGGGATATCCCCTTCGCGTCACAGGTCACGTGATTCAAAATGGCCCCGCTCATATGTGAGCGATCGACTGAGATGTTTGATGGCTTGTAAATATATATTTTTGGATATTTTGATAACGAAAATAGGGCGCACGTGTAGGTATAAGTACAAAGAAGTAATTCATATAAGTTTTTTCGTGCGCAAAAATCGTAACGAGTGCGCGAAAGTGCGACAAAGGATTTCCACCATTGCGGCCTATGGAGGTGCTGCATAGCGTTCATGTCAGTGAACGCTATGTATCTTAGCTAACTTTCTTATAGATGGATATCTGAGGTACGATATGCACAACAGTATTCTATAGCTATTTATACAGTAACACTACACAAGATGTTGTTGGCATTTCAGGCAGCAGCTGTGATTGATTGTTCGATTATGGCCATGGCAGTAATTGTGCAAGTCTTACAGCACATACGACTGTACATCCCGTAGGCATCAGGAGTGTTGTGTATGTATGATTTCATATAGCTACTGAAAATGTGTTGATATATTTAAAAAAAAAAATTAACAACAGTTTAAAACTTTAAACGCAATCGTGAAATTAATATTTACCTAAAAGAGTTTTATTACATAAAGTCAAATTTGCTACTTTGTACCATGATGGATTTGAGCATATGATTGACAGGTTTATTTCATTAAAAGGCCTCCGTCCCAGAGTACATACATTGATAATTCATTTCCTTGGACATGAATAGCAATATTAGCAATAATAAATTAAAGTTACATGCCAGTTATGGTTCTCTATCTCTGGTAATCTAGTTGTTTTAATGTCCCTTGTCGACTGATTTGATAATGTAACATTATGTATTGTCATTATATAACTTGTTTGAGTCATGACACGGCTGAAATATTGCTGATGTGACTATAAATCTTAACTCAGTACCAATAAGGCATCCCCATGGTGTAGCATGATGACCAACAATGCAAGTATATGCATATTCTTTCACCATACCAACTATCCAATGAGTTTAATGAATTAAAGGTCGTGAGAACCAACGGTGTCCATATTGACTTTTAATTGTTTTTTTTACAGATGTTCAACATGAAACGTCTGACCTTGCTTGTCCTTCTAGTCTACACATGCCTGTTTGTGTTATGGGGCAGTTATGACTGGTAAGTGTTGTTATGTGGCAGTATTATAAGTTGTTCACTGGTCTCGAGGGGCCGTCAACCCATGGGCCCCGAGGGACCAGTGAACAACGTATTTATCTTACCGAACACCTTAATGTTGATTTTGAATTGTATGAAGCATGGGTACAAATCTTTTTGTAGCCATCGCTAGATTTTGCTGACAAGAAAAACAGATTTAGAGTTATCTCCCTTCCATCCATTTGCATTCGCAAAACAGCGGTACTTTCCGTACATCATACGTGATTCAATGTTATTCGAGATAAAGAATTACTACCACGAAGTACCAAATGAGTTGCCATTGACAGCGGGGTACATTGAAATGTTACTCGCTTGTAAGCGGAGTACATTGAAAATAATAGAAGAGCGCTCAGCCAATCAGAAAGCGACATTTATGTGTGAGGTAAGATAAAAGTCATTGTAAAACAGTGTTGTTAGTGTTTTGGGGTGGCTGATTGTGTTGGGAGGGTGTGGTAATGGGATGTAGGGTTGTTGGGATTTTGGGTTGCTGATTGTTTACAAACCTAGGCAAGTGCCCATCTACAATCCAGGGATCAACAGCATGAACATCGATCTACGCAACTGGGATACGATGACCTGTGTCAACTAAGTCAGCGAGCCTGTCCACCCGATACCTCAGTCGCCACTTACGACAACCAAAGTCAGCAGGGTTCCAAGTATCTCACACCTTTCCTGCATTTCTTCCTGAGCATCGCTCTACGCAATTTGGACACGAGTCTGACAGCACGATCCTTTTATTCGCCTCTTAAGACAAGCAAGGGTTGCTGAAGGCCAATTCTAACCCGGATTTTCACGGGCAAGTCAACTGTTTCATATTTAGATCTATGCATAAAGATTCAGAGTGACAAAAAACTCTCCACAAGGCCGTATGACAGAAGGGATGATTTCAACTTTCCAATAGTCAGCTTCTCTTTCATGTCGAGAAATAGTCCAACACCTCCATCCTTTGGTGTTAATATAACGTTTGAGGTACAATCGACCGTGCTCTTTCTTTCAGGATTTCAAAGAGCGTCATACCACTCTTGCTCAGTTATGTGATCAAGGTCACAACATTCAAGGCCTCAGTAAAGCTTTCAAGAAGTTTTATGGTAGATATATGGAATACATGTGGAGGAAATTTCCGAATTTGATGCATCAGTGACAAAAGTATTGTCCGTTGTTCCCTATTTTGACTTATTCAATACGTTCCCGAATTCTTTCAGGTGGATAAATACCAGACTCAGCATATGTTTATGACAGGTGCCATCTGTGGGGCAGGATACGCTCACCTTTCGCTAACACCTTGTATCATCCCTATTTCATATTGATTCATAAACACATGTTCTGTCATCGTATCGCAAGGTGACAATGACTGGATTGTCTGGTTCAGACCCGATTTGTTTACAAACAACATCGTACACCTGTAATACTGCTGAAACAAACATCTGCTCATGATATAGTCACAATTGTAATTTCGACTCTGCTTTTGGCAGAGATTTCTTATGAATGTGAGAAGGATTTGGTCGCTTCTTTTGCAAGGGCATGTGCTGATCTAAAAAGCCATTTCCACCGGACGAGGAATGTTTCAGAGCAATTCTTTAGCCCTGTCGCTGAACGCATTAAGTTTTTTGCTTAACCAAGAGAGTTTTCATCATGGACCTCCTCAACACAGATCCCAACACACTTCTTTCCCATCTCCTTTAAGATGGATTAGATTGAACTGCTTGCCAGTTGAGAATCCAGTCGAAAAGTATGTATGAAGTCCATCCATTGCACGATCCAGAGTATGCAGATGGCGTTATGGAAAATTACAAAATTCTTTGGAATAGGCCAACATACAGCCCCAGACATATTCAAGCCAACAAAACTGATCTTGTCCTTTTCGATAAAACCAATAGTGATATCTATATCATTGAACTTTCTCTCCCTTTTGACAGCGATGTGATTGACACGATTTAGGTAAACGTGCGGACCTCGCCTTTGAAATGTGGTGCTTGCATTGCAAGTACACTGTTTTCCGACTTCCCGTTGTTCACGGTGCCCTTTGCTTAGTACCTCCTGATCTCTTGGCGCAGAGAGTACCCGGGTTCTCCACTGAGAGAACGGGGCTTCTCACCCTCTGGGTAATGCAAAAGCTGCAGTGTTGGGCAGCCTACATATTCTCTGTAAAGTTCTTGATTGGTTCAACTTAACCTCCAAAAACCCCTACATCCCATAACCCCTACAGCTTATAGCAACAAAGTTAATGGTCCAGTGCACTGCTAATCTCCTGCCTATTACCTATTCCATGCATTGGACCAGCCAAAACACTTAGCAATTGAGAGAATGATTTTAATGAGTAATAACCAAACTAAGAGTTTGAGAGAATGATAACAAAAATAGTTTAACAAAAGTTTAATGTTAAATTGATATTGAACTTGAGGTTTAATTCTGGGCTGTAGGGGTTATGGGATGTTGGGGGTTACTGAAAGAGCTTGTTTTGGAGACACTACCCAACCCCTTTCAGATAACGTAATCATAAGGACATAACTTATTCTCATGTTTTCACTTATTCATACATAGGGGTGGGTATTGCAGAGAAATTTCATATTGCGATATGTGGCGATGCGAAAGCATATATTGCGATATGTGTTGCAATATGTTGCAAGTTGGTTTTTTAACAAAGAAAAACCTACTTATAATCGAGTTAATGCTTGATTTATAAAGCAAAACCACAACAAAACCACTATGATTGATTAGCCTAAATAAAAACTTTTAACCATGACAAATTAAAAATGTAAATAATATTTGGCTCAAGTGAAACATGGAAAAGAACAATATAAGATCAACACAGTGGTTACTAGTTTGAACTAGTTCCCCACTCTCCAAAACAAAAGCAGCAACTTGACCTGGTCAGGGCATATCAGAGATCACTGGCCATAACTGAGTAAATATACTGAATGGTCACACAAATGTAAGCTCTCAATATATTGTAAACAGTACCATCTTGAATATCTGGACACAGTTTTTGAAAAAATCAAAATGGGAGTGTCTTTGAAAAACAGCCCTTGTCTAAATGTAAATCAAACAATACAAATCTGTGAATGTTGATTATGAAGGGTAGTCATCCAATACTATACTGAACATATTTTATATGGCATTATTTGAGGGCATGCCATTGCCCAAGAGGTGCCAAATGACAGATCGTTTTTCATTTTATTCAATTTCTTAAAGAAATACTAACCAACCCCAATGTGTTGTGATATGTAAAATATTGGATATGGCCTTGCTAATAATTTCTTCAAAAAAAATGGAAGCTTTTCAAACATTGGACAGCGCGAATAAAGTAGCTGACTACTTTCTGAACGCCCCTCGTATATACCACCCCAAATCATCTCAAATTATTTATCTCAGTTTACTATCACCAACATTATTACAACTGATATTATTACGATTTGCAAAATCGTTCTACTCATTATGTACATCAGGAAGCTAAAAAGACTAGTTCAACATCTAATTCATCTCAAATATTTAAAATAAATTATCAAAACCCGAATAACAAAAGCACAATCTCAATCCCTCCTCATCTGTATACTCTTTGCAGCTCACACTGTATACTCTACCCTGTAATCACTCCTTTGGGTCAGGGCGGTGGGGTAGTCTAGTGGTTAAAGCGTTGGCTCGTCACGCCGAAGACTCGGGTTCGAATCCCCACATGGGTACAATGAGTGAAGCCCATTTCTTGTGTCCCCCGCCGTGATATTGCTGGAATATTGCTAAAAGCGGCGTAAAACCAAACTCAGTCAGTCAGTCAGTCCTTTGGGTCAGTTCATTATGCCAGACAGGTAAATGCCGTGTGTTGTTAGTTGTAGGGTTACTGGGCTGTAGGGGTACTGGGCTGTAGGGCTTTTGGGGAGACAACCGGGTTCGCATAGACAGTGCTTCCTGGGAGAAGTCACAATCACTGTCTGGACTGCGTGTAGATAGAACAAGGACACCTGTGCCTGGACCATCCAACCTCTCTCTCTGCTGCATTTTATCTCAATCTGTAAAAAATGAAAGAATTTAATCTCACTATTTTGAATTGCAATACACTGTATGTTATCCTAGTTTCAATAATTGCATTCAGGGGACATCTATTTTTGTTATGAGGCAGAAATACTGTTACGCTTTGACTTTGAGCTATTAAAATGCATGATGTCGTAGTTTCCTGTTGGTGCTTGATATATGTTGTTTCGGTATTCCCGTACCTTCAGATAATATCTCACCAAGATCTTAAAAGAATCATAGTTGGTACAACTTAAGCCTGCAATGAAGGGGGTTGGGGGTTGGGGTTGGGGTGTTGGGGTGTTGGGGTTGTTGTTTTAAAACATAAACATTTTCAAAGATAAATAAAGCAAGAACCAACAATGATACTCACGAAAAAGAGAAACTGTTGACACACACAACTGTTATTGTTAAGGTAGAACTATAATAATTAAATTTGATTCATGGCATGTTGGTAAAAACAAAATGGCTTTACTAAACAGTTGTGGTTAATGTGACAGTGTTTGCTTGAAAGACCCTGGATAAATGCAATCATACGTGGGAGCTGCTAAGAAAAGTCACAAGCTTCCAGACCCGTGAAGATCCGGGTTAGAATGAACCTTCAGTAACCCATGCTTGTCGCAAGAGGCGACCAACGGGATCGGGCGGTCAGGCTCGTTGACTTGGTTGACATATGTCATCGGTTCCCAATTGCGTAGACCGATGCTCATGCTGTTAATCACTGGATTGGCTGGTCCTGACTCTATTATTTCCAGACCGCCGCCATAGAGCTGAAATATTGCTCAGTGTGGCGTAAAACTAAACTCACTCACTGACAAGCTTCCAATGAGTGAATTAACATCACATTGACAAAATACCTGCCATATCGTGACGACAAAAGTCATACACAGTGATATGGATAAATATGTTAATACTTTTTAAAATGCTGTCAGTGAAGAACAGTATAACAACTAGATTATCCCAGATTAATTAACACAAGCATGAGATCAGTTTAAAATGCTAGATCGGTTGTCAACTACACAATATAAAATCAAGCTTTTCATCACCAGCAACTGAAAGTAGATCACCATGCTTGGGGCCACAATGCTTGGGGCCACACCTCCATGGATTTACATAATTTTGCACGATACGAGTTTTGTATTAGTCATATGCCACACTTGCTCAGGTGTAATAATGTCTCTATTATCTATTTTATTCATGCACATTTGTGCACTAAAATACGGTAAGCAAGTGACGACACTCTTCATTGACGTCATGTTCATTTGTTTAATGACATCACATACGACGAAATACAGAAACAATGGCTGCTAGGCAAAAGAGATATGTGTACATGTGCACATATGATATATATGACACTGGTTATATTTCACCATATGGATAATAAATTGACTGTATGGCATCAGAAATGTCGTCACAGATTTTCGAGCGCTGCATCATCATGAATTGCGTTACCAGTTTTTTTCAAAACAGTTCACACTCCATGTGGTTTCGTGTTTATATATCAATGTGAACATCCCCTGTTTTGTAACCCTGAACAATATTAACATAATGTAATAAATGAAGTTACCAGATATGTTTATAATTTATTCCGATTTACAGTCATCCTAAAATCGTTAAACGATGCCACAGGAGCACGTCTCTTCATATTCAGGCGACCAACACTACTACCCCTTTTGTGGCATTGATTAAATCCATTCATGTACATGTCACCACTATTTGGTACAGTGTCAAAGTAAACTGTTACCATTATAACATTGTTGCATTATCACCACTTTGTCAGTGTAGGGTAATCAGCATGGACTGTTGAAGGTTGTTCCATTTGGCTAGCACACACACAATCTATACTAGATATTCACGCTATATTATATTAAACATATGACATATGTTTACCTGTAAGTATGTAAAAAGACGATTACATGTAACATCAACTTTTACTGTACATGATTCTTTACAGGGTTCAAACCGTAAGAGAGCCCTCCCCTTCAAGAACTGAGAGCAAAATCCAAACTCCTTTAGTTGATATTAAAATCAACCAAGAAATCTATATGATGAATGATACCGAAATAAATGATATCAGTTATCATGCATCTGCAACAGCCTCAACGATGACCCTTGTTAACTCCGATACGGTGTACACACTTAATGGAACAATCAGAGTGAAGATTGTACTGTTTGACCACAAGCAGAGACCCAAAGCCCGAGGTGGAGACATGCTTATCTTATGGATGCGAGACAGAAGCAAAGGAGCTGCTTCAGCAGGATCCGTTACTGACCATGACAATGGGACATACACAGGTATTCTGCGCATCTTGTGGACAGGGCAAGCTGTCATCCGTGCAGCAATATTGTGTACAAGAGAAAAAATGGCTTTCATGCACAGGGAATTGAGGAAAGGATATGTTGGAAAGAAAATCACGTGCTTATTTAACACGCCAAATTTAACTGAGATCACTTCAGGACACATGGATCACGCATTTCTGAGGATTGGACAAGTTTGCAATCTAACAGACAAACATTACGGTGTTCCATTGTATTGTGTAAAACCGAAGAAGAACGGAATTCAATGCAGCCATTGGACAGGCATCAATTCAGTACCATGGTTGAAGATGACACTAAAACCTAACAGCGAATGGTATTTGAAGTAAGTATAAATATGAGAATAGAGAATTAGTTTTAATCTAGATAGAGGGGTTGAACAGCACATCTGCATGTAAGGACATATCAAATAATATCACACAAGGCCAGAATATCAATTGAGGAAGAAATCTGCCAAAACTATGTATCAGTACTATTAACTTCTGGGCTGCCCGTTACCTTTGTACTGGGTTTCAATGACCCGTTAAAGTTTTACACGCAACCCATGTATCACATAATCCTAAATGCAATTAAGGAACAACTTTTTAAATAGCGGGAAGGATCTAAGACACTATAAACGTCAATGTATTTGTTTGAAAACAAGCTGCTTTCTGTGAAAGTATTCGTCTTTACAACTTTGTACGCCACTATCCCACATGACATGAGGTAAAACTGCATTTGTCTGTCTTAAAAGCTTCAATTAGCACACATGATAACAAATGAGAGAGAGAGAGAGAGAGAGAGAGAGAGAGAGAGAGAGAGAGAGTGAGAGAGAGAGAGACTGACACTGAAGGGGATCCACCATTCATGTTCATCACGATTTCCATTACACACATTTAATTCACTGTGTAAATATTTCTCTTAATGTCGAGACCTGCATCTGTTGTTGATATGAAACCATCTTCTGTTATTTCAGGTCATTTGTCCCAGGTACTTTTCCAGGCAATGTCACAGTACACATTCCTTCTGGTTTGTATGCAGCAACTCATGTATAGTCTGTTTGCTTTGAAAACGTACCGATGAATTTTACTTTAAACAGAAAAGTAAATCAAATAATGTGAAATTAAGATTGCGAATTCTCATAATTTTACCTTGCTAATTGAACATTTAAATTCAAATCGCTATTATTGGTTTGTATTGTAAGGGGCTTATATGCAGTCCATCAATTGTATACGTAATATAATTTCAGTAGACCGATAAAATCAATGAAATCTTCCCCTTTTGACAATTATTTCAAGGGTTAATGAATCAATAATTAAATATGTAAGACTCGGATCCATGGCAGGCCTCAAATCCGTGGCGGATATTCCAAATCCATGGCAGATTTTCAAATCCATGGCTAGTTGCTGTAC
Source organism: Haliotis rubra (assembly GCF_003918875.1). Taxonomy (NCBI): domain Eukaryota; kingdom Metazoa; phylum Mollusca; class Gastropoda; order Lepetellida; family Haliotidae; genus Haliotis; species Haliotis rubra. The sequence goes on along the minus strand of NW_025765170.1, from coordinate 396,512 downwards.
CTACCCTAATCTGTGGCGGATTTCCTACTCATCGTCGTTAGAACATTTCAGCTCTGTAGAATAGGGGTTAATGGCATTTCATTTATGCGTTTCTAACTTACTGATACCCCTGGGCCTAGATTTTCGAAGCTCTGTTAGCGCTAAGATCGTCTTTCGATATTGCTAATGTTTTTTACGACTATCATAGAAACTAAGAGAGTTTCGAAAATTTAGGCCATGGTAATTATCGAATACGTTTGCTTTCCTTGAAATATTCAACAATACATGAAGAAAGACAAAGAGTGAATAAGGTGTAAAAACATTTATTTCTTATACATCTAAATCTGACCATCACGGATCTGATGTCTGTTCAACTGGAACCTATGGGAGGTTTGAGTGTCCGTCACCTCGTACACTCGGCCATAAGTAGAGTTCTTAGATGCGGTGACAGTTCCCGGTCTCCAGAAGCCGCTGGTCAAAACAGCGACGCCCTTGTTCATCGCGGGGTTTGGTCTGAAATAGACCGTCGGTACACCTACAGAATACCGGATACCTGCCAACCATATTCTTTAATAGCACGCGCACTTCCTATTACAGGGAAGCACGAGCTATAAAATTCGAAAAAACATTAACATAAAAATAACCATTAAAATCGGATTAATTGAGACGACTTCCGGTTAGTAAAACTAACCAACGATTTTTAAAATGAAAGGTAAGTTACCACAAATAAAAAAATATATGCGTCATTGAAAAAATTGGAGCGAATGAGCGTGGGAAATTTCTGGAAGGTAAGTGTTCAGTGATTAGTCAGTGTGTGTCTACGTCATAGCCTATTAACGGCCATATTTGGAAGACTACAACTACTACTAGGCGTTCAGAAGATGCGATTGTGGGATTTTTTCAAGTTATCTGAAGACAAAGTAGAATTTCATCGATTTTTAAGAAACAAGGGCCTTTTTGGAAAATGGGACGGGAAAACATGCGCTAATATTAATGTTTTATTTGTGTAAAGACAAAAGCTACAGCAAAGACAATTTGTGTTGTAAATGTAGCAAGAAATCGTGCGGCGCCGCAATTCGTGGTTTGAAAACAGCAAACTAGATTGTGGCAAAATTCTATTGCTCACATATTGTTGGATTTTCAAGTTGTCTCAAGATTTTGTACGCCGGGAACTAGACATTTCGTCTTGCAACACTTCTGTAGACTGGTACCACTTCTGTCGCGAAGTGTGTGTTGTTTCGGCAGATTCTGACAGTGATAGAATCGGTGGGGAGGGAAGAATAGTCGAAATTGACGAATCAAAGTTTGGAAAAAGAAAATTTAATTGGGGAAAAAGGGTTGAGGGTCAGTCGGTTTTCGGGGAAATCGATCGGGAATCCAAAAACTGTTTTTTTGCATGTCTGGACAAGCGTGACTCGGAGACAATAATAAGCGATTGCTGGAAAGCCTATGACTGTTTGAAGTATGGAGACTTTCTTCACTTGAAAGTGACACACTCAATCCATTTCAAGGACCCCGAGACGGGAGCACATACTAACACCATTGAGTCCTCTTGGGGTGCTTTGAAAAGATCACTTCCACGATCAGGAACACAAAGGGGTTGTATTCGTCATATTTTGAAAAGATTTATGTAAGAAGCAAGTACTTGAGTAACAGGGAGGACAAGTTTATAGCTTTCTTGGAGCTTATCAGTCGGGTATATAAACCCCATGACAGAAATGATGAAATTGTGCATGTGAGACGCCCCTTCGCTCCCCTGCAACCCGATGCTGACGACAGTGCTGACGACTTCGTTCTGTAAAGGTAAGAATCATATCTAATGTTTAATCTAACCCTAAACCCTAACCCTAACCCCTAACCCTAAACCCTAATGCTTGTAATGTCGAGTATTCAACATTAACAAAACGCCGTTGCTAAGGAACTCAGTTGCGCACATTTTGTGCGCAGTTCTAAAATAAGCTTTCAAAGATGGCGGAAGGTATCCGGTATTCTGTAGTCTTGCCCCACAATATTACAAACATAGTTGAACCTTTTGTAGGTGGACACCTTATAAGATCTATAAGCCACCGGGAGTTGGGATAAGTCGCAGGAATTGGCTTTCCCGTCCGAGTGATTTTGTGTAAATTCACTGCACTGTTGCATTCCTCACATTTTACATTGATGTCAAACAGCGCCGTAACAGCTTCCCGTACAACCAGGAACACAGAGCGGCGAATGCTTTAATAAATGGCCGCCGATGTCCTATGGTCCAGTGCGTGGTTTTGAACACTGATTTTTACCATTTCTTCTTTGATGCAACACATTTCTTAAAAAGAAATAATTCTCAAGGAGTTTCCTTACCATTCTTTCGTTGGTTGCAAACGAGAGGATCTTGCAAATCTTTACACTTCTCCATTTCGGAATCCCAGTTAACACAAAACATTTTGAGAAACATTTTCATAAGGTTTCAAAATAGTTTTTCAAAAGCTACATTTTCGTCAAAATGTTTTTTTCAACGTTATAAAAATGTTTCATAATGTTATTGAAATGTTTTTAAAATGTTATTCAAAAACGTCATGCTATAACATGAGTGAAACTATTTCATAACATGTCATTGAAATATTTTTAAAACGTTGCAGAAATATTGTGCACGAACATGTTTGATGAAATATTGTCATCACGTTTTAAAAACATTGTGCACACATTTATGCCATATCATACAAATAATGTCTAAATCTCTCAAAAATACTGAAAATGTTTTTGAAATGTTTTCAAAATGTTGTTCAAAAACGTCATGCTATAACGTGTTTGAAACTAATTCACAACATATTAGTGAGATGTTTTTAAAACGCTGCAGGAATGTTATGCAAGAACATGTTTAATGAAATATTGTCATCACGTTTTAAAAACATTGTGGACACATTTATGCCGTATCATACAAATAATGTCTAAATCTCTCAAAAATACTGAAAATGTTTTTGAAATGTTTTCAAAATGTTGTTCAAAAACGTCATGCTATAACGTGTTTGAAACCGTTTCACAACATATTAGTGAGATGTTTTTAAAACGTTGCAGGAATGTTATGCAAGAACATGTTTAATGAAATATTGTCATCACGTTTTAAAAACATTTTGCACACATTTATGCCATATCATACAAATAATGTGTGAATATCTCAAAAATACTGAAAATGTTTTTGAAATGTTTTCAAAATGTTGTTCAGAAACGTCATGCTGTAACATGGGTGAAACTATTTCATAACATATGATTGAAATGCTTTTAAAACAAATTGAATGTCAGTTTGTGTGTTTCCACTGAAAAATGAACGATGTCAAAGCGGTGTTCAAACTCGTGTGAACGAGCGAGTTTACGAGCGAGTTCACGCGAGAGTTTGAACACCGCTTTGACATCGTTCATTTTTCAGTGCAAACACACAAACTGACATTCAATTCTTATAATTTCGCACTTTGAAGTTTACACATACGTTTTCCACCCACTTGTAGATGATCATTGTTTAGTGTGTTTTAATACCTGTAAAATGTTGTAATGCCATTCGGTTCAAGAACGTACGTATTGCAGCGATGTTTGTATACACAGCGATTTTTTTTTACACATGTATCCCAACCCTTGAAGAAATAGTTCTCAAAGTATTCGATCTTTAAAATATAACAACAAATTCGTTATGAGGTTTGAAACTGCTTTAATAAGTATAATCAATAACAGTATCAAACAGAAACAAATATCAGAAGCAATAACAATACCATTTTAACAAACTGGCATTGTACCTTTTCACTTGTAAATACCTTGTTTGACCGCGTAATAATACACTGACCGACTTCGAAGTTGTGCGGCGTGGCGAATAGGAAACAGATCTTGTTGTATTCTATTTATTTGTGATTGTTTATTGTGAAATTTATTGAGCAGTTGTTAAACAGACCTCGGGGCAGAAAACCGCCGGATGAACCCGCAAACTGCGAGACATTAAACTCCTGTGAAAAGGAACAATGTTCGGCAATCCGTTTGGTAGTGACATTGCCAAACTTGGGGTGACTTGAAACAGGTTCGTTCGCGAAATTGGTATCACCAATTATTGGGGTCCTTGAAACCGAAGCGAAAACGTTCACACACGTATGAACGGTGTTTACACAAGTATGAACGATTAGAGGGGTTCAAGAGTAATGAACCTTGAAATTTAGATCACATGACCGCTCTCTCAACCAACCAACGTTCGGGAATCTGTGTAAACTTGAAAGCACGAAATTATTTAAGAATTGAATGTCAGTTTGTGTGTTTGCACTGAAAAATGAACGATGTCAAAGCGGTGTTCAAACTCGTGTGAACGAGCGAGTTTACGAGCGAGTTCACGCGAGAGTTTGAACAACGCTTTGACATCGTTCATTTTTCAGTGCAAACACACAAACTGACATTCAATTCTTATAATTTCGCACTTTGAAGTTTACACATACGTTTTCCACCCACTTGTAGATGATCATTGTTTAGTGTGTTTTAATACCTGTAAAATGTTGTAATGCCATTCGGTTCAAGAACGTACGTATTGCAGCGATGTTTGTATACACAGCGATTTTTTTTACACATGTATCCCAACCCTTGAAGAAATAGTTCTCAAAGTATTCGATCTTTAAAATATAACAACAAATTCGTTATGAGGTTTGAAACTGCTTTAATAAGTATAATCAATAACAGTATCAAACAGAAACAAATATCAGAAGCAATAACAATACCATTTTAACAAACTGGCATTGTACCTTTTCACTTGTAAATACCTTGTTTGACCGCGTAATAATACACTGACCGACTTCGAAGTTGTGCGGCGTGGCGAATAGGAAACAGATCTTGTTGTATTCTATTTATTTGTGATTGTTTATTGTGAAATTTATTGAGCAGTTGTTAAACAGACCTCGGGGCAGAAAACCGCCGGATGAACCAGCAAACTGCGAGACATTAAACTCCTGTGAAAAGGGACAATGTTCGGCAATCCGTTTGGTAGTGACATTGCCAAACTTGGGGTGACTTGAAACAGGTTCGTTCGCGAAATTGGTATCACCAATTATTGGGGGTCCTTGAAACCGAAGCGAAAAACGTTCACACACGTATGAACGGTGTTTACACAAGTATGAACGATTAGAGGGGTTCAAGAGTAATGAACCTTGAAATTTAGATCACATGACCGCTCTCTCAACCAACCAACGTTCGGGAATCTGTGTAAACTTGAAAGCACGAAATTATTTAAGAATTGAATGTCAGTTTGTGTGTTTGCACTGAAAAATGAACGATGTCAAAGCGGTGTTCAAACTCGTGTGAACGAGCGAGTTTACGAGCGAGTTCACGCGAGAGTTTGAACAACGCTTTGACATCGTTCATTTTTCAGTGCAAACACACAAACTGACATTCAATTCTTATAATTTCGCACTTTGAAGTTTACACATACGTTTTCCACCCACTTGTAGATGATCATTGTTTAGTGTGTTTTAATACCTGTAAAATGTTGTAATGCCATTCGGTTCAAGAACGTACGTATTGCAGCGATGTTTGTATACACAGCGATTTTTTTTTACACATGTATCCCAACCCTTGAAGAAATAGTTCTCAAAGTATTCGATCTTTAAAATATAACAACAAATTCGTTATGAGGTTTGAAACTGCTTTAATAAGTATAATCAATAACAGTATCAAACAGAAACAAATATCAGAAGCAATAACAATACCATTTTAACAAACTGGCATTGTACCTTTTCACTTGTAAATACCTTGTTTGACCGCGTAATAATACACTGACCGACTTCGAAGTTGTGCGGCGTGGCGAATAGGAAACAGATCTTGTTGTATTCTATTTATTTGTGATTGTTTATTGTGAAATTTATTGAGCAGTTGTTAAACAGACCTCGGGGCAGAAAACCGCCGGATGAACCCGCAAACTGCGAGACATTAAACTCCTGTGAAAAGGAACAATGTTCGGCAATCCGTTTGGTAGTGACATTGCCAAACTTGGGGTGACTTGAAACAGGTTCGTTCGCGAAATTGGTATCACCAATTATTGGGGTCCTTGAAACCGAAGCGAAAAACGTTCACACACGTATGAACGGTGTTTACACAAGTATGAACGATTAGAGGGTTCAAGAGTAATGAACCTTGAAATTTAGATCACATGACCGCTCTCTCAACCAACCAACGTTCGGGAATCTGTGTAAACTTGAAAGCACGAAATTATTCTGGGTGCCGTTCCACTAACCGATCTTATCTAAGATCAATCTTAGCAAGTTACGCCAATTTTACAATCGTCTTAGCTAAAAGTTACACCCGTTCCACTAACCGATCTTAGGCCGATCGTAGCCGGTCCCGATCTTACGATCCGATCCAAGCTTAGATCGAGACTCTTTCGTGCAAGAGATACAGGAATGCGAGGCACGAGTTATCTCCCTTGCATAGTCTAGCAAATGATTGAAAGTAGTTTACGAAGTGAGTTTAGATTTACGCCGCACTCAGCAATAGTCCAGCTATATGGCGGCGGTCTGTAAATAATCTAGCTAAGATGCATAGCGTTCACTAACATGAGCGTTCATGTTAGTGAACGCTATGTATCTTAGCTATAAATAATCGAGTCTGGACCAGACAATCCAATGATCAACAGCATGAGCATCGATCTGCGCAAATGGGAACCGAAGACATGTGTCAACCAAGTCAGCGAGCCTGACCACCCGATCCCGTTAGTGGCCTCTTACGACAGGCATGGGTTATTGAAGTTCAATATTCTAACCCAGGCCTTCATGGGTATTTTTCCAACCAAGTGTAAACGTGGAGAAAAAAACCTAGAGCAAAATATTAGGGGTAGTGAGCACCTTGGTTTCAGGTGCAAGTGCGTGTGAACGCTGGGTATCAAGCATAATATAATAATAATAAATGCATATTTATAGTGCGCCTATTCCACATCCTTGGGCATGCTCAAAGCGCTGTGTAAAGATAATTTACTCGAGAATATTTACAGCCGAGATTATAAGTAATATACAGAGAACAGGTTTTAAGTCTGGACTTTAAAAATGTCAATTGTGTCAGAGCTTTTAATATGTGCCTTAACCTTGTCAATAAGAATAAACAAGGCGTGGTCTTGAATAACACGCGGCCTGCCTTTAGAATCCCCAACCAAATATGCGCAGTGAAATCAAACATATTTGTATCTTTTTGCTTCAGAACATTGTTCACTTTACGGCTGTCCCTATTCTTAACCATGACGTTGCAATACTGTTGTACAAATGTGTTATACCGACACGCTCGGTTGTGTTCCCATGACGACAGTGGTCAGACTGGCCTGACATTTGTAAGGCTTCAGTGCAGTGTTTGTTTACATCACAGAAATATACAAATTCATTTCATGGGGGACTTTAGGGGACGCTCACGGTGAAATGCTCGCTCTTATTTTTCACATAGAATAGGAAAGCCACCATTTTGGTTTCTCTACGATTGATTTTAGCTATCCTAAGTTGGTCATGAGCAACTTAGACTTTGAATCTTAACTTTACGATTGACTTAGGTAAGATTGGTTAGTGGAACGGTATGCCGATCGTAACGTCACGCTAAGATTGGGATTTTAGGGTTTACGATTGGCATAGGGCTAAGATCGGTTAGTGGAACGGCACCCTGGTATTTTGACCAGCAGACGACAGATCTTACAGATTTTTTGCTATATTTGGTTATATAGGCAATTGATTTGCATCTGAAGTGGTATTAACGATCTCGGGTAAATATTATTGATATTTTTGCATCCGCCCTACCAGTGAAACTGTTTGTGTACTCCGATCGCGAACGTAATCCCCCGATATAGCGCGAGCAATGTAATCGTCGAAATCACCAGAACATCGAATTCAGCTCGCTTTGGATATATATTATATCGTTGTGAAGAATGTCTAAGAGAGTTTGTACCTAATTAATGTTATGTCACATAAAAGGATAATTGGGCTATCAAGAGCGAGCAATATGTGTTCAAGCAGAGTTCAGTAAGGCGGTTAATGCCGCTATTACGTTCGGTTTTCGATCGTAAACGTATGCACAAGCCAGTGGCCCTTATCGTTGTTAATTTTTTCCATGTTATTTCTGAAGGACATTTTATTAATTTAACATTACAGCTAATTTTCAATTTTTTAAACTATGACAATTTTGCTCGTTTAAGTCGTTGGAAAGTTGCGTCGATTTTATACCACGAAAATGGGGAATCAAAATAATTTCGAAATTAGTTTCTGATCCACTTGACTGTGGGATAGTTACTGGCTGTCATAGTGTGTGCATGTTATAAAAAACTATTTCTTAAAAGAAATGACAGACGCATTCTTGTTAATTAACACTGACTAAACTAAATGTTAAATGACCATCTGCTGGGTTGTCGGATTGTTGTTTGTCCACTATTACCGCATGTTTTCAAGTGCTATACTAAAGCAGAGACGATATAATAAATAATATTTATTATATGGTCTCTTATTAAAGGTACTCTGTTTACACTGTGTATTCTTAAATTTCCCCAGACAAATTAATTGATCGGTTTTGGATAGATGTATTTCCCTTCTAGACAAGAGCCAGAAATAAACGTGTGGCCTACACTATAACGGGGCGTTGGCGATGACTAGTCCTCGGCTATGAGTTGTCACTGTATGGCCACTTGCTATACCACAGTGTATGGCCACAGACTATCACAATATATTGTCAGTGAGGTGATCAATGTTTGGTGATGATTTACATAAAAATATTGATCTAATTGCTTTTGCAGGAAGGAGATATAAACAATGTCGAGGTTTGACACCAATATATAAGTGACATCGTTTGAAACCGTGTTGATTAGGGTTTTTCATGATTTTTCATGGTACAGTATTCCATAGTGAAAATGGCGTGGTCTCAGTTTAGTAAATGTTGGACCAAATAAAGTTGTTACAATTCTTGGTGAAATGATGTTTCGGTGAAACCGAAAACATCGTGATCGAAAACTGAAGAATCTGGTTACAATGCTCCCAACGAAATCGTACTGCAGCTGCGACTGTTCCGCGTGTAAGGCTTGAATCATGTAGCTAGTTACAATAGATGTGTAATAAATCAATTCTGGGCTAGAAACGCTCGCCAGTAATCCAAGTTTGTTGTAAATGGGCACCCACCAAAAACTTGAGGCAATTACATAGTATGTTTCAGCTTTAGACTAACTAGATCTACTTTATATGCTTTATGGAAAACGGTTCAATTCATAACTTGTGATAATGTGGAACATTGTTATTTTCATTGCAGCAAGGGCGAATATGAGACAAGCATTCCAGGATATACAAACACACTGTTACACATGATGGATTTATGGAGGAACACATCAAATAATCCAGGAGCTGTGAATTATGTAAGTGCAGCTGTTAAATACCATTGTCTATAAACATGTTGATATATTTTGGGCTTTTTATTGCAAGATTTGATTTGTACTTGTACCCAGCCTCTGACCAGTAAGTGATATTCTGTGCTTGCTACATCTTTGGTATTCAGCATGATTCTGGATATTATCATATCAATCATTACATTCCAATAGTGTGTTCATGTCCACCAAACACGTGTCTGTACAAACGTGGTAGAAGACTTAGTCTCCTGGTTAGTGTCACTTGGTTTGAGTAAATATCACATTTCAAGTACCTGCTTAAGATTATTGAAAGTTTTCTATATTTCAGAAATATGGATGACTGCAAAAGCAAAGAAGAAGATAATGAAACAAACTGAAAAAGTGTACACGTTTCCAGAATTATTAATAAAATTGTTGATTACAAGTCTGCCATTCTTTTATCTGTTTTGGTGTCCTTGTAAAGATTAACTATATATGTCCATAGGGACATGTGAAAACTTAGAAACAGCGTTAGAAAGACATATAGGTGTATAGACCCAACCCTATTATATAGTAAAAGGGTTGAGTCTAGACATCTATATGTCTTTCTAACGCTGTTTCTAAGTGAGACACGCCCCTATGTATATGTCTAACTATTTGCCACAGACATATTATGTACATTGTTAACTGTTAGTGTTCTACGTTTTGTTCCAGTGGTTTACGTTTTAAACAAAACACCACCTAATTGTTATCAGGGCTATTCTATATGTTTGAAAAGTTAAAACTATATGTTCAAAGGAAATGTTATTAAAACGTTTCCAGAACCATACAAAATCACATCTATAAAACGTTTTCAGAAAACCTTTATGGAATATATTCACTAAATGTTGGAGAAAACATTGCTGAAACGTTTCTGGAACCATACAAAATCACGTGAATAAAACATTTTTAAAACATTTCCAAAACATCTCGAAAAATATTTCAGGAAAACATTTTAAAAACCTTATAGTTAAACGTTTTTGAAAATGTTTCTAAAACATTTCTGGAACCATACAAAATCACGTGAATAAAACATTTTAAAAAATGTTTCTGGAACATTTCACGAAATGTTTTGGGGATATTTTAAAACATTTTCGTGTTAGCTGGGAGATACTGTGACTGTAAACGGTTAATGACAGACGTCCGCCATATGTTTTACTCCTGCGGTGAACAACAAACAAATAAAGAAACTATCTTGCTATTAATGTTTCAAGCCCCAAACGCAGCGATGGCTTCAAACATCCCTTGCAGAAGGGCAAACTCGGAACACCTGGCTGTCAAACCCTGTTGGTTTCTTTTTACAACTCTACGTGGCGCTCCCCGTCGTGTTTTAATGATATAACTGTCAAAGACTTTGACCGCTGCCTAGCCAACAGAACCCTTAGAATGTTTGGTGATTCCACCGTCAGACAGTTATTTTACTTTCTTGTTCAAATATCAGAATCTTACTTGGGCAATTGTGGACCAAAGGAAGCTCACAGCAACATTATACCAACGAGCAAATGGTATTCCTATTCCGAGGGCATACAACAAGAGGTTTAACTATACTGTCTTTTTAGCCCCCATGGTCTACCTATGTCGTTTGAAAATGCCAACAGGACTGCGATTCGACCATGTTTTGTCCATCTAGACGAAATACCTTCCGGTTCTAGAGATATTGTTCTCATTCATCTTTACGCTCATTTCCAATTGTTTCCTCTACGTGTTTAAGGCTCGAATGAAGCATATAAGACTAGCAACAGAGAGACTACTGATACGAGCACCCGATATAAAAATTGCCATTAAAGGACCACACTATTTCATTAAACATAGTACGCGGAACACTTTAGGTGGATTGTGGGGACCTGTATATGATAAAATCATCAGACAAGAATTTGTTTCTCTTTATGCTCGTGTCATATACCTCGATGTTTGGGACATGCACGTTACTGATGAGAATTCCTGACATTCATCCTTCTGAAGAATTGTTAAAGACGATGCTTCGCACTTTGTTCGGATATATTGTGTTCAAAATGAGGATAACCATTGGCCATGTAAGTTATCATACATTATCATATATTTAACGTATCGCTAATTGTGCGTTTCTCAAGAATACACTATGTTTGTAGATGCATTTTAAATAGTTGAAATGAACAATGCTACGCTCATGCAATATTCTGTTACTTTTGGGGCTTTGCTTAAAATGGGACATTATACTTTTTGCAAAAATATTGATGATTTCACGAAATGTTTCCAGTTTATTAAAGTGAGAGAAAAACTGGTTCATTTTGTGCATACTCGGATCTCTACTGTAATTGTTGTTGGTATATTGCTTTCTTTTTAGGTCCAAGGTAGAGCAAATAAACAGAATGTGAAATTCATCTCCAATATCAAAGAGAAGAAAATCATTTCATTTCAGGGTGTTTTTTTCCATCATCCCATTTCCACTGGAAGGTAATGGTGTGGTATTCTGAAATTAATTTATTCCCTCCAATTATTATAGTGTGATAAATTTAGATAGGTTTCGTATTTCAATTCAGAATGTAAAAAAACATATTATAAATAGCGCCTCTTGAAGATTTTCCTGTGATTGATATCCAAGTCTGTAGATGAAACTTAATGTTCCTTTAGAACAGCTTGTATGAAATGGTAGACAGATACCATGAGCAACAGCCAACATATCTACCAACGATCTGAGGATATTGTGCAGGTATTTTCATTTAAAATTATATGTTAGTGAGATTCATGCCTTTCATAGTGTCTGCTGTTCGGGTATGTTATATGTAGATACTAGATAAGTAAAAACTGTAACTTTTCTATCAATATAAATCTTCAAATTCCTGAATATCAACGACATGATAATTTTGATCATCGACTTCAACGACAGCCATGGGCTGCAGCAGGTGGTTTCCTGGGCAATGTCGGTTGGAGGAATGTTTTGTTGCTTTTTCCTGATGAGTCTGGCTTTAACGTCTCTTTCCGTGATGGTAGCCAACGTGTTTATCGACGTCAAGATGAACGTTTTGTTATTGAGAGAAATAACAGCTTGTTATTGTGCAAGGCAACTTGATGGCGAGACTGTTCTCCAGCCAGTTCGTCTTCCTCTCTTGAGACAGTATGGTGGTAAACCGACTAGTGCTGCAGTGATCCGATTCCTTCACGGTTACTGAGCCACTTCCAAAACGATCTTTCTGCCTAATATTAGTCTGTCTCACAGTCCCTGAACCATATTATTTTCCCCAATGCTTAGCTCTCCCTGCAATGCTAAAGCCCTAAATAAAGCAAGTCTAGATTTCCTCAGGTTCTGGTCTCACTGGGGCTCCTTTTCAATTTAGATGGGTTTATTTGCTACTATCAAATTTATATGTATTCAGGGACTAAAGGTTAGTCTAGTCTAACATGAACGGCATGCAAACGCTCATTCCGTCAAAGCAGATGGTGCGTGCGCCTGCCAAGCAAGTCCAATGTAAACATTTTTTTTTCTTTTTCAGTTTCCTGTGGCCAAAGCCTTTTATTGTCAAAATCCACATTTGATATGTGTACAACACATATTGTACCCATGTGGGGAATTGAACCCGGGTCTTCGGCGTGATGAGTGAACACTTTAACCACTAGGCTACCCCACCTCCCCATTACATACACTAAAAATTAGCTATCAAAATGAAGTAATACGGCAGTGTCAAGAACATGGAATGACTGTACAAACATTCATTATTTTTCTTTTTTCCATTTTTTTTCTTGATTTATCCGGAAGCATAAGGTTTGCCTAACAAGGACTGGTCTATTGCTGTCACTCAAACGGTCAGGCAGACGTGGGATAACGCGTGGATGTCGGGCTTGCAGATTTCATTATGAATCGTCTGTCCACTCATTTAAACGCGTGAAGCTCTGTGATGCTCATCCCCAATTTTAGAGTCACTTTGACCATCGTAACAATCGTTTCTAAATCCAAATACTATCACACATCTTGGCTCCCAAATATGCCCCAAAAATGGTATGTCCCGAACTTTTTAATGGTATATTTCCCCAACAGATCTAATAACAAAATGTCAGATATATGGAAGTGTTTTATTTCACATTACCGATTTGTAATTATGTCATGGTATACAAAATATACTTCGCTTTACCAAATAAAAATGTATTAGATATACAGTAAAAAGAAAATAAATAGTACATATCCCACTATGTACACTAAGCATTAAGTTACAACAAAAAATCAAGGATAGTTGCTCATGATAACTGGTTCCTGACACATGCAAGGGACACAACTCTGCACAGTCAACTACAGTGCCTCTTATTTCCTGTACCCATGGGGCATTGGAATGACGTTTCGATTAGGAATGTTTGGAAAATTATGGCAAAATTTCAAAACAGTTTGAGTGTCAAGTAAACACTTATTGAATCATTATTTTGCTAGAAGATCATTTGTTGAACTAACTCTTCTGCAAGTCAGTATATTTGGCACAACTTATGTATCGCTAATACCATGGTGCTTGGTGGTATTTTAGTTGAAGCATTGGAAGTAAAGTTCAATCTCCAAGGTAAAAAGGTTTTGCTGTGATTCTCAAGTGTGTTTGGTGTCAAACATGACCAATCATTGCCTTGTGAGAGATAACATTGAATTGTCTATATTTCTAAGCTGTTAAAGATGCCATTACAACAATGGTCAAGGAGTCTTTCAACAAGTATTCCCAGCCATAACAATAATTGAAATTACTTATACAGTTATTACAAAAAGAGCATTTTGTGCGACACGAACCACTACACTAAAGCTGCCTAACATCCTAGTGGAACACTACAGACGAGAAAGACAGGTAGGTTGGAGATGTGTGTTTATACACAGTATTACCCGGATGTGCACGCTTGGCTGGCCCTTTCTAAATAAAACTCTTCATGTAGCAATATCTAGTGTTTTCCTCTATATTACATAAACATGACATGGTTTATAGATTCTGTACTTACAATTTATAATTGATGGAAGTAAAGGTGGAGGGCAGTTATTGTTGTGTTAGTGTACACTTTCCTTCATTAATTCATTGCTGGATATATATTTTGAAGTACTGAAACAGACTGTTCAAGTTTTCTTATCTCAAGGATATTGACTCATTGTTTAAATTTTCGGCTAGAATGCACTTTACCGGGCGCAGCCCTAGCTGCTCCCTTTATGATCCTTAGGTTTAGGGTAAGGGTATGCCACCCTTTACGATCCTTAGGGTTAGGGTTTAGGGTTAGGCACCCTTTACTATCCTTAGGGTTAGGGTTAGGGAACCCCAGCAGCGCTAAGGTTCCATATGCCACTTTTCACCTTCACAGACAAAACATAAATTGGCAATTAGTGAAATACTATATATGCAATTTGAAAAATAAAAAGATTTCACTGACGGGTCTGTAAGTACATCATTATATAAGTTAGTGATAACTAAGTACATGTGACATTTTGGCAACATCAAACAAAGCATTCCAACACCAACTAGCATTTTGACACTATCCACTATCTTTTTCTCCACACTGATCATTTACCAACTATTTCTCATTAAAAACAACTGAAAAAAATGAACAATACATGATTTAATCAATCACCACTAAAACTACCTTTACCCTGAGTATGACATAAAGACATGGTTAAATATGATGAACTGTACAGTACTCTGTATGGGTTGACCAGATACCACAGTAATGGCTATCTCAGCCAGAACATAGTTAATGATACAGACGTCCCTCGCCATAACGAGGGTCCATGGATTGTGAGACACCCGCATTATACATAAAGGTCAAGTAAAATTGTATTTTTCAAGTGCATGGCACCACTGCTATTTCGTGGATTATCATGTATTAAGTCAAACATATGTTAAACAATTGGGTGCATGGATTGTATAAAATGATTAAAGTTAAAGCTAAACATTAAAAATATCCACAGGTTGAACAGGATTTAACGAAGGCACATAGGCACGTGTGACCTCTTCCATACATGGTGAGTGAGTGAGATAAGAGATAATCACACTGATTTCTATTGAGAGCTGTAGATTAATTGTAGTCTCAACCATGATATACTGAATTATACTCAAACATGGCACTATGAACTATGAAAGGTGTTGCAAACTATCAGCCTTTATGAGAGGACAGATCATATCTACAGATAGATCATTTGACATGATTTAACAAACTCTGACTTTCATATTTGAGAATCAGGAAAACAAAATGGCAAGCTTATGACTCTTACATCACATGAGTGTATTTTTCATGATTGTCAAAGCACACTTAACACTGATAGTATTTTGTACAATGTAAAGAAGAAATTCACAGGACAGGTTTTTTTCTGAAAAAGAGTATCTGTTTAGTGAGTGAGTGAGTGAGTTTAGTTTTATGCCACTTTTAGCAATATTCCAGCAATATCATGGCGGGGGACACCAGAAATGGTACTTCACACATTGTACCCATGTGGGGAATCAAACCCGGATCTTCAGTGTGAGGGGCGAACGCCTTAACCACTAGGCTACCCCACTGCCCCATATCTGTTTAGTACCAAAAACAGCGATTGCAGCCAAAATACAGAATTAATGGCAATGACATACAAGAGGTAGAGTATTTGTAAGAATTGTAATTCACATTTTGAATAAATAACACATAAAAATACTGTTTGACTCATTGTTTCTGAGAAAAATATTGCTGATGTGCAGACTGACTACCTATCTTGTCTGAACCAAACTCCCAAGATCTGTACCAAGAATATTACAAGTTCTATCCCTAAAAGTCTTGTCACTCCATTCTCTGTAAGTAATGTTCTAGGATGTGTAAATAGCAGGCAAATCCTGCTTGTATCAACTATGTACAGGGTTCCATGTCATCAGTGTTTCTTGACCAGACAGCATAAAATCAGTGGGGCCATGTACACAGTTTGGGTTTAGAAGGAGGAGGGGTGATGCACTTGTTCAGCTTCTCGCATCCAGGGGGGGACCAGTTCTGAAATCATAAGACAACCCATCATAAGAGAACCCATCATAAGAGAACCCACCATAAGAGAACCCATCATATGACAACCCATCATAAGAGAACCAATCATAAGAGAACCCATCATATGACAACCCATCATAAGAGAACCAATCATAAGAGAACCCACCATAAGACAACCCATCATAAGAGAACCCATCATAAGAGAACCAATCATAAGAAAACCCATCATAAGAGAACCCACCCATTATAAGAGAACCAATCATAAGAGAACCCACCATTACAGAACCCAAAATAATCAATCATAAGAAAACCCACCACAACATAACCCACCATAACTCATCATAAGATAGCCAATCAATCATAAGATACCATTCACAAAATAACCATCATAAGATACCCAAGCATAAGATAACCCATCAAAATATAACCCAAAATAAACAATCATAACAAAACCCATCACCAGATAACCCATGATAACTCACCATAAGATAACCTTTCAATTATAGCATAACTGACCACAAGATAACCCACCATAAGATAACCTATCATAACATACACATTATTATATATTTTAGGTGACACTGTCCGAAAATGTCTGGTTAGAGATTAGGATCAGAGCTAAACGCATCTGTCAGAAATTTAAATGAAAATGTGAAACCTTATCTTCATTTGCAGACTATAATTTGTTTGGTGGATCAGGAAAAAATATATAAAGATGCAGCCAGAAATCTAACAAAATGTAAGTGTCAATGTTTACAATGACGTTTGATCATAATAATGATAATCTCTGCAAATACTTATACTGACATCAAACACAGAATTGAGAATTGTGGGGGAAATGTAAAATGGAATGGGTTTTAATGTTGCATTCAAGATTACTTAGCAAGATCATTTAGCAAGATTATTTAGCAAGATGTTTACCAAAGAACTGACCAAGACAGCCTTGAGTGGAAGTGATTCTGTAAGTAAACTGCCCTGAGTCTTTGAGGACAAATGACATAACTCTATGAGTGTAGAGTTGAGCAACTGTTATCATTGGTGAGCCAAAAGAGTTCATCAAATAGAGATGCATTTGAGATAATTTAGAATACAGCTACACAGTATCACAGTGGGGAATCAAACGCAGATCTATTTAGTGATTTGGCTGAATATCTTCTACTGGGCTAGGTCAAGTATTTCAAATTGCAATATATTTTTCAAGACAGAGAGCAAGATCTCACCATGACAGCATTGTCGCACCAGTTGAGCTGTGGTTTCCCCGGCACGAGAGCTGCTTGGTGCTCATTGATGACTTGCATGATGCTCGGCATCACAGACTTGTACTCAGCAGAGTCGGATCTGGAGGAACAATTCAACATGACAGTGCTTAGGACTGAAGGAACAGTTCAACATGACATGATTTGGGTTTGCAGGAACAGTTCAACATGACAGGATTTGGGTTTGCAGGAACAGTTCAACAGGACAGGATTTGAGGCAGCAGGAACAGTTCAACATGACAGGAATTTGAGGCGGCAGGAACAGTTCAACATGACATGATTAGAGGCGGCAGGAACAGTTCAACAGGCCAGGATTTGGGTTTGCAGGAACAGTTCAACATGACAGGATTTGAGGTGGCAGGAACAGTTCAACATGACAGGATTTGGGTTTGCAGGAACAGTTCAACATGACAGGATTTGAGGTGGCAGGAACAGTTCAACATGACAGGATTTGATTCAGCAGGAACAGTTCAACATGACAGGATTTGAGGCGGCAGGAACAGTTCAACATGACAGGATTTGGGTTTGCAGGAACAGTTCAACATGACAGGATTTGATTCAGCAGGAACAGTTCAACATGACAGGATTTGGGTTTGCAGGAACAGTTCAATAGGACAGGATTTGGGCCTGCACAAACAATTTAACATGACAGGATTTTGTTGAGATTCGAGGAGGTAGAGGAAGCAAGGCAAGTAGGAGGGGAGGAAGACAAGAATGCAGGGAAGAATATTTGTGTGATAGGAAAGGAAAAGAAGGAGTCAGGATCTTTGAGAGGGTTATCTAGTAACATTCTAGACTTACTTGATCAAGTATTTCTCGCCAGGATCTTTCCCTAGATGAAAAAGAAGCGGTTGACTGGAGTGGTTGGTCTGATCGTGAGTGGTCACATTGGTTATCACCTCACCAGGACAGAAGTCTGTGCCCTGAAGATGTCATGAAAACAGGAACACGATCAGTGACAGTGAATAGGATGTGAGTTAGACAACACACAGAGTCAAAACTGTTAAATAAATTTTCAGAAGATAACCTACAGTCAGGATCACCATCTTTAATTATAGTCCGTGTGACTTTATTTGAGACCGATGAATTGCTCACTAACACAAAATCTAATAATTGCAACAAAACCAAATTTTGCACAGTCACATGAAATCGACAGACCAACTCTGATGATTTGTCTCATAAATTTGGACACCCAAATAAAAAAGTTGTTTAACAAACGATAATTATTTTGTTGTCAATTTTTGCTAATTCTTACGAAGGGGGACCACTTGATGGTAGAACAGCCAGGTAATCAACAAGCGTGTGCAGTGAAATTTCAATTTCACACGAGAACTCGCACACCTGGCTGTTCTACCAGCAAGTGGTCCTCCCTAGTAAGGCCTAAAAAAAATGTTGTTGTTCTGATTACCCGACCAATCCCTTGAATTCTGGTGCCGACCCAATTTTATTTAGAGGTATGAATAAAATATGCTTTCAGATACCATTGTTTTTCCTGGCACCAACGGACATTGTACATTCTGATAAAGAAAGTCGACATGATGGCCACAAGTTTGATTGAATAAACAATTACACATTGATAAATGTGTTATTAGTTCGTACTTTACTTCTAAACAAAAATGTAAAAAAAAAGAAAAAATTCCTACCTACCTACCCTACATTTTAAAGAGGTGTGATCGGAACCGCAACATTTTTTTTCTTCGGCCTAAGAAATAGCGAAAAGTGACCACAAAATAATGATCGTTTGTTAAACAACTTTTTTATTCAGGTGTCCAAAATTATGAGACAAATCATCAGAGTTGGTCTGTCAATTTCATGTGACCGTGAAAAATTTGATTTTGTTGCATTAATTAGATTTTGTGTTAGTGAACAATTCATCCGTCTCGAAGTCAAATCGACTATAAGGATTGTTCAGGCTCAAACTGAGGAAATGAGGCCAGTTAGAATCTCTTTTCTTACATCTTTCATTTTTAGAATCTCTCATGAATCCAATGAGATTGAAACCTTACTGAATTGAACTCATCTATGTTGTTGGTCCACGTCCACCTGTGTGCCTTGTACTGTCCCACCCTGACGGCCATCAACTCGTCGCCACGGTAATAGAAGATGGTCCTGTCAACATACCAGGAGTGACAAAAACCATGACATATGCAGGGGCGGATACAGCTTTTGGAGAAAGGGGTGTGCACACTATTGAGAAACCCCTGCATCCCCCATCTGGATCCGCCTATGATATCAAGAAATATTACCACTTTAAATTTTGGATTCAAGCCATGATCATCAGATTCTGATACAACTAAGGGAGATAATGATGATCTGTACAATGACTAGCAATTAAGTCAGACCCTTGTTTGTTACCGTGTCTACATGTTGAATGGCAAGATACCACATTTACTTGTTGGTCATTTTGTTGCCATAGATACTTCTGTGATCATCACGTTTTGGCTCAACTAAGGGGCATAACTCTACACCATAAACAGCAGTCAGATCTTGACCAATTACGATATCTAAGTGTTGAATGGCTAGATACCACATTTACTTGTTGACCATCTAGTGTGCCATACATACTTGTGTCTCTTAGAATCATACAACTCTGAACAAGAATAAGCTGTGTAAAGTTTAACATATATACTAGTTGCATGAACTGTTACTAAAATATGGATCATTCTATTGCATTTCATCTTTGACCGGACTTGACAAAAATATTCATTTCTATCTGTTGACTTATTTTAATATCCATGTGTTACAAAATTATTAACATAGCAACCAAATGATTACCAGGTACATATTTTCACACCTACCAGTCTACCAAATTGTCATCACATCTACTGCAAACAAGGATAAGTTGAGCACCGTCCTAACAATGGACCCGTATTAGTATGTATGAGTGCCGCCCACTTGCGCTTGCCATTGTTAGCGAAGGGGCCCCAGGTTGTCCGCAATCAAGTGTAGTCCGATGGGTGAAGCAAGGCGCATGATGTGTGTAACTACGCGCAGAATCAATTTCATCGTCATGCAATGCACGTGCACTAGCATACATCTGCTCTACCTTTCACAAACCAAATGGGTTTGCTCTTTGCCGTGCACCACCTACTTCTCATAAACGCGTTTTCTCTGCCAACTTATCCTTGTTTGCCAGTACTTAATAAATGAAATATTAATATAATATTATGTTATGGCTACATATTCCTGTAAATTCATAAATCTACCTGCAGATTGCAGTGTCGTCTTATCTAGCTGTAGACAGGCATGATGTCACATTTATCTGTTGATGTTTTCACAGAAGAAAATGACATTTCTATTCCGGAATTATTGTGCCATATATCAGTCACAGACTTTATCTGTCTGATGCCAAGCTTATTGTACCTACCTATTGACTGGCTTGTTAGTAAACAGGGTCTGTGTGAGACTGATGCCGTCGATGATACGGTCGGAGGGCGGGGTCAGGCCAGCCAGCTCCACCAGGGTGGTGAACAGGTCCATGAGGGACCCCAGCTGATGGGACACCTGGTGTTGGGGGTGGACATCAGTGTTACTTAACCATACAAACACTGTGTGATGCATTTCAAAAAGACTGACTGACTGAGTTTGGTTTTACGCCGCTTTTAGCAATATTCCAGCAACATCACGGTGGGGGACACCAGAAATGGGCTTCACACATTGTACCCATGTGGGGATTCGAACCCGGGTCTTCAGCGTGACGAGCCAATGCTTTAACCACTAGGCTACCCCACTGCCCTTTAAATAAGCATTAGAGCCAATAATACAAAAAAACCATTGAGGATTACGATTTCCGGAATATTATTTAATAAAAAAATAAATATTTAATTTATAAACAAATTAAAGCAATAGATATGAAACATCTTATTATACATTATATAAGTAGACATATTCACATCAAGAAAAAGTTAGTCATAGAAAATTTGAGCAATAAGTTATTAGCAGGGTTAAAATGTCAGGGAAAAGAATATGAAGAGAGAGTTACTATTGAACTACAACATGCAAAAGAAGTTCATGCTTGAATAAGAAGGGTTGTGCATCAGTACCGATCCTTGGGCAATCTTTCCTGGCCACATGGCGATAGTCGGCTCCCTCATACCCCCTTCAAACGTTGTCTCCTTCCCACACAGGAACGGACCATTGTTTCCCCCTGTGTACATACAAGTGTTAGGTGTGAAGAGCCAGTGACCAATCAGAAAGCATGGCTGGATTAAAGGTCGGTGTGTGATAGTGTAGGTCACCAATAAGAATCTAGGCAGATGGGGAGATGAAGGATAGTTTTGTGGCAGCCAGTATCTTCTTTTTGTTGGTGCTATGTAATATGAAATTACTTCCAAAATGAAGTTTTTGAAAGGCATTTAGAAGTTGGATGAACATGAATACATGACACATTTTATGGATAACAACTTCTATTTTATTCTATACACAACGTTTCAGAGCTTATTCTTGCTCCTTCATCAGGTGATTAGCTCTGAAAGATCATGTAAAGAATAGAAAAGAAGTTGTTATCCATAAAACATGTCATGTATTCATACTTTCAAAACATTTCCAATTAGAAAAGAAAAAAGAAAATCGTGGCTGAATGGATGTTAGAAAGACTAGGCTAGGTACAGACATGGTTACAATGAACCAGGGTAGGCTAGATATAGATAAGATGTGAAGTCTAATAGGGGTCCACATGTCTAACTTGTGTGAGTGAAATGATGAAAAAGAGACAGATTTGAAATATTCAAGAACTCCAGAGTTTGTAGTGCACCTTTCCAGGTTTGATTCTCCCTGGCCACCAGGCAATGGTGGGTTCTCTCATGCCACCCTCAAATGTCGTCTGCTTACCACACAGGAAGGGGCCATTACTGCCACCTGGTGGCCAATTACAGAAGTTACATGGTTGATATCATTCTCTTCCCACAGAGGTTACTTGTCATATCTTCCTACGAACCTCTGTTCTAATACGGCCATATTTCCCGGTTCTCGTAAAATCCCCTAGCGGCAAAACATCGCAACACGAATTATCTCCCTTCTTTCTATCCAATCAGAACATGTGTTACATCGACTTAGATTCAACTTGACTAACACAAGCAAATGTGGGGCCACAAATATCCCCCATCTGCCGGGGACTTGTGTTGATGTTACACACAAGACGTTTAATGGCTAGCTTGTCCATTGTCAACGAGGGCGATGGAGACGCCACTGATCCGCCATAACATGACTGAGTTCTGTCTAGAAGAAACGTTTGCGCATCGCGCAGGGGAAGAGGTTTAGTTTTCTCAAAGCATACGGAAATTACCGAGGCCTTGCGAATGATCACTTTTGAAACAACGTCGCTGATTGCACAACTAAATTTGATTGCCTCCAATCACGAGTCTTGAACGCTCACACCATGAAAGGGCCGTATTAGAACAGAGGTTACGTAGGAAGATATGACAGGAGTAACCTCTGTGGGAAGAGAATGGGTTGATATATACAAATCTGAATGTTATTTGAATACAATAAATAAGAGAAACCTCCAGTCACAGTATTACTTCAGAAAGATCATGACAGTTGTGTCAAGGAGTGAGTTGGGTTTAACCTGCTTTGAACAATATTCCAGTTATGTCATGGCATGACATCTTAATGTAAGTGATACGGGTCTCAGATGTTTCCCATTTTTTAAAATATGAACAGGCTCAAAAACCAATAAACATAATCAGGGCAAACCGCTACTTTCAACCAATGAACATAGGTTCCTGGTATGCCCAGGGGTGATAACTCTGCACAGCAGATACAGCACTTTACAGGACTAGGTCCCCAAGGCCCCTACATGACATATGAACCCTCAGATCTGCATAACTGACTGACTGAGTTTGGTTTTACGCCGCTTTTAGCAATATTCCAGCAACATCACGGCGGGGGACACCAGAAATGGGCTTCACACATTGTACCCATGTGGGGATTCGAACCCGGGTCTTCGGCGTGACGAGCCAACGCTTTAACCACTAAGCTATCCCACAGCCCCAGATCTGCATAATCATTGATAACAAAAGCAGAGGTGGACCGTTTGCTCATGGGCAGTGGAGGTGTCCAATTGATGTGGACACTAGGCTACCCAACTACCTCGGCTCACTCGTCACCCACAATGCAACAGCTCTGCTCATACTTTGTCCGACTTACCCTGTGTCTTTGCATATGTGGCGCCACCATTGTCTGAGGAGAAGACAGCCAGCGTGTTGGTGTCGATGTTCAGCTCCTTCAGTTTGTTCAGAATGACCCCAACACCGTAGTCCAGCTCCCTCACAGCATCCCCATACCTGGGTGAAGAACACATCATCTTCCAGGTCATGTGAAAGTTGTTAAGCAATTTGAGTGTCTCAGCTATACAAGTACTCTGTCAACAAACAGTTTTTCAGATTTGTTTTTTAAGAGTTCAAAGCCTTGAAATGGTAACTCAAACTTTGACTTTGTCAGAAACCAAAATGTTCTTGAACTTTCCATAAAAAGTACTATTCTCCAAGTACCATATTTGCCATAATACACATCAAGGGCCCTAAAATAATTTAGTAGTGAGGAGAACAAACTTGGTTCGAATTAAACTTTTTTCAATAAGAGTTACTTCTAAACTGCAGTTTTATGTAAACATCTGTAACATAACAGACAATGCTGTACAAATCCTACCAAAGTAAGGGCCCCTTCATAGACTATTTACATATTTGTCATAAAGATTGAGCATGGCAATGAGTATGGTAAATAGGGTATTTGGTGATTGCAGAGAGTAATGTCCCTACTTACAGGCCCCTCTCACTGGTACCCAGGAACTTCCGCGAGGCATACAGAGGTTGGTGGGTAGCGTCCACAGCCCAGTAGAGCAGGAAGGGCTGGTCCGCAGCTGCCTGCTTCTCTATGAACTCTATTGCCTCCTGTTTAGAGAGTGAGTGAGTGAATTGGGTTTTATGCCCCATTGGGCAGTTTTTAACTATTTTTGATGCATCAGCATAATGTGGGATGAAAGTCTAAAGTGATGCAGGTTCTATAGAAAATACCACTTTGATGAAATTGAGCACAGGTAACAGTAATTTCACTAAGATCTTTAACTTCATTATGAACACTGAAGAAGAACAGGATATCATGTAACAAGTAATACATACTTCATGACCAGGACCTAGATTTTCGAAGCTCTCCTAGTGTTAAGATGGTCGTAAGTGCCATACATTAGCATTAACTTACGACTATCTTAGCTCTAACAGAGTTTTAAAAATCCCAGACATTTTGTCTGTTGTTGTTTAACGTCGCACTCAGCAATATTCCAGCTATATGGCTGCGGTCTGTAAATAATCGAGTCTGGACCAGACAATCCAGTGATTGACATACTAGAATTGATCTATGCAATTGGGATCCAATGTCATGTGCCAACCAAGTCTGACCACCCGATTCCTTTAGGCGCCTCTTACGACAAGCTGAAGGTTGCTGAAGATCAATCCTAACCTGGATCTTCACTGGTATATCCCAGAAAGTGATGTTAAAGCTATGTTGATCATACATCACATGCTTTAACACTCACTAATGACAGTCAAAGCAGTAGAAACATACAATGTGGATCTTAGTTAGTGGAACAAGGTGATACAATGTTATATCCTACACCGATATATAGCTGTGTGAGGTTCGACTCTCCGGACGGCTCAATCATGAATTCTTCGTAGTATCTGCAACAGAAACACTGACATGAGCACACATAGAGACAGGAGCATTACAGTAGGCACGGACAGAGATCATTCTAAGTGAACTTAGGCTCAGTATTATTCATGACACTGCTATACTGAGTCTAACAAACCCTAGTGGAAGGTCGCGTCAGCTAACCTTTTGGACTGACCAATCAGAACACAGCCTACCAAACATTCGCACATACCGCTTGAACCTTTACCTCAAAAACTCGGACGATTCCGAATGCTATTTTCAGCAACCGGGGAAGAGAAAATCCAAAAAACGGTTTGTAAGTCCCGCCAAACCCTAAATAGTAGCTGTTGTCTGATTGGTTAAATCCGTTTGGCCGTCTCGCTTTTGATTGGACGGTCATAGGTCGTTCAAAGGTTAGCTGACGCGACCTTCTACTAGGTTTTGTTAGACTCAGCATAGCAATGTCATGAATAATACTGAGCCTAAGTTTACTTAGACTGGGACAGAGACAGACTCCTCAATCCTCCATGTTGAAGACATCCCTGTGACTCGGGGAATTTTATGTTATGGGAAGTAGGAGTATCCTCTATATCTCCTGGGTCCCGATCCACAAATCATTCATAATGTTATGAGCTATCATAACTATAAAGTTTATCAGAGACTTCTGAATGACTTAGTGCTATGAACGCTTTGTGTATCAGGTTCCTTGGGTAGTATTTTGGTAAACCTACAAAAAAAAACCTGATACCATTCCTGTGTTTTTCGCAATCTCAAATTTCACACTCACTTCCGCTTGAAGCTTTATTACTAAACAACTGACTGACATGCAAAACAAAGCCGTGAAAAAATTCCTTTTGATGAAAACCTTGTCTTCATGTCCATTGAAAAACAGGCCCTGGTTTCTGTGTAATATGAGTTACCTCCCCTACCATACCCTTATGTTGATGTTTGATTGGTCAGTAAAATGTCAATGAAAATAGAAATGCAAGCCCAGGAAATATAGCAGGGGATTGAGGAACATCCCAATCATTTTAGTTCTTGTTCCACTTCTCTAAGTCTCAAAGTTATGTCCCTTAGACTTGCCAGAACCCACTCATCATCATCATCATCATCATCATCATAGAGACTGTCCCTTTGAATTTCCCCTCTATGTTTATTGAAACATCACTGCACATCTCACCTCCCAACCATATCTGCATCCTTGTAGACTGGAATGTTAGGCTGCTCTTGTCATTAAAGGGACCGAAGTGGCAGTTCGGGGCACCAAACCACTCATTGAATCCGTGCTTCAAGGGGTGGTAGTGTGGCTGCTGACCCAGATGCCTGAGAAATGGAAGGCATCAAATTCAGCATCCGAACAAACTATATGAAATATCTCATCATTAAAGATGTAAAGCTGAACACACTGGCGCACTGTCAAATACAGATAATTGGTATGATTTTCAAATGGCTGTTACAACCTACTATTCACAAACTGTACTCAAATTGATTGAAAGACAGTTACCAGGGCTCGATTTAAAAGATGTTAACCCACTTGCACCAGGTGCAACCTAAGATAAAAACCCAGTTGCACCAGTCAAATTCCAGTTGCACAGTTTTTATTGCAATATGTAATTTTAGAAATATGCTTTTGAATTATTCAGATGTTTTATTCAGAAGTTTACCCACTCAAAAATTGACTTGCATCTAGTGCAAGTTAGACTAATAACTAGGTTGCACTTTGTAATATTGGGTTGCACCAGTGCAAGTAACAAAGCACTAAATCAAGCCCTGGTTACTGACACTTGCTGATATTGTTTTATACATATTATTTGTTTTATTCAAAATGCATTAACTGCTTATGATATGATATTCTAAATATTAGAATCTTCAGCAACCCATGTTCATCGAAAGAGGAAACAAACAGGATAGAGTGGTCAGGTTCATTGACTTAGTTGATGCATGTCATTGTATCCAAACTGTGAAGATTGATGCTTATAGTGCCAGTCACTGGATTGTCTGGTCCACCATTTAGCTAGAATATTGCTGAGTGCAGAGTTAACTAACAAACACAGCCATCCCACCTCCCTACCATTTCCCGATGATCTTGTTCCGCTACCCGCCTTCTGTAGGAGTTCTGGGAAGAGGATCTCTTCATCTGGTATTCCACCCACGATGTCCTGGGGGGTGTACGCTGATAACCACATAGAAATATAGAAACAGAAATTATGCTTCAGTTCCATATAAGATTATATTTTACATGCCTTCCAATAAAAGTGGTCTTCTACAGTGGTCTGGTTAAATGGTAACATGCAATTTTTCTCAATCAAAGAATTTAACCCAATGATTTTTAACAAAAGGAAGAAATATGTTGATGAAAAAAATGCTGAAACACTTTGATGCTCACCGTTTCTAGCATGGGCATTGTTTGAGTAGAAACCATTCCTGATTGGAAGCCGGCCAGACAGCAGGGCTGCTCGAGCTATAGACAGAGAGACAGGCACATCATATTCCAGTTAACAATTTGGCCATGTATATTTTTTGATGAGTTTCTCATCTCTAACCTCAAAAGAGAGCAGGAGGATTTAAGTAATACATAAAAATATATGTTTTCAACTATATTGTGTTGCTTACTTCATGGAATTTTACCATTTTGATCAATTGGTAATAATCTTAAGATTCATTATTATTTCACATTGCAATGAAAACTCAGTGAGTGAATGGGTGGATGGGTGAGAGAGTTTTCTAGCAGATCCCAACAGCCCTGTTCAGAAGCATTATCAGTGAGCTGAGCTGAACTGATGTTGTCATGAACAGTACTAAGGTGATATGTTCAGGGTGCTGTATTAATTTGCAGTCATAATGCCATGACGATCAAAACTCCCATGCTTTATCATACGTAAATCACAGCAGTCAGGTGAGTATGTTAATGTCAGATGCATACAGCTAAGTATAATGACCTTGTGCTACAAAGTAATCTTAGCATTACAACTGTGGAATTCCTAGGTGTAACAGATCAATGGTGTTCATACAACTAGTATCTGTTTTAGGAATGTGACCCTGATAAGTACTTATCAACATGAATGCTGCACAGTATTTATCAGAAATCAGCTGTAACGTAATCTTAGCACAGACAGATGATATTTATGTCACTATTATCAGCGGCATGATAAAAACTGATTGATGTGAATTCGACAGTATTGCTAATGGGGTCGTTGTCAGCACGGGTATTACACATGTGCACCCAGGTATACATGTTTCTGAAAAGAGCCAAAATCAGAATACAGAAATCTACCCTTGGACGAGTCGATTCTGCATTGGCTCTTTTTTTACCGAACTGTCATACTGTTGTATTAAATGCATTTGATTGCGTTTTTTAAGAAATGAGCATAGAAACTAACAAATATTTCACGATGCACAAAACCAATTGCAATCAGTTGAAAGGGAACAACTACGTACGGTTTCCATTTGGGTTTGCTGAATAGGTAATCATCACCCATTTAGTGTACCGGGTACGTTTCTGTATAAACGTTTATACCGT
This sequence comes from Haliotis rubra, assembly GCF_003918875.1. NCBI lineage: Eukaryota > Metazoa > Mollusca > Gastropoda > Lepetellida > Haliotidae > Haliotis > Haliotis rubra. The sequence goes on along the minus strand of NW_025765170.1, from coordinate 367,813 downwards.
TTCTGTATAAACGTACCCCAGCCAATATCAGAAAACAGAAATACACCTCCATTCCACATTCAGCCATTTTCTTGACCGGAACTGTCATGTTAAATGCATTGGAATGTGTTATAAAAGAAATGAGCAAATACACTAACGAATATTTCGAGATGCACAATACCACTCACAATCAGTTGAAAGGGAACAACTACATACGGTTTTGGTTTGGGATTGTGGAATAAGGAATCGTCCCCATTTAGGGTACCAGGTACGTTTCTGTATCTTGCTTTAGTTTAGGGTACATTTCTGCATACAGAAACGTACCTGGGGTACATATTTTAGTACCTGTGCCGACAACGACCCCATTAGCAATACTGTGTAGAATTCACATTGATCAGTTTTTATTGGCTGCATTCCTCAGACCCAAGCATGGGTTGCTGAAGACCGATTCTATTCCTGGGACATTTATAATGATGTACATACAGGGTGAGCACAGTGGGTTGGCCGAGTAGAAGTCTGGCAGCAGCATGCCATTGGCGGCCATCATGTCTAGGTTGGGGGTCTCCTTCGCTGGGTGACCATACACCCCGAGGTCTCCCCATCCCATCTACAATACAAGGATCATGTCAGCGGGGGAATACAGCATTCATTACGCAAAGCAACTATACAATAAAATCTATTTTCTGTCTGCCTCAATGTTACAACTGTTTCAGACTGAGGAGGAGATATCATACAACAGAGCATTTGGTTTGTTAAAATGTTCAAACATCATAGTTGACACGTCTCCTGATCTGAAGTAATGATTTAATGCATGTCATGGACAATCCCCAGGAAACACCATGTAATATTTTTTGTTTTGTTGTTTAACGTCGCACTCAGCAATATTTCTAATTTTAAAAAATCTGAATATGAGTTATGCAGGTTTTCTATCATGTGAATAATATACAAGAAGTGACAGGAATTAAGAGCGAGTTTAGTTTTACGCCACACTAGTTTTATTCCAGCTACATGGCGGCAGTCTGTAACTTATCCAGTCTGGACCAGACAATCCAGTGATCAACATTATGATTGAGTGAGTGAGTAAATATTTAACGTCACATCGGCAATATTTCAGGCATATTGTGACGAGAACATTTGATATTGAAATAAAATATATGTATATTATAAAAAAACTGCCGACGAAGGACAGTAAAACAACTAGAATATCACAGATATGTATGTAAAACTAGTAATTAAATCTAAAACGTTTTAACTACAGGGGAAAAACAATACAGTATAAAAATGGGCTATAAATCGCCAATAACTGAAGGTAGATCACCATACCAGGGACCATGGGTACTTAGATCAACATTATGAGCACTGTGCAGCTGGGATACGATGACATGTGTCAACCAAGTCACCCACCTGACCACCAGATCCTGTTAGTCGCCTCTTACGACAAGCATGGTTTGCTGAAGACCAATTCTACCCTGGATCTTCACAAGTTCACCGTGTAATAACATTGAAGAGAGAAAAATCTGAATTATATTAAAAGAGACATATTTTTATGTCAAGCCATCCCATCATGTTTCTTCACAACTCTGCCCAAAGATCCTTCAAGATTTGCTCAAGTAAGTACACTTGACTGCCTGATAGAGTAACGAGCATGCAGACTGAGTACCCAGACAAAAAATGCCTCTCAGACATTACAAGAAAACCTCTATGTAGAAGAGATCTCATTGGAACTTAATTAACATTTTTCAGTTCCAATAATGCAAAAAAAGGCCTGGCTAGAATCTGAAGACCCTAATGAAGCAAGCAACAAATAATTGCTGAATTCACAAAATCACTTTCTTTGTATGCAAGATGGCTGCTTGGATGCCGATGTGTACAAAATTGATATTTATGCATAAGCTCAACTTGATTCAGATTATATGATTTTACATAACAATGAACAGTACTGGAAATTTTATCAAAATATAAAGTGGCATACATCAGTAGTAATACCTAAGTTCCTTATTGGCAAAGTTTGACATTTCATTTTCACAATTATATATCTTGGGGAACAAGAATTATTTATCTTGGAGCACAGTCTTCTTATTGTCTTGTTCTTCAGATAAGTAGATCATGAGCAGATCATGTATATAATGGATGACTGATAGATAACAATCAACCTTGACACACTGATACAAAGACATATGTCTTTATATCTAAATAAGTCGCATATCTTCAGTACAGTAGGTTAAATGGCACAAATAATTTTGACTAACTGTAGCCTATAAAGAAACGGCAATGACTGATAAAAAAAAATTGTATTTGTAATATTGTTGTTGTTCATGTCTAAAAGTAATAGTAATTGTGCCAAAAGCCCTTCATAGTAAATACTCTCATTGAATGTGTCTGATGCTGCATACTAATACAATAATTCTAAAAAGTTTTCAACATTTGTGACCATCTTATGTCACCAACTAAGGGTCTTCCTTCTTCCACCACTCACTAACACTATCCATTGCTATTCCACTAAGAGAAGCCACTGAACTCTTTGTCAATCCATTTTTTTATTAAATAGATATTTAAAACATAACACTGTATCACTTAAAATAGGCTATTGAAACGTTATTGTTCAACATGCAAGAGTTATATCTGATCCTTATCAACAGATATTATCTAGTCAAAACTGGAAAGCCTCTTGCACAAAGTTAATGTAAAAAGATGAGAAAACACTTTTATATAACATATAAGCTGTAATAATGTGTCTTAATTTGATATGTTATATTTCATACTATGGAGGACATTCTTCCTTTCAGTAAATGTAGAAATATCTGCAATATTTCGATCTGTATTGTATTATAACTAATATGCATAATGTCTATGCATAATTTGAACGAGAAGGAAAATATATCTTTTTCATGCTTTGATAATGTAACATCGTCTCAATATAACATGGAGATGAACCACACTGACATTCAACACTAACAAATCCATATATAGATCATCTCGTGCACGATCATGTGACAGACAACAATAAAATGATTTGTACAGTGATGCGTCGATCCTCTGCCACTGACATGATATATTTAACTTACATGACTAGTGCAAGTTGGTACTTACATCGTCCATCAACATAATGACGAAATTCGGTTTGCTGGCGGCATGGCAATTGGTAAATAAAAGCGCAGCGAGAACTGCATAGACAAGAGACATCATTCTGTTGACCCTGATCATCAGCTGGTCGTACAATCAATGGTTCAAAACATCCGCTTGACTGTCATGTGCTTCGAAACTTGACACGCCCACTTTCCGAAGGTAGATAACTCTCAGTTCTCCACCATTGCGCCGACCATTAAGAAATCATTCCTGCAAACTTTAACTTCGAGGGCCACGTGAGATAACTCTGGTCGTTTCCCTTTTTGCATAAACAGTCGAGTGAGTGATCATGAATGAGTGAGTTTAGTTTTACGCCGCACTCCGCAATATTCCAGCTATATGGCGGCGGTCTGTAAATAATCGAGTCTGCACCAGACAACCCAGTGATCAACAGCATGAGCATCGATCTGCGCAATTGGGTACCGATGACATGTGTCAACCAAGCCAGCGAATCTGACCACCCGATCCCGTTAGTCGCCTAGCATGGGTTACTGAAAGCTCATTCTAACCCGGACCTACGCGGGTTCATAAGCAGTCGAAGCTATCTTTGAGCTTCTGTTATAAAATTGCTAAATTGGAATTTATTGTTCGAAAGGTAAGACTTCCGCACGTATCCCCTCTAAATTTTAACGAGGAGGAAAGATGTATTTGAGTGGCATTGTTAGAGGTTGGATATGTCTTTCAGCATGTTACAATACAGTTAAAGAAACATGTTAAAAACCGTCCTTATCAGATGAGGAATATATATTCAGGTGATATGATTTGACAAGAATGAAATTTAAAGGGGGTTGGGGGGTGGGGGCTGTACGGACGGAAGTCTTTCCCTGGAATTATACATTTACACGCACTCACAAACGCATGTACGCACACATAAACTTTTGCACCTTCTGACGCTCAACAAAAATCGCGTACAATAGTTTGTTGTATTATATATGGAGGCACTTCTCATAAGGTAAAGAAGCTCTTCCTCCAGTAAATTCAGAGCATAAGTATTTTAAAAGGCAGGTACCCTAAAAACAAGCTAGTATTCTGCGCATGTTAGTCCGCCTAATAGACCGAGAGAAGCACTTGCTGTGAACAGGACAGTCCTGTTGATGAGCTAAATCCAACAGGGGAAGCGCCAGCGCAGCATACCCAATGAACCAGGCTGTCCTTATCAAAGACCATTAAGCACATATTAAGCACCTAAAGCAGCAACACAGACAGATACATATTTTATTAAAGCCTCACCTCGTATTTACAATATAAAACGATAGACAAATCAATAAAACAAAATATCCTTTACGAGCCACCCATTAAAGTTACGATACAGTCTCAACTTGTATTAACTGCAACACTCCACTCCTGTAAATATACTGAACCGCAAAAGAAACGCTCATAGAACACCTTTGGGACGAGATCCAAAGACGACTGAATGACCTCCAACCAAAGGCGACTGAATGACCTCCAACCAAAGCCGACAACCGCGTCTGGACTCGATCAGGCATTTCGCAGAGTATGGACCCAAGTGCCTATGGCCTTCATGAACCGGCTAATTCATTCCATGTATAGACGATGCAATGTCGTAATCGACGCCCATTGAGGCCACGCACGATACTGACTTTGAGGTATCCTAATGGTGCCATTTTTGGTGATTTTGTTTGTGTGACCTCTGAATGTGATTCCCGAAAATGTGTTAACCATAATTATCAAGTTTGAACTCAATCCTCCGTTTTGATTGTTCATTATATTAGAGGGAGTTAAGTGCGTGGTTTAAGAAACCTCTATCGGTGTGGCGTTTCTTTTGCGGTTGAGTACTTTTGCATCACTTTCTGTTCAACCTCTGATATTAAAAAGCGTATGTAAAAAGTATTTCTAATAGGGATAAAATGTTCAAGATCTATAGTTCTAAACATGAAACCTGAGTGAACAAGCGATTGCAGAGCAATAGGACAAAACATGTCTTCAAAAATAACTTGTTTCTGAATTATCTGCCCCTGGTGACAGCTGATAGTCAACACTCGTTACGAGGTTATGGCTGGTACATATTTCACACATGTATGTGTATGCACGCACTCACGCACATTAAAATGACGGCACGCACGAACGCAAACACAAACTACGTATTCCACGAATTAATTAATTTAGAGAGTCTTGAAGCCTTTTAAAGAAATCAATGAAAGAAAAGAACAAAGTGCTTGTTAAACTCGCTGAGCATATTTATATCCGGTAAACTTTGGTTCGAATCCCATTATCAATCCCATTTTGACATATATATCATCAGCACTATACCCGCGCTCCTTGGTTATAACAATGTTGTCAGCACCAAAATACGGCCTGCATTACGTCAGTGTTTTCTCACATGAGGGGCGATGGGGTAGCCCAGTGGTTAAGGCGTTCGCTCGTTCCGGGTTCAATTCCTCACATGTGCACAATGTGTGAATCCCATTTCTGGTGTCCTCCGCCGTGATATTGCTGGAATATTGCTAAAAGCGGCGTAAAACCATACTCACTCACTATCTCCCACTGAGTCGATATAAGCCCTGATATCAAACTCATCAATGCGACTTCAAATCAGACCAAGCTAACACAATACAAGGAGAACTTAGTGTCGCCCACAGGCCCCCGTGTCTTTGCTAGGATGAAAGTTTAATTATTTTTTGGGAGGACCCCGAGTCGGGGTGGTGTGTGTTTGGCGGGGTGGGGGTGGGGGATGGGGTGGGGGAAAGGTGTGTGTGTGTGTGTTTGTTCATCTAAAAGATAATAATTAAATATAATAATTAAAAAATGAAAATGAAACTTTCATCCTCGCAAAGACACGAGGGCCTGTGGTGTCACCTGGTTGGATCAATTAATTTCAACCCGGTACCATATATCTTTACATATACTTTATTACATGTCGAGTACACACTATGCATACATCATCATTAAAGCGTTCGCTCGTCACGTCAAAGACCCGGGTTCGATTCCCCACATGGGTACAATGTGCGAAGCCCATTTCTGGTGTTCACGTCCGTGATATTGCTGGAATATTGCTAAAAGCAGCGTAAAACTAAACTCACTCACTGGTAAATTTATCCATGCCGTAAATACTTCATGAGTTCCAATCTGATTTGTCCTGCTTGGGATCCACAATGAAGCAGCTTCATACCCCTACTAATGGGTGTCATCGAACTGATGAACTGTGTTACCTCGGGCTTTCTATGGGTGTTTTGAAGTGACACGAAAGTCACTCACTCACTCGATATCTGGTGGAGCTAAGGGGAGGGTCAGCTCGTTGCGGGCGAGGAATTTCTTCAGCCATGACTTTGAAGCCTTGAAGTTCCCTCCCACGACCTGTTTGGCGTATTCCTTGAGCTGGTGACTAGATAGTGGGAGCTCCATATCTCTGTGCTCCCATACATACACCACTATCTTGTCTTCCTTGTCCTGTCTGGAACAAGAGAGATTATCTATAACAAGGACATGTGAGTATGGTTTTAATATACCAGCAATGTCACGAAGCGGAGGGGTGGTGGGTTAGCCTAGAGGTTAAAGCTTTCGCTCGTCACACCGAAGACCCGGGTTCGATTCCCCACATGGATACAATGTATGATGCGTATTTCTGGTGTCCCCCCGCCGTGATATTGCTGGAATATTGCGTTCAACTTTGGTAATCGTTAGGCGAGTTACTGTTTACCCATATTCTTTAAACGACCATTTAAATTGAAACCGTCATTTCACTTTCACTTGACACTTTCACTTGATCTTAAAAGATAAAAGTGATTTTTTTTTCTCACAATTTTGAATTAACATACCCATAAACCCTTCCTGACCCAGTGATATGTTCCGGCTTGTGTGTGGAGGTTGGGCTGTCACGTTGGGTTGTGTTAGCAGGAGTCTTGTGCTCCTCCGTCGACAACAGTGTCTCCATCTTCCCAGCATGGCTGTGGCGACGATACTTCTTCCCGTTATGTGCAGATACTGTCGGTGACGAGGCAGTGTTGTCCCCGAGAGGCGACGTCTGACCAGAAGTTGCTGCTGCGATAGCGCCTGAATCGTTCTGTCAAGTTGGAAATTAGAGAATCTCTTTGTACTCTAGTGCAATTCGCAGACAATTTTCCTCTCTAGGAACATCTTGTCTTGAAATACAACCGTCAACAGGTCAATAACTTGGGAGGCATTCCAGAGTTCCTTGCACCCACTGCTAGTGCTGGTATTGGCATACAACTTGCGCGATACGATACTAAAATTTTAGTCTCGACGATATATTGCCAAAGTATTGTGCACTAAAGCTGCGATACGATACGAATCCCGATATAAGGGTGGCGATACGATACGTATCACGATACTAAAATCTTTAATTCTAACACCAACTATTAAACACCTTAAGATCAAAACAAAACCATTTTAAAGTATTTCGTCAAATTCCGCCAGCATTTTTCAATGTTTATTCGGAAATGAGATAATTAACTTTTAACACGGACTTTGTGAATGTTAATAAAATTCGAACGCTATGTTTGACACAGTTCGTGACGCAAGAATTTCCGAGAAACGTATGAAGGGAAAATAAATATGCACATATTTTAATCATCAAACAAAAGTAAGCCTTTCTTGACAGATATCGCGATTCGGCAGTATTCAGAGTAAAACATCCATGTATCGTGGCCCATTTGAAGTATCGTATCGTATAGTATTTATCATTTATAAACATGCAATTGGTTAAAATTGACTTGCTGTCATCTGTTTGTTGTCTAACGCCGCGCTCAGCAATATTTCAGCGATATGACGGCGGCATATGAATAATCGAGTATGCACATGTCAATCCACGGAGTGATATCATGAGCAACCATCTACACAATGTGTCAACGAAGTCAACGAGTTTGATCCCCCACTACCGTTACTCCAACAAGCATGGGTCTTTGAAGACCAGGGGTGGTGGGGTAGCCTGTAGGTTAAAGCGTTGGCTCGTCACGCCGAAGACCCGGTTCGATTCCCCACATGGGCACAATGTGTGATGCCCATTTCTGTTGTAAATAATCGAGTCTGGACCAGACAATCCAGTGATCACCAGCATGAGCATCGATCTATGCAACTGGGATGGCGTATCAACCAGGTCAGTGAGCCTGACCACACGATCCCGTTAGTGGCCTCTTACGACAAGCATTGGTTGCTGAAGACCAATTCTAACCCAGATCTTCACGGGTTTTTAAAAATATAATGGAAACCCTCGAAATATATATTTTTCATAAAATTATCAAATATGTCAAAGATATGCCACATTCTATGGCTGGGTAGGAGTTGTAGTGATCTTGATCACTTACATTATACTCGTCCAGTGGGCCAGTCATGATTCCATTACATTTCTATCCTCCTATGCTCGGATACATTTGTCATCGTCAAACATATGTAATATTGAATTTTTTATCTATGTGACGTGTTACACTGTGCAATGATTTTCATATTTATCGACCGCAAGATCAGCGGAAACGAAACGAATAATTACTGAAACCAGTATTTTCTGAACATTCGTTTCCTTCGAGAAATTTTAAAATGCAAGAATAAAAATGTTCGTTTGAAACGGTGTTATTTTACTTGCATTCTTAGTTGCGAAAGACAACAACATATCGCGTCTCATTCAACAGCTGTTCAACATTACCTTAATATCGATAGCTGCAGTTTCTGAAAAGGCTCTTTTCCTTCCTGACCTTCGTCTGGTTATAAAAGTTGGGGACGATCGCTGCTTTGCTTCAGGAATCACCTCACCAAGCTGGGACGCACCCAGTTGCGTCTTTTCCATGTTGTCTGCTGGCATCTTGGGGCGCGAGTGATTTACCAGGGGAGTGTTGGGTGGAAATCCAAGACCACTTCGATCTGAGTTTATTGTTAAAATTGTCAAAACCGCTCTAGGCTAATAATAATTACACAAATCGTATGCGAGTGCTGTATCCTATCTCAGCCAAGGTCAACATGCATTCAAAAGCCCAACCACATAAAATGTTTAAACAACCTTGTTTTGATAACCATAAAAAAGACACGCAAAAAACCCAGAGGCTTAACTGTGAAAACAGGTGCGAGTTGTTCGTGCGTGGTTCACATGAGACGTATTCCGCACGTGCCTCTTGTGCTTTGTCGACTGAGGTTACGCAATTCATGTCCCGTGGCAAGTTGATACCTAAATACTTCTTGTCTATGTTGATGGGCGTATCATGAACGAAAATAAAACCCTGACCGAAGAGAGTCAGGTGAGTAAGAACTACCAAACGTCCGTTCAATGTACAGAAGTACATACTAAACAAATCACAACATACAGGTATCCCCGTTTATTAAGTATTAGTTTTCATGCCAGTAAATATGTCAATGCGAATTCTGCACGATTTCTTCCATCTTGCTTTGGGAAGACAACATTCGTTTACATTGGTGAGCACTTTTCGGCTTCGAATCCATGTTTTAATGCAAATGATTTATCAAGGTAAATGATTTGAAACAAAACTACCATCATTGCCACGAGATGGTTATCAGTAGAACTCCACAATGTTGCTTTAAATAGCTAACAACAATATTTTTATTCGTCGCAAATGTGTTGAAAGTGGCATTATATAAGACTCTGATTGCAATGCATACAGGTGAGATGGAGGAAGACTTCACACCTGACGCGCACCTGTAGAGGTGACGACGGCTGAGTCTCAACAACTGGAGGGCTTTGAAGTGTCAGCAATGCTCACTCTGGGCGAGTGACGGCTATCGACATGACGACCTTTTCGGTAAGAGTTCCGCCAGTAATCCCCGCTTGAAATGTCAAAATGTGTGAAAGTAAAAATTAAAGGGGGAAAGATTTCCGCCCGTAACACCCGGTTGTTGTTTTTTTTATCATTCTAGGGGACCGTTCATAATTTATGGCTAGTGTGTGTGTGTGTGTGGATGATGATTTTTATGGAGAAGCACGTACAATGTGAATGACCCCCCCGCCCCTAAATTTTATGTACAAAATAAGTGACCCCCCTCCCGTTCCCATACTTTCTAAGTATAATTTTAAACACATATTTATGTACAAAATTGCTGACACACCCTCCTAGCTCCCCAGAACAAAATTGGTGAATCCCCCCCCTTAAAATCATCATCATCACACACACACACACACCGCCATAAATTGTGAACGGTCCCTACAGCTATGCCTAAGAATACATGGTTTACATAAAAAACAAACCCTAACCCTAAACTAACCCGAACTCATCCCCCTGGATGAAGCACATGTTGTTTTAAACTGTCCGGACCGCCTCCGTGGTGTAGTGGTTAGAGCGTCTGCCCGGAGAGCGGAAGATTGCGGGTTCGATCCCCCACCGCGTCATACCAAAAGACGTTAAAATATGGTACTTGTTGGCCCTGCCTGACGCCCGGCATTAATGGGTACAACAAGAACTGGTCGGCTCGGAGTCAGTATAATGTGTCTGAGTGGGGTATTCATGCTTCACTGCGGCATGGTATCTCAGTGGGCTAGCACTATAAAACCAGCTTAAGTCTGGGCTAGTACAAGCAGCCGCACATACACATACAGACCCGTGCAAAACATATTCGACACTTGACGCCATTTCCATAGACTTACGTGTTATTTCAGTGTAACATAAATAATTTTCATGAAGTGAGTTTGGGATGGATCTTTGTAAAATTTGACAGGCAAATGTGAAATCAATATCTGCTCAAGCATTACATAATTTCCGCTCAATTTTCCGACCACTATTTAACTGATGACATCACATTTATCAACTTGCGTATGGTTCCACAATGCGCAATATTTCACCTCACCTTTAAACTGTCCACTTTATAACGAAGGCGCAAAAATCTCATCACTGCTTGCAGGGATAAGTGGCCTGATTTTGATATTTTAAATTGGGACCAGAGCCCAGTCTAACAAAGTGATCATAGTACTAAGGTGGTCGTAACTCCCATACTTTAACATAGACTTACGACAGTCGAAGCGCATTTATCGCTTTGTGAAACGTGTCCCAGTGCCTAGATTTTCGAAGCTCTATTAGCTTAAGATAGTCCCAAGCCATATACATTAACTTACAATGTTTAGTCGTATTTTTATCATGTGCGGATCTTACTTTTTACACTGCCAAAACCTGCCATGACATTTTAACAAAACGAAGAAGCATTCTATATATGTAAATACATACTTATTTTCTATATTTAAAAGTACATATTGTTCATACTGCAACTATATATATTTTACTCTTTCTGACTGTATTTTATCAGCGAGACTATATAAAGGGGGAGTGGTCACTCCTCGGAAAGCCCCAATAGCCAATATGGCAGCGTAGTTTTTAAGATTGAGCCCGGTTTATTTTCAACAGCTGATTACATACGCTGAGTGTTGTGACAACTGAAAACCTACATGTATAAGATAAGTTACCTATTCTGTCACTTCATTTTAAGTCAAATAATTGTTATTAGTGTCAGTATTAGTACAGTAGATTTGTAGTAAAGTTTCAAGTCGGCATGTTGTAGCTCACTGGCTTCAATTCTCAGTACACAGCGAAGAAAGACTAAATTCTATCGCTAAAAACTTCTTTCACATATTCGTTTAATTTTTAGAAGGGGAATATACCTTTAGTTGAAAGGTGTTTGCAAGTAATAGTGTTAGGGTGTATTTGAGGTGTGTGAAAAATGACCTATCGCCGATGGTGGTAGGACAATAGGCCCACCCCTAGGCTAAATGCTCCCAGGCAAAAAGCCCTCAATGGGTCTAGGACAAAAGGTCCTCAATGAACAGATGTAATAGAATACCAACAAATCTTTTTGCAGCACATGGATTTATTCTCGCATAACTCTGGCAATGACTGTTGAAGTCTGAGCACAGATTTCCCAATCTGTCTTTGTGCATATCCCGCTTTCTTCTCACGCGCTTGGGCGCTGGTCGAAACCCCCTGGCGTCCTGCAGAAGAACAGCCAGGCACATGGCGTAGTCTTGCTGAAATCCTTCCATTGCTGCCCACACTGATGGATGGATAAGATGCAGACTTGTGGCGGCGAATATTTCTCTTCAGGTTGTCAAGTCAACCAACTTCTGCTTTTACTTCATCTGATGCTGAGTGAAGAGCATTTGCAAGTATCTTCCCAGGCTTGGCAAGAGCCACAGGAACAATATCATACAGTTTATTCCTGAACTTGGTGATGTTGACGTTGGTAGTGTCAGAGGGATGATTGTGTTCCTTTGTCACAATCGGTTCTTCCATATTCAGGTTGGTGTGGAGAATACCTGGACAATCAAATGCCGATCTATTTGAACACTGCCACCTAGTACGACTTTTGTTTGAACTTTTCTTGGTATACATATACCCATCTAGCCCTAGCTTGACACCACCTTTATTGTTCCTAATAACCTCCATGATGCAGTGTGATGACCATCTAAACCTCTTATATACAGGTGGGGAAGGATGATTTGATAATACATCATTAATTGATAAGCTACTCCAAACATGCCACAATGAGTACCTGCCCAACAAAATCAAACATAAGAGGAAGTGACCAATTTAAGCCGTGATGTTGCTGGAATATTGCTAAAAGCGGCGTAAAACCAAACTCACTCACTGATTGATTGATTGATTGTAAAATTCCGACTGATACAATACACTGGCTGAAGTACTGTTAAACGCAGCCGAAGTTGCGCTGGGAACGAACCAAGTCACTGTGTGCGTTGGAGCATGACGAGGCACACGCTAATTAGTACAAATGGTAAAGACTGACTGAATGAGTTTGGTTTTACGCCGCTTTTAGTAATATTCCAGCAATATCAAGGCGGGGGACACCAGGAATGGGCTTCACTCATTGTACCCATGTGGGGATTCGAACCCGGGTCTTCGGCGTGACGAGCCAACCACTAGACTACCCCACCGCCCCACAAATGGTAAAGAAAGCAAGCGAGTGACGTATCATGTTGTAGAGTATCCCTGATTTTATATTGTACTTTTATTAAAGTCTCTCATAAATCGCTGCGCGATTGGTTGTTACTACATTGTTAACGGCTGAAAACAGATGTAAAACAAGTGAGACTGTAATAAATAATTTGTCTGTCTGTCTGTCTATATTGACAGTACCTAGCGTGTCACCACGCCCGGTTGAACTCAACCGGACCAGCTGTCACTCATTTCCCGATGAACGTGAGTATGTTACATTGTCAATCGGATGGGGAGTTACAAATCTGTCAATATTTAGGGCATCATGGAATTTGCTCACGTGATGCACTGTTTTCATCAGATGATGGACCTCAAATACAGGTTGAAGCTATCAATGGTCGCAGAGCACTTGCCAAGACGCCACAAGAGGAGTGGGCTAGACTCCATCAAACCGCCATTGGGAGGTTAATACACAGTATGCCACAAGTTATTTCATTGTGTAAAATTCACAAAAAGTTGTTCTGACTTGACATGCAATGGTAACAGGCACTAAGATCTGATTTTAATGAGACTTGTGTTCAACAACCCTTATCAATCAGAGCAAGTGAGTTTAGTTTTACGCCGCACTCCGCAATATCCCAGCTATATGGCGGCGGTCTGTAAATAATCGAGTCTGGACCATACAGTCCAGTGATCAACAGCATGAGCATCGATCTGCGGAATTGGGAACCGATGACATGTGTCAACCAAGTCAGCGAAACTGACCACCCGATCCCGTTAGTCGCCTCTTACGACAAGCATAGTCGCCTTTTATGGCAAGCACATGGGTTGCTGAAGACCTATTCTACCCCGGATCTTCACGGGTCTTATCAATCAGAGACCCGCTCTTCTTGACAAGCAGGGTTTCAATCTAATGACTCCACCTTTTTAGGCATACTATGTACATTTTTTGTGTATAATCTATGCTAAATATGCAAAATCCAGTTTGGAAGTATGAAGGATGACAACAAAGTGACATTATCTTTAGGTGTTTTATATACATATCACAATCTCTAAGGTTCACTGGTGTCGCTTCCTCTTCTTGGAGCCTGGAACAAACCGAAGACCATTTTACAGTGACACCTTTTCAATCACAAATGGTTAAACATTATACACCTGATGATCATGTTCACACAAATACATAGTCATACTTCCCCAAAGAAAATTGTGGCCACAGATGGTCTATGGTGGCAATTAATGTACAGAGTTGTGGAGCAAGGCCTTTCTGGAGTGAGTATGGATTTATGCTGCTTTTAGCAATATTCCAGCAATATCACGGCGGGGGACACCAGAAATGGGCTTCACACATTGTACCCATGTGGGGAATTGAACCCGGGTCTTCGGCATGACAAGCGAACACTTTAACCACTAGGCTACCCCACCACCCCTGCCTTGCTGGAAGAGGGTTTGAATCTCATATTAGTTCCAATAAAGAGCCTTTGTCTTTCAGTTCCATACCCTTATCGAAGGCCTCAGGATGGGAAAAGTGTGGTGGGGTAGTCATTTGGTTCATTCATCATGATGAAGACCAGGATAAGATTCCCACATAAGTACAATGCGTGAAGCGCATGTTGTTCCCTACCATGCTATTGTCAGAATATTGCTAAAGGTGTCACAGAACTATGCTCATTCACTCACTCACTCACTCAGGCAAAATTAACATTTCTCCCCCAACATTAGGCTGACTAGCCATCCTATGCCAGCATCTGAGGCATAAAGCTGTTAGGTAACTGCTTTCTTGCTCTTCTAAAATATCTCACTGTGTGTTTTTTAACCAACAATGCCCTACAAAAACGTCGTTACAGGTAAACTATAAAACTGAAAGCATTGCTGTGTTTACCTTTCTTCTTTCCTTTTTTACCCTGAAACAAAACAAAACAAGTATTATTAAAGTACTGCTTGTCTATGTATGATATTTCATTTTCATTTAATAACTGATCCAAGTTTTTAGTTTTCACATATCCAAAACATAGTTTTAGTTGTCACAGTGTATGAACTCATTTCATTCATACAAGGGGTGAAACGGTACGCTCATACTACAGTACCGTACGTATTGCGGTACAAGGCCTTCGGTTCAGTCTGTTTCGGTTCGGTATATGAGATATGATCATAATGCAGAAAAGAAACGCATAGATTTTGACAAATGATTTGGTTTCTAGACATTTTAGAAAAGGTTTAAAAAGGTTATTAAAATGACGGTACGAAAATACCGATTTTATGGATTGCATTACGGTATACCGACCCGAAGGCAAAATACTGCGGTTCTAATACCGCGGTATACCATTTCACCCCTAATTCATACCCTTGTGTTTGCAGTGGTACTTACCATTGAGCCTTTCCTTTTCTTCCCACCCTGTAGGAGAAAAATGAATACATGTAATAACGATGATGATGATGATGATATAGACAGACTGGTTCAAGTTCTATCTTTCTCAGATAAACATTATTAAAGATCTTCCCTTTGTTTTTCAAAGTAGAATAAGAATTTAAAGTTATTTTCGCACATGATCTACTGACCACATTTTCAACATTTATTATTATTTATTATAGGATATTTATATAGCGCACATATCCAGGCAACTAGTGCATGCTCAAGACGTTCAACATGTACTTAAAAAGTTCAAGCACAGCAGATGAGAGACACTTGTGTTGTATACTGTTTATAGCAAAGCTCCAACTACTGTAACCTATTTCCTAAGCAGTAAAAAGATGATATAAGGCAATATTTGTATATGTTCATCTGATCTTTCTTTATTCTGGTACTCAAAAGGCCTCAGGCCTATAGTACATTATATACATTTGCTTTACGGACGTTCAAGGAACAATATGCTTTCTATGTACAAATACGTGGAAAATATACATGGACAGGTTTTCGATTTCTTTAGTATTCGAATTGTTTAGCAGTAATGAAAACATAAGCCTATTTGGATGGACATAATATTTTTCTCTTATATACTTGCTTCAAAGATTATTGTAGTTAGGGCATAAAAGAAGAAATTGATACTCATCTTCAATTGCATTTGAATTACATAATTGACATGTTCTGTGTTCTCTGTTCGTATTTACATATCTACCTTTCTCGATTAGAAGTTCATGAGATGAGCATCAGAATCGTGCTAAACTTACTCTATACTTTTTAACATTTAAACATGATAGATAGAATTCGGTAGTGTCACATGTGCTTGAAATAGATAATTTTTCTTGCCAGTTTTGAAAATACATATCTTTTAGTCTTTGAGTAAATGATTTCATAAATTCTGGATGTATTCCAATTTCCTGGTTATGCCAATTATCTCCCATCCTCAATAATATCCAGGGTATACGTTCTGATAAATAGTGGAGATTTATTGGAAAGTATTCTCTGGAGATTATCGAGGATGAATATCTCCAAATCCATTAGAAAATAATAATTGTTTTATATCAGTAACCCAGTTTTCGTGTCCATTTTTATCATATAAAAGTATCATGTTATAACATTTCTTTGGTAAGCGATAGATTGGCATGTGTAATAACTTTATCCAATGCCGAGTTACTTTAGGATAAGAGTATATATATAAAGGAAACCTGCCACATTCTCGATAGATCATGATATTTGGAGTGTTTTGTTTAACACCCATTTGTATATGTGACCATTAAGTGAACATGTGACCATTAAGTCCATATTATGTTAGCATATACACTCCACTGCATTGTACCTTTTACAGCTTTGAAGGCATTCTTGTGTTCTAATTTGCTTATTGTTTATCACCAAAGTTAATAATAATTTATACTGTATGCTACAATGAAGAATTCCATCACAGGCAGTTAAGTACAATCATGCAGGGCTCCAGATAAGGGCCGTATCAGCGTATGCACGTATATAAAATATGCACGATACGGTAGGAAATAATTTAGAAAACGTAGCAGATACGCACCACAGCAATGGTGTACAGTCTTAGAATCATTTACAGACGTATTTATCTGAAAAGGTATTGTTTTATTGTTTATTGACCTGTTTACACAAGACTAGCAATGTTGTGGTGCATATATGAAATGAAACACAGGATTACTGATACGCCATTAAATTCCATTCAGTACTCTAAATGTACACTTATTCTTTTCCAGTACTCCTATATTTAAAAAAGAAGGAGTACGTACTCCTGGTCATGAAAACTTATCTGGAGCCCTGATCATGTAATGTTATCCAAAATATAGTACATGCTGCTATGTACTGCTTTGAGGCTGATACTCCTTACCTGGTCTGACTTTCTTCTCTCACCCCCAGCCAGGGCTCTAATGTCATCGAAGTCTGTGACCATATTCAGTGTCGACATTGTCTGTACACTCTTCATGGCAGCCTGGAAAAAATACAACAAGTTACAAAGTTTGTTTGTTATTACCACCGCACTCAGCAATATTCCAGCTATATGGTGGAGGGCTGTAACTAATCAAGTCCAGACAATCAAGTGAACAATGGCATGAGCATCGATCTACGCAATTGGGATACGATGGCCTATGTCAACCAAGTCAGAGAGCCTGACCACCTAATCCCATTAGTTGCCTCTTACGACAAGCATGGATTGCTGAAGACCAATTCTAACCCACGTCTTCACAGCCAGTTATACAGATATCGTCTATGTAAACCACATGTCAATTTGGCTTTACTTTTTCCAAAAAGCTGAAGTCAGTGACTATTTCACATCACCTTATATTTCAATTATTTTACGTATGCCTTTAAAATTCCATCTGTAGCAGGAAGTTCTAACAGAATTTCACAAGTGAATTTTGATTGGATGCCTGAAAAGCATTCAGGGTATTTATCACCATGGAATGGGACATGCCTGTACTTCACATGATATTATGGGTGCAGAATCTGAAAGACTACAGGAAAATGTCATGTGTACTAAGATATGTATCATGTAGAAACATACCTTCTCCTTCTTCGTCATTGGTAACCTCAAGAAATTAGCTTCCTCATATCTGAAAAAATACACACAGTATCATTACAAGATATGGAAATAATGCTTGAACACTGACTCGATCATATATATGGTTAGTGTCTTGAGTGAATGTTGTTTGTGCCATAGTCAGCAATTTAATAACTACATCACATAGCCTGTAAATAATCAATGGTGAGTGCTTATGGTTTTATGCTGCATTTATGAATATTCCAGTATAGTGGGGGGACTCTGGAAATGTTCTTCACATATAAGGGAATCGAACCTGGGTCTTAGAGGAAACACTTTCACCACTAGTCTACCTCATCACCCCAAGGAAAGCAGAGACTGCCAGCATGAACAAGTCGGAATGATATTCAGTCAGCCAAGTCTCCGAGTCTTCCCACCCAATCCATAATGGTTAACTCTTGTAATGAGATTGTATATACCGGTACTGAAGTAAGATTGATTAGGAAATATTTTTTCAAATGTCCTTACATTCCTATACCTGTGTACCGGTATATATATTTTGATCATATATGATGATTAAAATATCTTACACATCGTAAGGAAGAGTAGTGGATAAAATGTCCTCCTCTAATCTTGTGGATACGAAAACATATGTTGTTCCCTCTCATTCCAAGTTGATTTCCTGTTTCAGAATTTCAGTTAAAAGTAAACTTAGCACACACTACTTACTCAAGCCTTTCCTTTGCCTTCTTGTTTTCTGACATTCTGTGCAGGTCTGTAGACTCCTGGAAGAGACAACAAACAAAGAGCACTGTATAACATGTTTTACCTTCAGGAACAGTTATGATGATTGCAACCTACACCATTCATCTCCTCAAACTCACAAACACAAAGAGACAACAGAATGCTGCAAGCATGTTCGATTCATTCCTTGTGTTTAGTAAATATGTTCAATCAATCAGAACAAATCTAATAACAATTCTAATCATCAGTATCAGCACATTTCTACTAACAATCTTAAGACTGAAACTTGTCACAGATACCGGTATCAACCGATTAAGGGGTAAGAAACAGCCATGAAATGTTCCTACAAAAAATGTTGTTTTACATTGAAATATTAATAAAGTCTTATTCCAAATGCTTATCAAAGGCCTCGTTCATTTTGTTTCTCTTTAGGATGATAGTGCATGTTAATTTCCAGTGATAACATAAGAGTTAGGACTGACGAATTTGTTAACAGGACCTTGGATTTGATACAACAGTACTTGATGTTTTATCAATTTCAACATGAATACTGTACCTTCACTTCCTCTGGACCGTCATAGTACTGGTCCTTCAGGTCCCGTAGCATGTTGCTACTGAGTGCTCTCTTCATGGCACGCTCTGCCTGGCGCTGTTGTCGATCTATGGCTGTCTCGTCTCCAGCTGAAACAAACCAGACATCTTAATGCTGATTCAGCAAGGAGAGGAAAGATATTACCGGTATATGTGTTTCAAATTGATTTGAATACTGAGAATAAGAGTCTGGTTCCACTGAGCCATTGTAGCACATCAATGCTGCTTTGTGAGACAGCATTCTGATGACCCTAGTACCTTGTATTGATTGATTGATGCAGTATTTCAGGACCCGTGAAGATCTGGGTTAGAATTGATCTTCAGTATCCCATGCTTGTTGTAAGAGGTAACTAACGGGATTGGGTGGTCAGACTCGCTGAGTTGGTTGACACATGTCATCGTATCCCAGTTGCGTAGATCGATGCTCATGCTGTTGAATACTGGATTGTCTGGTCCAGACTCGATTATTTACAGACCGCCACCATATAGCTGGAATATTGCTGAGCGCAGTGTAAAATTAAACTCACTCACTCCCTCTCTTTCAGGAAGTGCATGAATTCTGACACTTGTTTCGTAAATTCAGCATGACATACAAACTGGTAGAATAAATATTTTAAAATATTCAGCTGAAAGTTTATGATAATTCAATCTTAAAAGAACTTACTGTAGTGAACAGGTGCCAGTTTGGGTGCAACGTAAGCTTTTGATTTGGTAGGCTTTTCCTCATTAGCTGAGTCGCTTTCTGATGCTTCTTCGTCAAGCTGAGAACAAGGAATGAAGGACATATATACTAGAAATACCACAGCATGCAATATTCAAACTGCATCACTGCAGCACATGAATATCAAGAATGGCCTAACTTTAGTTCAGGGATAGGGTCTGTTCTTCCCAACTATCCCCAAGGATTCAGCTGTGACAACTGTCTTTCAGTGCAGTGATGGATAGATACTCTTGTTAAGAAATGTTGTCATATGTTTGAGCATAGAGAACTACTGATATTGAAGTGCCAATATATTCTAAAGGCGTTGCACATATTGATATAGATACAAATGACAAAATATAGTTGCAGGCAACGATGAGGTCTCCTTGGCTTTACTTTCTATCTATTGCATCTGAGGGCTAGATATCACCGTCCAAAACGGGGCCAGAACACGTGTTTTGACAGGCGAGCGGATCTTCCAGATACAGCCGGGGTCACGGGAGTCATGTACCTTTTAAGTAGTTCAGGAGAAGAAATAGTTCCCTCTTTAAAAGGCTGTATCTCAGTTGTTCTTGGGTCTACATTCAAAACAATTAGTGTTCTGGAATCACCAGGGCATCATCTACCATACTGGCAGAATTTGCACATTTTGGGAGCAAACTACTCAGAAAAGTGCTGAACAACATGGCCAAAAACTGAAAACAAAAATAACTGCCAAACGGTACGTTTTAGCGACTTGACCCGTCCAGGCATAATTGTTGGGAATTCGATTGTGCATCTGTACAAGAAATTTGGAAGTGTTGAAACAATTAGTTCTTGAGATATTTGCTGTCAAACGTTGAAATTTTGGAATTAATTTTGAATTATCTCCCCTTTGCTATTGGGCCAAGAGCCTAGAGATTTTTAAGGGGAATATCTACACCTCGGTGCGCATCTGTGTGATTTTTTGTAAGCGATTCGGGGCATTGGTTTAGGAGTTATGTTTGGTACAAAAATCGGCGGAATAATAATAATAATAATCCGAATGATTACAATAGGTCTCCTGCCTAGAGGCAAGGAGCCCTAATGAATGGCCTAGTGGTTAACCTGTAATGCCGAAAACCTGGGTTCAATTCCCCACATGGGTACAGTGTATCAAGCTCATTTCTGGTATCCTCCCGCCATGACATGGGGGAATATTGCCTAATTGGGATAAAACCACACTCACTCCTCATGTTCCCAGCCTATGGGAAATTATTTGAACACTGATTACTACATAATATCAGTAGCTGTGATGCATGCTCACCTTGCTCACGAGGTTCTGTGGGTTGGCTTTAAATCTAAGGGGATCACTGGCATCTGAAAAACAAAACAGAACAAATAACAAGATGCATATATGATGCATATTCTCTGAATGTTTTGTCAGGCTGATTTGGTTTCACAATGTAAAAATTCAGTTAAATATTTAAACATTTTCTTTTCCCAGTATCTGACGTGATATCTGTCTCACCTGAAGCTCCTGTTGTTGCTGTTTTGATAAGTTTATCCACCTGATACTTCAACTTCTGATCTATGGGTCTCATCTTCTCCAATACCTATCAACAGATAGAAATGCAACATACAATTATATAATTTAAACATCCAGCATATTCAAAATTAATTCTCTGTGAGATTCTTTATACAAAGTTCTACGTGAAATGTAATGTCAACACTTATCAGTGCATGTGTCTGTTTGTACATGACCTGACGAATGCCAGTTTTATAGTGATAGCTGAGATGCAATGCAACAGTTTAACATGTATACTTCATTCCGACACACAATACACTAACTCTGAGTCACCTAGTCCTATCAACATGATCAACAACAAAAAAACATATTATGACGTATTTTGCTATGATGCAGACAGTGACTTGAACCATGACCTTTGTTCATCCAGGCAAACACACCAGACCAAGCAGACGGAAGTTACTACTTAAAAAAACATCAAGTTGACTCACCGTTCTGATTTCCACAAGCCTTTCTATACTGGCATCCCTTTCTATTGACTGTCCTGATGTCTTCTTCAACAGAACGAACGTGAGGTTTGTGAGGTAACTCAGGAGCATCTGGTACTTCACTTCCAGGAAACTCACCCCCTGAAACCACAGTTTACATTATTACCATGTCAAAACTATGAAAATTTAACTCATACACATGATTTCCTGGTTATAGACAATCTTACAAAAACCTGTCACATGTCTTTCACCTTTCATGCATACTTTAAAGGTATCAACTGGTGATAATTTTAAATCATAGTTGGTTGGTTTGTTGTTTGATGCCACACTCAGCAATATTCCAGCTCTATGGCAGTGGTCTGTAAATAATCAAGACTGGCCCACACAATCCAGTGATCAACAGCATGAGCATTGACCTGTGCAATGGGGATACTATGACATGTGTCGACCAAGTCAGCGAGCCTGACCCGAACCTGTTAGTTGCCTCTTATGACAAGCATGGGTTGCCAAAGACAGCTGGATCTTCATGGGTATCAGATCATGAGGTCTTCACAAAGACCTTGTCACGAAAAGACACAAAATGCTGGAATAAATGAAGAAGTAGAGAGAGTGAGTTTGGTTTAACTCTGCTTCTGGCAATGTCAGGAATCAGTTACCTTGGCAGAAATAGGAGAAATGTTAATGTTATTGTATACACAGTTTTAAGTACTCACTTTTGAAGTGTCGAACTCTCCGTCTTTAACCCTCTGGAGTAATGTGGTGACATGTTGTACAGCATCCCCAGCCTTATCCTTGATGTCCTTCAACAGTCCAATGGCAGCTGGTAGATCTCGTTCCACTATCTATTTAGATCACAAATACAATAAGCTTATTGTCTGGAGTATATAATCATGATAATATTTCACTAGTCAATATTGACAAGAGTTGTCTCACAATCTATACCAAATTTATACTAAACTATACCAAATTTAGAGATTAATTGAATATATGCCACTAAAAACTGTAACAAAATGACACATGTCAATAAAGTTACTGCCATTCATATATTTTATTCTCTAAAATGACTTAAAGGAGATAAACATTCACTTCCAAAATAGTGATGAATAGACTAGAAATGGCTTGGATCACAGAGAATGTTTACCACCACAGGGACTTTGACAAAATGAAAATCACACATAATTCAAGGCCTCACAATCAGTGATTGAGTTTGTTTTCATTGTGAGTTTGCCATTTTAGCGGAACAGCTAACTGCCAATACAAAATTCTAGCGTTGCAAATCACCATATTTCAAGTTAAGTCATAACAGGAGACTGGCAGAAATATATCATGATGTAGGTCTAAAAGTGGCGAGTTTCAAAGGTACAGATAGAAATCACTGCACGATACGCAAGGTCAGTTCAGCGTTATATTATCTGGCACAACATTTTCGTAACATCAACTAATACAACTTCAGTAACAAGAAATTGGTATTTTTGTTCCCAAAACATGTAAACAACACGCACGTGTTCGTCCATCTTGATTACAGCGCCCCCTGACGGAGTGTCAACGGGGAGTACTTATTGCATGAGTAAATGAACTGGGAAAATAATACTTAATTGTGCAACTTTCAAAGGGCATTACGTATTTTTCATGTTATAAACAATACTATTATAGTACAGTTTTAGCTCTTTTCGGTCAACGTGTGTCATATAAAATATCACCACATTGTGTTTTTTTTACACAATCAGGTCTCATTTTCAGTAAGAACAAAATGGCTACTCGGAAAAGGCACAAGTGGGCAATCGACTTTTTAGGTGGTGGAAAGTGAGTTATTCTTTACCATTAAAGGCTCACATGTGTAGAATTCGAAGTTGTAATACTGAGTTGTCTTTCACAACCGATCTGGTAATTTCTTAGGTTGATTCCCTTTTTTTGCAGTAGATAATAAAATATCTAGGCCAAATTGGCAAGTCCTAATCCTGATGGCAGTTATGATTTGTTTGATCCAATTTTGAGTAGATTTCCGAGGCAACAGAAATCCTGAAAAATGAGTCGTAGAATGTAGTTTCGTGTACCATATGGACAAATATATTTATTATTATGTTGTTATCTAATGTGGTGTAGTGCAAAGTCGTCTAGTTATATGTTGGACTATGCTGGTGGGTCAACTGAATTGAATATTCTGGAATAAAATCACACTGTTCACCATGAGTATCACAATCATGAGGAGAATGATCGATGTAATGAAGATTTACTTGTTACTTGTGTCTGAAGGTTCAGATCCGGATCGTCAGTTGTACATTTCTTGTGTTATGTTTACATGTATTAAGCGTTGTGTAATATATGTACTTCATATTTCAGGTCACGAAGTGATCGAGCACTTGTTCAGTTCACAGAACTACAACCACCTGTTGGTTATGTTGACACAGTCAGTGTCAGTGAAAAGGCCAAGGATGCCGACCCAAAGCTCATTGTAAAGGTATTACTACCTTTGATTCGTTCATCTGTGTTGAAAATGTTGAAATGACATACTCACATTTCCTTGATAACTGCTTATCCCAGTCAGTGTATTGACACAGATGTTAATAATCATCAAAATATTTATTTTTGAAAACAATGGTATGGATATATTTGAATACAAGCATTGTTCTTTAAATAAACATTACATTCCAAGTCTTAATTTTTTTCAGAGGTCTTGGGACATTGCCCTTGGTCCAATCAAACAGGTCCCAATGAACATGTTTATCATGTGGATGGCTGGCAATTCCATCTCCATCTTCCCCATCATGATGGTGGGAATGATGTTCTTCCGGCCGATACAGACACTCTTTGGAATACAGAACAGTAAGTAAATTGTAGATGTAGAACTATGGAACTTGGTGTAGAAACAGACCTCCTCTGTGATCTGGTGGATAGACTGTCTTCCCCGAGTGTGGAAGTGTACAAGTTCAGTCACCTTACTGTCATGCCGAAACATGTAAGACAATGGGACCTTTTGTTTTCCTACAATGCGTGTTGAACCTCTTTTACTTAGCCATGAAATACAACTAATTCACCTTGATCACCTGGATTGAGTACCATGTATCAGCATGCTCTGTCAGAACATGATGTAAGGTTCTGATTGAAATGAATGGAAATATTTTCTTCTTTATATTTTGTTATTGTCACTAGTGTGACTGTTCATATAATAGCAAGATTAAATTTACCAGTCATATGAACACAAACTGTTTGATAGCAGTAACATCGTTAGTTGGGTCACATCGAGAAGATACGTCGGCCTTCATGTGGATATTAGCAATCACAATATGTATTGATATCTGAGTATTGTGACTTCTATACTTTCAAGACATATGATATCAAAGCCATACCATTAAGACGCGTCGTGTCGTGACACAACCAACAAGACATGTCATATCATGGCCATACTAATGAGACGTGTTGTGTCGTGTTGTGATACAACCAATGAGACATGTCATATCATGGCCATACTGTCGAGACGTGTCGTGTCGTGTCGTGTGATGATACAACCAATGAGACATGTCATATCATGGCCATACCATCGAGAAGTGTCGTGTCATGACACAACCAACAAGACATGTCATATCATGGCCATACTGTCGAGATGTGTCGTGTCATGACACAACCAATGAGACATGTCATATCATGGCCATAGTATCGAGACATGTCGTGTCGTGTAGTGATGCAACCAACGAGACATGTCATATCATGGCCATACCATCGAGACATGTCATGTCATATCATCCATACTGTCGAGATGTGTGGGTGATGCAAACCAATGAGACATGTCACATCATAGCCGAGACATACCATCGTGATGCAACCAACGACATGTCACATCATGGCCATACCATCGAGACATGTCGCGTCGTGATGCAACCAACGAGACATGTCATATCATGGCCATACCATTGAGACGAGTCGTGTCATCAAGACATGTTGAGACATATTATATCATGACCATACCATCACAACATGTCCTATCATCATGAAGTCTCCTGGTTCTGATGTTACTTTTACCTTCCAGCATTTAAAATGATCGAGGGGGACCAGGCAGCATTTCAGAAGTTTGTGTACCTGCTTGGCAACCTCCTGTGTCTGGCCATGGCAATATACAAGTGTCAAGTGATGGGGCTGCTTCCTTCCCATGCATCAGACTGGCTTGCTTTCGTCCAGCCTCAGGAGGTTTATATTCTTATTTGCATTTTTTATTCTTATTTTAATGCAAAACTTCAATTACTTTATAAAATGCTTTTTCTGAAGATAATAAGATATAGCTAATATCATTATTTTGAGTCTTACCAGACATGCAACTTAGTAGACACATCATTCCAGGGATGACAGTTGATTGGGAAAGTTGCATCTTGTCTCATTGTTTTGATGAGAACTTTCCTCCTTTAAATTAAGTTTTAAGATTTTGTAAACTATAAGTCATCTTTCCTGAATGTTGTTAGATGTTGGACTGTTTATGATTTTTGTTATGATGTGAAATTCAAAAGAATATTTTTATTTATTTCCAGAGAATGGAATGGTCTGGCGGTGGAGTGATGATGTGAATCTATCTGTGTCCTGATGAATCTATCTATTATCTATGTACCTGTCTTGTCAATAAATGTAACATGTGTTGTCAAAAGGGTGTTTTACATTTATACTTGACCATGATGGATAAATGCTTAGTCAACATTTTATCCACTGATTCTGTATGCTCTCCTATTCCTCTTTGCTCTGAGGGTGGTGGGGTAGCCTAGTGGTTAAAGCGTTCGCTCGTCAAGCCGAAGACCCAGGTTTGATTGCCCACAAGGATACAATGTGTGAAGCCCATTTCTGGTGTCCCCCGCCATGATATTGCTGAAATATTGTTAAAAGCGGCATAAAACTAAGCGCACTCTCACTCTTTGCACTGAACATGCTGAAGTAAATCAGTCTTGGTTCCAGGGGAGAGCTGGTCATTATGGACGGTTGATGAGTACTTATTATACATGCATGGGTTGCCTTTAGGCCGGGAGGAAACTCTCATAGTGTAATTACACCTAGAAATTTTTGAAAACAGGTAAATATTTGTGCCAAAATTATTCTCTTATTCATGTAATAATAAAAACACACCCCAAGATCAACTTCTGGCTGAGTTGTGAATTTTGAGTTTGATTTCCAGTCGAATTTGCTAAATGTCATTCTTGTATGCTAAGTAATTAGCACAGTACCTGTTGCTACCAAACAACATGGACCCACCTGTATTCCCTCCAGGTCATTGTGGGTTTCGTGTCAAGGCAATGATTCAAGAAGGAAACACTCAGCTATGTCAGGGTAGAGATTACGATATGGTAGAATCTCCAATTCTACCAGTAGAGATTGCGATCGGAGTCTCTACTGGTGGAATCTCCGATCCGACTAGTAGAGATTGCACAGAGGAGGTCTGTTTCTACACCAAGTTCTACATCCACAATATATTTACTGTTCTGTATTCCAAAGAGTGTTCATTATATCAGTGGGTAAGACTAGGTTGTAATCACAGTCACGCCTGATTGATTTGTCTGACAATTGGGATGTATGACTTTTGGGACGTAAACCCCTCCCAGGAATCCAGTCATTTCCCCACCTGGTCAACACTTGGTCAATTCTTCACCTACTATATCCCCACCCCATCGGAGATTCTACCAGTAGAGACTCCGATCGCAATCTCTACTAAAGTACTGTCGGAAATGCTAGAAATATGCTTTTTGACTTTTATGTAAAAATCAGAGATATTACAGTTGCTTAAATAACAAATATCACTTTAAGAAACATTTACCTAATGTAGACCGAGGGAATAAATTTTGAGACATGCCCTAAAATGTGTTTTTACATATGAAAATATAAAAAACTTAGAAAAATATGGGGTAGTGTGTGTGTGTGTGTGTTTGTTTTGAAATAATCATTAGCATTATTGTGCATAAGAAAGAATCCCATCACTTGTGTTATTTTATCGATTGATTGTAGAAATGTGCAACGTTTTAATAAATGTTTTGCATGTCAATAGTATATTTCTTTGCAAAAATATGGATGTGATTCGGTCAATTTAATCCAGTTGTGAACATTGGCCAAAGATTTAACTAAGTCACTGGTATAGCTTCCCAGTTTTGCTTTTGAGACGGTCCCTGTCTTGTCTGATTTGTTTACAATATTGTAAACTTGTTGATAAGACATACCAACAGATCTACAGGTTTTGTAATAAACCCTTTCTAAACTAATGAAAGGTTTACCTCTGTCTTTCTCAAGCACAAAAAAACTTATAAACCTTTGCAACAATCGACTGCAAATCGTTGGCCATAGTGAATGCTGTGATAAACATGTGCATGCATGACGGGAAACTAATTTATTAAGACTTAACATTTACATTAATTTTTCTTCAATGAAGAAATGATAATTAAGTCAAGTAACACAAACATTCAACATTTTATTTGTTTAAGAGAAACGTTAATTTATATTTTTGCACCACCTGTATTATTAGCATAAATTTAAAGACTATTTCAGATTTCTCATGTTAAACTCTGAAAAAATCTTGAGTTGTTGTTTTGGTACCACATTCTCTCCTGTAAACTGCCCTTTAAATGCATGGAAATGTTAAATTGATTGAAATAAAAATTAGGTACACTATAGGCGAGTTGATATATTGACAACATAGTTCATCTATCACCTTAATCAAAGTATTAAGGTTAAAAAGCATTTTTCTAGCATTTGCGACAGTACTTTAGTAGGATCAGAGATTCTACCAGTAGAGGCTGTGATCGCAATCTCTACTGGTAGAATCTCTGATTCTACCACATCGCAATCTCTACCCTGACATATCCTTCCTCTCAATATTGATCACTGTTTGTTTGTTGTTACTCCATAGAACATTCACTGCCCAAGGATCATACTTTTGAGTTTGTTTGCTTTAAAATACAATTTGGCTTCATTTGTTTACTGCCTCAAATCACAAATTCTGAAAAGTGCCACAGAACAGAAGTGTTCCTTCTGTAGTGCACTTGTGTGGGTGTAGATTCCATGGACCTAAGAAATGATAGAATGTATAAAATACCCTCAACAATATAGCTGTATAACTTCAAATCAGATCTTCCCATGTATATTATTTATCCAGATGCAGAAATCAGATTATTTACTACATCTTGAGAATTCAGATAATTTGGTACATCAAGCACTTAACCTGCCACCTACCAAATAGCTTATTTTGCTTCCATGGTCCTTCAGATTTATGTATTCAAAACACAGGGAAGCTTATTTGACGTTCAGTTGTTTATTAATTCACACAAATAAACATACCGGTATACAATCTACAATAATACACTTAAATGCAAGGTTAATATTTAAAATTTCTTTTGGCTATTTGACTAGGTGTGGAAATAATGTGATTGAATCTTGGCATAGATGTATACTTCTTTGTAAATTGCACTTGTAAACCAAGATCGTGAAATGCTAGAATCTAATAATCAAATCTAAAGGTAGAATATCCTCCCATGACAAAGGGACACAACTCTGCATGGTACAGTTTGTTACCTGAGACAACTGCGCAGAGTCTAGAAAGCACAACAATACGCAGTTAATATCTAAAGACATTTATTATATAAAGGCACATTGACTTTATTTGTACAAAACTAAGGGCACTATTTGTTATAATCCATCTGTATGATTCTGAAGTTATATCTACACTAGCTTTACACATTAACGACATCACTACTGAACATATAGATTAAGAAATTAAGACTACATGTAAAATGCAGTAATGTTAAAAATGATTCTAAAAAACGTTTCTATTGGAGGGAACTCAACTTTACAGAGGACGGTATCAGTTTCATACAGCTGTAACTATGTATCACAGACAATAATAAATAGATCTTTACACAAAGTACGGCTACGTATCACAGACAACAGGATAAGACACTATGTACAATATATTCTGAGAAAGGCACACACTAATTTACTGTCACTAAACAATAGCTGACTGGCCTGGTCTTATGGCAAATGTACAGACCCCGTGCAAAAGGTAATCGGACACTTGATGTAATTTCCATAGACTTACATGTTAATTTAGTGTAGCATAAATAATTTTCATGACTTTAATTTTCATAAGATCCAAGTCAAAGTTTGCACATCTGTGAGGAATCATCTTACCTATAATCACATAATTTCTGTTTAATGTTCCGTTGCTTATTTATCGAATAGCAACAATTTAATCAACATATGTACAGTGCCGTGAATTAACATGGCGGCCTATGGGATTGTGGAATTTGGAACCATACGCAAGTTGGTAAATGTGATGTCATGTCATTAGTTAAATAGTGAAAATGTGAAATTATGTGCACAGAGCAGAGATGATTTCAAATTTGCCTGTCATATTTTACATAGATCCATCCCAAACTCACTTCATGAAAATTATTTATGCTACAGTGAATTAACATGTAAGTCTATGGAAATGACATCAAGTGTCCGATTACTTTTTGCACGGGTCTGTACACGCATTCAATATTCAGGACACAGATCACATATTTGTTAAAATAATGCAGTATCTGACAGCACTTTTATTCGACCAGTGATACTTCAATTGATTATGGTATGTCCAGGCAATGTTAATATGACACTGAAATATATTCAGTTAATATTCCAGTAACACTTAGATGTATTCAGCCCTTCTTTCAGTGACACTCAGGTGTTCTATCCATAAGTCAATGACATCAAATCATGCACGGTACATCATTCAGTCAGGACAAGGCATTCATTCACGATTCAGAACAAAGCTTCAGTATCATTCATTCATTAGGTCAGCTGGGTTGAGTTCAGTATGTGCCCTCCACCTGCATCTCCCTCTCCACGGCCTCCAGAGCTGCCAGACATTCCACTGTCAGGTTCATCTGGCCGATCACCTTTGTCTCGTCATTCACGTCCAGAACTGAAAAGTCCAGTACAATGATGACCACAGGATCCAAAGGCTAAAGTATACATGTGACAGAGATCTTAAAAATTGCCTCTTATGTAAAGCATGTTTCACTGAAAATCAATTCTAACCCAGATCTTCATGGGTATAATTGGAAAGGAAGGTCCAAAGAGATATATTTCTCAGATATTTACAATTGCGGGTCAAACCCATTAGAATCAGCATGGTGCTGACAAACCATTCATCATAATCATGAACAATGTGGGATGTCAAACCCTATGCTAACACAGCAAAGCAAGTTGCTGAGACAAACGGGCCACCAGTGTCCCCCAATACTTATCATGTAGATGAGATCCTTAATGACCATGTGATATTTGACTCCTGATGAGATACTCACTATCAATATCTGTATCCTTGACATCCTTCTTCTTGAGTAGAATGTCCTTGACACTGACATAGACCACACCCACATCCTCACAGTCTGCATCCTGGTCGTCCTCCGGTGGTTCACTGACCAAAGTGAACCTGATCCTGAATACAGAGTTCAATTTAAAAGTGAGTGGGAGTGTTTGGTTTAATGTACCTCTGAATAGTTTTTTGGGGTTATATCATGGCACCTGAGTGAGTGAGTTTGGTTTTACGCCGCCTTCAGCACTATTCCAGCAATATCATGGCAGGGGACACCAGAAACGGGCTTAACACATTGTACCCATGTGGGGAATCGAACCCAGGTCTTCGGCACCTGAGCTTGATAGAGGAGGAAAGCCCAAAGATATGCTTGTCTCAGACATTTACCATTTTGATGAAATTAACCAGTATGGGTATGGTGCTGACAAACTGAAAAAAGTAATGACGACAAAATGTATTTGAATCGATGATCATTGAATCCATCTACAACAAAGGGATGTCACTCTATGCTAAGATAAATTTGGACACTCATGCCTGAAGTTCAGTTCAGAGAAACATGCATCAGTTTCACAGAAAATGTAGGCATACAGTGAAATTAATGTTTAGCGTAGAATAATCATGGTTTCAATTAATTTCTAAAAGCAATGGTGTGCAAAAGTATTTGCAACATTTTAGCATGACAAAAGTGTTACCAATTGGTGTAATGTTAAAAAATCGCTTGAAAGAATAAATATAATAACCATAAAATAACTATATTCCATTCTGTGTAAAATACAATGACTAGATAATACTGAAGATCAACTTCAATATTTTTGAGCAGATTCTACACCATTATCTAGAAAGTGATCTACACCAAGGTTTCAAACTATGCTTCAGCCATCCATGTACACCTGGCCTCAAGTCTTTCAACATAATCCCCTGTAAAGTTCTTTCTAATATTTTCCGGGATATTTTGTCACTGCCACCAGTAGACAGGGTTTCAGATCAGTTGTCGTTCAAATTGTCCAGAGTGAGTAAATGCTATTTAATGCCACATCAGTAACCTTGCTGTTATTCAGGGCGATCACAATGTCTTGAAAACCTATCAGTATTGGTACTTTTATAATAAACATGTTCTTTCAAATTTTAACAAAATCATAAAAATGACATTACACCATTTCCCTCTTGTGCAAGCACTGCCTGGCGCTCGGCATTAATGGGTACAACAAGGACTGGTCGGCTCGGAGACAGTATATTGTGTCTGAGTGGGGTATTCATGCTTTACTGCGGCATGGTATCTCAGTGGGCTAGCACTATAAAACCAGCTTCAGTCTGGGCTAGTACAAGCAGCCCCACATACACATACACACGCATGCACGTCGTCATATGAGCGAAATATTCTCAAGCACAACATTAAACCCAATTTCACCTCACCTCACCTGTTGTATATATGCTACAAGTAAGAGATACCATCCAGTTCTACTCCACTGTTTTACACTAACACTCATGACTAAACCATAATCATAACTGTCTCCTGGATTCATCCTTCAGAAACATTACACCACCATAAACACATTGTATATCGCAACACAAAGGTGGTTCAATCAGAACTATCACTACAAGAAAGAAGGTGATATAACCACCTTCAGTAACATACAGTAGAACACGGATATAACGAACTCCAAGGGACCAAGAAATGTAGTTCGCTATATCCGGTGTTCGTTATTCACATTTGACCGCCATCTTGGATTGTAGAGATGTAGAGACACGTATATGCTGAGGCTACAAATCTTTATTCTTGTACATGTATATTGACATAACATTAAAATTCTGAATTGATCATTCACAGACATTAGCTAGAACATGTTTAACAATCTCAACAATATGTTGATTCGCCGCCAACAAGGTTGATGTATACCGCTAAGTGGATGAGCTGACACTGAGCTGACACTGAGTGAGTTCGCTAATCACGTCGTTAATTGGGCTTGGGGGTAGTAAATCAGTTCGCTATAGCCGTTAATTCGCTACTCACGAGTTCGTTATTCGCGTATAATTCTAATGATATCATAAAGGATTGTTGACGGGACTTTTAAATTTGTTCGCTATATCCGTTTGTACGTTATATCCGTGTTCGCTATATCCGTGTTCTACTGTATCCACTTTGTAAATGCCATTCAAAAGATCAAGGACTCTGAGCAGAGAGACACACTGACCTTCCTCCATCTGGGTCATCAGGCAGCAACATACTGGCCAGGTACTGCCTCCTCTCGTAGTTCTTCTCCATGTCCACTTGTATAGCTGTCAACAGAGGTTTCATCTCAGTTACATTACCTTAGATGCACAGGTACATGAAATCCTTTCCAAGTTGTTTCTTTGAAGATTAATGCAATACTCCTGCCATATAAGGTAGCCTGGTAATGAGTGAGTGAGTGAGTTAAAATTTAACGTCACACTGGCAATATTTCAGCCATATCGTGACGAACCTGGTAATGATGAAGTTTGGACCAAACAAACCAGTGGTTGATATTCTGAGCCTATACCAATGCCATCAGGGTTTTGTGACATACAATTTATCACATCATTGAGTTTTTCCACTCGAAACAGCCTCAAGCCAAAGTGAGTATTGTAGACCAATATTAACCAGAACCATGCTGTTAGACAGTGAATTGGGTTTAGCACTGCTCTGAATAGCAGACAGGTCAATTACCACATCCTCCTTACAACCTTGGGACTGGTCATTTATTAGAGGGCTTGGTTGGTCACCAGAAATGGAACTGTCTCTGACAGTTTGTAACAAAATATGAAGTGCTTTTTCATTTGTCTTTTCGGGGAGGGTCATGAAAACTATGTCCCATGACATAGAGAAAGTCATACACATATAAAACAAAATTTAGGGGAGGGATACTAGTTTTTGACCTGTGACCCACCAGAAAAATCAATGACTGGTCTGCAAGGAATGCAACTCTACAAAAGCCTTGAAGAACCAGCACGGACAGATTTCAGACTTGATCTAAATCTTGTTGCTAGACAAATATGAAATATCATTTAAAACAAACAGGATTGTCACTGACTAATCAGTCTCGAGTTGTGTCTGATAAAAACTGACAGGCACATGAGTACATGAGAGTACTGACTTTTGGTGAAGTTGTAAGTAATCTGCTGGTATGGTTTCGGTTTGGGCAGTGAGAAGGGTGTCTCTGTCTCCTGGGGATCCAGGCCTAGGAACTTGTACTCCACAAACAGCTGCTTGATGTTGTCGCGGGACATCATGGCGCAGTCCTCCTCCAAGGTCAGGTTGGAGATGATGACAGTAACAGTGTTCCCCTGCAACACATCATGTCTGTACTGCAACAGTGTGCATGACTTGTGTTCTAATAATCTAGCATTGAGTTTCATTGAGTATGTTATGTTTATTAGTTTTCGAGTTGGATTGCAATTCATTGGTCCGCTCTTGAGCCAAACAGACTATAGTCACAACCATATGCCGCCGTCATGAACGACCTTCACCTTGGTGTACCGCTAAGTATTCTTACGCGAATGCTCGATTATCTTCATATAAATTCACGTACGATTTGCTTCTTTTTTTAAAGAGTAATTTTAAGAATGACATTATATGCCAAAGGCTCGTATAATACAATTTTTATTCCATATATATGATATTAATGATACGGAAACACACAAGGTTAATAATCTCTATGTGTCTAAGGTTGGTAAGTCACTGTTCAAGCCATCTATCACGGTATCAATCTATCAAGGTATCTAAGGTTGGTAAGTCACTATTCAAGCCATCTAGCATGGTATCAATGAACTATCAATCTATCAAGGTATCTAAGGTTGGTAAGTCACTGTTCAAGCCATCTATCACGGTATCAATCTATCAAGGTATCTAAGGTTGGTAAGTCACTGTTCAAGCCATCCATCACGGTATCAATCTATCAAGGTATCTAAGGTTGGTAAGTCTGTTGTTCATCTATCATGCCATCTATCATGGTATCAATCTATCAAGGTATCTAAGGTTGGTAAGTCACTGTTCAAGCCATCTATCACGGTATCAATCTATCAAGGTATCTAAGGTTGGTAAGTCACTATTCAAGCCATCTATCACAGTATCAATCTATCAAGGTATCTAAGGTTGGTAAGTCACTATTCAAGCCATCTATCACGGTATCAATCTATCAAGGTATCTAAGGTGGGTAAGTCACTGTTCAAGCCATCTATCACAGTATCAATCTATCAAGGTATCTAAGGTTGGTAAGTCACTGTTCAAGCCATCCATCATGGTATCAATCTATCAAGGTATCTAAGTTTGGTAAATCACTGTTCAAGCCATCTATCACGGTATCAATCTATCAAGGTATCTAAGGTTGGTAAGTCACTATTCAAGCCATCTAGCATGGTATCAATCTATCAAGGTATCTAAGGTTGGTAAGTCACTGTTCAAGCCATCTATCACAGTATCAATCTATCAAGACACTAAGGTGGGTAAGTCACTGTTCAAGCCATCCATCATGGTATCAATCTATCAAGGTATCTAAGGTTGGTAAGTCACTGTTCAAGCCATCTATCACAGTATCAATCTATCAAGGTATCTAAGTTTGGTAAATCACTGTTCAAGCCATCTATCATGGTATCAATCTATCAAGGTATCTAAGGTGGGTAAGTCACTGTTCAAGCCATCTATCACGGTATCAATCTATCAAGGTATCTAAGGTTGGTAAGTCACTGTTCAAGCCATCTATCACGGTATCAATCTATCAAGGTATCTAAGGTTGGTAAGTCACTATTCAAGCCATCTATCACAGTATCAATTTATCAAGGTATCTAAGGCTGGTTAGTCACTATTCAAGCCATCTATCACGGTATCAATCTATCAAGGTATCTAAGGTGGGTAAGTCACTGTTCAAGCCATCTATCATGGTATCAATCTATCAAGGTATCTAAGGTGGGTAAGTCACTATTCAAGCCATCTATCACGGTATCAATCTATCAAGCGTATCTAAGGTTGGTAAGTCACTGTTCAAGCCATCTATCACGGTATCAATCTATCAAGGTATCTAAGGTGGGTAAGTCACTGTTCAAGCCATCTATCACGGTATCAATCTATCAAGGTATCTAAGGTCGGTAAGTCACTGTTCAAGCCATCTATCACGGTATCAATCTATCAAGGTATCTAAGGTCGGTACGTCACTGTTCAAGCCATCTATCACGGTATCAATACAGAGATGCTAACCCCAAAGTGTTGCAAATAGTAGTTTCAAGGATCAAACTTAGAAGTTTGACCATCAAATTAGTAGTCAACTAAATACTTAAAATCATGATGGATTCTGAGAAAGATAAATATGACACTAATCAAGAGTGAAGCTTTAATTTCACATACCTCCAATAACAGATTTCCAAATTAACAGCATTACATTTCTTCTTGTCGTCTCTTTTTGGCGAAAATGGACTTAATCGACAAAAATATATGTTTTTGTCTATATCTCCAAATTTTCGTAGAATTTCTTGTGCAATCTTATTGGCGTAGTTTGAGGCTAAAATTCGTAGAGACTACAATAAAATCATAGAGGTTGGCATCTCTGTCAATGGTAGGGTACTCACTCTTCAAGCTGTCTATCATGGTTTCAATATGATACTCACTGTTCAAGCCGTGTATCATGGTTTCAATATGGTACTAACTGTTCAAGCTGTTTATCATGGTTTCAATATGGTGTCACAGTATCAATGGTAGGGTACTTACTGGTTTGGAGGCTCTGATTTTCCTCTTGGATGGCAGTGACTTCATCATCACAAGCCCTTCACTGTCTGACTCTATCTTTATTGGCTCGGACTCCGACTCCGACACCTTCTCTGATGGTGGCGAGGAGTGTACCTCGGGCTGTGTTTCTGTCAGTGTGTTGCCCTGACTCTCCAGTTCTTCCGTGATCTCTTCATCAATTGAACCTGTCGACACATATTTCCAATGCAGGAGTGTTTACAATGGTCAAGGAAATTCTTTTGGCCAAGAACATGAGTAATTAGAAGCAGACGTGACACAGAAAGAAAATGGAGAAGACGTACAGTTGCAGGCAAAGACAAAACTTACTCTGTATTAATGAGTCCGATGGTTTTAATGCCATGTGGAATCAACACTGTTCCCATTATATAACAGCATGTCAGCTGAATGTGGGAGGACAGACCAAAGTGACAGGTGCTTAAAATGTTTACCAAATTTAAAAAAAAATAAAATGTTCGAGCAGAGGCATGGGGCATTAATAATAATTTATATTGCCCTAACTCCACACTAGGTATGCTCACAGTGCTTACAATCAATAACACCACACATTATTACCCCAGATAATCCAAGCTGCCTGTTAGGCGCTAGAAGGTTATAGTCACATGACTTTATCCAATGGGTACCCACTTTCCTGCTGGGTGAACAGAGGCAATTTTGAACAAACTCACTTGCCTAAGGTGAGACCACATGCATCACATGTGCTTCGTTGTGGGGCAGGACTGAAGTCCTAGAATCTCTTAGGAGTCAACACAGTCACCCATCCAAGGACTCTCCGAGCTCGACATGCTTAACGTCACCGATCTGTGACCTGAGATTTGTGCACAGGACCACACGCCACCACATTCATACCACATTATCGAGTTACCCAAGAATAAAAAAAAAATTTATAATTTTTCTAGTGTATCCAAATCCAAGGGACACAACTGCAGTGCCTCAGACAAATGGTCAACTAATTCACCCATATTGATAAAAGTGACCAAAATGTAGTAAGTGAGTGAGTGAGTTAAAGTTTATAGTCACAGCGGCAGTATTTCAGCCATATCGTGACTTAAGACAGTTAAGTTCATGACAAATGTGCAATTTTAAAAATCTGTCAACGAAGGACAGTAAAACCAACTAGTATATCACAGTAATAGGAAATGAAACTAGCGTATATCTCTAAAATAGGAATTCAAATTAGGACAATACGATATAAAATAAGGCTGAGGATCGCCAACAACTGAAGGTAGATCACCACTCTAGGGACCATGGGGACTTAAAGTACTTTGGCTACCTGCATGGACCCTAGCTGGATTTATACCATCCCTTCAGCCACTGGCGACTGTACTGATATTTAGCCATAATAAAACAAATATTCTATGATTAAACTGACTTGGGAAGTTTTGGGACTTACATACCCTCTCAGGAGGACCAAAATGTAGCAGTATCTTACCTCAAAATATCCTACCAGCATGTGACATCTACAGATGCCAAATGGATGGTAGACATGAGGACATGAGGAAGGTCACAAGGGAATTACTTTTCCACACACAACTTATTTGCAGAAAAATCATGTGATGCCAAAACTTACCACCATAATAAACATAAATTGCTCAGGGAATTTCATACACATTCAGCCAGTCTAAACTGAGTCCGTCTTCTAAACTTACATATTTTCCAAAAGTATCACGTCGAACATCCACAGATATGAAACCATGAAACCATCTTATAGGTATGAGATATGAGTAGTAAGCAGATGACTTCACTCATGACCTTAGTGCTGTGATATTCCTGCTCAAGTATGATCTTGAGAATACACAAAATATGCATCAATTTGATGGCAAAATGGTGCAACATTAGGGTATGTCAGAAACATTTTAGAACTCATGCATGTCAGATACCTTACAACTCACTTTGAAACCTAGCTAATGATTATTCACACATTACATGCATTTTGAAACTGCTAGTCATAAGATAAATGATACTTAATGGCTACCCGTCTCATAATCTCTGCTTGCAGTTGGCTTTCCTCTGTAACTTAGCATAAGGTGCCTGATTTGCTTCAGAGAGAATATCGTATACAAATGTACAAATCATCCCAGAATCTATAACTATCATTAGGGCACTAATCAACCTTACTGACCTTCATCTTCAAACATTGTGTCATCCATTGGCTTTGGCGAAGGCTGAAAACACAGACTCTGGCAGTGAGAAATCTAAATACAATCAACAGTGAATAACTATTTTATGACATAATGATATATCTCCTTTCTTTTATGACAAATACTCTGGACACATTAACACCAATGCCTTTTTTTCAGAAGAGGAGTTTGGTTTGGTTGTTTAACGCTGCACTCAGCAATATTCCAGCTATATGATGTGTCAACCAAGGACCAGACAATCCAGTGATCAACATTATGAGCACTGTGCAGCTGGGATACTATGACATGTGTCAACCAAGTCAGAGCCTGACCAAAAGATTACGTTAGTCGCCTCGAATGATAAGCATGGGTTGCTGAAGACCAATCTCAATCCAGATCTTCACAGGTTAGAAGAGGAGTAACAATTCTTATCTAACCTTAGCAAGCTTATTGACAAGAGGCAGCACAAGAAAATAAAAGTGCATACCTTAGGAGTTACCTCTCCAGCTTTGGAATCTGAAAGAAACCAAATAGTTTGTAGCGACAGTCAACCTCAAGATATTAAACACAATATCACTATTGTAGTGTTTTGCACACTGTAGGGTGTGGATATAAGTCCTATTGAATATGTTCATTACTGTTATTATAAATAAATATCAATACTTTTAAATATCAGCTCTTAAAAAGAGCTTTCATTTATTACAGATATCAATAGCCATTTACTTTAGTATGTTACCATATATCAGTTCAATTAATATGTTTCAGAAATGGTGTTTGTTCACACCAACAACATATTATCTATTTTACATTTTAAAACTTAACATTCCTTTATTTAACTCAATTTCATTACACCGATCTCCATCTGCAAAGAAAGGTACACAAAACTGAAGACATCAGAGCAATGTTATTGTTCTAGTGCCGACATCTTGTGTTATAATCTTCTCATTAGTACAGTTAGTGAACAGCTACTCAAAGCAAACAGTCAATATATATACAAAAGGTGATTGAATACAAGAGCGTTGTCATATGTACGGTTAGTAATGTTACCAGAGACAATATTCATACAATACTTTACATGAAGCTATACACTGATTGTTGTAGACAGTCAACACAGCAGTGTCAGTGGTAAGCTAATGCCACGTTGTGTAGGGTGTTCCTATATCACCAGCAGCTGGGCATCCCCTGTTCTCTTCCCACAGAGGTTATTTGTCATATCTTCCGACGAACCTCTGTTCTAATACGGCCATATTTCCTGTTTTTGTAAAATCCCCTAGCCGCAAAAAAAATCGCAACACAAATTATCTCCCTTCTTTCTATCCAATCAGAACACGTTTTACATCGACTTAGATCCAACTTGACTAATGCAGGCAAATATGGGGCCACAAATATCCTTCCTCTGCCGGGGACTTGTGTTGATGTTACACAGAAGACATTTAATGGCTAGCTTGTCTGTTGTCAACGAGAGGCAATGGAGACGCCATTGATCAGCCATTTCATGACTGAGTTCTGTCTAGAAGAAATGTTTGCGCATCGCGCATGGGAGGAGGTTCTAGTTTTCTCGAAGCATACAGGAAATTACCGAGGCTTTGCAAATGATCACTATTGAAACAGCGTAGCTGATTGCACAACTAAATCTGATTGCAACCAATCACGAATCCTGAACACTCCATGAAAGGGCCATTAGAACAGAGGTATATACAGAGAAGATATGACAAGTGCCTCTGTGGGAAGAGAATCGGGCATCCCTTGACCAGACAGGAGACATACATATATTGGATGATGATGGATGAAGTGAGCTTGATGATGTGTATTAGGAACAGATGTTTAATTTTATTGACGAAAACAAAATCATTAACGAAGGAAACAACCTCATCTGGAAAGATATTGAACCATGGGGTTGCAACTTGTCCTGCAACATTTCAAAGCAGTCTGTGACCAGCCACTTGTTCAAAGCCAGAGTGTAGTCAATTTCTGCTTGAAGTAGTAAGTTCAGTACTGGTAAATAGACGTTGACATATTAACACTTGTATGTGGTGATTATTATGCTAAGAGCCAAGTTCAGATCAGCAGTGTCAAATGTATTTGGCACATACTAGTATTCTGAAAAGTTCTGAACACATATTTGTTTTTGTCTAAAGTCAGGCTCAGTAATATTTATGCACTATGATGTTGACCTATTGACCTATTCTGCACCCAGTGTCAGATTGATATTGTAAGCATGATCCAGTGCCTAGTTCAGCCTGCACGACACACTTGTCTGCTTGCCAGCACTTCTCCTTGACATTATTTCATTTTTGTTTGTTATTATATGGGCAAAACTAGCTAAGCTTCCTAAACCTAATAGAAATTTACTAGACACAGGTCTCCTACAAGTGTCTCAGTTAACAGTCCTGCCCCACAACAAAGCACATGTGATACATGTGGTCTCACCTTAGGCCAGTGAGTTTGTTCAAACTTGCTTCTGTTCATCCAGCAGAAAATGGGTACCCGGTGGGATAAGCCATGTCACTATTAACCATCTAGTGCATCACAGGCAGCTTGGGTTATCCGGGATAATAATTATCAGATTGTAGTGATTTGTGTGTGCCCCTCCGTGATGCGGAATTCAGCGCATAACAAATGCCCTTATTATAATATGGGCAATAATTAGCTGAGCTCACTAAAATGAACAGAAATTTACTAGACACAGGCTTACTACAAGTGGCTTAGCTGACAGATTGCAAGTTGCATCACAGACCATGACCGAAACACCAAAGCTACAAAATGAATATTTGATTACTATAACAAAGTACATATATTTCAACACATCCCCTTCACCACAATATCTGCAATGTCGAGATTAGCCGTATCCTTGAAGCTATGGCTGTACGGGGTTATTGCCAGCTGAGATCTATTACACATACCAACTTCCCAATGAATAAACACATATATAGTGTATAACAGGTACAAAGCTGTTTTTACAAGCACTGAACATGCAGTATTAACTTGCACATAACAGTTAACACA
This sequence comes from Haliotis rubra, assembly GCF_003918875.1. Classification (NCBI taxonomy): domain Eukaryota; kingdom Metazoa; phylum Mollusca; class Gastropoda; order Lepetellida; family Haliotidae; genus Haliotis; species Haliotis rubra. The sequence continues at coordinate 325,729 of NW_025765170.1, read as the reverse complement.
CTTAACTTATACATGTTAACATCATTTCATGCCATTCTTTGTTTATCAAAACAAAAAAATCCTGAGATTTTGAAAAGAGTCATTGTAACAAAAATATTTGCAGTCAATTGTTTTCACTTTTTTTACTTGATGTTAGAGTTGACAGTGGTTTGAATCAAACATGTTTCAAACCATGTTGAACTGTTTTGTTCAATAGAACGCTTGCAATTACTGCATATTTATTTTGAGGACCCCCAAAAAGCAGTCTGAAGAAGGGGGTTGGCTTTTCTACAGGATACACTTATACACTTTTGTGAAACCTTTTCCGAAGTCTGATCATGACGAAAAAATGAGTGAAGATTGGGGGGAGGGAACCCTTACCTACGGAGCTCACCTGGAAACTTGACCATGTGCATGTCAACAAATGCAGCTAATTCAGATAGTTTTGTCAGCACAAACATATTAATAACAAGGTCCTTATGACATTTTATATACAGAATATTCTGCTGTCCATGCAACACTGACCATCACTTTGCATTCATAAATATTTGGCTATTCTAATGCTTTTGGTTGAAACTTAAGAGTACTGGTTTGACATCAAAATACAGTAGTTTAAGTAAAAAGACAGATACATTTAGCTTCATATCTGTGTAACTGTAAAAAATATCTGGTGAGCAATTTGAAAGGATTTGTGCTGTCAAACATGATAGATGAAATATTGACATAGCAACCACTTTAATAAATTTTTATATGACCAGTCTGAAATAGACAAAATTCCTGCTTGACAATGATACAAGAATCTGTATCAAACCATCGCACTCTCGTAATAAAGAAGTTGTTATCCATAAATTTGTCTGTTTTGTACTTCCCAGCTTCTGAAATGCCACTGAATGAAGTGACCAGTCTGAATTGCAGATTCTTGACATGCATTCCATGACACAAGATCATCTACCCAGGTGAGATAAAATTGGAGGTTCCTGAATTTTAGAAAAGACTACGCCGCCATATTGAAATCTAAACCAATCAATAAACAATGATGGCAATGAACATGATGAAATATGTACACAGCTGATGCTCTGAGGCTTGATTTTCAGCTGATTGACAGCTGATTGACGCGATGTCAGTTACATTATGTAGGACATCCAGGTGCTAGCGCAGCACATGAAGTGTTATTCATGCCCACGTTTATAACATATTGACTACAGGTGGGCCTGCGTGCACATGCTTCCTACCACTTCGGGATAATTGTGTCCGTGCCTTGGGTCTGGGGACGGGCTTTCGAGTGCCTAAAACAGGAGTTTACACTGACGTCATCAGAGACAAATAGCTTATTGATATGGAGGTGATTTCTCCCCTTTCCCTCTTTCTTTCATCAATACAGATCAATGCATGATGCTGATATTAGAGGAATTAGTTCGTGAGATTCACAGGCAATTCACAGAATCATTCATGGCAATTTGCCATGGTAACACTCACAAATACAGATATCACAGAGACTTGAATTTGTATGATATAAAATTCATCTATAACACAGCTTGACACAAGTACTAGTCACAAACTAATTCCTGAGTTAACCTTATAGAAGGCTCATATCCTCCGATTGATCTAGTCCCTGGATGTTAATAAAAGAAGCCCGAGACAGAGAAAATGAACTTACTTCTCAACAATTTGAGGCCAGAGCTTTAACTTGCTTTTTGAATATTTCTAATTTTGGCCCCAAAATTCAGTTCTGCAGGTCAGAAAAATACAACTTTTTTCTTTTCTAATTTACTCTTGCAATTTGTCATAGACTGCCCTGTTTAGAGCTTGAATATTAATAAAGTTGAAATTATATATTTTCTTATACACATTTTTATAATTCATGGTTATTGGTATGAAAACCCTCAGCTTTTCATTTTCTAAATTGTATTTTCACATTTCATGTGGGAATTGGCAGATTGATACACAAATATTTAAAAAAGTCTGACCTGAGGTAAATTTTACAAAAGTGACAACACCAAGAATGAGTGAGTGAGTGAGTATGGTTTTATGCCGCTTTTAGCATTATTCCAGCAATATCACGGCAGGGGGACACCAGAAATGGGCTTCACACATTGTACCCATGTGGGGAATCACACCAAGAATGAAGATATGATGCTCAACATAATCTGACTTTAACCATCAGATATCAATAGTAGTGTGTAGATGATATCTTTGAAATAATATACTGCAGTGCAAATGATAAGTGAAATATGATATATTTATGTCATTGTCAAGAAAGAGAAGAAATAATCTGAAAAATAAAATAGAAAAGAAAAAATTCATGACTCAGCATGAATATAACTACCCCCCATTCTTCTTCAAAAGCAATGGAGGAAGAACAAAACTAAAGTGATATATATAAGGTACAAATCAGATAAACATTAAAAATGTTGTGAATGAGTAGGGTACTCAACTACTTGATGGATGTAGGATTAACGCTTATTTCAAATGAAAAATATTGGACCCAATAACAATATTGCTGAACTGGTCATATTGGTATACCTGACATCGCCTAATAAAAATTTCAGGGTTAGAAATATAATTTTCAAAACCATGTGGCAACATAAAAATGTCAACAGTTGAGTTTATCTGGTGCCAGAGCAGAAATTTGTTGTGCTCTGTTTTCAGGAATCAACACAAATTCAAAGATGGAAATATTCCAATTAATTTCGAAACCTGAACCAAAGTCAGCCAGTCAGCTTCAGCTTTGCAAAAAATAATGCATTGAGAAGTTATGCAAAATGGGAAACAATTTATTTAATTCAATCATTCTAAAAACTGCAAAAGAATGACAGATGAAAAATAACTAAGGTATAAAAATTCTGTTAATAAGATGTGAAAACTGATTACATTTGATCAAACATGTTTCCCATTTTGATAGCATCTTCTCTGTACACAATACCTATATCAAACTAAACCAGATGAAACTACAATGAACACTGAAATCTGAGAGAACCTGAAATAAAACTCTGTAATGGTGAATGTAAGGACAAAGACCTAGGGAACTATAGGTCGAGTGCAGAGTGTGAAACCTCAGTAATCCATGTATTACCTTCATTCTATCATGATAGATACCTGGCCCCATTCATTACCATAGCTACATACTGAGTTTAATTTGAAAGGCAACTAAAAACAACCATCCTGTTAAAAACCTCTTAGGCCTTAAAAAAAAAATGTTGTGGTTCCGATTACCAAACCGACCCTTGAATTCTGGTGCCGACCCTATTTTTTTTAAGCGATATGAATAAAATAAGCTATCAGATGCCATTGTTTGTTCCCAGCACCGAGAGACATCGGTCATTCTGATAGAGAAAGTCAACATGATGTCCGAAAGCTTGATTGAAAGTCAACATGATGTGTGTTTGAAAAGACATGCTTTACTTGATTGAATAAACAATCTACACTTTGATAAATGTGTTATTAGTTTGTAAAACATAAATGTAAAAAATCCTACCTTAAAGAGGTGTAATCGGAACCACAACATTTTTTTTATTTGTCCTTATTAGCTGGATGCATTTTGTACTAAGATGGATATTGGGAAGATACTTTGGTAAAACGCTTTAGTTGCAAATGGGTCCAGGATAATAATCAATGTGGATAATAATCAATGTAGAATGATGATAATACCCTGGATAGTCGAGGGTGGAGTACGGGCTGAGCGTGCAGATAACTATGAGACTTCTGCTAACTCAAGCTGGGGACGTAAGCAGCTACAGTTGGTTACCTTCCTCCGACCCCGATTCAATCATCATGTGACGATTACGGGGGGAGGGGGAGGGTTTCGGCTGAAGCTCCTCCCCCTCGGTGTCATCCTCTGTGGTCACATGACCTCCACGATGATCCTGTGAGTCTAGGGGGACTATAAGACGTGAAGGGACGTAACTTTAGAGCTTATTAGTTATACAAAATATCATCATAGATAACAGCTAGTATCCCATATCAAGTGAATGTTAAGCATTAAAAGCATCATCACAGCACAGCAATGTCTTTGAAGGTATCACTAGGATTTAAGAATTCAAAGTAATCCTGAAACACAAACATTAGGAACTATATTCAAACAGGTTTCACACACAGGGTATCATTTTATCATGCAGATGATACATCCTCAAAAACCAGGTCACGGTGGACATTAACAATGAAACTGTATCCATGGTAATAATTGTATACACAAATCAAGATGATGAAGTAGATGTGTCTTTAATATGCTTAGAGATGAAAAATATTAAAATCGTTCTAGTTAATAATATATATCAGTCATGAAAACTTAGAGTCAACTGTGCCTAAATGTGACTAGTCTAAAATTTTGGAAAGAAAAATTATACCAAGAAATTAGGATTCTGTGGAGCCTTTTTCATGATCATTTACACTTTAGATAACTGAATATCTTGGAAACAAAAACATAGATTCTGGTCGCAATTTTTAAAAATTAGTATCATTTAAAAAACAATATTCCAAACAAAAATTGATAACATTAACAGAAATTCTGCATGATGTATTCAACATGATGCATATTCAGTGTTGGTAGTTTTCTGCTCAGAATATAGAGATTGTAATGGTCTCTTTGGATAATAAAGTACTATTTTATCTGGTCCTCCCTATAATGTCACCTTCGCTGGCAAGGTTTGTACAGATACAAAACAACTTCATTCAAGGACTTTTCAAGATTTCTCATGGTTTTCACATGTCATTTTGAAGGCCTTTTTAACTGGGTTATTAGCCCCTGTCTGTCAATACATACATTAGTTGTAAGACCGAAAATGAAAAATATTTTCACCATAAAAAAATACATTAATCATGGTCTTTGGCAGACCAATCTATAAATCACACTCAAACTTTTTAATACATATGTTATTTTGTACAAATACAAGGTCTTTCATGCATTTGCTTATTTTCAAGGTTACACTAAAAGAAATACGCTTTTCAAGAGGGACCTTAAAGGCCGTTCAAGCCTGTATGAAGTTTGCCTGGTTTCTGAGGATGAAAGGGTATTAACAGATCATGCAACATGCATTTTTAGCATTTTTGAGATTATTCATTTCCAAAAGAGAATGCAAGTTCAAATTACACAGAATGCAAGGTCAAATTACACAGCACCTCAAAATGGATGTGCGTTGAGAGACTTGGCGGAGAGAGAGTTACACGACACACAACACCTAACTTACTCTCAAGATCCTCCTCACTGGGTGCCGGTACCTCAGTGGGTGGCACTTCCTCCTCCTCACCACCTCTAGACTCTACCTCTGTTACCATGGTTACACAGTCTTGTTAGTAATATCATTAAGTATCAACATAGAACTTCACACTTCCCAAATATTCAAATGTTTGTGGACCAGATGCATTTTCTTCAGCATTCAATAACTGGACTCAAAGAAGGATGAAATTTATGTAGAGATGTTCTGACAGCTCATCAATAGATCTTGGAAATCAGATCTTAGTGCGCCTCACTGATACAAGAATCTGAGGTCATCCATTACTGCATCCACTTCCACAAAGCGATCTCAGCGCTACAACAATTGTAAACATAAGTATGAGAGTTACGATCATCGTAGCGCTAAGATCGCTTTGTGCAAGCAGGCCCTGGTCATATCAGAATGACCTTTAACGAACTTTGACTGACCAATGAAATTACTCACAAAAAAGCAGCTTTCTTGAGCTTTACATTTACAGCACTAGTTTCAAAATGGTTTTCGACTCCAGACTAAGCTTTGAATAATATTTTGACAAAGTTCTTGATTAAAAAATAATTCTAGACGGTCTAATAGATTGCCCAGACTGTACGGCAATACTCCCTAAGGACTATGGAAAGTCTCTTTCATTTCACCTGCTTATTTGGGTGAAGCAAGAGAAAGACAATGAAATATACCATGTTACCCACTCAAAATCCCTTTCAAGACCCATTCAACACGATCAGACTGTCACTTTTTCGATCTGGTAAGCGACGCTCTGATTGGTTGGACAAAAAGTTCTTATGATGTGACTTTAATGGATGTCCTCAAATATTTGTTTAAACAGTAGCGAGAACTAAGATCTGATTTAAATTAGATTAGACAATCTAGTCATAGACTGAACTAGAGAGGATGGACATTATGACAATTGTTTTTTTCCCAAGTACCAGATTTTGAAAATTTCTCTTTTGGATGATATCCATTCAATGTCCAAGAAAATGGACATATTAGATACCCTGTTACTTGTTTCAAATTTGTTAAATAGCAGAGGTCAATAGAAACTTTTACAGATTTTGGTTGAAATGTTAAATTATCTACCAAATAAGGTGTTGATACTTTTTGTAAGTGACAGTCAAGAGATGCTGAAATATCACAGCATCATTGACAAGTGTTTCAGGTCAAATAATGTTGGTAGAATGACAATGGAGTGTTTTTGATATTCTGAAAGCTCAAGACCAGAGTGTTTGCTAGCCACACACTACAAGCACAAACTCTCCTGGCACAATATCTACATGCTCCAACCATCACAGGCAACACCAGCTAGCATACAGAAGTTGGTCAACTATTCCAACACTAGCTTCCACAGCATGCCGGTAAGTTACTCTACATCTAAATGATAGATCACAACAACAGGCTGAATTATATCAGACTCAGAGGACTAGAGATGTACAGATACAAACGTGAATTCTCTTGATGAAACATATTTAGAATTCAGGGTGTCATTGTACAAAGCGATCTTAACGCTAAGGTGACTGTAGCTCCCATACCTTAACATAGACTTAAGGTAGTCTTAGCGCTAAGGTGACTGTAACTCCCATACCTTAACATAGACTTAAGGTAGTCTTAGCGCTAAGGTGACTGTAACTCCCATACCTTAACATAGACTTAAGGTAGTCTTAGCGCTAAGGTGACTGTAACTCCCATACCTTAACATAGATTTAAGGTAGTCTTAGCGCTAAGGTGATCGTAACTCCCATACCTTAACATAGACTTAAGGTAGTCTTAGCGCTAAGGTTGTTTTGTACAACAGCACCCTGGTCTTATCAGACTCTAATCTGTGGCAGATTGTCTAATCCATGGCAGAAATGTAGGATGTCTCTGTCACATGATGTCATGTCTGGAAAGACATATTATAATGCCATCCAGGGGCGGATACAGCTTTTTGAGAAAGGGGTGTGTGGGTGTGTGTGGGGGTGTCACACTCTTGAGCAGGGGGGTGGGGGGTGCACACTTCAATTTCACCCGTTCTCAAGAGTTTCACTGGTCATTTAATAAACTTTCAGGACAAAAGGGGATTGCCCTATGCCATCTACTCTAACAAGCAAATTTTATATCCACCTGTCTCCATCAATTTTGCGTTGGTTCTTGTTTTCCCCTTTAAGACGTTCCCAACTGAAGGGTTATTTTAAAAATAGGGTTGGTGATTGTGAATGGAATAAGGTGGTGTAATTTATACAAAATCAAAACATTTCATCATTTTGTATGTTTGCTGACATCTCGTAGACACACCAGCCTACAATCTGCCATGGACCTGCGCCACACTATTGATCTAAGTTTTACACATGTGATTTAACTTCTTGACATATAGCATCATTTCAATCAGCTAAACCAGACCGACATGATGGTTCTATAGTCAGCAACCACAAGGGTAATAGGTAATGTAATGATAGTCTCACCTCCGGTTTGCTCCTGTACGGAGGAGATGGACTCAGACACTCCCGGCAAGAAGCCGGAGACCGCCTGGGAAACTGCATCTTGGATCATCGTCTCCTGCTCCTGGTCCTCCATCGACACAGAAACGGAGGGTACGTTCATCTGGACCTTCCGCCGTGCGGCTGGCTTCGGCTGTCAGAAGAACCAGGGAAAAACTTGTTAAGATTTTGACTGATGACCAAATAACTGATACTTGAGTAAATGTGACATTTGAGTATCCAGCAAATCAAACAACTGACACATGGGAGTAAAAAGGTTTGTGGAGGCCCGAATGAATGCCAGTTTTATCATGTCAGCCCACTGCAATATCATGACATAATTAGTACATAGATCAGTCCTTGTCTTATCCCCTAAATCTTTAGTTAACAAGGCAGAAAATAACACAGAGCAGTGTTTGAAATTAAGCACAATAAAGATCTTTGTCCTTACTCTCTTCACGGTAAAATGATTCCACTACACAGTATTAATACATGCTAGGGCTGAACCAAAATCAGTGCTAATGTCGCCATACACAGAATAGAACTTTGCAAGGAATAAACACATGCGATTGAATTGGGCTTATAAACAATGTAATGGTGGCATGTATCCATGTTTAATGAAAATGGATTTTTAAATGGGGCCATGTAGAGCTCAAATACGTCAAATGAGCCCTACTCCAAGTCAAAACTTTGTGCAAACCATATGACACTGAAGTAATGTGTTTAACAGATACCACAAACTGTGAATGTGTTAAACCAGCAAAAAACGTAGCTTTTACTGAGATATTAAGTGAGCACTGACTGATCTGAGTACTAATCAGTTTCCTTCTTAATGATCATGGCTTTCATGAGATTCCCTCATTTAAAATAGTGACGGCATCAGTAAGCTACTATCTGTATTTAGGGATTATGGTGGAATGTAGTGAATAATACTCATTTAGTATTGACAATAATCTACAGGATGTCATTCATTATCACATGTCTAGCTCCTGCTTGAGATAAAAAACAACTGACAAATGTTCTCCATTAAAAACCCTAGTCTGTTTTCACCTGTGATGCTGCTACAGTAGAGAGTTCAGTTTCCACAATCTGAGATTCCACCGCCATCAACCGATCTTTTGGCATGGGAGTTGATGTGGCTGAAGGGCCTTGTTTGGAAAACTTGGCAGCCATGCGGTTCTTGGGGACAGGGGAAGACACAAGTTTCTCTGGAGGATCATCAGGAGCGTAGTCCGGCTACAAACATGCAAACATAGTGTGTCGTGTCAAAGGGAGGTAACTGATGCATTTCAATAAAGAACATGAGGATGCCAATCCAGAAGCTTGCAGATAATTAGACATTGAAGTGAACAAGAAAATGAACGTTGTTTTACTCTGCAGTCAGCCATATTCCTGACATGTGGTCGATATCATGAGCAAACAACCTACAATGGAGGGTGCAGTGGCCAGGTCCCACAATCTAACCATCTGACACCCATGAGTCAGCAGTGGATTCAGTCCCGACAGAACCAGAGTATAGGCATTGTAATCCTTCTTGCAGATATGATAACAATATTCTTATTTACCACTTAAAGACATTAAGGACATGATTCCTACATATTACTATAGTTAATCTGTCATGGCATGACAGATAGATTATGGCAGTATGAAAGGATTGGATTGTCCTCAACTTGTTTTTAATAGTGAAGCTTTGTTATAAAGGGTGATTGACGCGACTAGCTGCACTAGCTGCTGATGTATCTTTAAGCACTCACTCACTCACTTGGTGAGTCACATAAAGAGAAAAAAACAATCATTTGTGAAATAATTAAAAACCTATGCCAGCACATTGCTCATGGTAATCTGCCTCCCTTGATCACATAAATAGATAAAGCCAATGATTTGCCAATCAGTAAAAGCAAATTATCCAGCATACCGCTCGTGGTGACCTGACGGGCATCTTGGGGGGAATGTAGGTGTACTGCCAGCGTAGTTCCATGTTGATGCAGCCGTTAGTCTTGCCGTCAGGCCGCTTCAGTTCAAACACTCCTGATACACCCTTGTCATGAGCCAGAGGAATGAGGGGGATCTGAGCGACGCCCATGTAGGCTGTGTCATCGGGGTCAGTGTCGTCAAACACATACACCGACAGGTGCTGTGGGGAGAACAACATTTATCAAACTCTGGACAACAACAGTAACAACAACAATGGGAATCTGTAATGTCCAAATTCACTTTACTTAAACTTACATCATTTGTAAGGTGAGGTGAGGTGAAATTGGGTTTTACGTCGTGCTTGAGAATATTTCGCTCATATGATGACGTGCATGCGTGTGTATGTGTACTTGCGGCTGCTTGTACTTGCCCAGACTTAAGCTGGTTTTATAGTGCTAGCCCACTGAGATACCATGCCGCAGTGAAGCATGAATACCCCACTCAGACACATTATACTGACTCCGAGCCGACCAGTCCTTGTTGTACCCATTAATGCCGAGCACAAGGCAGGGACCAACCATATTTTAACGTCTTTTGGTATGACGCGGTCGGGGATCGAACCCGCGACCTTCTGCCCTCTGGTCGGACGCTCTAACCACTACACCACGGAGGCGGTCGACATCATTTGTGACCAGTCATGACACAACAAGACTGAATGTAGCGACCCCTGTCGCTACAAAGTCACATGACTGGTCACATGATTGTACACATCAATGCAACTTCACAGTCCTTCATCATTATCACTACAATCAATGGATCCCTGTTCACATGACTTTCATTCTCAGCTCTTTGAGGACCATACAACCCAAGATGGATAACAGTTACCTTACCATATCATCCAACCAGCATCATACAATAATGAAACGGCAGTTAGTTCAGTCATGTATTTGACAGCTTCACAGATTTCTGAGTTTATATGAGAGCTTTTACAAAATTCCCCAAGCTGTACATACTGTAAGATATGTCAAAATAAATGCCCTGAAAAGGTGATGACACGAGATATGTTATCATGAATACCTACCATATAAAAAAACAGTGTAAACAATACAATGATTCATTTGTTGTATAATACCGCATTTCGCATTTGGATACCATGACATAATAAACCAAATCACCGTGTACAAGATCACCTAATTCATTTAATCACCTCTTGGAACAAGTGTCAAGTGTTGGGAATCTTTATTCTTACCCCAAATCCCAATGGGTGGCAAGACATTATGTACTGAAGATCTGAATATCCATGAACTAGAGAAAGAAGAAATGAAAGAATAACAACTATAATCATTCTTGGTACTTAACATACCACAGTTCTGAGATACTGGTCCAGATCACTGGTCATGGGTACAGGGTATGTCTTGTGGTCATTGAACTCAGGGTTGTTTGTGCTGGGTAGAATCACTGAGTCATGATCATCGAAATCGAAAAACTTGTACACACAGTAGGGAGAGGGCTGCACATCTGAAATAACAATGTCTTCGTGAAACAATTTTACCCTTACATAGCACACTAAAACCTTTTCAGCCGTCAATATCAATACTTTTGACCAAACAATTAAAACAAATCATGAATTACCACTTAATAGTTCCACAGTAAGGGCTACTCAACCAGACAAACAACTGGTTGAAATCTCCAGTCTATGTCTTCAAGGTTCAAACAACACGTCCAGATAAAACCTTCAGATCCCCACTTATGTCATTTCTTTAACAAGCATTTGCTCTGGGGACCTATTCCATTCATAATCCCAGAAGAGAATCAGGAGAATAACTGACAAGCTATGAGAAACTACAGATCATTACCTTTTCGATTGTCATTACCAATTTACTGTTAATCAAATAGTCAAAATTATATAATCAACATAATCCACACGGTATAGTGAGTGAGTGAGTATGGTTTTATGCTGCTTTTAGCAATGTTCCAGCAACATCATGGCAGGGGACATCAGAAATGGGCTTCACACACTGTACCCATGTGGGGAATCAACCTGGGCCTTTGGCGTGATGAGTGAACACTTTAACCACAAGGCTATTCTATAACCAACTGCAACTATATCTTTGTCCCTGAGGATATTATACTGATGAGCAATACAACGATGCTTACACCTCACAGAAATTCCTCATCTATACAACTTGGTTCAAACATAAAACCAATACAAACAGGAAGAGTTCTGTTCATAACCAACACTGAACAGAGACAGCCATGGTTTTACAAAGTTTGCAAAACTTACTCTTCCTGCGAGACTTGATACCAGTACACTTGGATATCTTGATATGCAGCTCATTGACATTATCCATGGGTCGTTGAGCTGCCTGTTCATCCAGGGCCTGTAGAGCGTGCTGTGTAGCGTGCTGGTTGGTGGTGATATAACCAAGTGCCTTGGTCCTCTCCTGGAACATGTGAGCAGGTGAGTTGGGATTAATGCTGCTTGAACAGTACTTTAATCATGTAACAGTTTTAAGTCAGTGTTAAGCACAAATTACTGTAGATTCTAGATGTTAACCGCTACGGTAAAAATCCTGGGGTAAGAGTATATTACTGATAAACTAAGATCATAGGATCGTTGTACACCTAAGGGAAGAAACTCTGCATAATGAATGTTGGAGCTTTAGATAACAGGGTCAGAATTGCTATATACTCAGAAAAATGAAGTATGGCAGGTTTTGATAACATAAATCATAATTCTTACAATCAGGTTCCTTCAATTCTTTAATAATTTTCAGACCAAAAAAATCCTTTAATCCATTGTCTGTTGATGTCATTCTACATGACATTACTGCATAGAGATGCTGTGAATGGCACTCAGACGTTGTTGAGAACCTACCTTGTAGAGCCGAAGGGCCTGGTCCATGGGGACCCTTAGTCTCACCCAGTAGTCTACAGTTCCGAACCCAATTCCATTGATACCTTCACCAACACCTGGTGGAAGAGAGGAGGACTTACATGTTACATTACTCTAAGCATCAGATGGTCGACCGAATGGTTGTTTATGTACCAGTAATAACACTGCTGATGGCAGGATTGAGGAGAGTTAGAAATCTGGTTGTTCATGTGCAGTGTGTTCTAAGGTGACCCCTGGGTAAATGTTTTGGTTTAAAATTCACATTGTTTCATTGTCTGTTGCTGAAGTCAGGCTGTACTTGGGACCAATTATCCATCACATTACACAAAGTAGACAAAATGAATGGCGACAGAACAAGAAGACATGGTCATCAATATCCCCCGCCAGTGTTCTGTTGCTATTTGGTTCTAGTTTTTTTACATGATTCCTACATATTACTATAGTTAATCTGTCATGGCATGACAGATAGCTTATGCAGGGGTGGAAATAACCCATTGCCCGACGTCCGTGTCCAGTGTTTTTTCAAGTCGGGCAAGCAAATTTGTATATCACGGTGTACCAATGTCCAGTTGACTTTCCAATGTTAATCATGCTGTTTATTTAAAAAATCAACAAGAAAATTGGCCGGTATAGAGGAAAAATTATCAGGGCAAGTGATTTTACATGTGACACTGTACCGGAGTACACTAGCAATTGAAAAGTTATTTCCACCCCTGTCCACCATGACATTCATTTCCTGAAAACACATGCCATACTTGTTTTCCCTATCTTTAACAGTTACTGAGAAAATCTGTTCCCATTGGGGATACCGTGCACTAAGTCAAGAAACGCATGGCAAGGGCCATATCTTTGTAAACAAATTGTAACACATCCCAAACTTGGTTTCACTATCTATACCAGTTTTTGAGAAAATCTGTCCCCATCATCTCGGACTGACGGAGCTCAAACCAATATCCCCCTCACACTGCGTGGCAGGGGATAATAAAGGCTGAAAGCTGAGCTCCATGGTTCAGTCAAACCCATGAAGATCTTGGTTAGAATTGGTCTTCAGCAAACCATGTTTGTCGTAAGAGGCGACTTACCGGATCGGGTGGTCAGGCTCGCTGACTTGGTTGATACATGTTATCATATTCCAATGCACTTGCACAGAATCAGTCTACTACCCATTTGATGATGAACACCAGACCATATAGCAGACAGCAGCATCAGGGTTATTCATATATTGTTGACAAACATGATAAAATAATCCGACAGAACCTATGGTTTGATACCATGATTACAGGATACATATCAGTGGACTTCATCTGAACAAGTTGTACACTGACCAGGGCTCGACTTAGTGCTTTGTTACTTGCACTGGTGCAACCCAATATTACAAAGTGCAACCTAGTTATTAGTCTTGCACCAGGCGCAAGTCGATTTTTGAGTGGGTAAACTTCTGAATAAAACACCTAAATAATTCAATAGCATATTTCTGATATTACATATTGCAATAAAAACAGTGCAACTGGAAATTGACTGGTGCAACTAGGTTTTTATCTTAGGTTGCACCTGGTGCAAGTAGGTTAACATCTCTTAAATTGAGCCCTGCTGACACAACACTCGACCCCGATGTAATCCATAAAGATAATACATGACCTTACTGTAATTTCACTTACCTGTAAAGGTGGCAGTGCCGTGTATTCGCCCATGGGGCTTGTCAAATATGTCTCTGAAGACAAGCTGACAGACTGCCAGTGTCTGGAAGTCCTGGCCAAATGACTGGTGCAGCTCCAGAGTACATGAGTCCTGCAATACAACACCTGCAGGGTTACTTGGGGGACGGGACAACAGCCTCTTCCACACACACCATCAACATTGTGGATTTATCTATGATTCCAAAGTGTCATTGGCAGACAAATTAAATAAACTCATTGTTTTGTGCACAATTGGGATTTTGTAATGTAAGTTAGATTTTGCTAAATTCAGAGATATGATAACATTACACTTTAACATGCAATAACATGCAATAATGTCGAACTTAGCATTATGGCCTCTTACTCTATACACACCATACAGCTGTAATATTGTGGAGTGCGGCGTTAAACAACAACCAATCTTACTCTATACCAGACCTGTTATTATTGTGATGTAGAGGGGTCTGTGGGAGAGTTGAGGAAGGTATAGGAGGGTATTGAGGTGGCATGTTGTTTTCCTTTTCTTTGACGACATAAATTAACACACAAATATTTATTTATACTTTGGTGAAAGTTGTTGTTTTGTTCCCTCAATGGCCTTACATTATATTCATACAAACCTGTAGAGGTTATGAATTCTTTGAAGAAAGTCCTCCTTGGGGTACATATAAGCATTAAAATGTCCATTTTAAAACCTACGGCAGTTGTAACTATATTTTAATAAAAAATATTTACAAAACAAAAAACACGTTTTTGTCTTGTGAGACCACCCCTACAGGGCCCCTTACAGGCAAGAGCAGGTAACTCTAGCCATCAACCTCGCACCTCAGTTTTCATGCTGAACGGCTCAGACAGAATGAGGGGAGGTGGGTGGCCGTACCCCAAGGAGGACTTTCTTTAAAGAATTCATAACCTCTATAGGTTTGTATAATTCTTTTTCAGAAGAAGTCCTCCTTGGGGTACATATTGAGACAATTGAGCCGGGAGTGGTATTCTGTCTGACATAGTGATCCAATCGAAGTAACAATCTACAACCACACAGAAAAAGAGAATTACACTTACCTAGTCACATGACCGCCGATGTCAATCAAGGCGGGGGATGTGGCTAGGGCGAGGACCTGGACTGTCAAAGCCTACATGCCGATTGGCTTATCGGTGTCACACCCACAGTAACAAACCCTACCACCCCAACCGAAGGGTTGGAGGTGTGTAAATACGAGGGACTCGCCAAAACAAACTACTGTCCATAGCACACAGCTAGCCAAGCGTGGGAAAATGGAGAGAAAAAGTAAGGCACCGATATACCAAAGTAGAGTGGGAATAAAAACCACCACCAGATACCGTCACCCATAAAATGGGGGAAAGGAATAAAACCCGACACCAAGTGCAAAACAGAGTACGTCATCTAGAAAGCTCAATCGGCTTGAGAGGTGCTACTTTGTCGACTGCAGAGAACCGTCTGGCCAAACCAAACACGCTCACGCAAGTGTTTGTCCAACTGGTAATGGCGGATGAACGTACTCGGTCGGCTTCATATAGCAGGGAGCAGATCTTCTCAATGGGCAGAGCAGCAGCATACACCTTGGAGGTGGCTACTGCTCGAACTGAATAAGCTTTCAACCCCTCGGGGGGAGATAGGCCTTTATGTTAGTAAGCCATACAAATTGCTGACACAATCCATCTCGATAGGGTTTGTGTAGTAGCCGGATGACCAGCCTTGCCACCACCGTAGCAGCAGAACAGCTGTTTCTCCTTGTGGAGAGACGCCGTTCTGTTAATATACGCTTTAAGTGTCTTGCGTACGTCTAACACGTGAACTCGGCATTTCGTGTTACCAGACGAAGCAGGAAGCGTAAAGGCGGGAAGATCGATAGGCGCCATTACATAGTCAGGTAGGAGTCAGGTAAGCGAATGCTTATCCTATCCTTATGAAAAATGTTAAGTTCCGGATCCGATGACATAGCATGTATGTCACCGACCAGTCTACCTGATGTGACCTCCACCAAAAATGCTGTTTTCCAACATAAAAGCTGGAGAGACAATTCCGACAGATCGTAAAAGAGAGGACTGGACATCCAATCTAAAACGATGGACAAATCCTATGGGGGACACGTCCGTTGGACGTCCGGACACACTCTGTCCACGCCTGCTAAGAAACACTGTACCAGGGGGTGTTGCCCTAAAAGAGCACCCTCGGCGGGAATGTGGAAGGCTGAAATAGCCGTGGAGTAGCCTCGGATAGTAGACACGGCTAGGCTGGCTTCTAGCCGAGACTGTAAAAACTCCAACACCTCGACTACAGTCGAAGAAAAGGGATCAAGGATCCCTCTGTTTCTACACTGAGAGATCACAGTGTCTCCATCTTGAAAGACGGCACCGTTAGATTGAGAATGGGTCTGAACCCTCCGTCCTTGGTAACCAGGAAATAAGGGGAGTAAAACCCCAGGTTTTCCTGGCCTGTCGGAACCACCTCGATGGCTGCCTTGTCCAGCAACGACTGGACCTCGGCACGGAATCCTGAGAAGTCGGCACCGTAGTGCAACGAATCCAAGAGAAAGGAGGAAGGCCTCGTTTCCACTGCGGCATATGGCCATCCCTGAGTGTGGACAGGACTCAGGGATTTGACGTGACTTTCTCCCACTCCCGAAGGAATAGAGTTAGTTGGCCGCCAACAGGAACGTCGGGTAACAGGCAATGAATCCCGGCGGTCGGCAGTGTAACAACTGCTTGTGCCGGGACCACTAACGGCTCCAGAGGAATTATTACTGGGAAGCCGTGGCCGACTTCCTTTCCTCTGAAAAGCCTGCTGAGAGGAAGCAGCCTTGCCCTTTTCTTTACCTTTGCCCTTGCCCTTGCGCGTCTGAAGTGGAGCAGTCCACTTAGGCGCCTCCTTCCCCAAAGAGGAAGGATATGCACTGGCAAGGACGGAAGGCGGGGCATGAGAGGTGAGGGGTTACTCGAGTAAGGGCTTGGAGTCCTTAAACTGGCTAACCGCCTCCACGGCCTCCCTGACTACTGTCAAAGCCCTCGGGAATAGGGTCGAACCCATCCTGAAGGGCAGAGAGAGTACTGCCTGCTGCGTAGCCGGAGAGTACTGGGCGACCGACAGCCATAGCCTATGGAGGCCCATGACCACACTCATCATCTGGCTTGCGCACAACTGTATGGCGTCATGTGCCAGATGTGAGTGCACCCCCTTAAGCTGCCTCACTAACGTGGATGATGGCACGGCGTCGTCCACGCCCCCCTGGTCCACCAGCTTCCTCTGCACGGCAGAGAGGTAAGCCGAGCAGACAGTAACCTTAAGCTGTTGCACGGCGTTGCGGTATTGCTCCTCAAAGGAGCAATATACCGACTTCAACACCTGGTTATTTGAGGTAAAGGGAGGCAAGCCCCTGCCCTACCGAGCCGACGCCTGACTGTGGCCAGATGACCCCCCTAGGGCGACCGAGGCATAAATGCACTTGTCAACCACCAGGGGATCGAACAAAGCCTCCTTTCCCATCAAGTAGCGACAGTTGAGCTCCGGGAGATCAAACCGAGACCGGGTACCCGACAGGAGAGGATTGATTACCTCGCTAACGAGCGAAGGTAAAATGCGCAAATGGGTCTCAGCGACCCGACATGGAGCGAAGGCCTCGCCAGGGAGACGAAACTCCGCGGGGTCGAGGCCATTCGAAGGGACGACCACCTGAGGCAAAACAGTAGCGATACGATTGCGTACCTGCCGCAGGGACAGGCCAAGCGAGAAGCTTCCTTCCCCTGACCCCTGTCCTCATCCATGGCTTCCTCCTCCAGGAGTGAGCTCTCGGTGTCAAGAGTCACCTCCGAAGACATGAAAGCAGGATCCACAGACAAGGACAACAGATCAATGAGAGCCGAGGTGCCTGGCTTGGGTGTCGGTTGCCAACGGTACGAGACCTGAAGGACCGGCGCCAGTGAGCTGGACTGTACCAGAGCCGAGGCTCGGGTCAGATACAACTGCACCGACAGAGAGGCCGTCACCGGAGCCGAAGCTCGGATTAGGCACACCCCCAGAGGCAGAACCTGTACCGGTGCCTGGGCCCGAGGTAGGGGTGCCTCCAGCAGACGACCCCGGACCGCCACCAACCACCGAACCCATACCGATCTCCTGCCAGAGACCGGACATCGCGTCCGAGATAAGTTACCGAACGGAAGTCATCTGCTGCTGCAATATGGAGGACAAATCTGTTAACGTTATAGGTGCAGATGCAGAATAGGTTTGTGCAGATGTAGAGGGGATAGGGGAAGAAGGGTTTTTTTCCACCGTCTTGGCCCGCTTACCCACGTTAACAGCCGAAGAGGAAGAACTCTTCTTGCCCTTAGAAGTTTTGGAGGGTGGGTCCTTAGCCCATATGTCCCAGTGAGGTGCGAGGTTGATGGCTAGAGTTACCTGCTCTTCCCTGTAGGGGGCCCTGAGGGGCCCTGTAGGGGTGGACTCACAGGACAAAAACGAGTTTTTTGTTTTGAAAATATTTTTTATAGGTTTTAAAATGGACATTTAAATGCTTATATGTACCCCAAGGAGGACTTCTTCTGAAGAACAATTTCTTTATTTCTTACAGCATTTACTCTTCCATAGAAACTGGAGGTACTAATGTGAAGATTGGTTATTGGCATGGTTGTGTAAACAGAACAGACAATGGTGATTGCCAGCTCTTTCAAGCAGTTAATGATGCATTGAAGTCAAGGGTACATAATTGCTGGCTATCAAATATTACCTTTTGTAAATAATGTAAGAAGAAGTCATCCACTTTGACAACATACTGGGAGGTGAAGTTGTACTCAGATCTGTAACAGAAAGTCATTGTATTGTCATGAGTTGTTCACCAAACAACGGATCAGGACCAATTGGAAAGATATTCGTTAGTCAACTAATGCCACAGGCTTGCAGCATACATAACAAATGATCGAGACCCATGAAGATCCAGGTTCGAATTGATCTTCAGCAACCCATTCTAGACGGAAGAGGCGACTACCAGGATAGGGTGGTCAGGCTCACTGACTTGGTTGGATTCCCAGTTGTGTAGATCGATGCTCATGCTGTCAATCACTGGATTGTCTAGTCAGACTCGATTATTTACAGACTGCTGCCATGTAGCCAGAATGTTAAACAACAAACAAACAAATCTTACCTTGGACCCCTGACGACTGGCGTGGACTGAATCTCAAACTCGAAGAACTCCCATGTGCAGAATATCGAAGGTTCTTCATCCCCAAGGGCACGTATCGCATCATTAGACAGGTTCACCTGATACAGTGAGGAAGCAAAATCTTAAACAAATCTCTTCCAAAACAACTTTCAAGTTTGTCATGTAGAAATATAATCATGAACCTTTCCCACTTGAAGACAAATAATCAGTGTCAGGATATATCAGGTATATTTCCAGATTCATATTAAAATACTTTCCCGAACAGATTATATTTTGTTCACGTTTTTACATTATATCACTTAACCATAGTACTGATGATTCTGCTAGCACCATCAACCTGGATTAAATTAAATAAGCTCGACCACAAAAGGTTTCACTGTGACATGTTTGTTGGTAACATGACAAAACAAGTATGTATTCCTGGTCTCAGTACTTACAGAGTTTAAACATGTGACTCACCTTGTTGATATGTATTTCAAAGAGATTCTGTCCCCTCTCCAGATGAATCGTCTCATCAAATTCTATTGTTGACTCCTCCTGAACAAGAACAAAAGCCATGAACTAATGCATATAATCATCAACAGCCACATTTGACCACTACAACATTCAGTTTCCTGCCACCAGTTTGACAATGGACCTGGGTGCTGTTATACAAAGCAACCATAGCGCTATGACAGTCGTAGGTGTACGTTGAGGTACAGTCGCCTTACTGTTGAGAACACTTTGCACAACATCACCCTGGCATATGGCACAACAACAACAAAAGAAACAATGTCTGTTGTAGCTCTGACTGGGAGTTTCTACAAGGCAATAGGTTGGCAAAGACTCACATCTTCCGTTGGCGGCATAATCTTGTATTGTCGGGTTCCATAAGCTACATCCCCAAGCTGAGCTTCCAGTTTCTGAAATACATCCACAAACCATGAAGATGCTATACACAAAACCTCAAAATGAAAAAAAAAGGCATATACCAAAATCAAAAGAGCAGTATTTCGTGTAAAATCAAGAGCAATCATTTCGTGTAAAACATACAATAGAGGTGTAACAATACATAGAGGTGTAACAATACAATAGGGCGGAGGGGTAGCCTAGTGGTTAAAGCGTTCGCGCATCACGCTGAAGACCTGGGTTCGATTCCCCACAGGGGTACGATGTGTAAAGCCCATTTCTGGTGTCTCCCCTAGTGATATTGCTGGAATATTGCTAAGAGTGGCATAAACCCATACTCACTCATTCACGACACAATATGTATCCTGATACAATGGGTGAAATACGGTTCGGATCCCGATTCAGTACTGATACCTTCCATTTCATCAATTGATATCATGACATCACGTTCATTATATAAGGTCCAAAATATTTTCACATTTGAAATATCCAACCAGTGAACAGCTAGATTCGGACTAATGATTTAACTGAAATAGGTTGGAAAGAAAACATGTCCCCAAGGGTTTTCATTGATTGTGGACTAACAGACCAGTGGCAGTGTCTATCAGTGCAGTTTGTGTCACGGAACCTCTGGTTGACATCAGCAGGAACCATTGTAGACCACCCCACATTGCTATGATTGGAGAGAATGACGTTATATGCATCCTTGCATAGTGATTTATCATTCTAACATGGCTACTTAAAATAGATCTTGCTTACATTCCACATCATTTAAAGTCTCATTACATCTAGTACCACAGCCTGCGAGGCCAGAAACAAAACTTGTTACTTGTCACTGTCATTACCTTTATTCTAGCCTGCCGTATATCTAGAAGTCGAGCATACTCATCCAGTTTCATCTCATACTCCTTCTTCACGTCTGCCATCTTGCCAGCGGACATCTCCACCTGAAAATCATAACAATATTCATACAAAAGCCTTACTGAAACTTTGGACCAATGAGTACATAGTGAAATACAAAGTGACATACACTCCATTATAATGCTTTAAGAGTCACTGTACATGCCTTCACAGAAAAAACATAAAACACTATCCAGTGTAATTGTGTCAGGGGTGTCTTTATCAAGCAAACAGTTTCTAAGTAGAAGAAGTCAAACAGACACTATTATGAACTTGTGATCACTTGACACTGAAACCATGTGTTGATGGCCTTGACAAGTTATCAAGCAAAGATCATGCTGTCAAGCAAGGTACAAGTTATGAAGCAAAGTAATAGCTGTCAAGCAAAGTTTGTGCTGTCAAGCAAGGTACAAGTTGTCAAGAAAAGTAATAGCTGTCAAGCAAAGTTTGTGTTGTCAAGCAAGGTACAAGTTATGAAGCAAAGTAATAGCTGTCAAGCAAAGTTTGAATAGTCAAGCAATGTACAAGTTATGAAGCAAAGTAATAGCTGTCAAGCAAAGTTTGTGTTGTCAAGCAAGGTACAAGTTATGAAGCAAAGTAATAGCTGTCAAGCAAAGTTTGTGTTGTCAAGCAAGGTACAAAGTAATAGCTGTCAAGCAAAGTTTGTGTTGTCAAGCAAGGTACAAGTTATGAAGCAAAGTAATAGCTGTCAAGCAAAGTTTGTGTTGTCAAGCAAGGTACAAGTTATGAAGCAAAGTAATAGCTGTCAAGCAAAGTTTGTGTTCTCAAGCAAAGTACTAGTTGTCAAGCAAAGTTTGTGTTGTCAAGCAAGGTACAAGTTATGAAGCAAAGTAATAGCTGTCAAGGAAAGTTTGTGTTCTCAAGCAAAGTACTAGTTGTCAAGCAAAGTTCATGTTGTCAAGCAAGGTACAAGTTGTGAAGTAAGAGGTACTTGTTGTCAAACAAGGTAACAGCTTTCAAGCAAGGTTCGAATGGTCAAGCGTGTTGTCAAGTAAGGTACATGTTGTCAAGCAAGGTACATGTTGTCTAGTAAAGTACATGTTACCAAGCGAAGAGCATGTTGTCAAGCAAGGTACAGGTTGTCAAGTAAGGTACATGTTGTCAAGCAAGGTACATGTTGTCAAGCGAGGAACATGTTGTCAAGCAAGGTACATGTTGTCAAGCAAGGTACATGTTGTCTAGTAAAGTACATGTTACCAAGCGAAGAGCATGTTGTCAAGCAAGGTACAGGTGTCAAGCGAGGTACATGTTGTCAAGTGAGGAACATGTTGTCAAGCAAGGTACATGTTGTCAAGCAAGGTACATGTTGTCAAGCAAGGTACATGTTGTCTAGTAAAGTACATGTTACCAAGCGAAGAGCATGTTGTCAAGCAAGGTACAGGTTGTCAAGTGAGAAACATGTTGTCAAGCAAGGTACATGTTGTCTAGTAAAGTACATGTTACCAAGCGAAGAGCATGTTGTCAAGCAAGGTACAGGTTGTCAAGTGAGAAACATGTTGTCAAGCAAGGTACATGTTGTCTAGTAAAGTACATGTTACCAAGCGAAGAGCATGTTGTCAAGCAAGGTACAGGTTGTCAAGTGAGGAACATGTTGTCAAGTGAGGTACATGTTGTCAAGTGAGGAACATGTTGTCAAGTGAGGAACATGTTGTCAAGGTACATGTTGTCAAGTGAGGAACATGTTGTCAAGCAGGAACATGTTGTCAAGTGAGGAACATGTTGTCAAGTGAGGAACATGTTGTCAAGCAAGGCACATGTTGTCAAGTGAGGAACATGTTGTCAAGCAAGGAACATGTTGTCAAGTGAGGAACATGTTGTCAAGTGAGGAACATGTTGTCAAGCAAGGTACATGTCAAGTGAGGAACATGTTGTCAAGCAAGGTACATGTTGTCAAGTGAGGAACATGTTGTCAAGTGAGGAACATGTTGTCAAGTGAGGAACATGTTGTCAAGTGTGGAACATGTTGTCAAGCAAGGCACATGTTGTCAAGTGAGGAACATGTTGTCAACCAAGGTACATGTTGTCAAGTGAGGAACATGTTGTCAAGCAAGGTACATGTTGTCAAGTGAGAAACATGTCAAACAAGGTACAGGTTGTCAAGTGAGGAACATGTTGTCAAGCAAGGAACATGTTGTCAAGTGATGAATATGTTGTCAAACAATGTACATATTGCCAAGCTGGGAATATGCTGTCAGACAAGGTATAAGTTGTGAAGCAAGGTACATGTTGTCAAGCCAAGTGCATGTTTTCAAACAACAAACAAGTTGTCACACAAAGTACAAGTTGTCAAGTAAGGTACAAGCTGTCAAACAAGGTACATGTTCCCAATCAAGAAACATTGCTGTTTGAGCCATGTAAGCAGAGCATTCACGACTCTAAGCACTCCATCAGATGTAAAATGAAGGACCAATAGAACCCCTGACAACAGGATGGCATCAAATCATTACCTCTGTCTGGTAGTCCTTGTTTATCTTGTGTTGGACCATCAGCATGTTGCGGGTCTTCTCCAGCTCATGGACTGTCTCTGCATACTCAGCCTGGAGGTCCAGCAGCTGCTTGTGGTAGTCTGGAGAATACACCATAGACAATTACATTGTGTTGACACAATTGGAAATTGTAACATAAATTGTATATTTACATACTTTATCCTATCTCACAGTATAAACCTCTCTTTTTCTTGTACGACCATGTATGGAAACATGCTGTAGGCTAAGTTGAATCAAACTTTCTGGCCTCTGACCCCTGACCTCTGCCCCACTCCATAGCAGGACCTGTCAATCATCTCAATAAGCGTGCAGATTGCTCTGATGATCACCTGACAGCCTGCCCTTGTCATTCTCTTACTTGTTGCCACGTTGTGTAGACGTGTGCTTCTTTCAGTGAATTTGATTGTGTGTTCAATCATGGGCAAATCAAGTCGCAGTGCGTCAAAGAAACGCAAACATTGCGATAGATGTAATAGTAACATTTCTAAAACCACCAAAGCACCATATTAGCAATAGGTATAAAAAGTAAGTTCCTGACCTTTGGTCATCTCGTTGTCGACCTGCTGCAGGAAGTCCGGCTGTGGCATGGCCTTCTGTTTCTTCTGCTTGACCAATACCAGGGCCTCCTCCATCTCCGTGAAATCTACAGCACTTCCCTGCACAGGATGGAGCAACTCACTTAGTTGGTACTATGTATAACATATTGTGCTTACTGATGTCCAAGTTCTACATAATCCTTATACAAGGCAGATACAATTTCAGACTATAAGTGAATAATTTGGGCCAAGTCACAGCTGTCTTCCCGAGGCAAGAGTACAAGGCTGTCATTTCCTGACAATGTGTTCCTGCATGCCAGATTAATGTGGAAAGTTTGGTTACAGAAATAGATGAAAGAGTGAGTGAGTGAGTGAGCATGGTTTTATGCCGCTTTTAGCAATCTTCCAGCAATATCACAATGGGGGACACCAGAAATGCGCTTCACACATTGTACCCATGTGGAGAATCGAATCTGGGTCTTCACTTAAACAACTAGGCTACCCAACCGCCCACAGATGAAAGTGATCTTAGACATTACGTATTTAAGTGAAGCCACTAGCAAGGACCTAGTGCTGACAAGACAAAGGATCAACATGGGGACAGATTTGGGATGGATCCTGAGATAGGTAAGAGATGCAACTCTGCACAGTAAATTCCTGAGTTAGTAGGACTTTACACTTCTTTCAGTATAATTCAGCCACGGGAATTAGGCTTCACACATTGTACCCATATGGACAATAGTACAAGCTGAAGCTTAAACCACCAGGCCACTGTTCCTAAACTGCTGAAGATGGCTGCATACCTTGGTGAAGAACTTCATTTTTTCCTCCAGGTCGTCATACTGCTCCTTGATCTGGAAGTACTTGACCTGCAGTTCCTGGAAGTCACGCGCTAGCTTCTCGTTCTCATCTGGAACACATATACAGGCACTGCTTACTGCTGTGAGGAATGAACTCAATAGATACCAGAGATAGAATATACTTGTAATTCAGGTCAGATGGCATGGTTGAAATATATCCCTGGTGCCTCAACGTGATGAAAGGACCTCACACAAACCACATGTTGTATGACATGAAGCTAGTGGTAAAAGAACTTTTGCAAAGATTGATAGTTGAGACAACAATCTTATACATGTTCTATAAAACCTGAAAAAAAATGCTAGACCTCATATTCCTATATCATACACTATTTAACTTTTGGAAATATTTCATATGCTTTTCATATCATTTCAAAATGTGTGTCAATAAAAACCAGAAACAAAGGAGCAATGTATGTTAATTAAAAAATACTTGTGCACAGGATTTGACTAAAATAATCACAACAAACAACTTACCCCTCTCCATTGCATATTTATCAATGATGCCCCCCTTCTCTCCAAGGTCGGCCTTGAGTGTGGCCTCCAGCTGTGCTATCTGCACTTTAAGGGCGTTCTCCCGCTGCCTCCATTCACGCTCTCTCTCAAGATCAAATGCACTGTAACAATGTACATACAATACCAGCTTAACATAGCCTTAAGACTCTTTTAGAAAGCATTCTTTAAGCCAGAATATGGGTTTTATTATATACATAGGACGTCATACTAGTTCATTTGGATGTTCTGCATTGAATGAGATGTTCGTTTCTTCGAACTCGTTTCTCTGCTCCCATGACATCTTCAGTTCAATACAAAACATCCAAATGCACTAGTATGACTTTCTATATTTTTTATATACCCTCTTATCTTTCATTAATCTGTTACTTAATAAGTAGAACCGGCAGGGGTTCAATACGGAATCTGGGGTGCAATATGGAATTTGGCCACGCCATCCGTATTGCACCCCTGTATTGCTATCCTAAGTTTACATGGGTATATAATAAATTTTGTTACAAAATGTCAAATGGGCCTCAGATTTGATCCATCACAATTGTGGTAATGTTTGAGTTTCACGATCATTTATCTTGCAGGCCCCCATTCCATATCTTAGCATTATGACTACTAGTCCATGTTAATGTACTGGAGTTGTAATTATCTTTGTGCTTTCATCTGACTAAAGATTATCCTAACACATATATTACAATATCTTCTGACAAAAAGATATCAATGCATATGTCTTTGAAAGAAAAGTCAGTATTCTTGATTGTTTGTAAATGACCTTACCTGCTAACAAGCTTTTCGTTTGCTTCTTTCAAGATTTGGCTTTCCTTCTGCAGGTCAGACACCTGCTCTTCAAGCTGTTCAAAGAAACAAGGAATATTCCTTATGCAAGTTATCAGTGCATAAGTAGATGCCGTCTACCACGACACTCAGCAACATTCCAGTTATATCATGATGTCTGTAAATAAGAAAGTCTGGACTGGGCAAACCAGTGAGTAATAGTATGAGCAACCATCTACACCATGAGGCCACCATGACAGATCATTGGTTGCAGCTATATGGTGGCAGTCTGTTAATAATCTGGTGGCAGCTATATGGGGGCAGTCTGTAAATAATCTGGTGGCAGCTATATGGGGGCAGTCTGTAAATAATCTGGTGGCAGCTATATGGGGGCAGTCTTTAAATGGACCATACAATCCAGTGATCAACAACAGCATGAGCATCGATCTACGCAATTGGGATAAGATGACATGTGTCAACCAAGTCAGCAAGCATGACACCCGATCCAGTTAGTCGCCTCTTACGACAAGCATGGGTTACTGAAGATCAATTCTAATCTTCACAGGTCCAGAAGTATTTGCATGACATGGTGCAGACAAACCTAGAAACATAATCGGGTCAATCAGGATTCAAACCCACAATCATAGGTTGCTATCATGCCCAAGGGATGCAACTACTGGACCCCCATCCCCTGATGTTATCAAAATACATTCTGTACTTTGCATAGTCATGTATGTTGATGTAAGTAGTAATCAGCAGACATCGAGAGTCCTCCTACCTCCACCACCTTCCTCTGATTGGCCGAGTTGTACTTGAGTTCATTCTGCAGAGTAAGGCTCTTGTTTTCTTCATCCTTTAGCTTCATGTTCAGCTCCTCCATTTTCATCAGCACCTGGTCATGGTTCATCTTTATCACGCGAGTGTTCTGAGGAAAAGAGGAACATTATTATTGCTTACATATGAAACAGGCAATCCCTCGTTCTTTAATATTACCCATTGCCACAAGTTATTAATGTTCAACATAGGATTTTCAGGCACCACAAACTGTGCCATTGACACTGAAATAGAATGAATTTAGAACCCTGGACTCTCTGATTCAGATGTAGAAATTGCGTTTAGAAAAAGCATTAAGACAATTTCAGCTTCTTTTACAATCTAGAAAGAGGATTTTAAACACAATGAAACCTAGATATCAAACACTAATGATATTGTCAACTGTGGTTGAAATAATACAAGTTGATAAAACTATGTATAACAAGACCTCACCTCCTCCAGTGATGAGTATTTGTCTTGGATGGCCGTCAGACGAGTGGACTTCTCCTTCACTTGCCGCTGGAGTCGGATCATATCAATGTTCTCTTGTAGGTTAACTCTGAAAAACAATTCATTGTCATAGAAGTATTCAGAACTAATAGAAATAAAACTACATTTAATAATAATGATAATAATGCTAATTTTTGCACCTAGGATCCAACGCTATGCTGTTCTCTGGCGTTACATTATTACCCTGACGGAATTGTACTTTCATAGCCACTACTAAGTGCTTCGCGGGACCATATAGGTCCGTACATCCGCTTCTCAGGTACCCATTTTAAACAACTGGGTGGACTGAGTGCAATGTGGACAAAGTGCCTTGCCCAGGGACACAACACAATATAAGACCCAGGTCACAAATTTTTGGTGTCTCCACCGGGATTTGAACCCAGGCTTTTGGTGTGAGAGGCAAGCACACTAACCACTTCACCCCTGTGCTCCATGGATGTTCTTTAAAATATTTAACAATGATAGGAAAACATATCTTACTTTTGTTCAGCAGTAATTTGCTGTTTGATCTTCAGAATATCTTCTTCGAATTCTGATTCCCTCATACGATTCTGAAGAAAACAAACAATACTAGATGATAAATCAACAAACAAATGATTCCATATATGGAATGATCTCATTATAATGTTAAACCCATTTCTACTTAATCTAAATGGCACAGTCAAACACACAACTAGTCAAGTCACAACATGTTCCTGGTCTAGTTAACACCACTAACCTGTTCTTTCAGACTTTCTATTTCAAGTTCATAAACATTGATTCGTTCTTGTAGCTCATTCACGTAGTGTTGTCTGAAATAAAATGAAGAGGCAAAGATGGTGACTGGAGTCATGGCTGTTGTAAGTACAGTAATAAGTATAGTCAGATTATGTGTTTTCGGACGTCATATGTTTTCCGACGTCAGTGTTTACATATACTGTAACAAAGTTTGTAGCATCACTGTATGTTAGCGACATGTTTTACAATCGTCCATGCCATTAGCAAGAGCACAACAAATGTTCTGAAGCATCAGTAAACCTGTAATCATGAAATGAGGATATAGGTTTACATCTGACATTGGAAGTAGGATTCATTGTATGGCCTATGAATGTCTATCTAAAATTGTAAGAATCAACAGCTTCTTCTCATCAAACATATATAACAATTACTCATCACATACAGGTGACATTTACTTCTCATTACACACAGGTAACATTTACATCTTATCACACACAGGTAACATTTACATCTCATCACACCAGGTAACATTTACTTCTCATCACACAGTTAACATTTACTTCTTGTCACACACAGATAAATTATACATCTCACCACACACAGGTAACATTTACATTTCGTCACACATAGGTAACATTTACTTCTCATCACACACAGGTAACATTTACATCTCATCACACACAGGTAACATTTACTTCTCGTCACACAGTTAACATTTACTTCTTGTCACACACAGATAAATTATACATCTCACCACACACAGATAACATTTACATTTCGTCACACATAGGTAACATTTACATCTCGTCACACGCAGGTAACATATACTTCTCATCACACATAGGTAACATTTACATCTCGTCACACGCAGGTAACATTTACATTTCGTCACACATAGGTAACATTTACATCTCATCACACATAGGTAACATTTACATCTCGTCACACATAGGTAACATTTACATTTCGTCACATATAGGTAACATTTACATCTCATCACACCCAGGTAACATTTACTTCTCGTCACACAGTTAACATTTACTTCTTGTCACACACAGATAAAATATACATCTCATCACACACAGGTAACATTTACTTCTCATCACACAGAGGTAACATTTACATCTCATCACACCCAGGTAACATTTACTTCTCATCACATCCAGGTAACATTTACTTACACAGGTAACATTCACAATTTATCACACACTGGAAACATTTACTTCTAGTCACACACAGGTAACATTTTTTTCTCGTCAAACACAGTTAACATTTACAGGGCTACAGATAAAGGGCGTACAGGCAAAATGTACGCCTCAAAATTAAGTACGACATAATATAAGATTTCAAGCATATCGTGTACGCACATAAATACCTTTGTACGTCTAACATTTAATTTCCATGCATATCGTGCAAATGGAAATCTATTTCGGATAAATACTTGTTGTCAAGAGTTTCTTTTGCGAAACACGATTTGACACATGAGGAAACCCCGACAGTAGGAATCCCTTGCGTTGCCATGGAACGATATCCGTCACTATTTTTCGATTGGTTAAAAACTACACTGTTCCTATTTATATCCAGTCGGACCTGATATTTCGCGCATCACATGGTCGCTCAGTTATTTCTCACGCGTCTTCAAATACAAATACATGGTTGGAAATAGTGATCGATGAATCGTCCAGACAAACCACATCACTAACTCGCTCACACAAAAACATGTCAGTACTCCTTCAAAATTCTCAGTACACCTCCACTTGCAATATGATGTGTAAGTACACTCGCACCCTCAAAAGTTATCTGGAGCCCTGCATTTACTTCTCGTCACACACAGGTAACATTTACATATAGTCACACACAGATAACATTTACATCTTGTCACACACAGGTAACATTTACATCTCATCACACATAGATAACATTAACATCTCATCACACATAGGTAACATTTACATCTCATCACACATAGGTAACATTTACATCTCGTCACACATAGGTAACATTTACATTTCGTCACATATAGGTAACATTTACATCTCATCACACCGAGGTAACATTTACTTCTCGTCACACAGTTAACATTTACTTCTTGTCACACACAGATAAAATATACATCTCATCACACACAGGTAACATTTACTTCTCATCACACAGAGGTAACATTTACATCTCATCACACCCAGGTAACATTTACTTCTCATCACACCCAGGTAACATTTACTTACACAGGTAACATTCACAATTTATCACACACTGGAAACATTTACTTCTAGTCACACACAGGTAACATTTTTTTCTCGTCAAACACAGTTAACATTTACAGGGCTACAGATAAAGGGTTACAGGCAAAATGTACCTCAAAGGTAAGTACGACATAATATAAGATTTCAAGCATATCGTATACGCACATAAATACCTTTGTACGTCTAACATTTAATTTCCATGCATATCGTGCAAATGGAAATCTATTTCGGATAAATACTTGTTGTCAAGAGTTTCTTTTGCGAAACACGATTTGACACATGAGGAAACCCCGACAGTAGGAATCCCTTGCGTTGCCATGGAACGATATCCGTCACTATTTTTCGATTGGTTAAAAACTACACTGTTCCTATTTATATCCAGTCGGACCTGATATTTCGCGCATCACATGGTCGCTCAGTTATTTCTCACGCGTCTTCAAATACAAATACATGGTTGGAAATAGTGATCGATGAATCGTCCAGACAAACCACATCACTAACTCGCTCACACAAAAACATGTCAGTACTCCTTCAAAATTCTCAGTACACCTCCACTTGCAATATGATGTGTAAGTACACTCGCACCCCCAAAAGTTATCTGGAGCCCTGCATTTACTTCTCGTCACACACAGGTAACATTTACATATAGTCACACACAGATAACATTTACATCTTGTCACACACAGGTAACATTTACATCTCATCACACATAGGTAACATTAACATCTCATCACACATAGGTAACATTTACATCTCATCACACACAGGTAACATTTACTTCACATCACACACAGGTAACATATACTTCTTTATCACACACAGGTAACATATACTTCACATCACACACAGGTAACATATACTTCTCATCACACACAGGTAACATATACTTCTCATCACACACAGGTAACATATACTTCACATCACACACAGGTAACATATACTTCTCATCACACACAGGTAACATTTACATCTCATCACACCCAGGTAACATTTACATCTCATCACACACAGGTAACATTTACTTCACATCACACACAGGTAACATAGACTTCACATCACACA
Source organism: Haliotis rubra (assembly GCF_003918875.1). Lineage (NCBI taxonomy): Eukaryota > Metazoa > Mollusca > Gastropoda > Lepetellida > Haliotidae > Haliotis > Haliotis rubra. Next base: position 294,122 of record NW_025765170.1, on the reverse strand, counting down.
CAGGTAACATAAACTTCTCATCACACACAGGTAACATTTACTTCACATCACACACAGGTAACATATACTTCTCATCACACACAGGTAACATTTACATCTCATCACACACAGGTAACATTTACTTCACATCACACCAAGGTAACATATACTTCACATCACACACAGGTAACATTTACATCTCATCACACACAGGTAACATTTACATCTCATCACCCACAGGTAACATTTACTTCACATCACACCCAGGTAACATATACTTCTCATCACACCCAGTTAAAGCATAGTGGAAACAGCTGCTTCCCACCTCATCAAGTCAACATCATAACCAGCATCAAAATATATAACAAACAAAATGATTTTATCCATGTTAAAATAATTCATCTCTCCAGGTTTAAAAATTCAATAATTTAGGGCCAAAGTATGTGACTTTCTGCAATAGAGAAATATGAAGAACTTACAGATTCCTCTTCTCATGTCTAGTTTCTTCTAACACACTGTGACCATATCTGGGACCAGTGGGGCTGTGCGGACCTCTACAGAAGCAAATGAAAGGAAAAGTCAAGAAAGTAGACAAAGGGATAGTTGTCTCAAAGTGGTTACAGTTTGTTCTGAAACACAGTGCTTAGCAATATTCCACTTGTATGACATTTGTGTGGAAATAATTCAGTATGGACCAGACAATCCGGTGATGATAATGTGAGCTATAATCCACTCAGTTGGGTATGATGACATGTAATAACCAAGTCAATAAGTCTGACCAACTGATCATGACCAGCATAGGATGTTGGACCTATTCTAAGTCTGAATCCCAAGGGACAACTAGCGTGAGAACTAGTTCACAGCACAACGAAAACTTTACGAATCGTTTTATCCAAACATCATAAATTTGTATAAATACACTGCCATAAAATGAAACAAATGCACAGAAATCTTAGTGATTGATAATAATTGGAATCAAATGATAATGAGAGCCAACTCGGGATCAATATCTTACCTTCGGCCAGTCTCCATTGGAGGTCCCATTACTCGGAGATTCTTGGTTATTCGGGGGTCAATCTGAATGGTCTGCTGTTTGGCAATACCCTAAACAGATCAGGGGAATATTTATCATTGAAGACTCTGCCATCCACTCAGTCGGCTTGTATGGGTCTAATGAGGTCATGTTTAATGTGACATAATTTGCTTGTCACAATAAAACTAATCCTGTTTGTGCATTGTGAATGATTAACTGTTTACATGAGGCACACACACAGGGTGTCGATATGGTTTTACAAAGCAGAATGACATATACCATGTGAGCTTTGGCCTTTGCTTCATTATACAATGAGTGAGTGGCTGAATTTGGTTTTATGCCGCTTTTAGGCACAGTGGGGGACACCAGAAATGGGCTTCACACATTGTACCCATGTGGGGAATCAACCTGGGTCTTTGGTGTGACGACAAATGCTTTCACCCCTAGGGTACCCCACAACCCCTTTCATTATAGAAGCTTGTTCATAAAATAAAAATCAAATGCACATGGCGGGTGACACCAGAAATGGGCTTCCCACATTGTACTCATATGGGGAATCAAACCCAGTGACCAGCGGACACTTTAACCACTAGGCTACCCCACTGCCCCAGAAAGATCGTTTGAATATTCCTGCACTTCCTGTAAGGGAACTATAAGTGATGCTATGGAAATTCCACAGTCTCTTAGATGGAATTTAATGGCACGGAAAACAATATCTGACAAATATGAGTTCATTACATCAGGATAAATAGGGTTTGTTCACATATTTATGTCAATATTGAGAACTTGTTTAATGAACATGACTCACTCCAACTAAGGATATTAACTAAAGTTTAATCTTCTCAAACATCTGTAATGCTGCTTTATGTTAATAGAAAATCAGTTGTATGGTCTGACCTGTAAAAATAAATACTTCATAGTCAAGTTTTGGTACATATACATTGTAGTCCAAAACTGTCTGCCATACCGTATTGATTCTTGACTGAACGTGATCATAAGCTGTTGGCCTTTTACTGGCGGCATTAGCTTGTTGTTTGGCCAACATCAACTGAAACACATGACAGAATCAGGAAAAAGTGACATAACGACACATCATTAACTGCCAAAATATTGCTCTGGTTTTTTAGGTCATTTTTTTTATTCTGAACCATTTCTATGTGTGATATACATGAACAGATCGATGCAACACTTCAACAATCAACGGAGGTCCATAGGGATTTGAGCAGGTTGTTACTATAGTACTTGCATCTCAGGTCCACCTTAACCTTTAACACTGAGGTTATGTCAAGGATCCCTTGACTTCCAAGCTCATATTTCAAACATTCACTTAATTACATCATGTATCATGCTCACTACTATGGATGTGATGTTACAGCATTACCTTTTCTTTAAGCTGAGCATTTTGCTTCTCATATTCTCTCATCCTCTCATGCATCTCCTCCATCCTTTCTTCAGCTTCAATGTCGCGTACCTTCTTCCCACCTTTCAATACAAAATTGAGAACTGGTATAGCTGGTTTAGTGATGCTAATGACACATAGATGAGTTTACATGTGAATGGGGATTAATGTTGCATTCACATGTATTGTGCATCTTGAGTGAGTGAGTGAGTTTAGTTTTACGGCGCTGTCTGCAATATATATACAAACCTGTAGAGGTTATGAATTCTTTGAAGAAAGTCCTCCTTGGGGTACATATAAGCATTAAAATGTCCATTTTAAAATACCTACGACAGTTGTAACAATATTTCAATAAAATATTTTACCAAACAAAAACTCGTTTTGTTTAGTGAGACCACCCCTACAGGGGTCCTCACAGGGCCCCTCACAGCCTGGAGCAGGTAACTCTGGCTGCTTACCTCGTACCTCACTTTTCATGCTGAATGTATCAGACAGAATGAGGGGAGGTGGGCAGCCGTACCCCAAGGAGGACTTTCTTCAAAGAATTCATAACCTCTACAGGTTTGTATAATTCTTTTTCAGAAGAAGTCCTCCTTGGGGTACATATAAGCATAAGACAGACTCCTAACGGTGGCGAGTCGGGAGCGGTATTCTGTCTGGCTAACATACCCTCCAGTTCAATCGAAGGCACAGCCGAAACCAAGAGAGAGAGAAAAACACACTTACCGAGTCACCTGACCGCTGATGTCAATCAGGCGGGGGCATGGCAAGGCGGGGTATATAGAGCCTAGCTTAAATGCTACTGGCAAAATTATAATGATGGACGTAAGTCCCACCCCCCAACCATCAAAATGGGAAGGAATGTATGGGCAAGTCCTAAATATTCCACTCACAATCCCAAACCAGCGAAGCGTGGTGCAGGGGAAAAAACAGTGGATATAGCGTAAAGCAACGCTAGAGCCAATAAAATCAGTAAAAACCACCACCAATATGATACCACCACCGATAAAATTATGGAATTTTTATAACCGACACCAAGAAGCAAACAACAATCATGACTTTGAAAGCTCATTCAACCAGAGAGTCACAACACTGCCCACTGGTGAGAACTGTCTGGTAAAACCGAGCACGTTCCCGTGAGTGTTTGTCCAGCTGGTAATAGTGGATGAACGTACTCGGTCGGCTCCAAATAGCCGCTGAGCAGATCTCCTCAATGGGCAGTGCCGCGGCATATGCCTTTGATGTAGCCACTGCCCTAACCGAATGAGCCTTTAACCCCTCAGGAATAGTTAACACTTTGTGAGTGTAACTCATACAAATGGCAGAGACAAGCCACCTAGATATGGTCTGCTTTTTCCGCCGGAAGACCAGCCTTACCACTGCCATAACAGCAGAACAGCTGCTTATCTTTCCTGATAGCAGCCATTCGTTTGATATAAGCCTTGAGAGTCATACGGACATCTAAGACGTGAGCACTTTGAAGAGAGGTACCGGACGATGGAAGCTGAGTGAAAGCTGGCAGTTCAATAGGCGCCGTTATGTGAAAGGCGCCTGCCATCTTAGGACAGTAAGGCAACCGAATACTGAATCTGTCTTTGTGAAAGACAGTCAGAGCAGGATCCGCTGTCATCGCTTGGATATCGCCTACCCGCCGGCCAGACGTTACCGCCACAAAAAAGGCAGCGTTCCAACTTAACAGCTGGAGTGAAAGTGACGACTAATCGTAAAAGAGAGGACCGGACATCCAATCAAGAACAATTGACAAGTCCCACGGGGAACTAATCCGTCAGTCGGACGGATTCTGTCCACGCCTGCTAAAAAGCGCTGCACAAGAGGGTGCTGCCCCAAGAGAGCACCGTCGGCAGGTACATGGATTGCCGTGGAGTAGCCCCGGATAGTAGACGCGGCCAAGCAGGCCTCTAACCGAGACTGTAAAAACTCCAGCACTTCAACTACAGTTGAAGAAAAGGGATCGAGAATCCCTCTGCCGACACACCAGCGCGTATAACAGGCTCATCTATCCTAAAATTGAACGTTTGTCGAATCCCTCCGCGAAGCCAGAATTGTGTCTGCAACTGGTGCAGGAATTCTGCTCGCTTGGAGGCGATTCCGGACAGTGGCCAGGTCACCCACTGAATCCTGGGATTTGGGTGCGGCACTCCGTTCTGGGATAGTAGGTCCGGGCAAGTGGCAAGTTGGGTGGCAAGTTGCGAGAGGACCTTGGGAATCAGGGGTAATGAAGGGAACGCCCACAGTACCCTGCCCGTCAAATCGAGCTGGAAAGCATCCGAGGCGATGGCTCTCGGATCCGATATCCGAGAACAAAATACCGGAATCTGGTTTCGTCCCTCCAGAAGCAAACAGATCCACCTGGAACGACCCGAACAACTGGGAGATAATCCCGAATATCTCCTGATTGAGCATCCACTCGTGCGGGGCCAGGATGCATCGAGAGAGCGCGTCTGCTCGAACGTTGTCCACCCTGGGGAGATAAACATGCATCACCCGTATGTCGCACCAGAGCAGAAACTGCCACGCCTCCTGCAGGAGAGACGTGGAAACCGTACTGCCCTGCTTCAGGATATAGGTCATTGCCGTTAGGTTGTCCATCTCGAGACGAACCTGCTCCCGGAAGCGTTCGAACACTAGGCGGACTGCTCTCAATTCTAGCACATTGATGTGCAGTTGCTCCTCGCTCTGTGACCACAGGCCTGAGACTGATAGGTCACCCAGAACGCCTCCCCACCCTGAGAGGGAGGCGTCTGTCTGAATCGAGAGATCTGGAGAAGGGATGTCCAAGGGGATCACCCTGGATAAATTCCCCACCAATGTCCACCACCGCAAATGAGGAATTAGCCACTCCGGAGTGTGGAGAATCATCTCGTAACTCTGGGAGTGAAACCACATTTGAGCTAAAGCTTGCTGAATGGGTCGCAACCTCAACCGCGCTCGCCAGACAATGTCCACTGTCGCCGCCATGTTGCCTAGCAACTGGAACCAAGTCCGAGCTGAGGCTGAGAAATTGTAACACAACTCTCTGAACTTTGGTGACGCTGTCTGGAGACAGGGAGACCATGCCTCGCGCTGTCTCGAATCTCGCTCCCAAGAACACCAGATCCTGTGTGGGAACCAGTTCTGACTTCTTGAGATTGATAGCCCAGCCCAACTTGGTGAGTATACTCATCACGGAAAGTGTCGCAACTTCGACTCAAGTGAGTAGCAAGCGCTCGGAGGAGCGGGTAGTCTAGATGCGGGTGACAACACCTGCCCTGCGACCTGGCAACCTGTGCTGGAATTAGCTAAGAGTTAGTGAACACCCTTGGTGCCGTGGAGAAGCCGAAGCGGGAGCACCCGAAACTGATAGCACCTCCCGTCGAAGGAAACTCGTGGTGCATTGGGACATGGAGGTACCAGCGTCTTTGAGGTCGATTGACGTGAGCCAATCTCCCTTCTCCACAGATGAGATCACTGAGCGCGAGTGTCTCCATCTTGAAGGACGGTACCTCTATCATGTCGTTCAGACCTTTGAGATTTAAAATAGGTCTGAACCCTCCGTCCTTTTGGTGACAAGGAAATAATAACCGAGTAATAACCCACCTCTTCCTGTCACCTCGATGGCTGCCTTGTCCAGTAATGACTGGACCTCGTCACGGAGTGCCCCTGCCTTCTCCGCGGGCAGCCGGCACTGGAGTGCAACGGATCCTGGAGAAGGGAGGTGGGTCTCGCTTCCACTGTGGCATGTGGCCTTCCCTGAGTGTGGACAGGACCTAGGAATTGGAGGTGACCTTTTCCTATTCGGACAGGAAGAAGGAAAGTCGACCACCCACAGGGATATTTGGCATGAGGCAATGGATACCAGAAGTAGGCAGTACTCTGACTGCTTGATCTGGTACCAACAAGAGCTCCGGAGGAATTATAGCTGGGAAGCCGGGGCTGACTTCCTCTTCCTCTGAAAAGGCTGGTGGGGCTCCGCAGCCTTGCCCTTGCCCCTGCCTCTGCCTTTGCCCTTCCGAGACTGTAATGGCTGAGCCTATTTAACAGGTTCCTTCGCCGAGGCAGAAGGATAAGCGGAGGGAAGTACCGGGCGCCGCGCGCGAGAGGAGTGAGGCTGCTCAAACAAGGCTTAGAGTCCTTGAAGGTTGATACAGCCTCCGCGGCCTCCCGGACTACTGTAGCTGCCCCGGGGAACAGGGTAGAACCCATCCAGAATGGCAACGCCAGTAGTGCCTGTTGCGTGGCGAGAGAGTACCGCGCAACCGAGAGCCAAAGGCGACGGAGGCCCATAACCGCCGACATCATTTGGCAAGCCGACGACCTAATAGAGTCGTGCGCCAGATGTGACTGGACCTCCTTCAACTGCCCAGCCAAGGTGGAGGAAGACGCATCTTCCTCGACCCCGCCCACATCCACTAATTGCCTCTGCAATACCGAGATATAGGCAGTATGGATGGTAACCTTGAGGCACGTGACCGCGTTGCGGTACTGCTCCTCAAATGAGCGATACGCGGACTTGAGTGCCGTGGCGTTGGCAGTGAATGGCGGAAGACGACGGCCTTGTTTGGCAAGCGAGCTACCGGATGAAGCCCCCAGGGCAACCGACGCATAGACACAATTGTCTACCACTGGGGGATCATATAGGCCGGCCTCACCCATGAGGTACCGGCGGTCGAGTTTGGGCAAGTCGAGCCTGGACCTGGTACCACAGAGGAGTGGGTTAATAACTTCAGCTAAGACTGAAGGCAAAATGCGTAGCCGTGAGACTGCCACTTTAGTAGGAGCAAATGCCTCCCCGGGGAGGCGAAACTCCGTAGGGTCGGGAGTGCCAGAACTGACGTCAACCTGAGGTAAGACAGAGGCAATGCGTTCCCGCACCAGTCTCAGGGATGCACCGAGCGATACTGATGGAGTACCTGACCTCCCCTACCCTCATCCATAGCCTCCTCGAACCGATCATCCTGGAGCGAAGTCTCTGTGTCTAGAGATAGCTCCGAGGGTTCGTCCGAGGGGCCTACGGAGAGTGACAGAGGCTCGAGCAGAGCCGAGGTGCCCGGTACGACTGACCCAAGACTCGACACTGAGTCACGGAGGCGATACGAGAAAGAGCCCGACACGGGATTCCCCAATGGCAAACCTAACGGGGCCGACACCGAATGGCCCGGCAAAGCTAACGCAAGCGGTGGGGCCAAAAGCGAGGGGGTAGCGGAAACTACAGGGACAGTACCCTAAGCACCGGCACCAACTACCAACCCCAGCCCAGAGCCAAGGCTCGGACTGGTAGTAGACACAGTAGCGGAGGGGTGGCCAGCCACCGAGATGACGCTCGGTGCAGACACCCCCTCGACAGAAGTCCCCACACCAGAGCCTAAGCTAGGGTTGGGGACACTGCCCACCACAGAAACGGGACACCCCCCAGTACCCGAACGGATGCCGATCTCCTGACAGAGATCGGACATCGCGTCAGATATGAAGCGAGTGAACTGACGCCATTTGATGCTGTAAAAGATCAGAGATTAGTTCAAATGTTAATGGATTTGAAACAGGGACATTTGGAAGGGAAGGTGCCTGTGAAGTGGAAGGAATGGCTGATGAAGGGACCGAAGATCCCGCACCCTTCGCCCGTTTAGGCGCTGTATCCCCTGATACAGACGTAGAAGAAGAGGAACTCTTCTTTTTCTTAGCCTTTTTTTCCTTATCCCCTTTAGAGGGAGGCTCCTGCGTCCAAATGTTCCCCCCCGAAGCAAAGACGTGTAGAACATCATGTCGCGACTTGAGGGAACGAGGGGAGAATGCCTGACACATGGCACAACCATGCTCATCATGGGCTTCTTCCGCCAAGCCACGCAAACATACAAGGTGGCGATCCTGAGGCGATAAGGTATCGCTACAGGTATCACACTCATTGGACTGCAAAAAACAGAACCGCGCTATGACTAATAGCAAGGACTGTTTAACATATTGAAATATGCACACACAGTACACAGAAAAACAACAACGCACAGGCGATATTTTAACTGCTACAGCAAAGCTACTGAAATACTAGCATAAAGCAACAATAGCGAAGCCTAATTGTGCACATAACTAACAAAGAGCAACATTTGTGAGCGATACGAAACGATCCCTGAGCATCGATCTACGTAATTGGGAACTGATGACCTGTGTCAACCAAGTCAGCGAGCCTGACCACCCAATCCCGTTAGTCGCCTCTTACGACAAGCATGGGTTACTGAAGATCAATATTCTAACCCAGCTCTTCACGGGTTGTACTTCTTAAGAGTCTGAAATTACATTACTTAATCATGCTAATCAACACATTCACAATTGATCCTACAGTAATGAAAATAGTTGAAATACCCATAAAAGTCTTACCTCCCCCTCCATCTGAATCAAGTTTCTTCTTGTCATTAACCAGTCGCAGCAACTTGGTTGCCATTCTGAAAAAGATATGTACATTAACAGTGTTCAAAATGAAGAGGGATCATGGGACTCTGGAGTCACCATTCTGAATAAACAGACACACATTTACAGAGAAAAAGAGGGGTTATTGGTTCCAGAAGTTGTCATTCTGAATGAAGATACATACATTAACAGTGTTCAAAATGAAAGGGGGTTATGGGACCCTGAAATTTCCATAATAAATAAAGAGATACACATTTACATTACAAAATGAAAAAAGACGGGGTACTAGACCCAGAGGTCACAATTCTGAATAAAGATATAGACACTATCAGCATTCCAACTTAAGGGGGTTACGCATCCCAGTAGTCTTCTCCTATGCAGGGATTTACATGGAGTCTTGTATTTGAGGGTCCTTGGGACTCATACTCTTAATTTTAAGGGGTCCTTGACCATAAAATGGGTGTCCCAGACACTTATATATTATTATTAATACTGTTATTGTATTGTGTATCATGATCATCACATTGTTACAGTAATAAAATTGCAAATAACACCATAACCCAGCTAGTAGCAAACTCAGTGATAACTTATTGTCACTGACTGGAATTTTTACAAAAAGTATTTGGACTTTTTCTGAGTACCTGTGGATGCTCTAATAAATTTTGCTGCGTCCATTGTCAATTTTTATGCATATAGGATGCAGGAATTTGCGTCCTGTAAATGGCTATGGCAATTGAATCTGGGCTTAAGACATTTTAGCTTTTAACATTTAGGTTATAGCAAAGACACATTAGTTTTATGTTTTCTTTTGCATACTGGTATAAAGTTACATGGGAATGTACACATTTTATCACATCCACAATCACAAATATATCCTACAATTACTACAGCATACAAAAGAACATTCAGTGTGTAAAAGTAGTTCCATAAAAGACAATTTACCTGTAGAAACATGATATAAACAACCAATTTATATGGACAACAGTGACACCATAAATTAACCAAAACCATTAACTCTCTTCACAGTGCCTGTTCCATATCAAAGAAATATATCAGTGATTATATCATGAAATTATTAAAGTACCCATCATTGACATAAATTAATCATGAACGTGAATTTTGAAACTTTCATCTTTGATCTTGTGAAAAACATGCAAATCATGTTTAATGAATTACAATCAAAACAACAAATATTGATCTGAATCTTGATCAGTTTTCTAGAGAGACATTTTTGGGTATAGTCAACAGTACTGTACCGTTTGATCTTATCTTCCTGTTTTCTGGCATGTTTCTTCAGGATGATGTTTTCTTCATAGATCCGTAAGTACTTATCCTCCAGGACATCCCTCTCCAGCTTGGACACAGCACGGCGTTGTAGAGCAGCCTTTTGTTCTAGTAGAGCTGGTATGAAAACGACAATATATTAGCTTGATTACACAGTGCCATTTAGAAAGTGGTAAAATGTAATGTTATATTTGGGATTACACTTTCATAGTGGAAGTCATGGTGGCTGAGCGGGTTAGGTGGCTGACTTTGTGTGCTGGGGATTAGTGCCTGACTGAGGGTGTGGGTTCGATTCCTGGATGGGACTCAACCCAACAAAAGTACTAGAATATGTACTTTACTAAGAAAGTGTAATCCCAAATATAACATGTTAAATATGTTAGTTTGTTGCTTAATGCCACATTCAGTAAAGCGTAACTCACACAGGTTGGCATGTCGTAATGACCTGCCGATTTCCATACACTGTACAACATGTTCCGGGGTTTGTAACAAATATCGACTGATCGATTTGCTACCACTCACACGATTCCATTGGCAGATATTAGTGTCGATCTTATAATATCTTGCGGTATTTGGGTTCCATGGTATCAAAATGTGAGCGAGTTTGGTTTTACGCCGTTTTAGCAATATTACAGCAATATCATGGCAGGGTACACCAGAAATGGGCTTCACACATTGTACCCATGTGGGGAATTGAACCTGGGTCTTCGGTGTGACGAGCCAACGCTTTAACCACTAGGCTACCCCACTGCCCCTCAAAATGTCTGAAGCAGACTTAGCAGCAGTTATCAGCTGAGCGATACTATGTGAAGAAGACGTCAATGCCAAAGCAAGGAAAAAGAGAAGTAGTTGAATGAAAGACTGGATTCTCCACCGCGACATGCACAGAGCATACAACCATCTCAGATAATAGGGACATGACACGTTAAGGTTCCTCCCGTGAAAAATCAAGGCATAGTTTGTTTGAAACAGATGAAGCCAAGTTTCACGCTTCTATGAAAACATTTACCACGACACCAAAACGCAATTTTATTGGCCGCGCCACATCCAACTTGCCGAATAACAAAATCTACACACTTGTGACACAACTGATGCTTCTTTGAGCAGCTGATATAATTGTACCATTTGTTGAATTCGATTAATCACTGAGACAACATGCCTTGGTTGAATTCGGCACATCGATTCGACGGGCCAACCCGTGTGAGTCCGCCTTAATACTCCAGCTATGTGATGGTACCTTGTTATTAAGTGCTAATATTTTACACCAGACAATACAGACACTGTGAGCAAGGGTCTTGGGTTGTATTACATGCCATCAACCAAGTAACTGAGTCTGACTGCTGGAGCCAACTGCAGGGGATCAATTCTAACCTCAAATCCAACCCGTGAAGATCCGGGTTGGAATTGATCTTCAGTAACCCATGCTTGTTGTAAAAGGCGACTAACGGGATCAGGTGGTCAGACTTGCTGACTTGGTTGACACATATCATCTTATTCCAATTGCGTAGATTGATGCTCATGCTGTTGTTGATCACTGGATTGTATGGTCCTGACTGGATTATTTAGACTGCCACCATATAGCTGGAATATTGCTGAGTGCGGCATTAAACTAAAGAGAGTGACAAGTCTGGGCACGTCACATGGTACATTTTCGCGGGAAAGAGGAAGGGAGGTAACTCATGGGTGAGTATTGTACGTCCGCTTGGAACTTCAAGGGATTAAAGTGTTCCACTACCATTCGGAAGGAAAAGGGAGATAAGCAAAGATCATGAGTCAGGATAAGGAAAAAATCAATCCACTATTCAGCATTGGCATAAAATAGGGTTTATGCATTGTTTGAAATTCTGGCAACTCATGACATTGATTTGTATTTGTAATGCTTTTCTTTAGTTTGGTAAAAGCTTTTGTTGAATATTTTCTTACCTGCTTCATGAGCTGCTCTGTTGCTTGTATCCCTCACAGGGATATGATCGTGGTCGGCCATTTTTACTTTCAGTTCAGATCTTTAATTTCACTCCCATAGCAGGATTCCTATGAACAAATGTGATAAATTAGTGTAATTATAACAATGGCTTCACTCATCTTCAAATCCATGTCAATATCTATTCAAAATCCCCATCTCACAATCATGATTAGGGTTGTAGTACCTTGACTTACAAAAATAAGGATGCAGGGGACCCCAATCCATATATTTTTGGCTCCCTGCTGGGAATATGAGGGTCCTGTACAGTACTGATATGGTGTTGTGAAGTGTATGTTCAGATAATAGGGGGACGATGGGTGAGTTGTCTAAGGCGCCAGGCTAGTGATCCAGCGAGGTTGAGGTGCCGGGATCGAGCCCACCTGTGACCGGGTGTAAAAACCTTGGAGTCAACTTTGTGTGCAGACTCTTTCAGTGTTGTCACAACCCCTAGTGTACAGTACACAACCATGTGCACTTAAAAGAACCCACGAATCCGTTGGTATATGACCAGATGGTGGCCACATGACTGCGTGCAAACACCTAGTTGCGGGTACAGCAACGTGCAGTGAAGTTGGACAAAGTGCTGTGACTATGTGTCCCAGTCCACCCAGCTGTGAATGGGTACCTCGTTAGGATGAGAGAGCCACAATAACTCGGTGCGCCTAGTGGCAGCAAGAGTTGTATACTCCCCAGGGAGTTGAGATTGCTAATACAATGTGCAGTTGATATTGACATCCAATGTTCGAGGGAAAAAATACCAGCACCTTGAGCATGCACTAGTGCGTGGATATGTACGCTATATAAATATCCTACAATAATAATAATAAATAATAATAATAATAATGACTTCAGAGACTGGAATGAATCAGTGATCATGTGGACAGTGGTCATGACTGATGGGTGAAATAACAGACACAACTACTCTTGATGTGCTGTAAGTATACTTTCAGTGGTTTTGTGCATCTCTCCAGACGTGGAATATGAGGCTTTCTGCATCCTTTCTCTCCATTGGTGTGTCCTGTATGCACATTCTGATAATGACAGAATGTCAGTATGATTATCAATCAGTGAATGTAGTTTTTTAAAAAGAGAGCTCACCTGCATCAGGTTTCCAAATTAACTATATCCAATCAAAACAAAATGGTTGATCCGTTCATGTTCTATATATTCCTCACTGTTACTAGTCTTAGATTGTGAAGCAGTGATATTAAGAGAACAGGATAATGGAAAATGTTCTGAAAAATCACCAACTCGAAAACCACAAATATGTTGAAAGGTAGGTGATGCAATCATATAATCTACAACACTACACACATTGTGTGTGATGCAAGTGTATTTGTCATGTTTAACTGCAAAACACCTATAGTCCGTTTGGCTCAAAAGCGGATCGATGAATTGCAATCTAACTCGAAAACTAATAAACATAAAATACTCAATGAAACGCTGATCATAATCAAAACATCATACCCACTCTGTGAGGTTTTTGCAGAATTTTTGTCCTAAAAATAAAAAAGTTGTTTAACAATCTATCATTTAAATATTGACACAGTTCACTATTTGTTACGAGGGAGGAGTGCAGAGAAAGGGACAACCAGGTGTTCGAGAACGGATGGAGACGGCACAGCACAGGTTAATGAATAAATAACTTTGTCTGTGAACGTGCTTCTCGAACACCTGGCTGTCCCTTTCTCTGCACTTCTTTCTATAAGTATAACTATTTGATTTTCCAGATTTATTTTATCTTGAGGATTTAAATGAGTTGTTAGTATAATTAAGAATATTTTCCTGCAAATGATAAATATTATAATTTGGAATATAACCAATGAGATCTGCATTCAGGTCTCCTGCAAGGAAAATATCACAGTTTGGAGATCAGATAGTTATCAAGCTGCTCCGTGTTTGGAGATCAGTTGATATAAACAGATAGTTATCTAGCTGTTCTATGTTTGGAGATCAATGATATATCCAGATAGTTATTTAATAGCTATACCACATGATTTTTTCATATTACAGATAACTGATAACATTGTCTGATAGCTGGCATTCTACTGATTTCAGATCAGTTTTCCTTTTGAGAATCGGACCATAAATAAATTTTTTAGAGGTAAATAAAGTGTCAAAATTCGGGGTCCAGGTTTAGATCGATTTTGTACATGTAATACATGAAACTCGCGGACCGCCGTTTTCGCTCAAAATATCTTAATTCTCCCACAACATTGCTGGTTTTTGGTGTATTTAAACAAAATTTGGTACATGGGGTAATTGGATACCCCTGATTTCATTTTTGGCATCAGAATTCACATAAATCCAATGGATTAAGAGTTATTCCAAAGATTCAAGCACAAAATTGAATGAATAGTGAGTGCCCGAGTAATATGGACCATGACTCCATGGGAAGTACACTGTCTTTAACCCAGGAATTCATACAAAGATCACTCCTAAATATCATTACATAAACAACAAACACACTCATACTTTTCAAACATTTTTATTCTTGATGTACTCATTAAACATGACCAATGTAAATTTGACAGATAGCAATATCACAGTCAAAACATATGAATATTTAAATCAATTGTTTTGACTGACATAAGTAGAAATTTCATTGTCCACACAAAAATCAAATGCATCACAAAAAATTGTCTGTCTCAGCTTGAATACAATAAAGGAATAACAATGTTCACAATATTGTCTGTTAGAAAGTTACTTTCTTCACTGGACTTGACACTTCCTCACATGATTATACAGCCCAATACCTGCAATGTCACAAAAAAGAAAGAAATATATAATATATTTTAGTTTTTTTGCATGATTATATTTTGTTACTGTTTTGTTTTTACTTTCCAGATGTTCAGTTGCAAAAAGTATTACTTGTATTCATGGAATTTCAGTTTACCTGTGTTTCACCAGCTGAAAAATCAGCTGAATGTTATGAACTTTTCAGAACTTACACTGACAAATGTACTTTCAAAATCAACCAATAAATAAATAATTTCTGAGCACAAGAATGTACTAAATGCAGATAAAACCATCGCCCCTACATTAGGGGTCCCTTCAAATATTGATTTCTTTTTAAAGATATTAATGTTACGTACAGTAACATCTAAAAATTGAAATAAACTTACTGTGGGTATGTTGATAAAGTTCAGTGTGAATGTCAGTGTGTGTAAGTGATGTCCATTGTTTTAGGTTTATTTTACAGGCAATCTAAAAATCACACCATATTACCGGAAATTCGAAATAACATTGATCATTGACGCTTGGGGAATAGACAATAAAACATAACCGTTACTTAGAATAAACATAATGGTGTGTCGCCTGTAGATCGTTAGTGTTGTTACACTTCGATTGACATTACCCCGCGACCCTACTAAAAAGCAGATGTTATCAAAACAATCTAACCATGTCAGTGCACAAGTCAAATTTGCAATTAAAGATCACAAGACAAGATTATCTACCATTTCAGTCCTAATTTGTTTATGCTAGGCACTGTATTATATGCAAGGATTAAGATTACTGTGCGTATTTGTCTTGTACACAAAGCCGGAAATAGCAATCAGCTGTGCACACCTCCCCGGCGATCTACCGGTGATTCAGTTAAAACATACCCAATAATGGTCTACTACCATTTGTGGACACCCTCAATAATACAACGGGACAAATTCTGATGCAGTGATCTGAGGAATATAGTATCTAAAACCATTATTTTACCAACAGAAATAATTGTGCCATTTAATTACAGGTTCTTTTGCATAATTGTAAAATATTTATAATCATAACTAAGGTTATGCGGCAGCAGTTTGGTGTTATGCCGGATAGTTTTTACGCATGGAACATGTCCTGAGCTGTCACCGATGACGTTTTGCGTGATCTCGCTATTTCAACTTCGAAAACAGTTTGTTGACATGTTAGCGTTCAGCTACAATAAATATGACTTTTAGCGAAGCAATATATATATGTATCCATTTTCTGTCAACTACACTATCTATATATCATGCTGTTTACAGACCGAACCGAAATCAGCACAATCTGAACTGTCGATTCGAGCCGATTGTAAATACTGCATAGGAACTGTTTCTCGGAATGAAATATTACGTGTAAATTATTTTCATAAACATTAATTTCAGCAGATGGCGATTTTAGCTTTCATAAGTCACTATTCTGATAATTCGCTATGCATTAACTGTTTGACTCTGTGATTGTGAGACAGTTGCCGAAACCGTTAATGATCTACGGACTGCTGAGCGCTGCTGTTAGTGCTAGCAGGTCGGGCTCAGGGCGGTGAAAATGGCACGTTTTGAACGGCACTACTTTCATATTACGCGATCTCACGTCGTTTTACCCAATTTTAATATTGTTGATATATATGTCAGGGTAGAGACTGCGATCTGGTAGAATCTCCGATTCTACCAGGGTAGAGATTGCGATCGGAGTCTCTGCCAGTAGAGATTGCGATCGGAGTCTCTACTGGTAGAATCTCCGATCCTACTAGTAGAGATTGCAATCGTAGTCTCTACTGGTAGAGACTATGATTATATGGAATAACCTATGCAAGCAAGTGCAAGCTTATGCAAGCAAGTATAATAAGTGGGGATAATGTTTTCCTATTATTTGCCAGTTATAATTGAACTTATTTATTGTTATCTTGTTAACTTTATTTGTTAAGTCTATTTTGGAGTAAGGTATTTTGTTTTTGTGTTTTGAGTGGAGTCCAAATTTGGCAGCTTGGTCTCATGATGTAAATACAGTGTTACAAACCATTTTTATTTCTTATTTTGATATTGTTTACAGTGAGGTGTTAAATGTTTGTTATCAATGTCTCAGTTAAAAGTAGGAAGTTCATTCAGATGTATTTCAAAACTTATGATCAGTATATTGTAATATGATCTCTCAAGTCACATTTGTATTTTTAGTCCTTAATATATCTGTAGAAGTGGAAACAGTCTAGTGTTATATCTGAATAAAATGCATAGTACTGTTCAGAAAAAGTGTCTTTGTTGTTTACCCACAGATCACTCAGAGTTTCTACCAGTTGAAGACGATTGCAGTCTCTACTAGTAGGATCGGAGTTTCTACCAGTTGAATTGGAAAATGTACTGGTAGAATCTCCGATTCAACCAGTAGAGACTCCCGATTACAATCTCTACTAGTAGGATCAGAGATTCTACCAGTAGAGACTCCGATCGCAGTCTCTACCCTGACATATACATCAAAATAAAGGGGAAATGTTGATCTTTATGCTACGCGATGTTACAGATTGAAAACGGACTTACCTTGCGAATGGCGAGAGTTTGGGGGAGTTTTTCAAACGCCAATTCCACACCGTTCTGCTTCATTCGTCGAGATATAAAATATACCACATGAAAGACCATCTTCTGATCTTATTGTCCACCAATTTTTATGACATTTCAACGACATTTCAACTACGGTGCTTTGAATATACCCCGACGAAACTGGGCACTGCCATCAAACGGTCCATGTGACGGGACCTTTGACAGATTGCAAAGCTGACATTCACCTCGCTGTCACTAATTAACTGAACAAACAACAAACACAATTTTTTTATATTATTTACTTTAATGTGTTGTCTAAACATATCAGAAGAAATAACTGAAAAAGATTCAATAGTTTTTCTGTAGTATACGAATAAAGAAAATATTCCAGGGTAATTAGCCAAATCTAGTCAATTAGTGGGGGGGCTGTGGTATAGCTACTAATATAATTTATCTAAAATACCTATATTTCAAGATAAGACAACTAGTCCCTTAGACTTTCACTATGTCTTGTACTACTGGAATAATGTGGGCAGGTATATCACTGTTTTCACTTTCATAGGATCATTAAAAATCATGACTAATCACTCTGCTGGGAAAGAGGGCAAAGTTGATGTTGGTGTGGTTAGTGTACTACTGTTTCAGGCAAAACTTACAGCATTATCCTTCAGTGACTCTCACTTCACTGATTTTGTGTGTGGACTGGGGTTTAACAAGTTTAGGTCGGCTATAACTGCCCTTAAATGAATAAATGTCAGGTAATTAGTTGAAAATTCTTCCATCTTTTTTAAATATAAATTTGGAGTTTGGCTGAGAAATATGGTCTACTGCCCTTTGCAACAATGTTACAATCAGATGCTCATCATTTTGTGATAAAAACTATTCATATGTCATGATGACTAATTATTAATTATATTAACTCATTAGCCTAGCTTAGGTTCAAGCTGCTGTCATGAGTATGGGGGTATGGTGGGGTAGCCTAGTGGTTAAAGTGTTGGCTCGTCATGCTGAAGACCCAGGTTCAGGGTACAATGTGTGAAGCCCATTTCTGGTGCCGTGATATTGCTGGACTATTGCAAAAAGCGGCGTAAAACTACACTCACTCACTCAATCTGACATCCCAACATTGTGACTGGTAACGTGTGGCCTTATCAACAACAAATGAGTCAAATGCAACTGCCATAACAAACATATCTAAACATGCTAAAACTGCATCTTTTAGTACTAACGTTTGTGGTAATTAATATTATCCGATTATACAAAACCATTCGACAAACCACAAGTAAAAAATGTAGTTAACTTGTTCAACTGAAATACAGACAGTGATGGGAACTAACCAAGAGTATCTAGTGCTCACATTAGTCACATCAAGGATAGTAATAATGTAGAACAATATCTCCCATAATGTTTGGAAATACTATGAGCCCTGGGGATACCTTTAAGATTAACAAAACTGGTCCGTGCTTGCGCTAATTTCCATCCTTGACAGACAATTTGACACTGTCTGTCAGTGGATAACGATGTTCAGGTCTACTTATTTCGAGTGACCCGAGTTGTGTGCCCTTACAAGTTCAAACCTGTTGGGTTTCGTAAATAAAAACAGTAAACGAGCTTCGGATGTACACCTCTGTCGATTCAGAAGAGTCTCGATCATGTTTATGCATACACAATGCATCGCCTGAAATCAGTCGACACTGGTAGTACAGAAATGCAGAAATGATTGAAAACATAAAGACGCCTACAACTCGCGGGGAGTGGAATTTCAGATGGAAACTAAGGTAAACTATCTCGTTTC